>NC_068934.1:46140251-46744342 GCF_023091745.1 Budorcas taxicolor
GCTTCCGCTGAACCTTCAAGCCAGAAGTGGCCCACCACTCTCGGTTAAGGGCTAATGCTCACCCCCAGCCCTGTCCCACTTGCTTGAAGAAGATGCAAGCAAGACAGCATGCAGCGCCCCCTCCCCTCCAGCCTCTTCCAACCACTGTGCAAATAACTAGGTGAGATCACCATAGGACTAGGTGGGGACAAGCTGGGCTGATAAGGAAGGAATAAGACCGCCTTCAAAGGAGCTAGAGACCCAGACGGCATGGACCAGGAGAATGTGCCAGGGGCTGGATGGTGATCAAAGGAATCTGATGTTGAACCAAGGAGAGTTTATTGACCTGGGACACTCCCCAGGGTTATTGGACTCAATTTCTGGCAAGGACCCCAGGAAATGGGGCACTAGAACTGTTAGGGTGGCTCTCAGCAGTAATATCCACACCAAGTGAGGCAGAAATGCTAGGATTGCCATGGTAGATGGTGGAAGGTACAGTTACGGGTCAAGTGGCTAAGTTGTGTCTGACTTTTGTGACCCCAGGGACTGTAGCCTGCCAGGCTCCTCTGTCCATGGACTTTTCCAGGCAAGAATACTGGAATGGGTTGCCATTTCCTTCTCCAGAGGATCTTCCTGGCCCAGGAATTGAACTCGGGTCTGCTGCATTGCAGGCAGATTCTTTACCGACTGAGCTATAAGGGAAGTGCAGGTATAAGGCTCAGAAAAATAGGCACGCAGGACTGGATATTCTGCGTAAGGCTGGGAACTCCACATAAACCAAAGAAGTAAAGGTTGCCCTGGCGAGAGGGCCCCAGCCTTGCTATGCATCTCACGGCCATGCCCCTCTGCAGGCCAGGGCTGGCAGTAGGCGAAGCTGTGCAGATCTGGGTTCCCCATGGCAACGGGATGCCAGAAGCCTGCAACAACATAGCCAGGTGGGCGCTTACCCAGAAAGAAGTAGGAGCAATTACTATTAAAAAAAAGAGAGAGAGTAGAATCAGAGTCAGGCTCTGATCAGCAGCTCAGGTCCTGATTGCAGAGGGGTATGTTTGTTTTTTCACGTTGGAGCAGAAATTTGGTGTCATGGTGATAAAGAGGGAGAAGAGAAAAAAAATATCGCAGCATTTCTAAGAAGAAAACGTCTCCCTAAAGAACATATCCAAAGTGCAACCGCAGCTCTCCCTCTTGCTGGAGCTCCGGATGCATTTAAAATTGAAGCGCAAGGAGAGGATGAAAATGTCCCTCTGGACCTGTGGTTTTCAATTGTTGGAGATTGAGCGCCCCCAGGGGACATCTGGCACCGCCTGGGGACAGGCTTGATCATCCAGCGAAGGCTGCTGGCTCTGGTGGTCCAGCGGCTAAGACTCCTTGCTCTCAATACAGGGGGCCTGGGTTCGATCCCGGGTTGCTCGCACATGTTCGCATGCCACAGGCTGCAACTAAAAGATCCCACGTGCTTCAGCTAAGACCTGGCACAGCCAAATAAGTAAATTAACTAAATAAATATTTTTTTGAAACATTATGGCACTGGCCACGGAACAGACACAGAAGAGAATACAGAACTGCCCAGCAGACCAGACAGCTTCAGGAGCTCAATATATAAGTCGGCACATTGTTCAGCAGATGGTGTTGGCGAGGCGAATTCCTCCCTGACGGTACAGGCAAGGTGGCCTCTTGATGGGCTGATGGTGTAAATGTGAAAGCGACTTGACAAAGTTAATAAAAGAAAACATAAGGGCATATCATTGTGATCCAGGGCCGTCATTAAAGACTTTTTTAAAAAGTTGTTTTTGTTTTTATTATTAATCCCCAACCTGTGGGACCTAACTAGAGAATATTGCCTCTTATAAGTTATGCAAGTATAAACGTTTCCTGTATTCTCTCCTGTTGTTAAAACAAGCAGTAACAGGACTTCCCTGGTGGCTCAGCGGTTAGGACTCCATGTTTCAAATGCCAAGGGCACGGGTTCCGTCTCTTGTTGGGGAAGTAAGATCCCGCATGCCACACAGCACAGCTAAAAACAACACAGAACAAAATAAAAACATTCAGAAATAAAAGGATTTTTAAACAAAGTTTCAAAAGTACAAAACAGAAGCAATCCACTCCCCCAGAGAAAACCCTCCTGATGAATTTGATTACACTGTTTAACAAAACACCTCTATGAATTTGATTACACTGTTTAATGAAAGACATCTTGAACAAAGGGAAGAGACAGACTGAACAGAGGTTTTTATAATGCTTGAAACGTTTGTGACCTCAAGGACTGTACCCCTCCAGGCTCCTCTGTCCATAGGATTCTCCAGGCAAGAAGAATACTGGAGTGAGTAGCCGTTCCCTTCTCCAGGGGATCTTCCCAACCCGGATGGGAACCCAGTGCCTGCATCATTGCAGGCAGATTCTTTACTGTCTGAGCCACCAGGGAAGCCCGGCATCTAGAATAAACTCCTGCAAATCAGCAAGAAATAGGAAGCAAATCAAACAGAAAATGGTCAAGATATGAAGGGCAAAACAGAAGAGGAAAGCAAAATTCAGGGTGCATGGGACAAGACGATGCAGATCCTTAGGAAAGAGGGATGCCATTTAAAACAACTTTATACCAATAAGACATTCCAAAGCTGCTGATGCTGCGTGTTGGGGATACATGGGTCTGGACGGTAGGAATGAATCTGAAGAGTAGCTGGGGTTTGGGGCAGGCTGGAGCAGCCATTTGGGACAGCAGCCTGGCGCTACATATGTAAATCAAGCGTTCACATACCTGGGACGCAGCAGAATGGAATGTGGGGATAAAAGGAACACCGAACTAACTAAATGCACACAAAGGGGGAGGGCAGAGCCAGAGCAGACGAGCAGCGACATCGGACCAGAATCTGAGGAGCAGGCGTGCTCCACACACACCACACACAGCCTTGAGGTCCAGCAGGCAGGGACGGCCCAGGATGACCCTGCGACTGCGCCGTGGGAGGAGAGGGGGGATGAGACCAATTGAAACGAACCCGGGAACCACCAGAGGAGTGGACAAAACACCTAAGCCAGCCCTCCGGCCTGACCCCTGGACACACCGCTACTACCCTCACTCAATATAAGGAAAAAGCTCACCACCGCCGCCCCCCACTACACGCCAGACAGCGAGGGAAACTGTTGTTTGCCCTGTTCTCCATCTCCCTTGCTGTTACCAGGAAGTAAAAGTGAAAGTATTAGTCGCTCAGTCATGTCAGACTCTTTGGGATCCCACAGACTGTAGCCCACCAGGTTCCTCTGTCCATGGAATTCTCTAGGCAAGAACACTGGAGTGGGTTGCCATTTCCTCCCCCAGGGGACCTTCCTGACCCAGGGATTGAACCTGGGTAGAGGCCCCGACAAAGCCCTGCCTGAAAAAATAAAACTAACCCTGGAGATCTCTTAAGATCCACATGGCACAGGGAAGGAGGGTAGGGGTAGACAAATGCTCCTGTATGCCCCAGGGCAGTCAGGAAGGTTGAGTTAAGTCTACTCAGGACTGGGGGAAAGGGACAGAGATCTGGGGCTGGGGCCACAGCAGGACGGGTGGGGGCGGGGAACACCAGCCAGGGTCACCCCCCAACATCTTCCACCTCAACCTCCCACTTCAATTGCCCAGACCTAGGAGGGGAAGGGGGCGACAGAGGATGAGATGGTTGGATGGCATCACCGACTCAATGGACATGAGTTCGAGGAAGTTCCGGGAGATGGTGATGGACAGGGAAGCTTGGCGTGCGGCAGTCCACAGGGTCGCAGAGAGTCGGACACGACTGAGGGACTGAACAGCAGCAAGAACACTGGAGTGGGTTGCCATTTCCTCCCCCAGGGGACCCTGCCTGTACAGGAAGACTGAGGTCGGGCTGTCCCTCTCAGGCCCTCGAGAGCCCAGAGGAGGGGGCCTCTGCAGTGCCTGGTGAGATTCTAGTCCTGATCATTGTGTGTGGGAGTGTGCAGGTGTGTCAGTGTGTGTGATGTGTGTGAAAGGGTTGTGCCGGTGTGGGTGTGTCTTTGCAGGTGGGGGCCTGTGGTCCTCATCAGGGCTGTGGAATGTGCTGCAAAGCTAGAATGTAGCAGGAAGGGAACTGTACAGGGAGGTTGTTTTTGACATAAAATTGCAACTGTTTATGTTTTTCTTTGCTCTTTGTAGCTCATTGAATACAGGATGTTAAGAACTGGGGGAGGCAAATTTCAGGTGACTTTTAGCTCAGGTCAAATAAGCAAAGGGAGCTCTTCTGGAAGAAAAAGAAGACAAAGAAGAGTGTTGTGCCTTAAGGGATGAAGACAGTGTTGGTGGGACCTGAGGGAAGAGGGTCGTGAGTAGGGGAGGAGCAGAGGCCCTAAGTGCTGGCCCCTGGCGGGTGGGAACCTGGAGCGTGTGCCAAGGCCCAAGGACTGTGGTGATGGGTTGGCCCAGCCCTTCCGGGGGCCAGAATTGACTGCCTCAGAGCAGTGCATGTCCTTGCCTGTACCTCCTGGTGATGTATAAGGAAATGATTGTTTCATTATCCACTTAGAAAGTTACATATTGACGATATTGTTCAAGCTTTGCATTGGCCCCTGAAGAATCCCTGCTGGGGTGGGGCAGGGTGGGGGTGCAGGAGATGTCAAGGGGGTCAGGAGAGGCGCACTGGTCCTTAGGCAGGGATGCGCTTTTCCTGACTCCTGTCTGGGTTTTCTTTCTGCCTCTGCCCCGACCGCCACCCCAATCCCACAAACACCTGGACTCGATGCCCTCCCAGTGGCTGCCTCTCCTCCCGGGTCCCCCTCTCCGTCTCCCATAAGGCTTCCTTCCCCACACAGTCACCAAGTCCAGAAGCTTCCACCTGGATGTGCTTGGAGAACTTGCCCAGGGCCCAACCTAAGGTGTCCTGCCTGGGGCCTGGCTCCTCTGGATCGTCAGCCAGCTCAGCCAGCCCTAGGGGAGGGGTCCTTATGAAACACCGCCTGGACACCCCTCTCTGAAGCTTTCTCCATCACTGCCATCAGAGAGACCCAGAGTAGGGCCTGAACAACTTGGAAAGGGGCTCCCAGGTGGACAGTTGGGGTTAAATAGCTTGGATGCTTGTCCTGGAATCCTTTAAAATCACTCTCAATCCTGATGGAACTGAAGGACGCTGATCAGGGTGTTATTGTGCCAGAAACACCTAACCTTGTTTGAAAACGGAAGATCAGACCATAAAGAATGTGCCTCCAGTGCAGGAGACCTGAGTTTGATCTCTAGGTCGGGAAGATCTCCTGGAGAAGGAAATAGCAATCCATTCCAGTATTCTTGCCTGGAGAATTCAATGCACCACAGAACCTGGTGGGCCACAGTCCATGGGGTCACAAGGAGTCGGACAGGACTGAGCAACTAACACACACACACGCACACACACAGTGTCCCGTTGTCTGGGATTTAAAAAACCATCTTGTCCTCGGGTCGCATGTCTATGGTGAGGTGCTTGTCACAAGCAGTGCTTGCTTCCACTTACGGGAGTAAGACAGGTTCCCTCTGCAGGCATATCTGAGCTGAAGTGAGAATTAATTAATTTATGTGTGTGCTCAGTCGCTTCAGTCTTTTCCAACCCTGTGACCCCCTGGACTGTAGCCTGGACAAGCTCCTCTGTCCACGGGACTCTCCAGGCAAGAATACTGGAGTGGGTTGCCATGACCTCCTCCAAGGGATCTTCCCGACCCAGGGATTGAACCAGGGGCTCCTGCACTGGCAGGCAGGTTCTTTACCACTAGCACCACCTGGGAAGCCCAATTAATTTTTAAATTAATTAATTTAGAGAAAAATGGTAAGGAAGGGGCAGCAGGGCACATGAGTCATACAAGAACCCCACGGTGGCCTCCAAACGGTCCATGGGTCTGAAAAGCCAACCTAGGGCGTGAGCTGGGTGTGCGCGCGTCGGTGCGCAGGGGTGTGTCTCCGTCTTTGTGTGCAGCACCTGCCTTTTGTCTGTGGAACAAGTGTCCACACGCAGGGGTTTGCGTGTCTGGGGTATGCTACCCCACTAGGGGTCGGACCGCGCGGACCCTCCGGGCTCTGGAAGCCCTCGCCCATCAGTGCCCGGCAGACGTTCAGCAATCGGTCCCGGGGTGCTGCGGGCCCCCAGGGGACGGAGATTAAGCGGTGGGGCCGGGGGCAGCGGCGCAGCGGCTCTTGGCCGGCGCCGTGACTCAGCACGGGGGGCGGGCCGGCCGGCCGGGCCGGGGCGGGGCGGGCCGGGGCGGGGCGGGGCGCGCCCACCGCTATAAGGCTCAGGCAGCCGCCGAGCGCGATGGAATTTTACCGCCGCCGCCGCCACATTTACCGACTTCCCCGTCGCCAGGAGTGAGTTCCCCGTTGCCTGGGGCTCCCAGGGACTCCGAAGGGGGCGCCCAGGGTGTTTGGGGGGGCAGTTGGGGCTCGCGAGGGGGCGGGCTGGAGCGCCCAGAGCCGGGGATGGGACCCCGGGGAGGACGGGTCGGTGTCGTCTCGCCCGGAACAGGCCTCTCCCGCCGCTAACTGGCTTCTTTGTGCATTTTGCAGTGCCGCCCTATACCATCGTCTACTTCCCGGTTCAAGGTAGGGGCCTGGGACGGCGGGGGTAGGGCGGGAGGGGAGCCAGAGGTTGGGGGCTGCAGTCCACACCACCGTTTTTTACCCTGGCATCGCGTGGCTATTAATTCGAGCCTCCTTCCTGGGCCCCGGAGCTGCCCGGGCTAGCGTACTTCTAGCTTCCAGGCCCTGGCCCGCCCCTCCGCCCTGTGCTGTGGGGTCCTCGGAGCAGTCCCCGGCCCCTTGGCCCCTGCCCAGGGCACTGCCCACCCTCATTGCCCCGTTCTCCCCTCCCCCAGGGCGCTGCGAAGCCATGCGCATGCTGCTGGCCGACCAGGACCAGAGCTGGAAGGAGGAGGTGGTAGCCATGCAGAGCTGGCTGCAGGGCCCACTCAAGGCCTCCTGTGTGAGTACTTTTGTCCCGTCCCCGGCTCAGGGGCTGGACCTTGTGGGGACGGGTGGGGGGTGCAACACTGGGGCAAGGGGCAGCCGAGCTCAGCACCTCTGACAGAGCTGTGCGTCCCCCCAGCTGTACGGGCAGCTCCCCAAGTTCCAGGACGGAGACCTCACGCTGTACCAGTCCAATGCCATCCTGCGACACCTGGGCCGCACCCTGGGTGAGTCCTAGCACTGCAGGTGGCTCAGCCCAGGCCTGGCCGGCAGGCATCAGCCAGCCTTCCTGAGCACCTGCTGAGCGTCCTCCATGTCAATCAAATCGCCTAGCCACCCTGTGGAATCCAGGCGTGCAGAGGTTATCTAGGGCTTCCCTGGTAGCTCAGTTGGTAAAGAATCCGCCTGTAACGCAGGAGACCCCAGTTTGATTCCTGGGTCGGGAAGATCCCCTGGAAGAAGGGATAGGCTACCCACTCTAGTATTCTTGGGCTTCCCTTGTGGCTCAGCTGGTAAAGAATCCACCTGCAGTGCTGGAGACCTGGGTTCGATCCCTGGGTTGGGAAGATCCCTGCCCTAGAGCGGGGCCACCTGCCCCTGAATTCTACCCGTGGACTCAGCCCCTTCCTACGCATCCCCCTCCTTCCTGCCTGGCCATGCACACCAGCAGCCATGTGGCCTCGCTGCGGGGGTGGGGGGGTCAGGTTGCCACGGCTTTCAGGCTCCCACTCACACCCTCTGCTCTCCCGCCACCCCAGGCCTGTATGGGAAGGACCAGCGGGAGGCAGCCCTGGTGGACATGGTGAATGACGGCGTAGAGGACCTTCGCTGCAAATACGTCTCCCTCATTTACACCAACTACGTAAGCGCAGGCGCAGGGGTGGACACGGAGGACGAAGAAAGAAAGGGGCTTGTTTCCTTCTCACCCTATACCACCCCCGTCTTGTGGTTCTGGCTGATCCCCCCCGGGGCTGCTTCTGGTTTTGGGGAGGGGGTAGTGGGAATCAAGAGCCACTGTAGACTGGACACACCCTTCTGCCTCCCTCCCTGGGGGAGGGACTGGTCAGGTAGCAGGCCATGGCAGAACAGTGCTAGGACAGGAGACAACCAGCCAGAGGTGGTTCCCTGATCCTTAGCCTGGGGAGGTCAGGAGGGCTTCCTGGAGCAGGTGTAGAAGGAGGAGGTTCTGGAAGGGATGCTGGTACTTTAAGATGCAACAAGTCTGCAGGCACAGGGCACATCTGGGCACTTGGGAGCAGTTAACGCAGAGGCAGGATGTGCCTCTGTGTGTGTGCGAAGGAGAGTGTCAGGAGATGGATGGAGCTGGAGGGACGGCAGGCCCACTCCTGAAGGCCTTGGCCAGCTGGCTTGGAGATGCTCTTTGGGGAGTCTAAGCAGGGCAGTGTCTGTGCGATCTGGAAAGATAATGTGAGGCTTTTGCAAATCTGGGGAGTGATCATGACCAGAGTAAACTAGAGAAGACTCAGCCTCTGAAATAGACAGCGTGTGGCAATAGCCTGGGGTGGGGAGGGAGGAGAGGAGGGCGGGGCAGGGCGGGTGGCCATCCACTCATCCCCGGGGGCGGGGGACAGGGACAGGGTGGGCCGCAGGCCAGGGCCAGGAGGATGATACCCAGTGGCCTCTCTGGCAGGAGGCGGGCAAGGAGGACTATGTAAAGGCACTGCCCCAGCACCTGAAGCCTTTCGAGACCCTGCTGTCTCAGAACAAGGGTGGCCAGGCCTTCATTGTGGGTGACCAGGTAAGCTGGCCCTGCCCGCCCCTTCTGCACCCTGCTCTGTCCAGATGGCACAGCTGTGCAGAGACAGCACTGGAGTCATGGGTTCAGCGAAGCTGGAGACCGCCTCAGGCGCCCTGCCCCCCAACTCCCACGCCCTCTGAGTCCCACCCTGCTCTGCCCTGCAGATCTCCTTTGCGGACTACAACCTGCTGGACCTGCTTCGGATTCACCAGGTCCTGGCCCCCAGCTGTCTGGACTCCTTCCCCCTGCTCTCGGCCTACGTGGCCCGCCTCAACTCCCGGCCCAAGCTCAAGGCCTTCCTGGCCTCCCCAGAGCACGTGAACCGGCCCATCAATGGCAACGGGAAACAGTGAGGGCTTGCGGCACTCTCCCCCGAGGCAGGGGGCTGCCTGCTTCCCTTTCCCCAGGACCAATAAAACTTCCAACAGAGAAGCAGTGAGCCTTGAGTTTTCTGGGCAGGGGCCTCCCTGATCCTCTCAGGCTCTCTGGTTTGGGGAGGGCTGGGGCAGCTGGGATACTTGGATCCTAAAACACAATCGGGCTTCCCTGGTGGCTCAAACAGCAAAGAATCTGCCTCGTATGCGGGAGACCCAGGTTTGATCCCTGGGTCGGAATGATCCCCTGAAGGAGGGAATGGCAACCCACTCCAGTATTCTTGCCTGGAGAATTTTATGGACAGAGGAGGCTGGTGAGCTACAGTCTCTGGGATCGAAAAGAGTCAGATGTGACTGAGTGACCAACACTTTCACTTTCAAAACATAATCGGTATCTTCCTGAAGCCCTTGGGTTGGTCTGTGTTTACTGAACTCCAGAAACAAAGAGGGGAAAGGAAAAAAAAAAACAGGAAGAGAAATTAACTATGGTCCCTGCCCTGGATATCCATAGTCTAGAGAGACAGGCTCACTTAAATAAACATGTTTTCTGGTCTCAGCCAGCCACCTGCTAGAGGGCCCCTGTGCAGGACAGCAGGAGCTGAGGGGCCCTTGGCCGAGAGGAGGGGCATGGAGAGGAGCTGAGTGGCTCAGAGGAGCCCTGGCTGGGGCAGTGGGAGGGTCAGTCACATGTGCTCAGGTGGGACTCTCCTTGCTCCCCCATGCATCCCGGCATAGGAGCAGCACAGTGATCCAGGTGGCTTGCCTGCTGCCTTCTCTTCCCATCCTTGTTAGCTGGGCAGAGAGAACAGCCCAGCCTGGGTGAGCTGGCTGTGGGGTGTCCACAGTGGGGAGGCATTGGGGTGCAAATAGCTTGGGGCTCTCGGGGCTCCCAGAAATGGCTGGAGGGAAGGGGCCATGGGCAGCCCCCTGTAGTTCAGCCTGGAGGAGAGGACCCTTTTTTGGGAATCCTTGCCCAGCATCAGAGCTTCCTGCTCAAAGTAGGAAATCTGACCTCTCAGGAGGTCTACATCTTATTTCTTTTTTAAAGTAATTTTTTAAATTAATTAAATTTTAAAAAATCTTGGCTGTGCTGGGTCTTCCGTGTGGCGCACGTTCTCTCAAGTTGCGGTTGTGTGGGCTCAGTTGCCCTGCGGCTTGTGGGTTCTTAGTTCCCAGGCCAGGGATGGAACCCGCATCTCCTGTATTGGAAGGTAGAGTCTTAACCACGGGACCGCCAGAGAAGTCCCAGCCTCTCTTGTTTCTTATGAGAGGACTCGTAATCGGTTGAGACGTCCAGGAAATGTCACTTGAGGGCCCAGGGGGAGGCATCTGTGTGGTGACTAAGGTGACGTGCCTGCATACTGCAGCGATGGTGGTTTGACAGAAATATCTGCATGTACTCATCCCACACCCAGAGGCCCTGCTTAGGGGCCATTCGTGGTGTCAGAGCAGGTGTGGCTCCAGCATCAGGATTGAATGCCTGAACACCCTTGGAGAGGCCTGGGAGCACAGAACAGCTGAGAGCAGTGCCATTGGGTGGGGGCTGGGGAAACTGACTAGAGGCCGGAACAGACATTGCCAGTGGGGAACTTTGGGTTCAGGGAGTGTGGATCAAAACTGAAGAGGCATTCATCCCCCAACCCTCTATAGCTGCCCTTGCAAATAATGATAATTGCTAAAGCTTATCGAGTCCCTTGGATGCCAGGCATCATACTAAATGCTTCAGTATATATGATCTTTAATTCTTACCACCCTTGAGTAGATATGCTTATCCCCATTTATGGATGAGAAACTGAATCACAGTTTAAGTAACTTGTTGATGTGTGAACAAAGGCACTAGCAAGATTATTCATTTTATTGCTTGTGATTACACGCAGATTGAAAACAGACCAGGTGTCCATCAACAGGAGACTAGCTGAGCACGCTCGGTGCACACACAATGGCTCTTGCTGGTGTGCCATGGATTTTACTGCTGTGAAAAAGAGAAAGGGGATCAGGATTAGACTCATGGAGTACAGGAGGCTGGGCCAACAGTGAAGCCCTCTTTGCAAGACTTTTTCTATTGTACATCCATAACGTGGGAAAATCAAACTTCCCTGTCCCCTCTGCAGTTGGGAGGGGCCAGATAACAGGTTCTGGTGCTGGACTGTGGGTAGAGTGGGTGATTCACTTCCAAGGACAGCATAGAGCAAGGCGTGTGGAGTGGCTGAGCAGAGACCTTGCGGTTTTACACTGCTGGCATTTTTTTTTTTTTTTTAATTTTATGACTGCATCAGGTTTTAGTTGGAGCGTGCAGGCTTCTCTTTGGTTGAAGAGCATGCTCAGTTGCTCTGAGACTTGTGGGATCCTAGTTCTCCAACCAGGCATCGAACCCACAGCCCCTGCATTGTAAGGTGGATTCTTAACCACTGGACCACCAGGCAAGTCCCACTACTGGCATTTTTGAGTTGCCTACTACTGCAGCATAACTTGACCCAACCTGTCTGATCTACCCTTTACTCTCAGCTCAGGCGAAGGGAATCCAGTCACCTCCCACCTTTGTCCTGCCTCTGAAGGTGATCAGGGGAGGGGAGAGGGCTGTGACCCTGGGGTATTCTCTCTTGCCCAGTACTAGGTCCCTCTGGCTCTCTCAGAGCAGGCCCTGAGAGCTGTCGTGATGGGGAAATGACTGAGAAAATGTCTATCTGGAGGGCGGTTGGGAGGAAGACACCAAGCTGATGAGAGCGACCAAAGGGCACAGCCCTCTCCTTGGCATGGACGTTCGTCT
Source organism: Budorcas taxicolor (assembly GCF_023091745.1). Classification (NCBI taxonomy): domain Eukaryota; kingdom Metazoa; phylum Chordata; class Mammalia; order Artiodactyla; family Bovidae; genus Budorcas; species Budorcas taxicolor. Next base: position 46,152,041 of record NC_068934.1, read on the forward strand.
GCAGAGCCAAACTGGGATAGACTTTGGCCCCTGGGGAGAGCAAAGGATGGTTTCAGAGCTGGGCTGGGCTGCCCCCTCTGCCTGGGAGCTCACCGCACTTGCACACCTAGTCCACTGCCCCCGTGGACAGAGACTAGCGGTGCTCCAGCATCTCCTGACCACAGCACCTCCGTCATCTCTCTTTCGGAAAGCCTGCTTTCCTCCTAGCTGGTTCTAGCAGCCCTCTGGAAAGTGAAGACCAGCAAATGAGAACAAGCAGTCTGTGTCCTCAGGGCAGGGAGTGCTCCAGCAAGGGAGTCAGCCTCAGCCACTTGATTGGTAGAGCTCGAGTGGGAAAGCTTATGGGGTTGAAAAGGGGAGACCAGGTGTGCCCTGAATGGAGGCTGTCGGCCTGGGGCGCTCTGGGCGGGCTGACCGGAAGTGAGACATCCTATGTTACTGCTTAGGGGAGCAGATTTGGCTTCCTCTGGTTGGTCCTAAGTTGGAAGGTGATGGTTAAGTTGTTCCGTCTTGTCCCCGACTCTTGTGACCCCGTGGACTTTAGCCCGCCAGGCTCCTCTGTCCATGGGATTCTCCAGGCAAGAATACTGGAGTTGGTTGCCACTTCCTTTTCCAGGGGATCTTCCTGACCCAGGGATCGAACCCAGGTCTCCTACACTGCCGGCAGATTCTTTACCCACTGAGCTACGAGGGAAACCCCCTAAGTTGGAAGAGGGGATGAAAATTAAGGAAGCAGTCACTTATTGGGGTAGTCATTACAAGGGTTGTCCTAAATCGTCCTAGATATGGTCATCAGGCTTCCTACAAGTCTGACCTCTTGTGGGCTGGCTTCCTGTCTGGTTATTGTGAATAAGAGGTGGGTTTTCAGGCAGGTCACTGCAGGCCATGGGTCAGGTTCTCCTTCCGTATATAGTCTGGCCATCATCTGTTGTGTTTCCAGTCTCCTCTGCAGAGAGATGACCCAGCCATAGCAACTGGAAGCCTTTTCCTCTGGCATTTTCCTCCTCGAGTGGAGAAATCCTGTTGGGAGAAAGCAGGAGCCCACACAGTCTCTTTCCAGGAACAGTTCTTGGCTCATTTCTGGGCCCTGGAGGAGACTGAACACTCGGGGCATCAGAGGATCAGTCTGACTTGCCCCTGAGAACACCAAGACAGAGATGGTGTGCTAAAGGGCGCTGCTTCCACTGCACGTGGTTACTGAGGGACCCGGGAAGCTGCAGGAGTTGGTGATTCATGTTGCCAACATGCTGTACCCCCCCCCCCAACTCGGCCTGGAGGGCCCTGGGGGCTAAGAAAGAGCTGGGCTTCTGGCCAGGGTGGGCCGCCCTGAAGGACCCTGGAGAAGGATGCTCTCCCCAAGGAAGAACTTTGAGTGGCAACTCTCACTGCCCACTTCGCCAGGAAAAGAGAGAAGGCCAAGGTCAGTGTCCAGAATCCAGGACAGAGGCCAGTGAGTGATCAGGAACTTGGAGTGGGCAAGACTGGGGGTTGGGGGTGGGCAAGATCGAGGGGGTGGGGGGATGGCTGGCATTGAGGCTGTTGGCATAAAGGGTTAAGGGAGGACCTTACGGTGGCTGGTGGGATCACCCTGCTGCAGGAAAAGAGCTCCGAACAATCGGAGGTGCTGACCTCTAGAAGGTTCTTGGCTTCCTCCCTCCCCAGCTGACTCAGTCCTAGTGGGTTTTGAGGCCCCTACTGCAGCAGCGCAAACTTGGTGGCATCACCCTCTATCAGGAATCCAGGCCTGGCGGAGATCTGGGTTGGCTTCCTGCGCTTGGCTACAGGCAGTGGGCGAGGCTGGCAGCCTGTGAGCCCTAGCACTGGTCCCCAAGCTCCGCCCGCATCACCAGGCCGGCTCCAGCCGGAGCATGTGCAGACAGGCCCGTGCGGAGGGCAGAGCCGAGGGGGCATCCGCGAGAAATGGAAACTGAGCCGATGGCCGCAATCCTGTCACCCGATTGCTGCTGCTCAGTCGTGACTCTGTGACCCCATGGACTGCAGGAGGCAGACCTGCTTCCCTACCTTTCACTATCTCCCGGAATTTGCTCAAACTCCTGAACTTCTGAACTTCCGTCAAACTTCCTGCTCATTTCTAACACTGCAAATCAACAGACAATAAACAATGGCCAGATATTTGAGAGAAGTCTCTAGCATAAAAAAGGTAACAGTGAACAGGAGGGAGAAGAACTCAGAGAAGACAGAGACTGCATGAGAAAACTCGAGTTAAAAATAAACTTTAATAATTATCTTCAGGGAGATAAGAAAAGTTACTAACTCAGAAGATTGGCGGTGGTAGTGGTGGTCAGTTGCCCAGTCCTCTATGCCTCTTTCTGACCCCATGAACTGCAGCACTCCAGGCTTCCCTGTTCTTTATTATCTCCCAGTTTGCTCAAGCCCATATCCATTAAGTTCGTGATGCCATCCAACCATCTTGTCATCTGTCACTTTTTCAATCTCTCCTAGCATCAGGGTTTTTTCCAGTCAGTCAGCTCTTCGCATCAAGTGGCCAGAGTATTGGAGTTTCAACTTTAGCTCAGTCCTTCCAATGAATATTCAGGGTTGGTTTCCTTTAGGATTGACTGGTTTGATCTGCTTGCCGTCCAAGGGACCCGGAAGATAAAGTGAGGCTATTAAGAAAGAACATTCCCTGGGACTTCTCTGGAGGTCCAGTGGTCAAAACTGGATCAGCTTTCATTGCAGGGAATGTGGGTTCAATCCCTGGTCAGGAGACGCGCAAGACACATGGTGTGACCGAAACGAAACAAACAAAAAAGTTCTCAAAACTGAAAGTACTTTTTAAAAAAACTAAAATATGATAACAGAAATGAAAAATCCCAGAAAATAAAGTTGAAAAAAAGAAGACTCTTAAGAGTCCCTTGGACTGCAAGGAGATCCCACCAGTCCATCCTAAAGGAGATCAGTCCTGAATATTCATTGGAAGGACTGAAGCTGAAACTCCAATACTTTGGCCACCTGATGCAAAGAAATGACTCATTGGAAAAGACCCTGATGCTGGGAAAGGTTGAAGGCAGGAGGAGAAGGGGACGACAGAAGATGAGATGGTTGGATGGCATCACTGACTCAATGGACATGAGTTTGAGTAAACTCCGGGAGTTGGTGATGGACAGGGAGGCTGGCGTGCTGCAGTCCATGGGGTTGCAAAGAGTCAGACACGACGGAGCAGCTGAACTGAACTGGTGTTTTATATCAGAGACTGGCTAGATATTCCAAACTCATTTCCTCTCCCTGGGCACAGAGCCCCCTTGTATGTGGACGCAGCGGAAGTGACGAGCGTCACTCCAGGGCTGGGCAGTGGGAGCAGGTGTTTCTTCATCTCTGCTCCCTCCTTCCCCTCCCTCTCTCTCCCTCTCCCTCCAGCTCTGCTCCCTCCACACGCGCTCTCTCTGTAGCAGCCTCAGGGCAGCTGGACCTTGGACGCAGTGACTGAAGTGAGTGTCTCCAGAGACACCACAAAGCTGCGTAACCTTCTTGAACTTAGCCTGGGAAACCCCAGCATGTGGTGTCCTCTGTCTTCACTGAGGCAACAGCAAGGACCTGCCCAGCTTCATGGGAGGGCACGGAGATGCCTAAGTGTCAAAGCACTTGTTTCGCCATCACCACAAGATAAAATGCAGTTTCAAATTCTTTATGCTTTGTGTGTGGTGTTCTTCTCTCTTCACAAAGTTGCATTTGCCTCCTGAGGGCCCTGGACTTTCATGGTTGGCTCGTGCATTAGTCTTGGGTCCATTTTCATTCAATGTGCAGGGTACTTATTATACTTTTCAACGTGACAGCTCATCTTCTTCAGGACTGAGATTATGTATTATTCATCTGAGAAGTGAAAGTGGCTCAGTTGTGTCAAACTCTTTGCGACCCCTTAGACTATACAGTCCATAGAATTCTCCAGGCCAGAATACTGGAGTGGGTAGCCTTTTCCTTCTCCAGGGGATCTTCCCAACGCAGGGATTGAACCCAGGTCTCCTGCACTGCAGGCAGATTCCCTACTAGCTGAGCCACAAGGAAAGCCCATTCATCTGATAATCTGCCCCCTATTATTTTTTTTCTTGTCTCTCTCCCTCTCTAGATTTCCTTGACTAATACTCTATTTTTCTCATTTTTCCGTGCTTTTATCTTTTCTATTTTTATGCATATTTTTCAACTTTCAGTTCAGTTCAGTTCGGTCGCGCAGTCGTGTCTGACTCTTTGCAACCCCATGGACTGCAGCACACCAGGCCTCCCTGTCCATCACCAACGCCCGGAGCTGGCTCTTCCAATCTGGGGGCCAAAGCATTGGAGCTTCAGCTTCAGCATCAGTCCTTCCAATGAATATGCAGGACTGATTTCCTTTAGGATGGACTGGTTTGATCTTGCTTAAGATCTCTGCATATACAGGAACCTGATGTGTAATAGTAGTAGCATGGCAAATGTCTGAAGAGTTGCTTAGTAAAACTGATTCACTGTATTGAGAAAAATGAGTGGCTCTTACCTCATGCCATTTACAACAATAAACTCCAGATAGATCAGTGGTTCTTCACTGGGGGTGATTTTGTCCCCCAGATTATGTTTGACCATGTCTAGAGATATATTTTTATCCCACAATTCAACTCTGATGTATTTAACCAAGAGAAATGGAATTATGTGTCCACAAAAGACCTGTGAATGTTCATAGAGGCTTTACTCATGATAGCCAAGAACTGGAAACTACCCAAACAGCCATCAGCTGACGAGTGGGGCTTTTTAATTATGTTGAGATATTTTTGTTGCCACAACTTATGGTGCACTGCTGGCACTTAGGGATGCTGCCAAACATCTTATAATGCACAGGAAAGCCACCCACAACAAAAAATTGTACAGCCCCAGATGTCCATAGTATCCAGATTCAAAAACACTGCCATAGGGCTCACTTATGTGTGAACAGGAAACATAAAATACCAACAAAAAAAATATAAGATTTTTCTTTGTGACCTTGGACTGGGGATGAATTCCTTAAATGAGGCCCCTCAGATGAATGAACTTGACCAGATCAAGACAGGATTTCTCAGGGACTTCCCTGGTAGTCCAGTGGTTAAGACTCCAAGCTTCCACTGCCCGGAGCATGGTTCAGTCCCTGGGCAGAGTAAGATCCTGCATGCTGTGTGGTGCAGCCAAAAAAACAACTCAGGATTTCTCTTGTACGAGGATAGCTACTATTATCAGTTATTAGAGAGATGATAAAGGAGATGTATTTGGAACGTCTGACGGGCAGAGGGGGCCCAGGGGTTTATGATGTTGCAGATGGTGTTCCCACAAATCTTTCAGAATCCCCTCAAAGCCACAAAAAGCATAAAAAAGCAAACACACACTCCATCTCTCATGTTGGCAGGAAACATCTGAAGTGTTTATAGTTATGAGCTTCTATGCACCAAATAACATACCCTGACTTTCATAAAGAGAAAGCTGATGGGAAGATAGAGGCTGAGACATCTGGAGACAACAAATGTCAAGCTCTGCGATGAGGAAACAGAGAAGGCACTGTCCTTTCAATTGTTCTTGGGATATTTACTTCAATAACTATATATCATGGCTCAGAGGAAGTTTTACAACATTCCAGAGGGAGAGAAAGAAATAGTACAGACAACAGTCTCTCATTATAAGTGATTAAATGAAAAAAAAAAAACAAAACTCAGGAAACACAAAGACCCTAATGTTTATAGATATAATATTTATATTTATAAGTGTATTTATAAGTCTCTCTTAAAATGACATGTCAAAAAAGAAAACAAGGGCTTTCCTGGTGGCTCAGTGGTAAAGAATCCTCCTATCAATGCAAGCAGACATGGGTTTGATCCCTGATCTGGAAAGATCCTACATGGCACAGGAGCTGAGAGAAAATCCCACAGCCTGGGAGCCCACGCGCTGCAAGTACTGAAGCACCCGTGCCCTAGAGCCCGTGCTCCGCAGTAAGAGAAGCCGCCGCGATGGGAAGCCTGCTCGCTGCAATGAAGACCTAGCCCAGCCCAAAATAAATACAAATAACTTTATAAGTAAGATTTCCGAAAAAGGAATAAATCAAAATGGCAGAACTTCTAGAAAATGATGATAAAGGAGCCTGATGATGATCGGAAGCCTGGTCTCCTTGTCTTGATCACTCTAGCTTTATAATTAGTGTTACTCTCTGGCAGATCTCCCCTCAATTCTTTTGTTCATCTTCAAGATGAGGTTGGCCATCCTGGGCCCTTTGTTCTTCTATATCCATTTTATTTATTTAAAAATATTTATTTATTTGGCTGTGCTGGATCTTTAGTTACAGCCTGCAAACCCGGGCCCCCTGCATTGGGAACATGGAGTCTTAGCCCCTGGACCACCAGGGAATACCCTGTATCCATTTTGGAACCAGTTTTCCCAGTTCCATGAAAAGCCTTGATGGGATTTTGATCAGAATTGCAATGAGCTTGTAGATTAACTTGGAAAGATGTGACATCTTTATGATATTAAGTCACCCCACCTGGTAAAGTCTCCCGAGCAGCTGCAGTGCTGGCTGGAGGCAGAGGGAACGCGGGATTCGGGAAGGAGGAAGGAAGCCATAAATACTGGCCATGGCGTCATGACCGTTGCAGCAGTGGCGCCCCCGACCATGTGTCCTTCGTGGCTCTGAGTTCTGTATATTGGGAGGAAATTGTCTTTGGAAGGTGCAAAGTGGTCATGGGAGGAAGAACATGTAACAGAAGATGAATGGCTCAATCTGTTTCTAATAAACACTCAACAGGTTTTGCTTTTTGCTGATTTATAAGGTAGGTCCTGGCATTTCTAAAAACTGAAACTTGAGTCTCGTATTTCTAACGGCTTGGGATTAGTCGAGTGGTGTGTAAGCTCTTCCTGGTGTCTATCATCCCAAATAGCAGTCAAGGGCTACATGGGGCAAAAAAGAACCTAGAGCGCTTGTCTTAAGGGCCAAAGGGGGTGTAGGCAGAACGCCAAGGGGCAATGTAAAGACGGGAAAGGGGCTGACATGGAGACCCTGCAAATACCTCGACCTGATCTACCAGGTGTCTGAGTATGTGTCTGCCGCCAGGAGGTGCCAGGGTGGGTGGGCTGAGGGGACTGTATTGATCCCTGGGACTGAGATGTCACAGGTGCTCCCTGGTGGAGGCTGCAGACGGTCCCCAGGGCTTCAGGACCAGTATAAACCAAAGAGGGACCCTGAGACCCTGGCAGGCCGACAGGGTCTCACACCAGGACCAGACGGTCTGCAGGGCATGTGTGGGCACTCTGCTCTGGAGAGCAGGGAGGGAGGCTGGGTCACATGAGCCATTAATTACGCTGTTTGCACTCACGGTGTCCTAAGTGTACCTCACCAGCGAAGGCTGATTGACTTTACTTTCTCAAGTTTAAATTAGTGGGAAAAAAATAGGGAGATATCCAGTTGAAGATATAAGAGTAGAACCGAAGATGCACCGTTTCACTCTCAAAGAAACAGAGAAGAAAAAAAAAAGCATTAGTAGTGACATTCCAATCGCACAGAAATGAACAAGGGAATTCTGTGTAGACTCGAAATAAGGCTCTCTTTGAAGGAAAGAAATAGGAAGGAACCCCTGGCCTGGGGTGGGAGCTGAAGCCTTGTGACTTAGCCAGGAAGCGGGAACACAGCCAAGCTGAACGCACAGGGCCTGGGGCCAAATCTTCAGTCTGCAACCAGTGCTGGTGAACAAGACTGAGAGGCTTCAGTGGTGGAGGCCAGGTCTCCACCAAGAGCATGAAGCCTGGTGCCAGAAATGCCCTCCCTGCCAGGTCATAAATAGGGCCAACCCAGAAAACAGGGATGCAGAATTTGTGATAGAAGGAAGTACAGAGAGACACAGTACCACCTGTTTTTGTTTCAATTCAGCAGGAGGATAGACGTTTAGAATAGTTTTGCTGGAAAAGGAAATTTCTGTCTGAGTGTTAAAAATGTAAGGGAAACCACTAAAAATAGAAATAAAATGTATAACTTTGAAACCAATACTGGGGAAGAATGGAATAGCACAAAGAAAACTCAATTAATTCAATAGAAGTTCAGAAAACAGATGAAAAAGAAATTGAGAAAGAATGCTAAATAGAAAACATAATATAATATGGCAGATATATGTTCCAGTGGAAATACTAATAAATGTAAATAGGTCATACTCTTTTTAAAAGACAGTGACATTGGGTTAAAGTAAAACAAAATGAAAAGTTAATTATAGGTTGTTTTTACAGTCATCCCGAAAACAAGAGAAAGATGGAAAATAAAAACAAAAAAATCCCAGGGATTTCCCTGGTGTTCCAGTGGCTAAGACTGTATTCCCAATGCAGGGCTAACAGGTTCTATCGCTGGTCAGGGAACTAAGATCCCTTATGCCACACAGTACAGCCAAAAAAAAAGAAAAGAAAGAAAAGAAAACCCCAAATACTAATAAAAAAGAAAGCTTAGATAGCAATAGTAATATCAGAGACCCTAGACCTCAAGGCAAAGTTGTTAAAAGCAGAGAAATATTTTATATTAGAAAAAGGGACAATCCATGAAGAAAACATTCTTTAAAATGTAGGTGTTCAAAACTGGCTCAAGGAAATAAACAAATGGCCATAAAAGAAATGGAAACAGTGGTCAGCTCACCCCTAAGCAGAGGCCCCAGCTCCAGATGGCCTTACAATGAGTCCTAGTGATGCTTCAGGAAATGATGACTTAAAAGTCACCCTCAGAAAACTCCTGCAGTGTATAGGAAAAGGAGGAAAGGGGTGCACCACAGCTATCAATCCAGTGAAAAAATATGACAGCATGACCAAAAGCCTTGTCCCTGGAATAATAAAAAATGAGAACAGCAAACACAGAGCACTTACAATGTTCGGGGCCCCAACGTAAGGACTTCACGGAGATTAAAGCAGGTCACTACTGTAACTAGTCAGGAAGCACAGAGAGGTCAAGAAACTTGTCTGATGCCAGGCAGCTGGTAGGTGATAGAACGGAAGATCCAAACTGTCCTCTTAGAGACCTCACTGTGCCATCCCTTTAGGTCAAAAATAACTCCGTAGATTAGAAAAAAGATTGATGTAATTAAGAAGACAGAAGAAACACAATACGATCATCTCAGATGCAGAAGAAGCATTCAGTGACACTGAGCCTTAATACAATCAAGAAAGTGAAAGTGAAGTCGCTCAGTCTTGCCGACTCTTTGCAGCCCCATGGACAGTAGCCTGCACCAAGCTCCTCCATCCATGGGATTTTCAAGGCAAGAGTACTGGAGTGGGTTGCCATTTCCTTCTCCAGGGAACCTTCCCAACCCAGGGATTGAACCCAGGTCTCTCACATTGTAGACAGACGCTTTACCGTCTGAGCCACCAGGGAAGTAAGTCAAGGTCTCTATCAAAAGCCTCAGCAAACTTCATACTAACAGGCTGTCTTGACAATCGTCACACTTAGCTTTTTTTTTCCTTTTGGCCACACCACATGCTTGTTTTCAAATAATAAATGGGCCAAAGTCTTCAGGACATTTACAATCCTGCCTAACTGGAGGAGAAATCCATTTCAAAGGTGCCCTGGGGCAACTAACAAAACCATGCCCAGGTCTGGTCAGTTCAGTTCAGTTCAGTCGCTCAGTCGTCTCCGACTCTTTGCAACCCCATGAATCGCAGCACGCCAGGCCTCCCTGTCCATCACCAACTCCCGGAGTTCACTCAGATCACTCAGATCACTCACGTCCATCGAGTCAGTGATGCCATCCAGCCATCTCATCCTCTGTCGTCCCCTTCTCCTCCTGCCCCCAATCCCTCCCAGCATCAGAGTCTTTTCCAATGAGTCAACTCTTTGCGTGAGGTGGCCAAAGTACTGGAGTTTCAACTTTAGCATCATTCCTTCCAAAGAAATCCCAGGGCTGATCTCCTTCTGGTTGAACTGGTTGGATCTCCTTGCAGTCCAAGGGACTCTCAAGAGTCTTCTCCAACACCACAGTTCAAAAGCATCAATTCTTCGGCGCTCAGCCTTCTTCACAGTCCAACTCTCACATCCATACATGACTACTGGAAAAACCATAGCCTTGACTAGATGGACATTAGTTGGCAAAGTAATGTCTCTGCTTTTGAATATGCTGTCTAGGTTGGTCATAACTTTTCTTCCAAGGAGTAAGCGTCTTTTAATTTCATGGCTGCAGTCACCATCTGCAGTGATTTTGGAGCCCCCAAAAATAAAGTCTGACACTGTCTCTACTGTTTCCCCATCTATTTCCCATGAAGTGATGGGACCAGATGCCATGATCTTCGTTTTCTGAATGTTGAGGTTTAAGCCAACTTTTTCACTCTCCTCTTTCACTTTCATCAAGAGGCTTTTTAGCTCCTCTTCACTTTCTGCCATAAGGGTGGTGTCATCTGCATATCTGAGGTTATTGATATTTCTCCCGGCAATCTTGATTCCAGCTTGTGTTTCTTCCAGTCCAGCGTTTCTCATGATGTACTCTGCATATAAGTTAACTAAGCAGGGTGAGAATCTACAGCCTTGACGTACTCCTTTTCCTATTTGGAACCAGTCTGTTGTTCCATGTCCAGTTCTAACTGTTGCTTCCTGACCTGCATACAGATTTCTCAAGAGGCAGATCAGGTGGCCTGGTATTCCCATCTCTTTCAGAATTTTCCACAGTTCCTTGTGATCCACTCAGTCAAAGGCTTTGGCATAGTCAATAAAGCAGAAATAGATGTTTCTATTTCAAAACCACGCCCAGATCTGATAGGGCAATCCAGATATTATTGCCCAGATCCACCCTCCTCCCACCCACTGCATGGTTTGGAAGCAAGCCACTGGGAGGTTCAAGGTCACACCTCTGATTGACTAGGGAAGAAGATGATCTGATTATCGCTATTGACTGTTGTCGCTAAGTCATATCCGACTCCTTGGTGACCCCATGGACTGTAGCACGCCAGGTTCCTCTGTCCATGGGATTTCCCAGGCAAGAACACTGGAGTGGGTTGCCATTTCCTCCTCCAGGGGATCTTCCTGACTCACATTCCCTGCATTGCAGGTGGGGTCTTTACCACTGAGCCACCAGGGAAGCATCCAGACCTGTGACAGAAAAAGGCAATAAAGCCTGTTGGAGAAAAGACTAGGGTTGATGCTCTTGTGAATATTTCCAGACTTCAACTTTATCTAGAAAGGTTTTTAGGTGTTATTGCTTAGAATTCCAGGAGAAGGCAATGGCAACCCACTCCAGTACTCTCGCCTGGAAAATCCCACGGATGGAGGAGCTTGGTGGGTTGCAGTCCATGGGGTCGATAGGAGTCGGACACGACTGAGCGACTTCACTTTCACTTTTCACTTTCATGCATTGGAGAAGGAAATAGCAACCCAATCCAGTACTCCTGTCTGGAGAATCCCAGGGACGGAGGAGCCTGGTGGGCTGCCGTCTATGGGGTCGCACAGAGTCGGACACGACTGAAGCAACTTAGCAGCAGCAGCTTAGAATTCCATCTCCTTTTGCACCTGCATCAGTGGTTCTTTTCTGTAGTCACTTTGCTTTCATTGTCACGAGCAGCTATTACTAATTAGGAGGGAAATAGACACTTACGGCAGGAATTCTGGTTCTGAGCTGCCAGTTAAAATGTGCTGGTCTAAGGAAATCTAAAGGCACATGAAGTGAAAAGGAGAAACAAAAATTCTAACAAATGCAATTGGAGATTTCAATATTAAGCTTTTACCACTCCAATTAAAGTTACACCCCATATAAGGAAGCTCTGTTGTTCAGCTGCTAAGTTGTGTCTGACTCTTTGCAACCCCAATGGACTGCAGCACATCAGGCTTCCCTGTCCTTCACTATCTCCCTGAGCTTGCTCAAACTCATGTCCCTGGAGTCAGTGATGCCATCCAACCACCTCATCCTCTGTCGTCCCCTTCTCCTCCTACCCTCAATTTTTCCCAGCATCAGAGTCTTTTCCAATGAGTCAACTCTTCGCATGAGGTGGCCTACTACACTATTCAATCTTATTCTGAAGCTCTTAGTTGATGAAATAAGAAAAGAAAGTAGAACCTGACATTAGAAAGGAACATGCTAGACTCATCATTTCTCAATAATACAATCATCAGCGCAGAAAATAGAAGAGCTTCAATGGACAAACTTTCTTACGGAGAATTCCATGAAGGGTTCCAGATGTAAAATCAACTGCAGCAAAATAACGCTGTACTAAACTCAAACATCCATGGCTCAGTGGTTAAAAAAAAATCTGCCTGTGATGCAGGAGACACAGGAGATACCAGTTCAATCCCTGGGTCAGGAAGATCCCCTGGAGGAGGAAATGGCTACCCATTCCAGGATTCTTGCCTGAAAAATCCCATGGACACAGGAGCCTGGGAGGCTACAGTCCATGGGGTCACAAAGAGCTGGACGCGACTGAAGCGACTGAGCGTGGCGTTTACAAACAACAGTCAATTAGAAAATGTTATCAGAACAGAGATCACAAAAACATCCCATAAAATTCCTGTATTTTACAATGTGTGGAATTTTTTAAAATTCTAAAGGACCTAGGATATCTGAAAAAAATGAGACCATATCACATGGCTGGATGGGAAGACTCAATAATGTAAAGATACGGATTTTCTGAATTAATCTATTTAATCTAACCCAGTGCCTTTAACTGAACATTCTTAGGGCATTATGTCAGGCACTGCTCATTTACTTTCCTCAACCCTAACAGTGCTCTTTTAGGATGTATGTGATCCTAATTTCCCAATAGAGGCATGGGTCATAAAATTACACAGGAAGTAAGTGGGGGAAAGCAGGATTTTGAATCCAGGTCTTTAACCTTGATGCTCTGGTGTAACCTGTAGATAATTAGGTTTCTAAATCTATTTGTAAAATGGACTACTCTCAAGCACAGTTTTGATTGAAAAAGCAGGGTGAAAGATCATGTTATAGTTAGACACTGTTTCTACAAATAAAAACACTAAACACTCATTTTTCTGCAGGTAAATGATGTACAAACAAAGTTGCTTTTTTTTTTTTAAAGGATTTAAGATAATATTGGATTAAATAGTATTTGGCTCTGGGGTAGAGGCACTTTAGTTTTTTTCTATTAAAGTCTAAATTTTTAAGGGTCAGTATATTCATATGCTGGGAAGATTCCCTGGAGGAGGGCTTGGAAACCCACTCCAGTATTCTTGCCTGGAGAATCCCACAGACAGAGGAGCCTAGCGGGCTATAGTCCATGGGGTCACAGAGTCGGACATGACGGAAGTGATTTAGCACATATTCATATGCTACTGTGAAATGTTTTTTAACCATCTAGAAAACAGTGGAAAGAAGCAAAAATAATTTCCCTGGTGGTCCAGAGGTAAAGACCCCACACTTCCACTGCAGTGGGTACAGGTTCGATCTCTGGCGGGGGAATTAAGATTCTGCATGCTACACAGCACAGCCAAAATAACAAAAATACTAACAGGGACTAAGTCAGGGCAATGAAAACACGTGGCATGCATGCTAAGTCGCTTCAATCGTGTCTGACTGTTGGTGACTCTATAGACCATGCCCACCAGGCTCCTCTGTCCATGGGATTCTCCAGGCATGAATACTAGAGTGGGTTGCCATGCCCTCTTCCAGGGGATCTTCCCGACCAGGAAGGCAGTTCTTTATCACTAGCGCCACCTGGGAAGCCCCTGAAAACATGTTACAACTTCCTCTTGTTACTACTCTCTTTTTGCTATTTTGTATTTCTTAAATTTCCAACAAAGGAAAAGCATCTAGTTTTTTCATTTTCCAAATATAAAATTAGATTACAATATTGAGTAAGCCCCTCCCGGGAGAAGCTCTGTCCTGGGGGTTGGAGAAGACGGAAGATCAGATCAAGCTGTAGTCACGCTGGTCCCATGGCAGTAGTTGTGCAAGAGTTGTATGAAGTGGTGGAAAAAAGCTTCCTGGGAGGTGACATCCAAAGGGATCTCGAGGAGGCAGAGGAGGAAGGGGAGGAAGACAGATTCCCCGGTGCAAAGCCAGCTGGCATGGGCAGAGCCAGCCAAGCTGAGTTGGGCTCTGAGTGCCATGCCTGGGGGCTTGGGTTTCTTCCTGAAGACATGGGGAACCACGAGGGATCTCAGGCAGGGGAGGAGCAAGACGGATCCCAGGTTTACAACAGTCCTGCTCGTTCCATGGTGCGAAGAAGTGATTGCAGGGCAAAGACTTGAGGCTGGGAGACCTCAAGGAGGCTTTGCAAAATTCCGGATGAAAGCTGATGGGTCATGGCCGTGGGGTGGGCCCTGAAGGCACGGGGACGGGGTGTGCTCAGAAGGCAGGGCTGGCAGGATGCAGTGGATCTGGGGACAACGAGGCATCCTGGATGCCTCCCAGTTTCTGGCCTGGGGGCTGGCAGGGGAGACAGTGGTGCAGGATGAGATAGCCGAGAGCCAGGGTCTGGGATGCCTAAGAAGAGGGCTTCCTGGAGGAGGTGATACCCAGTGGAGCCTGACACGCATGGTCTCTGGATGGGTGGGGACTGAGGATCAGGAGACCTCAGGCCGAGTTCTGGCCACTGTGCTGTCCTAGGCAGGCCACTCCGCGTGGCTAATACTCTCTGTCCTCTTCTGAAAACAGGGGCTCGTCATTCCTACGCTCTGGGTTGAGGGAGGATTAAGGAGATAACACATGGCAAGTGCTTGGCACTGAGTCTGGCGTGGGATGATCTGGGGGCCCTGCCCGTTGTTCTTACTTTCCCATCACCCCGTGCCCAGCACCTCCCATCTGCAGCATCCCCGGGCTGCCTTCTCCCCATGGCTGTGTGTTCCCCTGACCCAGCTAGGCAGGGATGAGGAGAGAACCCACCCTCCGGCTCCATCCTGCCCCACTTCTGCCAGCCCAGAGGGAGGGATCCACGGACTCGGGTCTGAGCCCCGGATTAGCTGTGTAATCCCCAGCTCTGACTGGACAATCTCTTTTCCTGTCCGGGAAAGGGGGCCTGAGATGGGAGTCAGGACTGCTGGGCCCTGGGCCTGGGGCTGCCCCACCCCTCTGGGAGCCCTCAGACAAGGTGCCCCAGCTCTTGCCTCTTCTTTTGGAAACACCACTGACACCCGGCAAGGATTGTCATGTATGTGCCAGCTGCTCTGTGTGTCTGCTGTGTCTGGGGCGCTCTGCAAAGAATGGCCTGGGTCGGTTTCCAGCTCTACACGCAGCAGCTTCACGCCCCTGGACAAGAGATGAAACCACCATGGCCCTCCCTTTTCTTCGTGGAGAAAATGGACTTAACAGTATCTGGGGCTACTGTGGGAAATATATGAGAAATTAAGGCCCTATTACTTTGTAAATAGCACATTTCTTGAGAGATAAGAAAGGATGGGTCTTCCCTAGTGGTCCAGTGGTTCAGAATCCACCTTCCAATGCAGGGGACCCTGGTGCAGGAAGATCCCACATGCATGGGACAACTAAGGCACCTGTGAGCCACAACTACTGAACCCCGAGTGCCCTAGAGCCCCTGCTCCATAACAAGAGAGGCCACCATAAGGGGAAGTCTGAGGACTCGACTAGAGAACAGCCCTGCTCCCTGCAACTAGAGGAAGCCTGTGCACAGCAAGGAAGACCCAGTGCAGCCAAAATAAATAAATAAATTTTTAAAAAAAAGGATGACCACAGGATAAGAGAATAGAGGAGCTGGGGAGAGAAGACCCAAACAGACATCTTGGGACTCAGAGCCACAGCGTTCCAGAGAACTGACAAACTGATTAAAAAGTTAATCAAGCTTCGGAGACTTCAGGCGAAGGCAAAGATCAAAAGACCTTCTCAGGTCACTGGAGCCTGGTGGTGTTGGTGGTGGTCGGGGCCGGGGGGGGGGGGGGGGGGGTGCGGGGGGGAGGGGAGCGGGGGGGTGTGTGTGTGTTGGGGACAGAAAGGCCCTAAAGTCCCAAGCGGAAGAGGTCCTGGGGTTCAGAAGGGGACGTGACGTGGCCTGGGCCAGAAGACCCTGCGCGGGAGGGACAGAGTCCTTCCATCCAGGCCAGGGCCAGGTTGCCAAGGCAGCGGGGACCACGCCAGGATCTTGAGCAGTAGCGCCAAATGCCAAACTCTCCTGACCCGCGCCGCGGGAGAGATGGTGCGGAGAGTGGAGCAGCACCGGGGAGAGGATGTGCCGCCCGATGACCATCTCCACCCTCTTGGCTTCACCCCAACCTAGAACTCTAGACACCCCTCCTCTGGGAGACTCTGCCCCAGACCCCTCTCGTGCCCCGCCTCCCTACTTCCCTGAGCCCAGGGGTGCCCGCGGTGGGTGGGGGGAAATTCACAGTCTGGCAGGGCTGGGACAGGGCTAGAGCCGTACAAGGCAGGCAGGAGGGTGCAGCTGCATAGCTGGCTCAAAGGCTGAGAGTCCGGAGGCAAATGCGAAAGAACAGAGCAGGCGGGCAAGACAGTAAATAAACGCCAGGCCCGCGGCAGGAGACAGGCGGTCTGGAGGCCCACGGGACTACATCTCCCAGCAGCCTCAGCGCCAGACAGAGCACTTCCGGCCCCTCCGCGCTTCCTCGAGGAGGCGGGGCCAAGGGCGGGGCGGGAGCGGCGCGGGAAGTTGGGGCGCGCCCCGGCGTCAGGGCGCGTGTGACGTTCTTCCTGTGCGCCGCCTAGCGTCTTGGTCCTGCCGGGTCCTGAGCCTCAGAGCTGTGAAGGTGACAGCGGGCGGTGACCGGCTTGCCTCTCTCCGCCCCGCCCCGCGATGCTGGCGGCACGGCGGTTGCTCGGCGGGTCGCTCCCCGTGCGGGTGTCTGTGCGATTCAGCGGCGACACGGTGAGGCCCGACCTGGCTCGTCCAGGGGCGCTCGCGGGCCGGGTCTCGCTGTCGCGTCTGCGCGCGCCATGCCTGGGTCCGTAGTGCCTTCTGGAGAAGCCTCTCGTCTCTCTCGTCTGACAGGAAGGTTGCCGATGTAGAAGGGGACGGGTCCCAAACGGGAGGCTGACTCTCCCCTGCCCCCTAGCCCTCCGGCTCCTTGGCTTCCCCTTATTTAACAACTGTGCGACCTAACGGAAAATTTTGCAGGTGGCAAAGCGTCCTTGTCTCTCTCATTCCTTCCTCGCTACAACCTTGTAGCTCGTGAAGGAGTCATTACCCCATTTTACGGATGCAGAAACAGCTTTGGAGAGGGCCGTGCGCCTCCTCATTCCTCGTTCAAAGTTCTGCTCCCTGTATTGGCCCTTAAGGGGTTGGGTGTCTGGAAGCCAGGTCCCCTTAGCCCTCAGCTGTGGTTCTCTCTGTCTCATGGGATTCCAGAGCCATCTCTCCTCAAGTTTTATCCCGAGCGGGTCTCCCGCCATCATCTTGTGTCCCAACCCCAGTGAAGCATTCCTCTTCCTTCAGAAAACACATTTTGTCTCCAGCAGAGTTTAGTCATATAAGCAAGACTTTGGCCAAATTAAGTTTTGGTCCAGCAGAGCCAGACAAGTAAATAAATGGACGTGACATCACGCTGGGCTCAGGGCGGTAGTCTGTGCTGTGGATCCTTTGTGGGCTTTGGCCACAGACAGACCCATGATTAAATTCCACCTGCTCCTTCAGGCTGTTTGCCTTTTGTAAGCTCATTTTGCTCTGAGTCTTGTTTCCTCTTCTGTGAAATGGAGGAAATCATTCCTGTCTCAGGGTTATGAGAATGAAATGAGATCTTGGATATAAAAAGCTTAGGCTAGTGCCTGCTAACAGAAAGTGCTTACTAAGTGGTGATGGTAGTTATGACCCTACGAAGGGTTCTGAAGCTTTGGCCCCTGCCCTCCTCCCAATCCAACCCTCCTTAATTAGGGGACTCAAAAATCTGTAGCTCCTGGCCTGCCCCTCATAATCCCAGAGCTCTGCTGGGCATACTGACTCTCTGTGTCCCCAGACAGCGCCCAAGAAAACCTCATTTGGCTCACTGAAGGATGAAGACCGGATCTTCACCAACCTGTATGGCCGCCATGACTGGAGGTGAGATGGTGCCCTTAGGCTGGTGGGTCCCCAGGCAGGGCCTCCTCCTCACTGCCTTCCCCACCCTGTCCAGGCTTAAAGGTGCCCAGAGTCGAGGTGACTGGTACAAGACGAAGGAGATTCTGCTGAAGGGGCCTGACTGGATCCTGGGTGAGGTCAAGACGTCGGGCTTGCGGGGCCGTGGAGGTGCTGGCTTCCCCACTGGCCTTAAATGGAGCTTCATGAATAAGCCCTCAGATGGCAGGTGTGTATAGGCAGGCAAAAATGGAGTTGCACCTTGGGGTGGCTGGGACTTACCTGGGCCTTGGGGCTGTTTCCTTGGAAACCAAGAGTGAACGAAGTGGGAAAACCTTACCAGAGTTCCAGTAGCAGGGACTCAATTCCATCGTCTTCCTCAGGGGAGTCTTGAGGGGCAGCAGAGTCTACACAAGAGTTTAACCTAGCAGACTTAATTGATCGATTCCTGGCTCTGCCATTTAATCATATAGTTTTGGGCAATCTCCTGGCCTTTCTAAACCTCAGTATTCTGTTTTGTAAAATGTGTATTGTGTTGTGCAGGGATTAAAGAGATACTGTGCCTACCAGCTTTTGGCCTGCCCTTTGATCTGCATGTAGAAAGTAAATGATAAATGTCAGCTCTGCCTCCTTTTGGCTTCAGATATACGATGGAGGTTCACAGAATGCTCATTGTGACCAAAAGCAGATTTGGGCTCTTGAGAAAGCACTGGGAGAGGCATTTGGGCTGAGTAGAACCAAGACCTTGCCTGTGGTCATAGCTGCCCCAGTGTGGACTAGGTAGTGAGCTCCCTGTCGGTGGTGGTGAGCAAGCAGAGCCCTGGGGACTTGTTGCAAGGACAGAGAAGGATTGGCTGTCAGATAAAACCTCTTTGAGGTTTCCTGGTGGAGTGGGGTGAAATATGGTTGAAGGCCTGAGCCTGGTGGCCCTGTAGCCCAACTCACCTGCTGGCCCCCGCAGGCCCAAGTATCTGGTGGTGAATGCGGATGAGGGGGAGCCAGGCACCTGCAAGGACCGAGAGATCATCCGCCACGACCCCCACAAGCTGGTGGAAGGCTGCCTAGTAGGGGGCCGGGCCATGGGCGCTCACGCTGCCTACATCTACATCCGCGGGGAGTTCTACAATGAGGCCTCCAATCTGCAGGTGAGCAGGGGGAGGGCCAGGTGCTGAGCCGGCACTTCCATGCCCCAATCCAGGCAGAGTTCTTCTTAGGTTCTCATGTGGGATCTATCTGGAGTCACGCTGGGAGGGTGGGGATCTCTCGAGCTGGCCTGTGTCCTGAGTGGGACGTGCACCCCAAAGCCTCCGTCTCGCTCTGTGTCCCAGAGCCTTAGCCTGGGAAGTCTTTCTGGAGTGGGGGAGGGCTCCTGGGGTGGGGGTAGGCTGGAGAACTCAACACGTGGGGTTTTTTTTCTGAAGGGTCAAGAGGTCGTGTCAGTAATTTTCAGCCCACTGATGCCTGTAGTAATTGTCCAGGGCCAGAGCCTCACCTTTCTATTAGGTTCATAACCTGGCACATGGTAGCATTATGTATGTTATTACATATTTAAAACTCAGCCTCCAGGGTCTTTTCCTCTACTCAGAAGCAGTACTCACTCATTGTAAAGACAGGAATTCACACACACGCCAAAGAAAAATCTCCCATAGACTGGCTACCTAGAGAAACTACTTGCTGAAATTTTCATTATTTCCTTAAAGTCTTTAAAAAATACATATAGTTGGAGAATTTGTTAAATGTTATTACACAAGCAGCACACACATTGTAAACATCCCCACCCTTCTCCCAGCACGTCTTCTGCCTGTGTCCAGAGGGAGCTTGGCCCTGGACTATGGTGATGGGCTCCCTGGGCCTGTACCCCGCCCTCCCACATGCAGTGTTCCTGGGCTTGTGGGGACCGTGTCCGTACACCCCTGTCCCACAGGTAGCCATCCGAGAGGCCTATGAGGCTGGTCTGATTGGCAAGAATGCTTGCGGCTCCGGCTACGATTTCGATGTGTTTGTGGTGCGTGGGGCCGGGGCCTACATCTGCGGGGAGGAGACCGCGCTCATCGAGTCCATCGAGGGCAAACAGGGCAAGCCCCGCCTGAAGCCACCCTTCCCTGCAGACGTGGGTACGACTTGGCGCCTGGCCTCATCCTGGGCCTTGTCCTGTGGAATCTGGGATCTGGCTTCAGGTCGCCACTGATCATTCTTGGGGAATTTCTGAGTCCCTTCTGCACTGGGGGGCCTGACACCGAGAGTAGGTGGGAACAACATAGCGGCTGCACCAGTGCCCCCGGAGTCTCACCCTGCCCCAGGGCACAGGCCACACACCCGGATGTGCCCCCACCCGCCAGGAACTTGGGGCAGGGTGGTGGAGACGCAGCACAGCTGGAATCGGGCTCCCAGGGGATGAGAGTCACACAGGGGTGGAAGCAGGGCTCTCTGCCCCAGCAGCAGACCCTGGACAGATGCCACCTCCAGGAGACCCACCCCAACTGTCCCCAACCTCCAGCAGCCACTGGTTTGTTTCCTTTTTTTAAAAAAAAATTTGTTTTTGGCTGTGCTGGGTCTTCATTGCTGCGCAGATTTTTCTCTCCTTGTGGCAGACGGGGCCACTTTTTAGTTCTGGTGCCTGGGCTTCTCATCACGATGGCCTCTCTTGCTGCCAAGCACAAGCTCTAGGGCGTGCGGCTTCAGTGGTGGATCTCCTGGGCCCTGGGGGACAGGCTCAGTAGCTGTGGCGCACAGGCTTAGTTGCCCCCCCGGCACGTGGGATTGAAGCCACATCTCCTGCATTGGCAGGTGGATTCTTTGCCACTGAGCCCCCAGGGATGTGACATCCACTGGGTTCTCATCCTCCTCCCCCACAGGAGTGTTTGGCTGCCCTACAACCGTGGCCAATGTGGAGACAGTGGCCGTGTCCCCTACCATCTGCCGCCGTGGGGGTGCGTGGTTTGCCAGCTTCGGCCGAGAGCGCAACTCAGGCACCAAACTGTTCAACATCTCTGGCCATGTCAACAACCCCTGCACTGTCGAGGAGGAGATGTCTGTGCCGCTGAAGGAACTGATTGAAAAGCATGCCGGTGAGGCCTGGGGCCAGCCAGCAGGGTGGGTGGGCCTTGGGGGCCTGGGCTGGGGCGGGGGCTGACAGGTGTGCCGGCCCCCACCCTGACCATCCATCCTCTCGGGGCCTGGCTGGGGCCCCAGGGGGTGTCACGGGTGGCTGGGACAACCTCCTTGCTGTGATCCCTGGCGGCTCGTCCACCCCGCTGATCCCCAAGTCCGTGTGTGAGACGGTGCTGATGGACTTCGACGCGCTGATACAGGCGCAGACGGGCCTGGGCACAGCTGCCGTGATTGTCATGGACCGCTCGGTAAGGAAGGGCTGCCCACGCTCCCCACCCAGTGCCTTAGGCCAGCCTGGTTAGTAACCTGGCCCAGGCTTCTCAGAGACACCCGCCAGTTCTTGGAATCAGTTCTGACAGAACTGTCAGGAATCAGTTCTCTGATTCCTGTCACCCGAGATACAGGGAGGTGGGAGAGGCTGGGGGGCAAGGCTTCTCTTGGGGGAATGGCCGTGGAGCCTGGCAGCGCAGGATGCCTGGGGTGGGTGGAGGTGGTCAGAGCGCTGCTGGAATCGGGCGGGCGTGCCACCAGGGGCTGAGGCTCAGGCTCGGGCACCTCCTCACTGCCACTTGTCTCCGCAGACAGACATTGTGAAAGCCATCGCCCGCCTCATCGAGTTCTACAAGCATGAGAGCTGTGGCCAGTGCACCCCGTGCCGCGAGGGTAGGCGCGCTGGGCAGGCTGGGGGTTTCTGTGTGGCTCACGCCAGGCCTGGGGGAGGCACGGGGCACAGGTGGCGTGGGCTCCGGACCCTGAATACGCCGTTGCGGATGCCCAGCCTGCTGTGGCTTCTCTCAGCCCCCTCGCCCCATGACCCGCACCCCTCGAGTTCCATCCCCTGCATGCCGGCTGGAGGGGTCAGCAGGCCGTCTCCTGCTGCCCCGGTGCAGGTGTGGACTGGATGAACAAGGTGATGGCCCGCTTTGTGAGGGGAGATGCCCGGCCGGCAGAGATCGACTCCCTGTGGGAGATCAGCAAGCAGATCGAGGGCCACACCATCTGCGCCCTGGGCGACGGGGCCGCCTGGCCTGTGCAGGTATGCTGCCCCGCGAGGGGCACGGGGGCTGAGTGCCTGGGCACGGGGGCTGGTGGGGCTTTCAGACCCTGCTTCACACAGCGCCCGCTGCACCCCCCACCCCCACCCCAGGGCCTGATCCGACACTTCCGGCCGGAGCTCGAGGAGCGGATGCAACGGTTTGCCCAGCAGCACCAGGCCAGGCAGGCCGCTTCCTGAGCCCACGGGACTGGTGTTTGTCTGGACAGCTGGACAATAAAGCTAGCGATACCCATTCTCTCGTTGCATCTTCCCTGTGGCCTTGCTCGCCTGCACGCTGCTGCTGCAGCCCGTGACTCACAGAGGCTTGTTTCTCAGACAGTGGGGGGAATAGGTCAGGACAAGGTCGTGTTGAGAGTTGACACCTTGACTCCTGTGTGTCAGCCTGTCACAGACTGGGCGTGCTCAGTCATGTCCGATTCTTTGGGAGCCTTTGGGCTGAAGCCCGCCAGGCTCCTCTGTCCAGGGGATTCTTTCCAGGCAAGAATACTGGAGTGGGTTGCCATTTCTTTCTCCACGGGATCTTTCTGATCCCGGAATTGAATCCTTGTCTCCTGCATTGCAGGCAGCTTCTTTACACACAGCCACTAGGGAAGCCCCTGTCATCGACCTCCCTGAGCGTTTATCCCTCAGTGCAGGAATCAAGAGTTGGGAGGGGAAAACTGTGACCTGGGGTCCAGACCTGGGCCTGGCCCAGTGCAGGCCTCTCGAGGGTGGGAGCAAGGAGAGCAGGGCCCATTCTGCCCTGTGAGGCGATGGCAGGGGAAAAACGGACTGTCTGGTCTGTTTGGGAGGAGAGGTTTATTCTTGCTTCATGATTTGACGGTGGGGTGAATTTGGAAGTGGGAAAGGAAGGAAACAACTGACCAGGGGCTGAATAGTGGGGTTGAAGCAGCCCGGCGCCTTCCAGCTCCGCAGAGAGACTGTGGGTCAGCCTGGGGAAGGGGCACTGAGCCGGCCAGGCTGGGGGTCCCGCTAGTCGCTGAGCTGGAGGGGCGCGCCGTCCAGCGGGTGCCACAGCTCCAGCCTGCGGTCACTGTGGCCCAGGCATTCGCGCCAGTGTTGCTGGCGTTCCCCGCCGGCCCGGCTGCTCAGCTGCACTCCACCTGGGTTGGGGGACAGGTCAGGAGCCATGTGGGAGTCCCGCCCCCCGACTCAGCTCCCCCGCATTCCCGCTCACCAATGAAGTCATCAGCCGTGCCCATGTCATAATCCCATACAGACACCAGCAGTGTCTTCTGGGCCAGTTCCTCCCGCGGGCCTGCGTAGAAGAACTCCTGCAGGGGACGCAGTGAAAAAGAGGCGGTCTTAATCCTTCACAGCTTCAGGAACAGACTTAGGCGAGTGGCCCAGGGTGGCTGGGGTCTGCACTGTGTGAGACAGGATGCCAACTCCCCTTCCCCAGCAGCCAGGACTGCCTTCTGTCTGGCCAGCCTACCTCGTTGAACTCGGGGTTCAGGGTCTTCTTCCGGACGCTGGTCTTGTATTTCCATTTCTTTCCTGCGTTGGGATGCAGGAAACTGGGAGGGATGAGGTTGGTTTCAGTGTGGCCCCGGAGAGGTGAGCCACGGGGGTGCTCTGAGGAACCCCCACTGCCCACCCAGCTGCCTGCTTCACACTCACAGGCGGACATAGGGGTCCGAGTAGCCGTTGGCGTCCATGGGGGCAAGGTGGGCGCAGCGCAGCACCCCCACCAGCAGGCCACCCCGCTGAGAGCCGTAGCACAGCGACAGCAGGACACGCCCCCGCTCCTCCGAGGCTGGCTCCGCCTCCCCCTCCTGCTGCAGGGTTGGCTGGGTGAGCCCCGCGCGGCCCAGCGCCCACAGGGTAGGCTGGGTGAGCCCCGCGTGGCCCAGCACCCACAGGGCAGGCTGAGTATATAGCCCTGCGTGGCCCAGCGCCCACAGGGTAGGCTGAGTATATAGCCCTGCGTGGCCCAGTGCCCACAGGGTAGGCCGGGTGAGCCCCGCATGGCCCAGCGCCCACAGGATAGGCTGGGTCAGCTCCAGGTGGCCCAGCGCCCAGCTGCCCACCAGTATTGGCCCAGACAGGAGAACTCAAACTGGCCGCAAAGAAATCAGGGGCCAATGTTCGATTTCGCGGTTCAGTTTCCCGATAGTCACTGACTTAGTGTCTTGGAATGAGACTTCCTGGTCCACTCTACCCTCTGGAACCTGAGAAGGGGAGGGGGCTTGTCCAGGTCTCGTGATCGGCCACTTGCGGCTGTGTTTGTCGTGGAGAGGGAGGGAACTGATGTCTCTGAGGGTCAGAAACTCTCAGTAGGAGCTTCCTAGGTAGCCTTCCATTAGGGGCCCGTCTCTTCCCTCTTGGGGAAGCCTGGAAGCAGCTCCCAGAGGGTCGTCCCTCCTCAAAGCACACACAGGCCTCGTGAGCTGTAAGACCCTCCCCCCTCACACCCCACAGCCCGGGGGGCCAGACGCTGAATGCCCTTTGCCCCCTCAGCCCCTGGTGCTTCCAGAAGGACTCGGAGGATACTGTGGAAAGAATATTCTCCTACACCTAATGTGATCTGCAGAAAGCCCAACCGCCTTGCTCGCGTTCAGTCCTCAGTATGGGGGGAGGCGGGGTTTGTGAGTGCCGGCCGGGCACCAGGGGGCTGCTGTGTGTGTCCGGGGGTCTGGGACGGGAAGGGCTTGTAGTAGGGCTGCTCCCCGGGGAGGGCTCCCCAGCCTGGACTTGACTAACCGACAGTTGCAGGCTCCACTAGGGGGCAGGGCAGCAGCGCCTGGGGGAGCTGGGATGGGGAGGGCCCTGCCCCAGCTCTGTGGGTCCCTGGGGCCCTGGGCTGCAGCGGCTTTGGCCAGGTCTCTGGTTTCAACCTGCCAGCCCCTCGCGGTCACCTTCACCCCTCCTGACAAGGGCCAGTCCAGAGCTCCCAGCCCAGGAGCAGTGCCTGCTCGCCCCGGGGCAGGCCTAGCAGCCATGGAACCACCACAGCCGTTCTCCCCTGAACTCTGACCTGCCCCACCCGCATGGGCCACTGACCAACCGCCCAGCTCCAGCCTCTGTCTCAAGCTGGCCTGTGCCTCTGAGACTACGAATGTTCACGGGCCCAGAGGGAGAGAGGGCCTCAGTTTCTCTGAGCTGCCCTGGCCCCGGAGCCCTGCCCAACACCCGGCTCTGGGTCCCACGTCCCACCGACCTCATACAGAGACATGCCACGTGCTGTGTCCAGGCTCTTGGGCCTCTTGGTCTGAAAGAGCAGAGAGCCTGGTCACCTGGGCCAGTTGCCGCCCGGGTCTCCCTCCATGTTCCTTGCCCCCCAGCCCCACCTCACCAGCCTGGGCCTCTCCAGACACACGTCGAAGCTCCTGGCCTGGTTGGGCACCAGCTTCCTCAGGGGCACCCGCAGCTCTCCCAGGGGAGGCGCCCGCCTTCGTCGCCGCAGCCACGGGTCTTCACACACGCATAGCCTGGGGGCCACTCGGGTCAGCCTGGCCAGGCCAGCCCTGCCTCCCTGTCTCCACCTGGCCGCCCCCCTTGTGGCCCAGGCCCCATCCTCACCGCAAGGTCTTGCGCCGGGCATCCTGGAGGGTGAACCCATGATAGGTGAGCGTCTCCTCCCAGACAGGACCCCTCGTGCCCCGAACCGTGTGCGTCCGCCGCTGGCTGGCCTGAGGGCCAAGTGGGGGGTGTGGTCAGAGCCCTCCTCGGACCCCGGCGCCCCACCTGGGTCCCCTCCGTCCCAGCAATGGGGGGACCCCTGCCTGAGGGGGAGGCCTTGGGGGGGAGGGGCATGGCAGACCAGGTGGGCACTCCAGCCGGGTACCTGGCCAAGGGGTAGCGGTGGGGGCCTGTGTCTCGCCCTCACCTTGCTGGCTCCGGGCAGCAGGTTGGCTTTGACGAAGGTGTCCACAGAGCCCGAGGCCGGTGGCTTGAGGCCCTGGGAAGGGAGAGTGGCTGTGGGAGAGGCCTGGGGTGCAGGCGTGAGCCCCGGGGACGCCGCCCACCCCCTCCTCACCTTGGCACGGTGAGCCGTGCAATGCAGGGTGCTGCTGTCCACGTCAAAAAGGAGCGTGAACTCAAGGGTGCCAAGGGCGGCTAGGGGCAGGTGGCAGGCAGGTCAGCGTCTGCGTCAACCCCGCCAGGCACCATGCCTCCTGGCCCTCCCCGGTCGGATGCCTGGCCTGCCCCAGACCCCCTTCCTGGATGGACAGAGCCCAGAGTGTCCCCCCCAACCCCGCCCCCACTCACTGCTGTCGTCTGAGTCTGCCTCTGGCTCTGGGTCCGGCTGGGGCTGGGGTGCAGAGTGGGCGGGGGTCACTGGAGGGCGTGGGTCTGGGGGCTGCAGGGCGGGCTCAGTGGTGGGGTAGAAGTGCGGGAAGTAGTGGGAGATGAGGCGGATGGGCCGGATGGGGCCTGGGCTCACGTCGATAGCCATGTGCTCCTGCATGCTCACCCGCCCCCGGCCCGCCATGGGGGTGCGGACATGGGCAGAGACTCAGGAGCCCTCGAGGACCGCAGATGAGGGGGCGGCACTGACCCACCCAGACAGGGCCAACAGGCATCACCGAGGGCGTCGGGGGGGGGTCCTGGGAGGCAGCCGGGACCTGAGTACAGAGGACAGGGTCAAGGCTGGTGGGGTGGGGGCCTCCAGCCTGGGGGGCACCCCGTGTGCCGGCAGCTAGGCCTGCAGGGCCACTTACCGCTCCGAGAGCCCCTGCACCTGCCTTGGGTGGCTGCTGGGCGCTGACTGAGGTGACCGGTGAGAGCCGGGGAGGTGGAAAGGGCGGGACTCAGGGCCCCCCCAGAGCCCAGGAGCCCACAGCTCCCTGCCCTCCACTGCAAGGGTCCCTTCCCCCACCAGTTCGCACTCTATTTTCTATTTTCACCACCATCATGTGGCTCTGCTCCCAGATGAGGAGGCTGGAGGGCCGGAGGTGACACAAGAGGTGTGAGGGGCAACAGGAGGCAGGGTTGGGGGGAAGGAAGGGTGGGGGGGGGGGGTTGGGGGGAGCAGGTGGGGAGTCACGCGGGAGGGGGAGGGGCGGGGAACGGGGAGGCGAGCCGGGAGGGCTCCATGGAGACAGGAGGGGGAAGGCAACCTGGTCCCCTGCTGCTCAAGCCTTTAAAACATCAACCAATTACTTGGGCTCCTCTCGCCCTTCTCCCAGCTTGGAATAAAATCCTAACCCACCGCTGAGGCTCGGCCCCTCACTGCGGTCCCCTGAATGGTGGGCCCCTTTGCCCCCACGTTTCCTTGAACACAGCAAGCTTTGTGCACGTGTTGCTTCTTCCGATTGTTGTTCTCTCGCTCAGTCGTTTTTGACTCTTTGCGCCCCCATGGACTGCAGCATACCAGGCTTCCCTGTCCTTCACTATCTCTGCAGATTGCTCAGATTCAGGTCCATGGAGTCAACGATGCTCCTTCTGATAGGGATAGACTAAGGATAGTTATGCAAGTAGTTGCAGAAGTCCCAGTAGGGGACTAGAGACAGGGACCCTAGGGAGCTCTGGGGGCCACTGCAAGTTAGGTGATCACTCAAGAAAGCTATCAGAACATCATGGGACGAAGCAGGCTTGCTTAACTATAAAACCATAAATGGAAGCATGAGATATGCCCCAGGTCAAGTGAAAGAAAAAAGTATTCTGCTGATTTAAGCACTGAGACAGTCCTAGTTTGACCTTCTAGGGTCAGATACTCTGCTGTCCGATGTGAAGGAGGAGCTAGTGATGAAAAGTGAAAGTTGCTCAGTCATGTCCAACTCTTTGGAGACCCCATGGACTATACAGTCCATGGAATTTTCCATGACAGACTACTGGAGTGGGTAGCCTTTCCCTTCTCCAGGGGATCTTCCCAACCCAGGAATCGAACTGGGGTTTCCTGCATTGCAGGTGGATTCTTTACCAACTGAGCTATCAGGGCAGCCCACCTGGTGATGAAAGCCTGAGGTCTACTCAAAGAATGAGAAGGCGGTCTTTCCCCTCTCCCCAACTTTCCTTCAATTATAAAAATGTAACCCACTTAATCCTTGGGGCAGAGCCTCCTCTCTCACAAGCGTCCTATATTAATAAATCTACTTCTTGCCTAGCACTTTGCCTCTCGCTGAATTCCTTCTGTGCTGAAACATGAGACCCTGAGCCTCAGTATATTGAGACACCAGGTGAGTGACTCCAATTATAAGACTGTGGGCTCAAGTCCCAATCGGGGTTGCACTTTTGCCCCAACTTCCCTCCCTTGCCCTTCGACCTGCCCTGCTCCTGTTTATCTATGGTCTCAAGGTCACTCTCTGCAGGGGAATATGGCTGCCTTTTGCCTGCTCACCTTCCCTTTCTCTTTCCAGGGGAACTTTGGGGGGCCACCCCTTCCCTACTTGCATTCTAGGAGGTTCACCCTGTTCCCCAGGCCTGTGCCCCAGGCCTGGCTGATCAATGAATTCCAAGTCCAGCAGCCAAGTGACAGGCTCAAGGAAGGTCATGTGACCCAAAGTCAGCCAAGAAAGTGTAACTCTGGGATAGACTGGTCCAGAAAGAGAAGCTGTTTTCTGCTGATGGGATGCTGGTACTGTTCTGTCCTACAGCTGTCGTCTTCTCCTTGTCTCTCATCTCTGGGGAGTGGAGAATACTCCCAAGAGTGAGGCTGATACAGTGGAAAGCACAGAAAGAAGAGTGCCCGGAGCTCTTGGATCCAGCTACACCTGAAGCTAGTCTATCTGTGGAGTTTGCAATCACTATTCCTCCAGATGGCGACTGCAGCCATGAAATGAAAAGACGTTTACTCCTTGGGAGAAAAGTTATGACCAACTTAGCATATTAAAAAGCAGAGACAGTACTTTGCCAACAAAGGTCTGTCTAGTCAAAGCTATGGTTTTTCCAGTAGTCATGTATGGATGTGAGAGTTGAACCATAAAGAAAGCTGAGCGCCAAAGAATTGATGCTTTTGAACTGTGGTATTAGAGAAGACTCTTGAGAGTCCCTTGGACAGCAAGGAGATCCAACCAGTCCATCCTAAAGGAAATCAGTCCTGAATATTCGTTGTAAGGACTGATGTTGAAGCTGAAACTCCAATACTTTGGCCACCTGATGGGAACGGCCAACTCATTGGAAAAGACCCTGATGTGGGAGAGACTGAAGGCGGGAGGGGAAGGGAACAACAGAGGATGAGATGGTTGGATGACATCACTGATTCAAAGGACGTGAGTTTGAGTGAACTCCGGGAGTTGGTGATGGACAGGGAGGTCTGGCATGCTGCAGTCCATGGGGTCGCAAAGAGTCAAACATGACCGAGTGACTGAACTGAACTTCATTCCTCCTTTGGCAAAGTCAGCCACTGGGTGGCGTTTTCTATCCCTTGTCCTACCTAATACTGCCCAGTCCACCATGTCCAGGTCAGACTCCCCACCTCTTCAACTCACAGAGATTTACAAGATGGATATGTAATTCCATTACACATCTGTGAGTAATTAATGTGTAATCACACGATTATCTATGTGACCTGGTCTAAGGTTGCCCCAAGACTGAGCACCTTTAGAGGGCAGGGTAGCATCTGGCTGGTGCACAGATGTGGCCCCAGCACAGCACCTGGCACGGGGAGAGCCTGGCACGTCACAAGTTTGCAGTAACATGCAGGGCTCCTCTCTGGATGCCTGCTGCCCGGCACAGCGTCAGCCAGGCTCGGAGGACAGTTCTGCAGTGGCTGTGGTGGCTGGGAGTTTGGGCTCTGGTGTCAGACAGGGTCTGGTTCAAATCCCAAACTGGGGTGACCTTGGGCAAGGTGTCTGCCCTCCCTGATCCCGTCTCACTACCCAGGGACAGCAGTGGTCTCACCTCCCAGGGCCATGGTGAATGTAAAATGTGAAATGAGAGAAAAGACGCCAGACACAGTATGCGCGCATAGCAAGTGACAGCGTGATTATCCCAAGGTGCCCCAGCCAGCAGGCCAGCTGTCCCATGGACTCTGCCCCAATGTCAGGGCTCCAGTGCAGAAGATGCACTTGCCACGGTGTTTGGAAACGCTCTTTATTCAGTCCTGGAGAGGAGCCGGCCTGGCCGGGCCAAGGCAGGGCCCGCTCGGGGCCAGGCCTTCAGCCCCGGGGCAGCTCTGGGCCAGCCAGGCGGGGCTGGTAGACGCCAGGGGCCAGCAGCTTCAGGGTGAACTCAGTGATGACGGCTGTGAGGCCCCAGACTCGGTGCGGCCCATGCAGGAATACGGGCAGTGTGTATTGGAAGTGGCCACCGTGGCAGAAGTGGGTGTAACCCTGGTTCTGCTCCTGCAGCAGATGGGCCAGGGGCAGGGCGAACACTTCATCCACCTGTGGGCAGGGGGCAGCGAGAGGGCAGATGGAGCGCTGGCCACTGCAGCCTCCCCTATCGGGACAACCCGCCCTCCCCCTCCCCAGATGCCCCCACTCACCTCCTCGGGGTTGGGCCTGAGGCTCTGGGGATCCAGCGGGCCCACTCCAGCCAGCACCGGCACCACTGTGGCCTTTTCCTGCGGCGGGAGGGGAGCAGGCCGTCAGGGCAGGGCTGGGCTGGGCTTGGCGGAGCTTTGGGCCAGGGGAGCCTGAGGGGAGGCCTCTGCTCGTGGACTTGCTCCAGCTATGCTGACTGGCTCAGGCCCCCTCAACACACTAGACCTACTCGGGCCTCTGCGCCGTTGCTCTCCCTTACTTTTACCACCCTCAAATCACCCCTGCCTAGCCTGCAACGCCCTCAACAACCTCTGTCCACCAAGCTGAGTGGAGCTGGTTCACCTGGAGCCACCTCCATCCCAGGACTGAGCCTCAGGATCCCCTGTGAAAGGGGAATCAAATACCCCTGGCCCCTTCCCGACGGGTGTGGGAGGTTGGAACACAATGGCTGGGCAGGTTGTCTGGGACCCCACCGCCCTCGATGACTGCCACAGTCCCCATGGCCACCCTCCTGATCCCTGAGCGCCCTGCTCCTAGCCCAGGGTGAGCAGAGAGGCCAAGCAGGGTGAGGGCCTGAAGGGCTTACCCGGTCGTGCACGGGCCGCAGAACTCCCCAAACCTTCTCCTCGGGCACAGCCAGGCCCAGCTCCTCCTGCGTCTCCCTCAGGGCCGTGTGCACCACGTCCCGATCAGCGGGGTCACACTTGCCACCTGGGAAACTGAACAGGCAGAGGGAGCCTGCTTCTTGGGCCACTGGGGCCACGAAGGGCTGGGGGTGGCCGCTGCGGCAGGGGCTCGCCTAAAACAAAGTCTCTGCCCCTAGTTTGCAGAGAGGGCTGGGTAAGCCCCATGGCCTCTGCAGGTTCAGTTTACCTCCCTGAACAACAGGAGTAGGGGGAGAAGCTCCGGGGCTCAGACACGCTAACTGGGCTTATCGTGGGTCACCCCAGAGGTGCTGACAGCGACCCTAGGGTGTCCCCAGTTTCCCCCCGGGGGAGGGGGGTCGCAGCCTGGGCAGGAAGCCAAATAGCCCCGCCCCGCGCTCCCCCTTGGCTCCCGGAGGGGAATCCTCCTGCAGTCGCAGGGAAAGGGCAAAGTTCTGCCTTTTTAGTGCGTGTGCTTGGTCGCTCAGTCATGTCCAGCTCTTTGTGACCCCGTGGACTGTAGCCCGTCAGGCTCCTCTGTGCATGGGGATTCTCCAGGCAAGAAGACGAGTGGGTTGCCATGCCCTCCTCCAGGGGAATCTTCCCCACCCTGGAATCGAAGCTCAGGTCTCCTGCATTGCAGGCGGATTCTTTACTGTCTGGGCCACCAGGGTAGCCCAAGAATACTGGAGTGGGTAGCCTTTCCCTTCTCCAGGGGATCTTCCCAACCCAGGAATGGAACTGGGGTCTCCTACATTGCAGGCGGAGTCTTCAGCGTCTGAGCCACAAAGAAGCCCATGAACACTGGAGTGGGTAGCCTATCCCTTCTCCAGGGGATCTTCCTGACCCAGGAATCGAACCGAAGTCTCCTGCATTGCAGGCGGAGTCTTTATCAGCTGAGCTACCTTATGTCCCGCGCCCGCGCTTCGAGCGTCCGCGCGGCGGCGCCAGGGCAGGAGTACCAGCGGCGCCAGGCTCCTCCCTCCGCAGCCGGCTGGCCCAAGGGCTCTGCTTAGACCCATTCTGCAGAGGCGGAAACCAAGGCTCGGGGAGGCTAAGTGCTTTGCCCACGACCCGGCGGTCTCCGGAGTTTAGCAGCGCCCTCCTAGAAGGGAGAGGAGGTCCCGGCAGGTGTACCTGACGTCACCCTTGTGCCTCCCGGCCAGGCGGCTGGACCGCAGCGTGTAGAGTAGCGCCGGGACCCCGTGCACCGAGCACAGCGGCACGAGGACCGCGGCTGCCGCAGGCCGCGCGCGCAGCCGGGCCGTGGCTCCCGCCAGCAACCGCCGGCAGCGCTGTTCGCCCTCCGCCGACAGGCAGTCGGGCAGCATGTCCGGTCCAGCGCGGCGGGGACACCAAGGGCACCGGGCGCCGAGAGGGAAGAAGCTCGGGCGAGCACACTCGGGGAGGTCTCTCGGGAACTTGGTGGGGCGGGCCGTGGGAGGAGTTTGACCGCCTTGGTGGGGCGCGGTAGCGGCACAGGCCACGCCTACGAGGGCGGGGCCCGACCAAGGGGCGGACCCAGGCAGGGGAGGGGGCGCTCTGAGAATTGTGGGGCGGGGCGGGAAGGGGCGGGGCTCGATAGCCTGGGCTTCCGGCAGGGGCAGGCCTGGGCTTGCGGTAGGGGAGGGCCTGGGGCGGGGCGGGAAGGGGCGGGGCGGGAAGGGGCGGGTCTGGCCCGACGGGTCTGAAGAGTGTCTCCTGCCTAGTGCAACTGGACTCGTGTCTGGCCGGCGACCGGGGTCGACCGTACTGACCGCGGGGTTTGGAAGTCGGGGTGTCTGATTGTTGAGGCCCCGCATTTCTCTGCGCCCGCAAGTGCTGCAGGATGTTTGGAGTCGGCGTTTAACGAGTAGAGATGCCTGGGGCCGCGGGAAGGAGTGCCCAGCCCTGCCCACCGTCCGGGCCCTATCTCCTGGCTCCGCTGGGTGGCAGGAGCTGCGCCCTCTCGCTCCAGGGAACCCACTCCAGCCCCAGACCTTTCCCCTGCTTTTCCCACCTCCAGGAGCTGGCCTCCTCCTCTCCCATCTCCTCTGGAACTTCTGCTCTTACAGGTGCTGGTCACTTTCTCTAGAAGCTCTCCTGCCTGGAATTTTGATTGAATTCTCAAACTCCTAGCGTCACCCCCACCTTGACCCCTGTGGTCACTGCCTGTGGCGTGCTGCACCCTCTGCCAGACTGTGTCCCCCCCGCCAAGGACCAGACACCCTGGTTTTGCACACAGCACCTAAACGTGAAATGAATGGCAGGTGTCCCATGCTTTGCTTCGACTTTGAGCAGTGCCTCCCTCAGCTGCAGTTTTGGTGCTCATCTGGGTGGGCGAGGCAGAGGGCAGGAATACAACCTCCCTCACAGCCCTGCCACTCAGCTTGTGTTGCCAGCTTTACCATGACTCTGCTCCCTGGGACGCCAGCAGCACGGAGCAGAGCTTTGTGATGTTTGCAGCCCAGACTCTGGGGTGTGGGCTTTCCTGAGGCCCTCCACCCTGAACTCCGAGGACAGAAGTGCTCTGACCACCCGTTCCAAATGGTTTAATGTTGGAGGGAAGAGAGAGGTAAAGCAGGGTTTGGGGGAGTCACCCCCAAGGCAGAGGGGGCAGCTTGGAGACAGGGGGTCCAGTTCCAAGCCTGGCACCACCGCAGCCTGGTAACTCTGGGCAGGTCGCTTTCTTCTCTGGGCCTCCACCTGCCCTGCTCTCCTGGTCAAGTGGGTGGGTGGGGGGTCTCTCTGCAGAGGTAAGGCCAAAGAGAGTGGGCTCCAGGGTAAGAGGACTCTGTCCACAGGGCCCCCACCGTCACTGTGGGTCCTGGCCAGGCCCCAGGCACATTGCAGTGGGGGAGAGGAGCCCCAGCCCCGCTGGGAGGGGCAGGCCCCCCTGGTCCCTGTCAGCCTGGATATTGGGCAGGGGGTATGGTGTTGGTCGGGCCCTTGGTCGGACGGGGCTTGAGGCTCCAATGTACAGGCCCTGATAGGCGAGAGGCGGGTAGGTGGCTGGGGCCAGCAGTGCCTCAGGAGGCGCCAGCAGCTGATGGTGGAGCCTGGCAGGGATCCTGGAGGTGAAGGCTTTGTTGGGGTCTGAGGGGGGAGGGCGTGGTCTCAGTGGACCCCAGGCCTTCCCTCAGGCCTTTAGCCTGCTGCTCTGAGACCCGGCCACTCTCCTTTCTCAAGTTGCCCAGCACTTAGCTTTTGTGCTTGCTCTTGCCTCTGCCTCAATTTCTTCCCCTCCTCCTCCCTCCTCCTCAGTCCTCCAAGGCCCAGCCCAGTAACCGCCTCCTCCAGGAAGTCTACCTGACCTCCACCCTCACCCCCCACCACACCTGCTCTCCGCACTTTGTCCCTGCCCAACCGTTCTCCCTGCCCTGGGTCCAAAATTGTCTTAGACATTTCTGCTCCCCCTCTCTGTCCCCACAGATGCCTGGTGAGCTTGCTGAGCAGTCTACAGCTCCTTCCTGGGGGGCCCGTAGCCTTGTCCCCTCCCCTCCTGCCTGCTCAGCGGGCTCCAGTCCCACGGTGTCTGTGGGCCTGGGGACTGACCTTTCTCCCGCTCAGTAGAGCCTTTCAGCAGGTGGGGGCCGAGGCTGCTGCGATTCCGGGTCGGGACGCTGAGCAGGGGCCGTGGAGATATAGGCCTGGAGGTGGGGCAAGCAGGAATGGGGGCAGGGGTCATGGTGGGGAGCCCAGGCCAAGGGTCATGGTCTGAGTCAGGCAGTGGGACCCCAAGACAAGTCAGTGGCTGTGACCCTGAAAGAAGGGTCAGGAGCTGAGACCTTAAGAGATGCCTAGGGATAGAAATGGGGTGAGGGGATGGGGCCAGAAGGTACCAGGAGTCTGGGTCACTTTCCCGAAAGCCCTTGGCAAAAGGGTTGCTGGCAATTTTCAGCTGGGTGATCTGCAGAGGAGAGAGTGTAGTAAGAGGTCAGCCTTGAGCTGGGGAGAGGCTGTGGGGCCCCGGGCTAGTCACCCTCTCCTCCCTGGATCCCCGCAATCTGGAGGCCCTGGGCCTCTCAGTCCAGGAACCACAGAGCCAGTGGGTGTGAAGGCAGAGGAATGACTGTGGGCTGATGCCCATGGAGTCCCGGAAGGACAGACGAGCAGGGCTCTGTGTGCCTGTCGGGCCTAAGAACCTGGTACTTCAGTTTCTCCCACGTGATGGGCTAGGGGAGTCAGGTCAGGAACGGTGGCCTGACGCACCCGGTGGTTCTGATATGCTGTCACAGCCGTGAACTGGGTCTCCGCGAAGATGAAGGACTTGAAGTTCTCCTGGGCGTAGCGCTCGCTGTCTTTGCGCGGATCCACGAAGACCACGTGGAAGCGCGGCTGGTAGCGGTGCATGGAGTTGAGGATGATCTGTGGGGCGGGTGGGGAGGGTGGCAGCCAGCCCTCGTTGAGGCTGACGTCCTTCCTCCAGGGCCCCCCACCCCTGCCCCTGTCTCATAACTGCTGGTGCCCGATGTGAGGTTGCGAGTCCGCGGTTCTGAGTCAAAGGCCCCTTTGCGTCTGAGCGTCTGGGTGGCTTGGCCTCTTTCACTCCCACGTCCCAGCCATCACAGGACGGTCTGGGATCTGACCACCTCTCCTACCCCGTGGCCTCCAAGCAGCCCAGCCACGACCATCTTTCTCCTGGATTTCTGCAGCCGCCTCCCAGCTGCGCTCCCTGCCTCCACTTGGTGCCTCTGCCCGTTTTCCACACAGCCGCCCTAATGAGCTGCAGCTCAGAACCACCCCCACCCACCCCCCGCCCGCATCCGTGGCTCCCACCCCACACAGAGTAAAGATCCGAATCCTCTCCGCAGCCAACTGGTCCTGCAGATCAGCGCAGGCCGCCCCTAGTATCTCTAGTATCTCTTTCCCTCCCGCTGCCCCTCCTCGCTCCACTCCAGCTCCACTCCAGCCACACGGGAGCCTCCTCACAGGTCCCCTCGGCCCCCCAGTATCCTCCTGCCTCAGGGCCTGTGCACTCGCTGGGCCCTCTGCCTGCCACAGCTCCCTCTTCTATATACACAGGCTCCCTCCTCCACTCCATCAGACTTCTCTTCTAATAGCCTCAGTTGCTGCCTCTGTCTCAGACCCCTTCCCTGTCTCCTTTTTCTCCTGATGTCAGCCTGATCTTTGCCTTGGACAAAGTGTCAACGATACTATGTTCTTGCATCTGTGGTGGGTCTGGGCAGTTCCCTCTGCCATCTGGCCCCCTGGCCAGGTGGAATTGGGCATCAAAGCCGCAGCCGGTTCTGGCCCCAGGCTTCATCACACCCA
This sequence comes from Budorcas taxicolor, assembly GCF_023091745.1. Classification (NCBI taxonomy): domain Eukaryota; kingdom Metazoa; phylum Chordata; class Mammalia; order Artiodactyla; family Bovidae; genus Budorcas; species Budorcas taxicolor. Next base: position 46,188,394 of record NC_068934.1, read on the forward strand.
GGCCCCAGTGTCCCCTGTCCTGGCCCAGCCCCTCCCCACGGTGGCCCGGGCCTCACGTGGCCGTTTTCATCCAGCAGGTTGTTGGTCAGCTTGAGCTTGTCGAAGGACACGATCTGACGCATCCACTGCGCGCCCTTGGCTGGCGAGTCGGGGTGGAAGTGCACACGGCCAGGCGTGGCCGGGTCCGCCTTGCCTGCCACCAGCCAGGCAGAGCTGTGGAAGGCGTACCTGGGGACGGAGCGAGGTGGCGAGGGTGCCCTGACTGCACCCCAGGGCTCCTACCTCATCTGCTGCCCCCACCTGGAGCCGAGACTGACAGGGGTCACCATCTCCCCTACTGCCCACGTGCTGGCCCATCTGCACACGAGGAACCAGAGGCTCCAGAAGGCTGTCCGGCCTGGGGTCCCTGCGGTCGCACCGGCCGCCCTGGGCTAGCCCCGTCCGTCCCCGCCTGGCAGGGATAGACCCCCTGACACTGCTCCGACTGGCCCCTATTCACCCAGGGAGCGGGTGGGCTTCTGCTTCCCCGTCTCAGTGCCTGAGGTCTGAGCTGCGAGCCCCAGCCAGCCCCGGACCTGTATCTCTTGTCGTCCAAAGGCACGAAATCCATGAGCAGGGCGTAGTCAGCCAGCGAGTCCATGCCCAGTATCTTCACCTGGAAGGTGGGGAACATCCTCCTGCGAGAGGGGGTGCTCAGCGGCCCCGGCATGGTTCCAGCCTCCCCACCCCTCCTGCCACCCCCTCACCCCCTGTGCTCATACCTGCCCGCCTTGGTGACGATCATCTCTGTGCCCAGCTGGTTGAACTCTTCCCACAGAGCCTTCATCTCCAGCTGAACCGTCACACTGGACACATGTGGGTTCTTGGGGCCCTGCACCGTGGGCTCAGCCACCGCTGGGGCCCCTGTGGAACCAGTGGAAGGGCCTGATGGTAACATGGAGTCTGGCTGGGGCTCCCAGCTGGAGCTGGTCATGGGCAGTGTGTAGGTCTCTGAGGGGGCAAATACCCCAAGGCTAGCAGAGAGGAAGGCTGGGGAGAGAGGACACGATGTGGGGCTTTGGCCTCTGTTCTCACCCACCCCCACTCCACCCAGCCAGCCTTCATCTTTCAGGAAGCCCTTCTTCTTCCAGGGCTTGATGCCTCTTCTTCCAGGAAGCCCTCCCTGATTGCCAGGCCTGTGTTCCCATAGGATCCCTAACTCAGCATCACTTCATGAGGTAAATGTTCACTTAAAGCTCCTGGAGGCCAGAGACAGGACCTGTCTGGCTTCCCAGGGAATCTTTGAGCCATCAGGAGGCTGTGTGACCTTGAGCAAATTATTTCACCTCCTGGAACCTCAGTTTCCACATCTGTCCCAAGGAATTCTTAAATCTGTCTTATTGGGCTGACATGAGGATTTGTGAAGACACACACAGGCCCTGACACACAGTAGGCCCTTCAGAAAGGACCTTGTTATGGATGATGGTACAGGTGGGGTTGTGAGGGGTGGGGGTGGGGGGAGTCTTTCTCAGTTCTGTGCAGACCTGGCTTCCTCGTGCTGCTTAAGGAATACTGAGCTGAAGGAGATCCCCAAATTATTGTGAATGACTCTTACTCATCTCTGACCCTGAAGTTGTGTTAATCACTCAGTCGTGTCCGACTCTTTGTGACCCCGTGGACTGTTGCCCACCAGGCTCTTCTGTCCATGGGATTCTCCAAGCCAGTTCTAACATCTTTCCTCTCTGGCCTCCTCACTTTTTTTTAAAGAGCCCCTCTTTGGGGCTTCCCTGGTGGCCTAGTAGTTTAGAATCTAACCGCCAATGCAGGGGATACGGGTTTGATCCCTGAAGCCCACGGACCCTAGAGGCCGTGTTCTGCCTCAAGAGAAGCCACCACGATGAGAAGCCCGAGCACCGCCACAAAGGATGACCCCTGCATGCAGCCATGGAGACCCAGAGCAGCCAAAACTAAATCTTAAAAAGATAAAAGAGCCCATTTTTGGTCTGCAATCCTGGCACACGGCTTGGGCAAAAGTTTGCCTCGGCTCCATCCTTCTTATTTAAAAAAAATTATTTTAACTACAATGAGATACTTTTTACCTACGAGGATGGCTATTACCAAAAACCAAAGCAAGTAACAAAACCAATAACCAAAAAAGTGTTACACGTGTTGGTGAAGATGTAGAGAAATTGGGACCTTTGTGCATTGCTGGTGGAATGTTAGACAGTGCAGCCCCTGTGGAAAACCACTGATGGTTCCTCAAAATATGAAAGATAGAATTACTATGAAAAGTGGAATTGTTAGTCAGTTATGTCTGACTCTTTGGGTCTCCTGCATTGGCAGGCGGATTTTTCACCACTGTGCCACTTGGGAAGCCCATGTCCGACTCTCTGTGACCCTGTGGACTACAGCCTGTCAGCTTCCTCTATCCATGGAATTCTCCAGGCAAGAATACTGGAATGCCCATAAGAACCAAGAGCAAGCACCTGAACAGATACGGGTTCACTGGTATTCAGAGCAGCATTGTTCACAACAGCTAAAATGTGGATGCGACCCTAGTGTCTGTCCACTGCTGGATGAATGGATAAGAAGAACGTGTGTATCCAGACGATGAGATATTATTCAGTCTTTAAAAGGAAGGGTGTTATGAGGCAGACCATGGCATGGATGAACCTTGAGGATGTTACGCTAAGTAAAACAAGCCAGTCACAAAAGGACAAAGACTATATGATTCCACTCATAAGAGGTGCCTAGTAGTGAAATTCATAAATGGAAAGTGGATGACGGTTGCCAGGGGCAGGGAGAGGGAATGAATTAATGTTCAATGGGGACAGTGTTTCAGCTTTGCAAGATGCAGAAAGTTCTGGAGATGGATGGTAGTGATGGTTGCACACCAATCTGAATGTGCTTAAGGCCACTGAACACTTTAAAATACTTAAAATGATAGTTTTTATATTATATATGAAAAAGTGAAAAAGAAACTGTTAGTCGCTAGTCATGTCTGACTCTTTGAGACTCCATGGACTGTTGTCTGCCAGGTTCCTCTGTCCATGAAATTCTCCAGGCAAGAATACTGGATTGGGTTGCCATGCCCTTCTATAGGGGATCTTCCCGACTCTAGGATCAAACCCGGGTGTCCTGCATTACAGGCGGATTCTTTACTGTCTGAGCCATCAGGGAAGACCCATGTTGTGTATATTTTAACACAACATTTTAAAACTAGAAAAGGCATCCTGAAAAGCAGACTGTTCATTTCTAGCAGCCCCACATGGGTTAAGATCCTGGTAAAACTGTGATCCCCGAGGTAGAGGTAGAATTATGGTGCTGGATGGATGGATGGACAGGTGCATGGGTGGAGGGAGTTTCCTGGGAGGATACAGCATGTGATGAGTTGACAGGCAGGCAGCACCTGGCCAGAGCCAGTGCAGAGTAGGTACCAGGTGAGAGTGTGGGGTCCAGGGTCCGTGGTCCCATCCTCAGCAGCCCTGAAGTGGCACCTCACTAAAGTCCCTGGAAGCTCTGCAGTCTGGGGATGGGTGGGTCTTACAGAAAGGGGACGGGACATATCAGGTCTAAATCCCCCAGAGATGAAGGGTGCATGAGCCGATGTCCCCCATCACCTGGACCAGGCCGTCAGCTGGGCAGTTGCCCGTCACTTAGCTGTCCTGCTGGGGCAGGAATATCATCCAGATAACCGACGCCAGCCCCAGAGTCTTTGGTGATGTGTCCCAAGGGAGAGAGGCTCGTGGTTTTGCTGGGCCTGGGGGCTTCACAGGCTGGTTACTGGCTCCCCAGTCTTTTCTGAGCCTAGACCCTGCCCCTCCTGGTTCACATGCTGCCGTGTGCCGCCCTCAGTAACCCTGGGGAGGGGCCTGTCCTCTGCCCACTTTCTCTGAAATCCAACACCTCTTGATTGCCAATTTCCACTGACATGGAGTCGGATTTGGAGGGGAAGTTGCAGCTCCTTGTCCACCTTGATATGCAAGGGGTGAGGCCCAGAGAAAGGAGGGGCCAGGCCCAAGGTCCCCCAGGCCTGATAAGGCTTTCACCCCCATAAATGGCTCTATCCTGCTGCCTATCAGCACCCCCACATTTGCACTTGAATGGCTGCGTGGGCCCCGCCCTGGTGGAGCCTGAGGCCTCAGCCTGGGGTGCCCCTGCCCCATCCTCTTGCCCAGGCCCTGGGTACAGTCGTGTTTCCCTGGTCCCTAAGCCTAGATCCTGCCCCACCTGACCCACCCCGGAGCTTGAACTCACTTGTGGGACTGCCTTGGCCGCCTGCTCCTTACCTGCCATGGAACAGCCTGGACTTCCGATTCCTGGAGACAGTGGTTCAGCTGGGGTCCCTGCCTGCTGCCCCAGTGGTCAGCCTCTCCCAGTCTCCCAGTCCATCGGCAGCACGGCTCAGTGCTCAGGCCCTCCCTCGGTCCCCAGCCTCCTGGCAGGACTGTCCTTCCCTCCTGGATCGTCTACGTCTTGGTTCTGTCCCCAAGCCAGGCAACTGGTCTCTGCAGGTGGGACCTCGGCGCTGGGGTGTGCAGAGCCCCTTCTGCAAGCCACCCTCAGACTGGACTGTGCGAGGCCCTGGGCTGGGCTTGTCCAGTTCCAGGAGCGATGCTGTGCGGGAGGAGGGCAGGTGGGGAAGCTCTGACGTGGTGAGGCCGCCTCTCCCCCTCCCGGTCTCTGCTCCTGGCTTCCTCCCTTCCCTAGCTAGGCGCCCCCCAGCCATTCCTGATCAATGGGCCCAGATGCACGCAGGGCGGGGGCCCACCTCCAGGACAGGCTGGGAGATCCGCAGGGGTTTGGGCCTGGCTGAATGGAGGGTCCAGGGCTGACAGGGCCTCGGGGAGGTCGAGGGGCTGCAGTAGAAGCATGGAAGGCTGAATGGCAGAGGCGCTGCCTCTTCCCAGGACCCAGACCCCTGACCGGGGCTGCTGTCGTGGAATCACCAGGGACCTCGGGCCGGAAAGGCAAGGGGGCAGCAGCCACGTGTATGAGCAGAAGCAGAGCCCTTGGACTGGGAGGTGGGAGGCCAGGTACTCCTGACCGCTCAGCCCATGAGCTGTGACACTGGCAGGACCTGACGGCCCTGTGCCTCGGTTTCCCCAACTGAACTAAGTGCGTAATCGCTTCTGCCTGGGATGGGCTGGCCCCGCCTGGGGGGTGCAGTAAGCTGTCCCCATCTTGGCTGATGGTGCCTACACAGGCCCCACAGGGTCAGGGGAGGCTGGCCCAGGTCAGAGGCCACAGGGGCAAGTCCTGACCGGGCACCTTCCCCAGCAGCCCCTGCCTATTTGGAATAGGGCATTCAGGGAACACACAGGTGGCCAGTCAGAAAGGGAAGGGCGGGTCTCCCCACGCTGCTTGCTGCCATGTGGCTCAGCACAGGTCATCGGACTAACCCTGGGTTGGCCCACTCTAGGGCCATGGGCCGGGGCACCAGGCAAGAGCGCACTGGGCTGGGCTTGGCGTGCCTGATCGGGGTTCCCAAAGTCGACTGGACCCCACAGCTCCTCCACAGTCTAGCTCTGGGGATACAGCGTGACACCCCGGCCCCTCTCGGACCCACTCAATGAGGGCAAACTCTCCTCCCTCAGCTCAGGGGGACTGCTGCCTCACCCCCCACCACACGCCCCAGGTCCCTGGGGCCAGGCTGGGAGAAATCCCGTCAGGAGAGTGAGGGCCGACCCTGGCACAGACCCAGCCCTGGGGTCTGCTGCTGGGCAGGATGGGGCGAGTCCTCTGCCTTTTTGAGGAGTGCCCCAGAGTCTCCCAGGGATGAGGGGCCGCCTAGTGAGGCGAAGCCATGCCACCCTGTCCCAGGAGCCACGGTGGGGCTAGGGGGAGATAGGAGAGGAGATGAGGTTGGCGCCCCCTCAGCCTGGACTCCCAGGGACCTAGGGGTCTACTGGCTTCTGGTGTGTGTTTGTATGTGTGTGTATGCGCTTGCACTTGCCTTTGGTCTGTGAGATGGGAAGCCTGCCACATGCATGTGAGCTCACTGGTATGCCAACCCATGGGCACACACAGACTCAAGACTCAATGACCTGCCACCGCCCGTGTGCACAGAAACACATGCTGTCTCTCACATGCGCGCCACGCACACACACACAGGCACACCTCCCTTCTTCAACAGCCTCTTCCCCAGCCGGTCTGCTCTTCCTGCCCGAGGCACCTCCTGGCCCCCTGCCCCCTCATCCATCTTGCTTGCCAGCCTGTCCTGGGTGCCCCCATATCCTTCACACCTTCTCATCTCGCTGCTCAATAGCAGGAGGCAGCGTGGCAGCCATGGCCGCGGGGAGATGGATGGGCTGGGTGCGGGTGTAGAGGGCCCAGGGAGGGAGAGCTGGGGAGGACGGAGCTCTGGGCTCCTCCAGCCCCTCTGTCAGGCAGGAGCAAAGCTCTCAGGCACAGGGGGCGGGGGAGGCCTGGACGGTGTGAGGCTGTGCTCAAGGTTCGTCCCTCCCCAGCCAGTGTGGCCCTGCGGTGGACACTGCAGAGAGTGCCTGGTTAGGATGGAGGGGACCTGAGGGGCAGGACTGGGCCCGCTCCCTCCTGGACGCTGACCATCTCTGCCTCCCTGGTGGGACTTCCACCACCCTACCTGCCCTTCCTGTACCTCCTCCCTGCACCCCTGCACCTGGACAGGTGGTCCCAGGTGGGGAGAGCCTTGTCAAGCTGCACCTCTTCCCCAGCCTTGATGCCCCCTGAGTCCCATGAGCACTGGACTCATTACACACTTGGAAACGCACATCTGGGCTGTGCCACCCACCACATACGTATCCTTCTGGAAGAGGGGCCAATGTGCTGAGGCTCTCAGAAACATGTGTGCTCACACACACAGTGCCTGGGCAGACACACGCCTGGACACCTGCACACGTGGGCACATACACAGCCACACACTTCTGCCTCCCAGATCGACTCTGTGGCCCTGTGAACAGAGAGGGCTTGAAGCCCTCCTCTGGACCATGGCCTCCTCTGAAAGCCCCTCTGCTGGCCCCAGGGCAATCTTTCTCCAAGTCCCCCTCCACACACACACACGCACTATGGGATCTTCCCTCTGGGCTGTGATAAAATAGTGTGGGGACAGAGACAGTCAGCCCTGGCCCCAGAACGCACAGCAGGTCTAAGACCACCCTGAGGCAGACCTGCCCCGGATCCCAAGGTCACAGAGAGGGGTCCTCTCCCACACAAGAGAGAGGGGAGCCGTGGACCCCTGGACACCTTCCATTTTATAGAATGGGAAACTGAGGCATGGAGGTGCGGGTTTGGCAAGAAATGTGGCACACAGTGGGGGGCAAAGGGGGGCCCTGGGCTGCAGACTGTGTCTCAAGACCCACTGTTCAGAAGGGAGGTCTGAGGCCGGACAGGCCTGGCCTGGGTTGGGGACCCAGGCTGGGGCGGGGGGCCAGTGTGGGCAGGGCAGGCCTGGAGAACGTGAGCTTCTCAGTTTGGATGAAGACAATGCCCCTCTCACGGTTGGCACCGTGTTGATGAAATGGGGTATGCAGTGGGCTCCCCCTCACAGAGCACGTCCTCACCACTGAACATCTGGAAGACAAGTCACAGTGGCCAGAAGGCTTGGTCCTGGGAGAGGACCCAGGAGCCAAGGCTGCTGGGACCAACTTCTGCCCTGGCCCCAAAGGGGGAAACCCAGCAGGGACAGCCAAGAGAGGCCCTTCACTGATGGCCCTGCCCACCTGCCCCTCACCTCCTCAGTCAATGCAACAGGGTGTCTGCTGAGACGCCAGCTGGCTGTGTGTCTAGAAATGGAGACCCCGGTCACCTCAGAAAGATGCTTGCCCTTGTGTGCCTTAGTGGCCACAGGCGCAGACAGCGAAGTCTGGCTTCAAGGCCTTGCTAGCTGTGTGACCTTGAGCAAGTCATTCAATGTCTCTGGGTCTCAGCCTTCCCAACCCTCAGTAAAACTGGGATTATACTATCTCCTCCTATCATCCTGAGGTTTAAATTAAACAGCTAACAGTGCTTAAAGCAGGGCGTGGGGGGAATTCCCTGGCAGTCCAGTGACTAAGACCCAGTGCTTTCACTATGGTGGGCTCAAGTTCGATTCCTGGGGAGTTGAGATCCTATAAGCTGAACAATCCAGACCATAGAACAATCCAACAAACAAACAAAAAAAAACCAGCAAAAACAACAACAAAAAACAGTGTCTGACACATAGTAACTACAATATAAAAGTGTATTAAATAAAATTTTAAATTGTGGCAGAAATCACTATTATTTAGCATCTGCAGGGAAGATGGGTCTTTAGCCCAAAACACTGAAAGGACGGTGTTTCCTCCACCATAATGTTGCAAGTAACGTAACACCTCAAAATAAAACCTGAAGCTGTAATAAGAGCAGAGAAGTCCAGCCAAGTTCTGACTTTTTCTTGTCATTGTTATTTGGTCCTTTTAAAAGGATCATATTTTTGACATGTCAGCCTCTTTGTAATATTTCTCTTTGCACCACCATTTTGCTGTGCCCTCGGCTGGGGGCTCGGCCTGCTGTGGGAGCCAGATCTCAGCTGCCCCAGGAGGGATAAGCAGGGCTGACGAAGGAAGGAGGTGGAGGCCCCTGAGATAGAAACCCACGGAGGAGGCTGCTCCGGCTGGTCCCTGGGCTCAGGCGCACAGGGCGGGTGGGCCAGTGCCCGCAGATGGTGCTCGTGGAAGCTCCTCCCCGCTCTGAAGGCCCGCTGAGGGGCTTTGCTGCTGCTGCTGCTGCTCAGCCGCTCAGTCGTGTCCGAAGCTTTGCCACCCCTTGGACTGCAGTACACCGGGTTCCCTGTCCTTCACTCTCTCCCAAAGTTTTCTCAAGCTCATGTCCACCGAGCTGGTGATGCCGTCCAACCTCCTCATCCTCTGTTGCCCTCTTCTCCTCCCGCCTTCAATCTTTCCCAGCATCAGGGTCTTTTCCATTCTGTCGGCTCTTCACATCAGGTGCCCAAAGTATTGGAGTTTCAGCTTCAGCATCAGCCCTTCCAGTGAATATTCAGTGTTGATTTCCTTTAGGATTGACTGGTTTGATCTCCTTGTAGTCCAAGGGACTCTGAAGAGTCTTCTCCAGCACCACAATTCAAATCATCAATTCTTTGGCGTTCAGCCTTATATAAGGTCCAGCTCTCCCTGGGGAACAGTTTTTAAGCGGGCTAGGGCCCTGCCTCTGGGGCTGCAGGACCTGAGGGCCCCTGGAGGGCAGGGGTGTTGCTCAACAGCGACTCCATGTGGCGGACCCTACAGAGCTGCGGCTGGTGGGCTGCCCCTTCTTGCCAACCTCCTTCTCGCTAGGTGTAGAAGCAGGAAGACCCAGTTCCTATAACAGCGAGGAAGGGGAGATGGTGCGAGGGAGACGCTGGACTTCCTGCTAATGCGCATAGGGATGCTCACAGAATCCACGGGAGGGTTTAATGGAAGAGACGGTTCTGTAATTGCCCCTCTCACCGGACGAACTGGGCGGTGCCTGCTCCACGCCCTCTCGCTTCCACGGTGATTATGATTATTTACATCCTCCCAACTGTGAGAGGCACGGAAAGCCTAAAACATAGAGCCTTTCAAAGAGTTAAAAGTTATTAGAGTAGTGCTAATGTAAGATTTCATTATTGGGCCAATGCTTGTTGCTAAGTTCCCATATCTCTTATCCACTCTGCACCTGGGAGTGCATTAGTTAACATAGCTGGAATGTAAAAAAAATAAGTGTAGCCTTGAATTTAACCACATCAGACTTTTGAGCTAATTGGTTCTTTCTTGTAACTCACTGCACCTTTGCTTCGTGAGAATGTAACTCTGTTTAATACTTTTTGAGGCTGACATAGATTAGAAATATAAGAAAAAACATTTCAAGGGAAAAGAAGTTTTCTGGTTAAGAAGCCTTTATCAAAAGAGGGTCATAAAATGTTCACAGGCCTCCAAGGACAAAAGATAATGTACACAATATTGTTTATGGGAAAGGTTTGCAAAAAAAATCCTGGTTTCGATAAAGACAAAACAGATATAATGTTTGGGCTGACTCTGTATGACTTTGCATCTTTCATTTCCCTCTATGTACAAGTAAAGGTATAAAAGACCCTTTCAAAAATAAAAACAATGGGCCTCGCTTGAAAAAGCTTGGTCACCCCGTGTTTTTCTTTTTTCTCTTTTTTTTCTCTCTTACTTTCTTTTTCAGGCTGATCCCTTAAAACATAGAGGCTCCCTGAGTTCATTTATCTGCCCGGGTTTCTAAGACCTGAACGGGAAGACGTCCTGCGTCTTCACTCCCTCGGGAGACCGGGAAGGCACCTGTGGCCTCTGTGAACAGGGCGAACTTCTTGTCTCGAAGTTTTATTGGCTTTCTATGTAAACCAAAAAATATCAGCCTCTTTCTCTCCTCTATTTTCTTATCTACAATATTCTTTCCTTATCTCTTTCTAAATCATCCGCCGACACCGTTTTTCCTTCAGGTTCCCCTGGATCCTGCGGGGGCTGGACCCCGGCACAGCCCTTGTCCTCCCAGAAGGTCTCGGCCTGGCTCCAGAGCCAGCCCAGCAGCCAGAGCTCCCTCCAGGCCAGCCCTCTCTGCAGCGCCCAGCTCACACGCTTCCTGCCGTCCCACCCTCCACCCAGACGGCGGGGCCTGTGGAGCCTGTCAGGGTGCTGGCACCTCCGTAGGGTAGCTGGCGGGGGTGGACGGGGTTGCAATCTGAGGCTGGGTCACCCGAAGGGGTGGGGGGGCCCTGCTAGAGCCCTCCAGGGATCTGGAGCCTTGGCAAAGGGAGGGCAGAGACCTCCTTTAGGTGCTGAGTCCTGCCCCAAGGACACAGGTGGGAGGCCTTGTACCAAGGCCACTGACATGGAGCCCAGAAACAAGGTCTGCTCCGGGCCCAACAGATCACCTTTGTTGCCCAAGCCCCCCTACCCCTGCCCATCATCACTGTAGGCTTCCTGACCCCAAATTAGGCTAGAATGCACACCCCAGCAGTCTCTCTCTATGCCCTAACCAATCACCTAACCTCCTAGCAGGAATTTTGTCTTGAGGCTATAAAACTGGCGACTAACAGGAGAAAACTTTCAACTCTCCCTGGTCTGTCAGGGGGTTGGCGGGCTGCATTTGCAGCGCCCTTGTCATCTCTGTCCCCCGCTCTTCATAAACTCAATCCCTTCTGCAATGCTCTGTCCCTGCAAATGCCTTTCCAACCCGTGCTCCGGCTGCCTCAGCGTTAGGGTCCCGGGGCGGGACTCTGGAGACCTGCGGAGGCTGCTGGGCGAGACCTGGGCTCCGGGAAGCTCAGCGACTTGGCCGATCCCGCGGCCAGCAGTGGTGGAGCGAGTGTGTCTGCCCGCCTTAGGGTCCCTGCTCCCTGCTTCTCCCAGGGCAGGGGCCTCGGGGACCCACTTTATGAGTCAGAAGCCACAGCCTTTGTTCGAGGGGCCCGCCCAGGCCGCTGAGCCTCCTGGGAAGGAAGGGGGGCCTGATCAGCAGCCCCCAGCTATGAGGGGCAGTTTCTGGAGACACAAATGCTTCCTGCCAGGAGGTGTGGGGCCTCCTGCTCTGGGAAGGACAGCATTAGGGGATCCTGAAAGTTCAGTTCCCTTGGCTGAGGTCCAGCTTCTGTGTCTCAGAAGGTGTTTTTATACATGTATTTTTTTATTATTTTTTTTTAGATTGAAGGATAGTTGAGAGGCCCTTAGACAGCAAAGAGATCCAACCAGTCAATCCTGAAGGCAATTAACCCTGACTATTCATTGGAAGGACTGATAATGAAGCTGAAGCTCCAATACTTTGGCCACCTGATGCAAAGAGTCGACTCATTGGAAAAGACTCAGATGCTGGGAAAGATTGAGGGCAGGAAGAGAAGGGGGTGACAGAAGATGAGATGGTTGGATGCCATCACCAACTCAATGGACATGAGATTAAGCAAGCTCTGGGAAATGGTGAAGGACCTGCAAGCCTGGTGTGCTGCAGTCCATGGGGTCGCAGAGTTGGACACGACTTAGTGACCGAACAACAACATAGTTGAGTCACAATGTTGTGTTTTATGTATACATTTTTCAAATAATTTCCATTACAGTTTATCATAAGATATTGCCTATAGTTCCCTGTGCTGTATAGTAGGACCTCGAGGTTTATTTTATATATAGCAGTGTGTATATGTTAATCCCATACACCAAAAGATCTCTCTCCCACTTCCCCTCTAGCCATACATTGGTTTACTATGTCTGTGAATCTGCTTCTGTTTTGTAAATAAGTTCATTTGTACTATTTTTGTGGTTCCACATGTAAGTGATGGTGTGGAGTATTTGTCTTGGTTTGACTGACTTCACTTAGTGTGATAATCTCTAGGTTCATCCACGTTGCCGCAAATGACATTATTTCATACTTTTTATGGCTGAGTGGTATTTCGTTGTGTATATATGCACCACATCTTCCTTATCCATTTATCTGTTGTTGGACATCTAGGTTGCTTTCATATTTTGGCTGTTGTAAATAGTGCTGCAATGAATATTGGGGGTGTACGTATCTTTTTGAATTAGTCTTCTCCAGATATATGCCCACTAGTGGGATCGCTGGGTCATCAGTTTCTCTATTTTTAGTTTTTCTAAGGAACCTCTCCGTACTGTTCTCCATAGTAACTGCATGGATTTATGTTCCCACAAAAAAATGTAGGGGAGTTCCCTTTTCTCCACACCCTCAGAAGGTGTTCATAGAAAGGAAGGGCATCGGGGAACTGGCACAAGAGCCCCAAGAAACAGCAGCCTCCAGCCCCAACTGAGTGTGCGAGTAAGTGTGTGTGAGCGCTGGTGTCTGCCTGTCTGAGGATCTGTGTGTTCACCTGTGCTATGTGTACCAACATGTGTTCATGCCATAGCAGTGAGACCAGTCCGGAGGTGGGCCGGCTGTTGCCCCTCTGAGCCCCAGGAAGTAGAGGGACCCCCAGCCCCCACTGGCTCTGACACCCCCCTCCCCGAAAGGCTGTGTGACCTGGGGAGTCGGTGCCCTCTCCGGGCCTTGGCTCCTGCCTGTGAGATGGGAGTGAGGCTCCCTCCTCGGTAGGGGCAGCTGAGAGGAGTGAGGGGCGAGGGGGCAGGTGCAAGCTTGGAGGACAGACACGGGCACAGCATATGCTGGCCTGGAGGGCAGAGACGTCTCCAAGGGCCCACGTTCGTCACTGCAGTTGGGGAAACTGAGACCCAGACAAACCCAGCTTCCCAAACCAGGTCTGGCTGGAGCTGTTAGAAATCACTGTATACTTTGGGAGCCTAATTATAGATCTGACATGAGAGAGGCCTTCCTAACCACCAGGACTGCTCAACCTAGGGGGTGAGTTCTCTGTCACCAGACATGTTCAAGCAAAGGGTCAACAAATTTGTCAGAAAGCTGCAGGGGGGACTCTGGTCCTGAAAGCGGCTGGACTGGTGGCCCAGAGGTCTGTCCAGCCAGGCGTCTGTTCAGACAAAGCCCCAAGGGCAGGACCTTTCTGTTCCTGGACAGGACGCCTGCCTTTCGGGGGCCACTGAGTACCCAGGCGGCAGCAGGATAGCGGGGTCGTGGACGGAGACTTGGAGGCAGGCAGGGTGCTCACAGAAGGGTGCACAAGTGGCTGCCCATGGCCCAGGTGAACAGCTTATGTCTGCAGTCAGAATAGGGTGGGTAGCGGATGTTCTTCAGCACCTCCAGGCCCGAGTGGGAGAGCAGGCAGCCACGGTGGTGGGAGAAGGTGTCGAAGGAGAACTTGCCGTGGTATCTTCCCATCCCACTTTTGCCTGCACAGGCATGAAAGTGAGGGTCTAAGGCCAGGCCGAGGAGCCCACCACCACCACCACCACCAGCAGCCCGCCGCCCAGCAGGGAGCCCAGGGAAAGCCAGGACATGCGATGAGCCATTTTGCAGAGAGGGAAACTGAGGCCCTGAGAGGCCAGGGGTCTGGATAAGGTTGAACCGTGAGTGAAGGCCAAACTGAACCTTCCTGGGTCTGGAGCACCCATCTGGGCTTCCCTGGGAGTTGGGGCTGGAGGGTGAAGGAGGGCGGGGCTCACCGACTCCCCCGAATGGCAGGGAGGTAAGACTCATGTAGGTGAAGCCGTCATTCCCCACAAAGTTGCCGCTGCTGGTCCTGTCCAGCATCTGGTTCATTACCTGGTGGGAGGGGGAGGCCGGGGTCAGGGGTGGAGCGTAGTCTCCTTATTCCACGGTGAGCAGAGGTGCCTCCCCGGTCTCCATCCTCTGCTGAGTGAGTGTCGCCCCTCTGAGTTCACAAAGAGGAGCCCGCAGCCCTGAGAAGCGCCTATGAGGGTTAGCAGCCACAGCAAACAGGCAGCCAGCCCAGCTCCGCCTGCAGGGCCCCACCTTTGCTCTGCCTAATCCCCCTTCAGGGGCTCTGCACACCCGTACAGAACTTTTGCACAATTTAGGAAAAGAAGGGTGTTTGGGGCAGGGCAGATAGAAAGGGCACCTCCTTGTCTGGGTGGAGGCTGCTGTTCTTGGTGCTGCCCCCGCCAACCACACCCCTGTCTCAGCGGGACACCTGTATTCAGGGAGCTGTTGTCCAATGGCCTGGATTATTTTCCAGTGGTCATGTATGGATGTGAGAGTTGGACTGTGAAGACGGCTGAGCGCCGAAGAATTGATGCGTTTGAACTGTGGTGTTGGAGAAGACTCTTGAGAGTCCCTTGGACTGCAAGGAGATCCAACCAGTCCATTCTGAAGGAGATCAGCCCTGGGATTTCTTTGGAAGGAATGATGCTAAAGCTGAAACTCCAGTACTTTGGCCACCTCATGCGAAGAGTTGACTCATTGGAAAAGACTCTGATGCTGGGAGGGATTGGGGGCAGAAGGAGAAGGGGACGACAGAGGATGAGATGGCTGGATGGCATCATGGACTCGATGGATGTGAGTCTGAGTGAACTCCGGGAGTTGGTGATGGACAGGGAGGCATGGCGTGCTGTGATTCATGGGGTTGCAAAGAGTCGGACATGACTGAGCAACTGAACTGAACTGAATAGTTACCCTGGAGTTGTCTGCTCCCTGACCCTTGCAAGTGGGCTGGGAAAAGGGAGGTGACTAGTCTCACCCCTTTGGGCCGCTCTGTTGCCCCCACCTGCGTCCAGCCCCACCTGGCTGCTGTTGGAGAAGGCGTACAGGGCCAGAGGCTTCTCCCGACGGTTGATGAAGTCGATGGCCTGGCCCAGGTTCCTCACGTTCACGATGGGCAGGATGGGCCCAAAGATCTCCTCCTGCATCACCGGATCTGTCTCCCGCACGTCCACCAGCACCGTGGGGGCTGCCAGAGACAGGGGCCGGCTCAGCCCAGGGAAGGGGCCCTCTGGTGGGCGGGGCCTAAGGCGGGTGGGCCTCTGGTGGGCGGGGCCTAAAGTGGGTGGGCCTCTGGTGGGCGGGCCCGCGGGCTGTCAGGGCCCAGGGACCCGGATGTTCCAGGGATGGTACTCTCCCCGCAGCCCCCGGGAAGCGACCACGAGGGGCTCCCCAGCCTGACCGGGCTCGTGGGGCCCAGAGAATCACTCAGCCTTGGTCTCACAGTCAGAGGGTGCCCCGATCTTAGACCCCAGAGTCTGAGGCCCCAGGTCCCAGCCTGTTAGACACTGTGAGTCGTTCGGCCCAGGAGACCAGGGCTCTTTGTTCACAGCAGAGCAGACGCTCAGGACGGGCTTTGGGAGCTGAGAACCGGAATCGTGGGCGCGTAGCACTAGGGGTCGTGTGGCCCGTGGAGCAGCGGATCGTGGGGCTGAAGTTGGGAAGCTGAGCCTAGAACTCTGGGGTCTGAGCTTGCAGAACTTGGGCCAGAGTGTGGAGTCGTGGGGTCGCGGGCTCAGACCCCAGCACCAGGAAACACCAGGGTCACGAAGTCGTGGCACCAGGCTGGGCTGTAGCGGTGGGGTGGGGGGAGCCTCAGAGCCCAGACTCGGGGTCCAGCTGTGGCCCCCAGCGTGGAGGGGCCTTCGCTGGGGTGTGGATGGGGGTGGGGCACAATGGCAGGGAGGGCGGGGCTCACCGATGTAGAGATCGCTTTCGTCACTCTGGCCGCCGACGACCACGCGGCCACAGCTCAGCAGGCCCCGGAGCCGCTGGAAATGCTTCTGGCTGATGATGCGGCTCAGGTCCGGGGAGCTCTGGGGGTCGTCGCCATAGAAACGGGTGATGGCGCTCTGCAGGGCGGGCACCAGCCGCGCCTGCATCTCGGGGCTGCACAGGACATAGTCGGGGGCCGTGCAGGTCTGGCCGGCGTTGAAATAGCGGAAGAAGGTCACCCGGTTGGCCACAGTCTGGGGGTCGCAGTTGTCGTCCACATAGCAGGGGTTCTTGCCTCCCAGCTCCAGCGTGACGGGCGTCAGGTGCTTGGTGGCGGCAGCCATGACAATCTTGCCAACTCGAGGGGTCCCTGGGAACATGGGATTTGACTCAGCTGCTCTTGGCCAGATGGTTCAGGCACCACCTTCCTGGCCCCATCCTGGCTCACCCACTGGGATCTGCCCCCCGCCCTGCAGCCCCAGGACCCCACCCTGCCAGGCCCACCTGCCCCACATGATTGCCATCAGGGACACTCCACACCGCTGGCCATCGCCTGCTCCCTCCCCCGCCTTCTCCAGCCTCTTCTCCAGCATCCCTCTTTCCCCAGGACACCAGCCGGGGCCACCCTCACCCGTGAAGAAGATGTAGTCGAACTCGTGCTCCAGCAGCTGCCCCGTCTCCTCGGGCCCGCCCAGCACCACGGCAAAGCAGCTCTGCAAGGGGGCGGGAGGGATGCACGGCTCAGAGGACCCTGCAGGATCTCCCACTGGTGGGAGTGGGGGTGTGGGACACAGGCTCACCCTCACCTCGTCCAGGTATCGGGGCAGCACCTTGGCCAGGACCTTCTCAGTGTTCTTGCTGATCTCTGAGGGTTTCAGCACCACGCAGTTACCTGCGGGACGGGGCGGGGCAAGGAGAGGGCGGGGCTATGTGTAGCCACGCCCATCTCCATTCGCTCCTCCCGCCTAGTGCAGCTGAGAGAGGTGCCTTATTGGCCCCGAGGCCACACAGCCCCAGGGATGGTGGCCAGATGGGAACCAGCCCTTTTCAGCCACCTGGTGCCAGCTCCCTCCTCCTTCCTGGCTCTGGGGGCAGCTGGGAGGACAGACAACGGGGCATGAGGGTGGAGGCGTCCTCTCACCTGCAGCGAGGGCGCCCACCAGGGGCACCAGGCTCAGGTTCAGGGGGTAGTTCCAGGGAGACAGGATGAGCACCAGGCCGAAGGGCTCCCTCCTGATGAAGGCTGAGTCCAGCTGCGTGATCTGGGGTGTGGAACGGACAGTGAGGCCTCACTAAGGATCACCCCAAAGCCCACCCCTCATAGCCCTCGACCTGCCTGTGCAGTGGAGTCCCCTCAAGGAGACCACGGTCCCAAGAAAGTCAGTGACTCGCCCAGGGCCTGGGCTGGGCCGCCCTGAAGTTGTCCCGCCTGGCCAGAGGTCTCACCAGGTTCTTGGCCACTGGCTCGTCCTTCATCCAGGTGCGCAGGTTCCTGAGAGCCAAGTCGACCTCATTCTGGCAGATGATGAGTTCCGAAATGTCCGAATGAAAGGCCAGCTGTGGTAGAGGTGGGATTCGGGGGTTAGGCCTGGGCGGGGTGGGGAGGGGAGCTGGAGGTTCCCAAGAGTCCTTAGGGTGGACACGGAGACAGTCTCCAGGGTGAGCACAGCCAGCCCCTAGGAACTGCAGTGAGGAGCATGGGTCCTGGGCTCTGCTGCTTTCTGGCTGTGGGAACTTGGGCCAGTGACTTAACTCCCACGTGCCTCGCTTTCCCCGTCTGTGACATGGGACAGCAGTCAGACCTGCCTTACAGGTTTACTGAGTTGACATAGAGCAGCTAGCAGCCCAGGGAAGAGTCTGCTGAACCACAGGACTGAGCTGGGGATGCAGCTGGCTCCAGCCCCCACCCCTGCCGTCCTCCCTCACCCCTGCCCTCCTCCCCCAACCCCTGTCCTCCTCCCCTCACCCCTGCCTGCCCCCACTCACCCCTGACTGCCCTCACCCACCCCTGCCCTCCTCCCGCCACGCCGCCCCCCACCCACCTTGTGCAGGTCCTGAGCCAGCGCCTCCTGCAGAAGCTGCTTGTTCTCTTGCAGGAAGCGGCTCAGGCCCTTCAGCTGGGCGGCCCGGAACTCAGCCGGCCGCGTACGCCCCGAGACGAAGGCCTCCCGCAGCCGCTGCAGGGTGTCTGCAAAGGGGTCCATCCTGCAGGGCGGAGGCAGTGTGGGTTGGGGTGCCCCCACCTCTATCACCCCTCCACGGCCCCTACTTGCACCCACGTGGGCCCATGGACACCCCCACAGGGCCTCGAGGGGTTCTTTGCCTCAGAGACCACAGAACTTTGCAGTGGCAGATGGGGAAACTGAGGTTGGGGTGTACTGCAGGGCCCCGGAGCATGGGATGGCTCCCTGTGCCCTGGGGAGGTGGGCCTGGAACAAGGAGCAATGGGGTGGGCGGGGCATCCGTGGGAAGGCTCAGCTGACAGCCTGAAGCCTTGAGCCCATCTGGCTTTGGTCTGACACCCAAGGGAACCCCGGCGGGGCTGGGAGGGGAGGGGGATGAGGCATGGGGGTGGGAAGAAGGAGCCCAGGAGGGCCTCTGGGGCGAAATACCTGGACTTTGAGCAAGAAAGGTCTCTGAGCACCCCAACCAGGGCCCCGAAACCACACCATCACCTGCTCCCCCCTCCAGGTCTCTCTGTCCATGTCTGTGTGTCTCTCTGTCTCTGTCTTTGTCTCTCTTTTCCTGTGTGCCAATGTGAGCCATCTACCCTCAGGGTCCAGCAGCGTCTCAAAGGCCTGAGCCCAGGACCTCTGCCCCAGGGCCCTGATCGTGGAGTGAGGCAGGTCTCAGCGTCCGCCCCCTCCTCCTCTCTCAGCCGCAGTCTCCTCACCTGGGGAGTGGGGACAGACTTCTCCTTGGGCGTGCAAGCACAGGCCTGGGCTGGGGACACGAGGGACATGCAAGTCCTGCTGGGTGGGAGGGGGAAGGCTGGCCGTGTGGGTGAGGCCCCTCAGCAGGTGGGCAGCGGGAGCTCAGCTCTTAGGGGGAACACAGGACCTGCTTGCTCCCACTTGTGGTTGGCAGGGCAGCTATCCTGGCCCTTTCTTGGGCTGGAAGGGGACCCAAGTTATGCTCTCCCACAGCCAGGCCCGGGATGGTCCCACCTAAACCCCCGCCCGCGCCCCAGATGGCTGAGGGGCAGAGGGAGATCAGGAAGTCCCGCCCAGGCCCAGGCTCAGTGTCAAGATGGACCAGGGCCATTTCCTCCTGAGCGTCCGGGAGCAGCTGGGCCTGCGGGGCTGCCTCTGGCCACCGGCCCCGCCCACCCTCGGTTCATGGTGGCCAGGAACACCCTTAGACCTTCAAGTTCCAGGGCTGCCCCAGAGGCACCAGCGTCACCCGCACCACCCAGCTTTCCCACTGGAGTTCCAGTGGCACCTGGTTGCATTGGCCCTGCTCTGGCTTTGTCTGAGCCTCTCTAGAGCCTCGCTAGGGCTGAATGTGGCCAGAATGAACCAAAGCCCGGGGACCATATCCTCAGGCCCACCCCTACCAGTGCCCAATCAAATGAGGAGGCGGATGGCTGGGTAGGGCTGAGGTCAGCTGCTCCCTCATTTAGGGTTAGGGCCTCTTCCCCCAGCCTGGGGAGCCTCTACCCTTGCCCCGGGCCAGGCCAGCCCATGGGGGCTGCAGGTTTTCCGAGAGTATTCCCGGGCGTCACAGGGGTTGGAAGTGGGAGCGGGGAGCAGGGGGCAGGGCAGCACCACCTCCCTGCACTGAGCCAGGCCCCAGGCCCACGGACCCCCAGCCCTGGAGGCCCCACGGGGTCGGGATCCCATTTCTCTTCCCCACTCCCCCACCCTGTGCTGCTGGCCCGCCCCTCCCCACAACCCCCGACCCCACGTACCCTGGTGTGGACTCCGACCCTGGATCCTTTGCCAAGCCTGGGCGCTTTATGCCTGACATTCTGCCTCCAGATGTGCGCTCTCACCTCGCCTCTGCCCGCTGCCTGTGCAGCTCCCCAACCGGATGCCCTGTGCCCACGTCTGGCGGTGGAGAGGCACCCGGGTGACAGATCACCAAACCGAAGCTCCAGCCGGTCTGGCCTCCTGCTGATTCACACGTCAGCACTGCCTGCGGCTGCCTCACCTGGCACAGCTGGCCCCCGGAACAGGCCTGGCAACTCCGAGTGACTCCAGGTAATGCTGTGGTTGCTGGGAAGGACAGGCAGGAAGTTACCTGAGAAGGAGAAAGATAAGGTAGTTGTTCAGTTGCTAAGTCGCCAAGAGTCCAACTCTTTGCGACCCCATGGACTGCAACCCCTCAGGCTCCTCTGTCTTCCACTATCTCCTGGAGTTTGCTCAAACTCACGTCCATTGAGTTGGTGATGCCACCCAACCATCTCATCCTCTGTCATCCCCTTCTCCTGACCTCAATCTCTCCCAGCATCAGGGTCTTTTCCAATGAGTCGGCTCTTTGAATCAGGTGGCCAAGATATTGGAGCTTCAGTATCAGTCCTTCCAGTGAATATTCAGGGTTGACTTCCTTTAGGATTGACTGGTTTGATCTCCTTGTAGTCCAAGGGACTCTCAAGAGTCTTCTCCAGCACCACAGTTTGGAAGCATCAATACTTTGTCAGCGGGACCCTGGCAGCCTCCTCCAGGATGCCCTCAGACAGCAGAGCTCTTCAAGCCACTCAGGTCCCCCACCAGACCCTCATGTCTAGGCCTTCATTCCCACCCCGCAGGGCTCCTTCATTTGCACTCTCCTCATGTGCCTGACTGGCTTCCTCAGGGCAGAGGAAGGGGCCCTGGCAGCTGCAGAGAGAGAGTGGATGGGCCAGGGGCCCCTGTGGCCACAGGGTGTCACATCTTGTTCCTTTTCCCCCTTATTCTTCTATTTACTGTGTGACCCTGGGCAAGTTTCTTGGGCTTCCCTGGTTGGCTCAGATGGTAAAGATTCCCCCTACAATGCGGGAGACCTGTGTTTGATCCCTGGGTGGGAAAGATCCCCCGGAGAAGGGCATGGCAACCCACTCCAGTATTCTTGCCTGGAGAATTCCATGGACAGAGGAGCCTGGTGGGCTACAGTCCACGGGGTCAGAAAGACACGACTGAGTGACTAAACACACAGCACAGACAAGCTGCTTAACCTCCCTGAGCCTCCCGAGGCAGCAACTGCAAGTAGAGAGTCTCACTATAAGATGAAAGAATAGGTATAGATAACCGCAGCTCCTGACACGAAATCAGTGCTTGTAAGCACTGGTTACTAACTTTTCCCCCAGTCTCTCTAAAGCACCTGCTAGGTTCTAGGAAGCAGAAGATGTGCTCAGGCCCCACTGCTAATCTGTCATGTGTGATTTGCCCCTGTCTGCCCTTCACTCCCAAGCCTGTCCCAAGAGATCAAGATCACTCCATGGCCGAGGGCTGTGGAGAGCAGATCCAGGCACCGCATGAGGACCAGCTTGCCCCCTAGGCAGGCGTGTGAGTTGCTCCTTGGCTGTGATGGGAACCAGGCCAGTGGGGGCCACACAAGACACCAGAAGGGAAGTCAGTGCTGGCAAGAACAATCGAAGAGCCGAGGGGTGGGATGTGGTGGGATGGGGTACAGCCCGCCTCCTGGGAGCCACCGGATTGTGCAGTTCACCAATTGTACCTCAAAGCTGTTAAAGCGAGACAAACCAAGGAATTCCCTGATGGTTGGTGGCTAGGACTCCATGCTTTCATGGCCAAGGGCGTGGGTTTAATCCCTGGTTGGGCAACTAAGTTCCCACAAGCCACAGGGCCAAAAACAAGCAAACAAAAAACTAAATAAACTAAACCACTTTGAACTGAACCAACAAGAAGCCTGCATAGCCCACAAGCAAATGAAAGTATGTTCGGCCTCCACAACAACTGTGAAATGCCAAGTGCAGCAATGGCGAGATGCTCTGCAAATGCCTCGGATCAGTTTCCTTGGGCTGCGCTAACAAACCACCACCACAACAGCGGTGGCTGGAGACAGCGGGGTTACAATCTCCCAGTTCTGGAGGACAGAAGTCTGAAACTCATGTGCTGGTGGGGCTCCAGCGGGGGTCCTCCCCTCCCAGGTCTCAGCTTTCGTAACTGCTGGCCTTCCCCTGCTCTACACTTCTGCAGTTACGAAAAACCAGAATGTCGCCAGACTCTGCCAAGTGTGGCTAGGGGAATGACATTGTCCCTAGTTCAGAGCCACCTCACTAGATGATTCTTGCGAACAGTTCTGTGACTTCAGTGCTTCTAGTGCAAACAGGGGGCAGGTTCGATCCCTGGTCGGGGAACTAAGATTCCTGCATGCTGTCTGGCGTGGCAAATAAAATATTAATAAAAAATGGTCAAAGAATGTAAACAAATAGTTCTCAGAGGGAAGAAAGGCTTAAAAGAAATTCTGCTGCTCCAGGGAAGCAAAGAATCAGTGATGGTTGAAGGGTGGGGTGAGGTAGAAAGGGGAAAGTCTGGGGTCACACTGGGTGCTTACAGCAATGATCCCCCTGATGAGAATGTCACAGGGGGTGACCCATATGGATGGGGGGTGGGGTCTTGCAGAGTTTGGAGCGGCAGTGTAGTTCCTGTGTTTTCCGGGAAGTGACTACCAGCTAGGGGAGGGGAAGGAGGGACTGGATGTGACAAGCCTCAGGACAGAGCAGCCGACTCTAGGCCATGATCTTCCAGTGAGACCTCCCAGACTTCTGTCTGAGTGGTGTCTCCCCAAACTCGTATCTGTGTGCAAGCGTGCTCAGTCGCGTCCAGCTCTTTGTGACCCCATGGACTGTAGCTCACTAGGCTCCTCCGTCCATGGGATTCTCCAGGCAAGAATACTGGAGTGGGTTGCCATGCCCTCCTCCAGGGGATCTTCCTGACCCTGAGATTGAACTCACATCTGCTGCATTGGCAGGTGGGTTTCTTGGCCACTGAGCCACTAGGAAGCCTTTAGGCAGGAAGGGGAGAGGGCCAAGTGGCTGGGTGCCCTGTGAAAAGGATCCTTCTTGGGGAGAAAAGAAACAGCAGTGCCCAGGACTCCAGGACCCTGACCTCCTCAGTGGGACTCAACAGGTTAATTTGGGGACCCTCAAACTTGCCCTGGGGACCTGAAGATGCCAGGGCCCTGCTCTGGGCTTCTGCCTCGGCAGATGTGGGATGGGCCCTGGCATCAGCATCTTTACCAGCTTCCAAATGATCTCGAATTTCAGATGGATTTCAAAAGTGGCATTGGGTTCCCTGGCGGGAACAAAGGTGGTTCCCTGGTCATTCCTAGGAAAAGCTACCCAGTAAGTTTTGTGACAGATCCTGGGCCCCTGGCAGCCTTCCTTCTGGCTTTTCCGCAGGGAAGCTCCCCAGCTGGGAACCAACCCTGTCCAGAATGCCCAGAGTCTCAGTCTCCCCATCCATAGAATGGGGAGAAAGCAGCCAACCGTGACACTCATCTCATGAGGTCACGGGAGGGTCATTATGGGAGCGGGTTGGATGTTTCCAGAAACTTCAAAGCACTGCAGGCAGTGAGAGGCCTGAGGGGTGGGGGGAAGGACAGAAGTCTGTGTGTCCTCTCCAGCCTCAAGGGCCCAGCCAGGTGAGGTGTGGCCAGGAGCAGAGGCGGGGCCAGAGGTGCCTGCCTGCCCTTCATATCACTGGCCGAAGGGACAGCTGGGGGCTATGGTCCCAGGACGGGCTTGAATCGCAGTTTGCAAAAACTGTTCGAGAAACTTGACCCAGAGAAATGCACTCTCTTGAGAGCTCAAGCTCTTCTTAACCATGCTAAACTTCAGGATATGGAGAACTCTAGCATGAGGGATGCAAACGGTCTTCTTTTTTTCTTTATACCTTATGTAATATTTCTAGCATACAGAAAATACACAGGATAACGCACGATCGTTCACACACACACACCGCCCAGCCTCATCAGATCTTAACATTTGCCATGTGTTTATAACTTCGTGAGTGGCGGCGTCTTCTACTGTCATTGAACATTACATAGAGCTGGTGGCTCAGACAGTAAAGAATCTGCCTGCAATGCAGGGGGCACTAGTTTGATCCCCGGTCTGGGAAGATCCCACATGCTGTGGAGCAGCTAAACCCACAAGCCACAACTACTGAAGCCTAGAGTATGCCTAGAGCCCTCATGCTCTGCAACACGTGAGGCCACCACGATAAGAAGCCCGAGCACCACAACAAACAGTAGCCCCCCTTGCCACAGCTGAAGAAAGCCTTCTCAGAGCAATGAAGACCTAGTGCAGCCTAAATAAATATTTTTTAAAAAGTAATGCAATTTGTATTTGCTGATGATATGATTCTATATATAAACAAATTCCAAAGAAGGTGAATTCCCTGGTGATCCAGTGATTAGGGCTCTACTCTCTCACTGCCAAGAGCCTGGGTTTGATCCCTGGTCAGGGAACTAAAATCCCACAGCCCACATGGTGTGGTTAAAAAAAAAAAAAACAAAAAACCCAAAGAACACACACACACACACACTACTAGAGCTAATAAACACATTCGGCAAAGTTACAGGATATAAAATCAATACTCAAAAATCAGCTGTGTTTCTATACACTAGCAGTGAACAATCTGAGAAGGAAATTTAAAAAACAATTCTATTTACAATATTATCCAAAAGAATAAATACTTAGGAATAAATTTAACCAAGGAAGGGGAAATTTTTTTACACTGAACTGCAAAACACTGCAGAAAGAAATTAAAGAATATATAAATAAGTGGAAAGATATCCCATGTTCATGGATTGGAAAACTTAATATTTTTTAAAATATAATTTTCACTTTACTTTTTTCCAGAGGGTAGTTTTTCTTTGGTCACTAAGGACTTAGCTCCCCACTTGGTCTTTGGCAAAGTTCATGGGGCGGCACCCCCAGTTCTAAATTGGGGTGGGGGTGTTCAGCCCTTCCAGGCTTCACGAGAATGGCTCCTAACTACCTTGCTATGAATGGTACAACTCACACAGTATTGTCGTTTCACATGCAGCTTGGGAGGCACATAGGTATTGAAGACGTTTGCTTCAGAAATGTCCTTGGTGGCCGCAGCCTCTGTATGTTTTGCATGATGACCTTCTTAGTGGCCTTGCCCTTGAGCGCACACTGGGCACAGCTGGCACCGTGGGCTGCACGTGGCCACAGCCCTTTTCGGCATGACTACCGTTCCTTCTTTTTTCTTGGTCACCTTGGAAGTGAAGGCCTGAGAGATGAAAAGCTGAATAATGTTTAATTTGGCAGTGCTCCTCAAAGTGATCTGTGATGCAATGTAATCTCTATGGAAACTCTAACGTTTTGTAGAAATGGAAAAGCCCATCTTCATATGTAATTGCAATTCCAATCCTCATTGTTTAAATAGCCAAAAATGTATGTAGAAAGAAAACCAAAGTTAGAGGACTTACATTTCCTGATGTGTGAACTTATTACAAACTATAATAATCAAAGACATTTTGATTATTGCTTAAGGACTGACAGATAGACCAATAACATAGCATTGAGAGTCTAGAAACAAACCCAAATATCAATGACCAGTTGATTTCCAACAAGGATGCCAAGATCATCCAGTATGGAAAGAAGGAAGGCAAGAGTACTGGAGTGGGTTGCCATTCCCTCTTCCAGGGAATCTTTCCCATCCCAGGATCAAGCCGGGGTCTCCTGCATTGCAGGCAGATTCTTTATCAACTGAGCCACTAGGGAAGCTATGGAAAGAATAGTCTCTTCAACAAATGGTGTTGGGACACCGGGCTAACCACATGCCAAAGAAGTTGAATACCTACTTCACCCCATATTCAAAAATTAACTCATTATGTATCAACAACCTAGTATAGGAGCTAAAACAAATAAAACTCTTAGAAAACACAGGAGTGAATCTTCATCTCCTTGGATTTCACAATGAATTCTTAAATAGGGCACCAAAAGCATGAACAACAAAAGAGCAAATAGATAAACTGGGATTTACAAAAATCTAAAACTTTTGTGCATCAAAAGACATTATTAAGAAAGCAAAAAGACAGCCTACAGAATGTGAGAAGGTATTTGCAATATAATCTGGTAAGGGTTATGTATCTAGAATATATAAAGAAGTCTCACAACTCAGCAACAAGAAGCAAAAAATCCGATTTAAGTATGAGCAAAGTACCTGAATAGCAAAGCACCTATCTCCAAAGAAGATATACAAATGATCAGAAAGCACATGAAAGATGTCCAGTCTCATTGACCGTTACGGAATTTCAAATCAAAACCACAATAAGGTACCACTTCATACCCACTCGGGTAGCTATTATAAAATGACAACTACAAAACCCCATAAAAACAGAAAATAAACAAGTCTTGGTAAGAGTGTGTAGGCATTAGAATTTCCGTACACTGCTGGTGAGACTGTCAGATGATGCCTCTGCCTTGGAAATGAGTTTGGCAGTTACTCGAAAAGTTTAGCATAGGCACCACATGGCCAAGAAATTTCACTCCTAGGTGTGTATATTTCCCCAAATTGAAAACAGGTGTTCAAACAAATATTTGTTCATGAATGTTCATGGAAGCATTATTCACAACAGCCAAAATGTGGAGACAACCCAAATGTCCATCAGTGGATGAATGGATAAACTGATAGGGTGTATCCATACAATGGAATATTACTCCACCTTAGAAAGGAATGTGAGCCTAAAACAACTCTAAAAAATAGTCTATTTTAAAAAAAATGGAGGACTTATTCATGAGCTACAATATGGATGAAACTTGAAAACACTAGGTTAAGTGGAAAAAAAAACCCCGACATCAAAGGGAACATGTTGAATGATTTGTTTTATATGAAATGTCTAGAAGAGGCAAATCCATAGAGACAGGAAGCAGACTGGTGGCTGTCAAGGTCTGGGGGCAGGAAAAACCGGGAATGATTGCTTTGTGGGTACAGGATATTCATCTTGTGGTGATGAAAAAGTTTTGAAACTAGAGAGAGGTGTTGATTATATAATATGCCAAGTGCAGAAAATGCCACTGAACTTTAACATGGAGAGTTTTGTGTTGTTTGAATTTCACTTCCACAAAAGTAAAGGTTATTATTCCACCCGCTCATGCTCTTTCTGGTTCTTCTTTTGTTTACTCTGATGAAGCCAGCTGCCGATGGAAAGGCCCACATGGCAGAAACTGTAGGCAGCCTCCGTCAATAGCCAGTGAGGAGCTGAGACCCTCAACCTAACAGCCTCCAAGGAACCACAGCCAGCCAACGGCCAGGGGAGGGAGCTTGGAAGTGGGTCCTTTCCCATCGGAGCCCTGAGATGACTGAAATCTGGCCGATGCCTCAGCTGTAGTCTTATAATCTCAGCACAGGATAGCTGCCACAGGCATTCCTGCTCAAAGAGCAAGAAAACAGGGGGCACAGTGGACCCGGCTGGCCCAGAGCAGTTCTGAAATCCAGCCAGGAACACATGGGAAGTTCTTTAGTCGGATTCCAAGGTTTGGGAGGAATGCTGCAAGGCTCAGGGCTCTGATCCCTGGATCCTGGTCGTCTGAGTCTTTCCTTTCTCATAAAAGGGAGCATGTGTTCGCAGCCGAGTGGTTTCCTCAGTCTGCTTCCTGCCGGTAGAATCGGACGGACTGGGAGGGGGCGTTCTGATGGCCTCTTTTGCTTTTGCATTGTCTGTGTCCTTTCAGTCCGAGTTGGCGAACTTTCTCCTAAACCTTGTGGGAATTCTGTGACTCTTGCTGAAGTTCAGTGCGTGTGATGAAAGGTGCCCCCACAGGTCTTTCTGAAGTAAGTCCTACTCTATGGTTGGACGGCATCACTGATTCAATGGACATGTGTATGAGCAAACTCCAGGAGATCGTGAAGGACAGGGGAGCCTGGCGTGCTGCAGTCCATGCGGTCACAGAGGGTCGGACAGGGCTGAGCCACTGAACGACAACAAACCGTGAGCTCCGGCTGAGCTCCCCAGGTTACCTGAACAGCCCAGCTGTGGCATGAAACCTGTGCCCACAGGCCCTCAGTCACGTGTAGCTGTCCCTAGAATCCAGGTGTGATATTTTATTGACAACACTTTCCACATAAATGTCCAAATGGCTTTTTTTTTTTTTTTTTATTGTGCCACATGGCTTGTGGAATCTTAGTTCCCCGACCAGGGATTGAACCCAGGCCCTCACTAGTGAAAACTTGGCATCCTAACCGCTGGGCCACCGGGGAAATTTCCTGCACTTATGTCTTGGGTCAGGAAAGTGGGCCACAGAAACCTCCTTGCTACAGTAAAGATAGCATCTTTAGGGTAAAGACAGACCTGGGTCTTCTGGCATAGTCTCAACCCTTCCCCACCCCTACCCCCACCCTTGATCCCTTGCCCAGGACCATGATGCTTTGGGAGGCCATTCTTGCCCCAGAGTCATTACTTTGGGGTCCCCTAAAAAATGGCAACTCACTCCAGTATGGGGAATCCCACGGACAGAGGAGCCTGATGGGCTACAGTCCATGGGGTTGCGAAGAGTCGAACACGACTGAGGGATAACACAGGAATAAGAGAGTAAACGAGACAGGGCTTCACTGAGAGCAGCGGTTCCATCCCTCGTGGGCCCTCCCTGAGCATCACGGGCCTCTCAGCCAGCCGAAGTGGGCACTACCATCAGCACCAGAGCAGGACCCTGACCAGCCAGGACCACAGCCACACTGTTCCTGACCCCAGAGCTGTGCGGCTGGGTTTGCCGTCTGTAAAAACAAAACCACGACATGTGTTGCCTCATGACCGGTAACATGTAACACAAAGGGATTCAGCCTGTGCCAAATCGTCCAACTTCAACAACTCTCATAAGATCCCGCCTTCTCATAAAAAAAGGTTCATCTCTTGAACAAGATACTTGGAAGAATGCCCACATTTGCAAACTTACATTTAGATTGACACTCTGCAATGCAGGAGACCCTGGTTCGATTCTTGAGTTGGGAAGATCTGCTGGAGAAGGGATAGGCTACCCACTCCAGTGTTCTTGGGCTTCCCTGATGACTCAGCTGGTAAAGAATCCGCCCACAAAGCGGGAGACCTGGGTTCGATCCCTGGGTTGTGGAGATCTCCTGGAGAAGGGAAAGACTATGCCAGTATTCTGGCTTGGAGAATTCCATGGACTGTGTAGTCCATGGGGTTCCGAAGAATTGGACATGACTGAGTGACTTCCACTTTTCTGAATGTAAACTCTAATACCCTCTAAATAGCAACCTTTACTTTTGTATCCTGCTGATGCAGATCTGCCTCAGTTGCAGAATTTATCAAATTTTACTTTTTGGCCATGCCATATGGTGATGCCGTGGCACGTGGGATCTTAGTTCCCCCCCTAGAAAGCACAGAATCTTAATGACTGGACTGCCAGGGACGTCCCCAAACCAGTTTGTTTCTGATCCAGCATCTCTAGGTGACTCTAGAAGACTTTCAAGCTCTCTCATCTGCTATTGAGAAGATAGTTAAAATCTTACACTATAGAGTCTTGGAATCATATAATTTTTAAAATTACCCAAGGGCAGATTGACACAGAATCACAGAAGCCAAGACCATGATGCTGAGTCTGACTTTCCACTTTGGAGTCCAGACGACCACCCAGTCCCCTTATCCAGAGGTGACAGAGACATCAACATTGTACTTTACATCCAGACCTGGAGCTGCCAAGGGATGGAGCATCCACATCTGATGGCTTGATTAGGCGTCCCTGTAAGAGCTGGCCTGCTGGGGCTTGCCGCCATAACAGTTATCCTGCTTGTTCTGGGTGTGTGCGTGTGTGTTGCTTGTCATGGGTGTGGCCTGTTCCGTGTGTCTGTCTGTGGGTCTTGTCCATGTGCCAGGAGCAGTAAGAGGGGGTGTGGAGTCTTCTGATGGGGAGCCTATCCCCCTGCAAGGCATGTCATTGAAAGTCATGCTCCCTCCCAGGTGGCTGCTCCGAACGCCTGGGCTCATCCCTGGAAATGACTTGGAACTGTGACCAGCTGTAGAACCATTGTCTTCGCCTCCCCTCGCTTGCCTGGCACGCCCAGATGCCCACACTTTCCCAACGATGCCCTGCCCTGCTTATGGCTCAAGCATCTGGTTGCCCAGCTCTGTGTGGAATTTGGCTGGAACCCTGCCAGAAGGAGGTCAGCACATCTGCCGTCAGAGAACATTGCCTTCCGTGTTAGATGCTGTTGGGGAAAGGGGAGGACAGAGTGCCAGTCACCCCGCATGACCCCGTCTGGGGCTGCTCGTCATTGAAAATCTGTATATGAGGCAGGCAGTTTTCAGCCCCTTCATCTGTGTGAGTCTAGAGGTCACCTGTTGGGGAGGCTGTGGAGAGGTGTGGGCCTTGCTGCCCCCCATAAAGGCAGGATCCTCGAATCTGCCAAAAGCAGATGGTGACTAGTTTACGCTGGTTCAGAGCAGGGCCTGGAGCATCACAGAGCATAGGTTTAATCTCCGTCCCCAGGCTGGGGCCAAAGATGCTTCAGTTCTCTGGACAAGGCAGGAGGGGGAGCCCAGGGTCCTATGAGGGCCTCCCTGTAGGTAACTCCGTGCCACCCCTCTGCTAACACAGAGCTGCCCAAGCATTCCCTGGTCCTGAAACCCTCAGTGTCTCGGTAATTTTTTCACGGTGCTCCTAAGCCAAAGGACATATCTAACTGTTCTATTTGTGAATTATTTAGGTCCAATCAATAAGTATGTATGTTCTAATAATTTAGAAAATATATTGAATAATACACAGCAATAGAAAGAAAAAGAAATGGTATTTTTATTTCCTTCTCTAATAACCACCAAGCTTCCCTGGTAGCTCAGTGGTAGAGAATTCACCTACAATGTAGGAGACACATGCAGGAAACTCGGGTTCGATTCCTGGGTTGGGAAGATCTCCTGGAGAAAGAAATGGCAACCCACTCTAGTATTCTTACCTGTAAAATCCCATGGACAGAGGAGCCTTGTGGGCTACAGTCCTTGGGGTCACACAAGAGTTGGATACCACATAATGACTCGACAACAATAACCACCATGACTTACAAACTGGCTATGTGCACCGGCCAGCTTCTCAAACCTGGAATCAGATGGTACACCCCCAGTCTCATTTCTTGTTCCATGGTCATGTCCATTTTTTAATCTCGAAACCACAGGAAACCCACCTTCTCAAAGCTATGACATGAAAGGATTTGTGGTGTCATCTAACACTGAAATTGTGAACCAACGGAACCTGTTAATTTGCTCAGAGCGGGGAGATGTCCACATTTTAGACAATTTAAAATATCCTCTGTGCCCTTGTGAGTCTCCTCCAGGCCCTGGGGACCTCGGTGCCACCACAGATACAGTTTACAGAGGAGGAAAGTGGCTCAGAGGGGCTGACCCCCTGTCTGAGCTCAAGAGCCTGGCTCCAGGGCTCGCTGAGGTTCCTGGAACCAAACTCAAGTGAGGGCTGCGGGAGGCAGAGGAGAGAGGGCCATAGTGGGTGGAAGAAGCTAGGAGACCGATGCTTAAGTGGGTGTGGACGAGGGTCTGGGAGGCTGCCAGGGGTGGATGTGGGGTGAGGAGGAATGCTCTGCCTCCAGCATTGCTGGTACCGATCTCCTGGGGTGCAGCTGGGGGCTCCAGGACCCTCCTGCGGTCCCCTTGCCTCTCCTCACAGTGGGATCTCAGTTCCCTCTCCCCACAGTGGTGGGCGACCTCGGGGGATAGGGGTCTGCCCCTCCCACCAGCGTCTGCATCCCTCATGGACGTCACAGTGTAGGCTGTCACCCCGGAAGATCAGCAGCCAAGTTTAGCTGGGCTCAGACATCAATGCCCCAGGCCCATACTGGACACAGGGTGACCCGCACACGGCTCAGAAATGGACTTGGCCCCAAAAGGAATCCCTTGGAGAGCTGTGGGCAGAAGCGGCCCAAGGGGTAAGGAAAGGCGGTGGTGGAGCAGGAGGGCTGGGGATGCTAGAGGAGGGGGCAGCGGGACCTGGGCTGCGGGACTCCATCCCCTCCTCTAGCCCAATGGGGGGCTGGCTGCCCCCATCACACTCCCCTGAGGTCCCTACTGACGACCCCCAGGCGCCTCTTTGTCCTGAGTGGGTGGGGTGGAACTGGCAAAAGCTGGCGGCTGTGAGGAGCGGCAGGACCTCCAGGAGAGGGAACAGCCTGGTGAGCGGAGCTTAGGGGACCCTCCCTCCCCAATCTCAGTTCAAGGCAGGGGACCCCAGTGCCCCAGTCGGCTGGGTCACCCGGCCACACGCCCCGGGCCATCTCTGCTCACCCACGACACGCTTCCCAATCAGGACAATACAAAAATCTCTTTATTGCCCATTTTCTTAAAGTCGTCGTACATCTTGGCGGGCTGTGGGGACAGGATGTGCAAAGCAGGCGACACACCGACCGGCCCAGTCCTGGAGCCGGGAGCTGGGGCGGGACTGCGGGGTCCTTGCCCCGGGGCTGGGGCCGGGGAGGGGGTCGTGGAGAGCGGCCCCTAAGGTCAGAGCAGGGTTTCCGCTGTGCGGTCTCTTGAAACCTGGGCCTGGCGGAGGGGTCTCGAGGACCCAGTCCGCCTTGGAAGAGGCTGCGGGGAGGATCCCAAGCTCCAGGTGGCCAGGCTCTGGGAGGGGCGTTCCTGAACCCGGGGCGGGGCGCGCAGAGGGTCCTGCCTGAAATTGGCGCGCGGAGTAAGAGGGGCCCGGACCTGAGACGCGTTAAACCTAGGCCGGAGATCACGCTTGGCCTTTCACTGCTCCTCCGGCCCATCGCCTCCCTGCGCCTGTTCGTAGGGACAGGGCCGGCGGTAGAGACCGGCTGGTTCCGGGCCGGGTCGGGGCCACGCGGGCGGCGCCTCCTCCTCCGCGCAGTCCCCCCGGCCGCCGCCTCCGCAGCCGCCGCGCTCGCCCTCCGCGTCGCTCTCGTCCGAGTTGTCCTCCTCCAGGTAGCGGTAGCCGCGCACTTTGTGCTGGGGCCGCGGGATGCGGGGCTGGCGCGGGACCACGCCTCGCCGCAGCTTCTGCTCCATCCACAGGTACGAGGCGGCGGACGCCACCAGCGTCACCAGCAGCACCGTCAGCTTAGCCTGGGCCAACAAGGGTAGAATGCAGGGGACCCACGGCTGCCGGCCCCGCCCCTCGCCCGGATACCCACGGCTGCCGGCCCCGCCCCTCGCCCGGATAGGCACGCCGCAGCTCCTCGGCTGCCCTTCCCTCCTCCTGGGGGCCAGCCAAGCTCTGGGTACCGTACTGCCGGCAAGGCCCAAACCCCAGCTCTGTCCTTTATGGCCACCCTACTTCTCATGGCCTCAGTTTCCCTTACTGTAATGATAATCCTTTTGCTTCCCGGGGTAGATGTGAAGTGAGGCTTGGGCCACCTTAACAGGGCTTAGATTACCCTGCCCCTTATGTGAGGACCATAAGTGACACTTGTTACAGGGTTTGACTGTAACAGGCAGTCAGACATAATTTTACAACATAAGGCAGTACATTCACGCATATTCACAGGCATACTCCCTGCTATTTCCTGTTCTATGTCATTAAAAAAAAAAAAAGAAAAAAAGTTGGCCAGGGACTTCCCTGATAGTCCAGTGGCTAAGACTGTGGTCCCAATGCAAGGGGCCCAGGTTCAATCCCTGGCCGGGGAACTAGGTCCCACATGCTCCAACTAAGATCCTGTGTGCTGCAACTAACACCCACTGCAGCCAAATAAATACTTTTCTTTGTTTTTAAAGTTGGCCAGGACCCTGGAGTGTCAAGAAGGGAGAGGGACCTTCAGCATCCAGCTCAGAGCCCAACATCTAGTGAGCAGGTGGCCTAACAACCCACCAGGCAGCTGGGATGTGCCCGCAAGGAGAGGGCAAACTATGAACCCTTTCAGACACGGGTAAACTGAGGCTGGCAGGAGATGAAGCAGGAAGTGACGAGCCAGTGATGGGTGTGGGGCCAACCAGTGGGCTTTGCCCAGGGCCTGGCCCTTGGACAGAGAATGCCTTTCAGGGTCTGTGAGGCCAGGGCGGGCACTCAAAAGTATCTGTTGTCTAGGGGTTGAGTAGGGACGGCCCTCACCTTCATGGGCAGGCTTGAGCCCAGGTAGACGGTGAAGATGGCCACAGCCTGCCACCAGTGATAGATGGTGAAGATGAAGTCTTGCCTTTCCTTGTCCTCGTACAGGATTCCCAGGAGCGCTGCAGACAGGGCAGGGCAGAGAGGGGGAGGGGCCAGGTGGGCCCAGAGCTGCGGACCTCCCTCTGGGGACCCCCAGATCCCTTGCACTGGTCCCAGCCCTTGGCAAGAGCGCGAGGAAAGCTGTTGTAAACCGGTCCTGGCCTGCCCCCTAGTGGTTCGTTGTTGTTCAGTCGCTCAGTCGTCTCGACTCTGCGATCCCGGGGACTGCAGCACTTCCTTCACTATCTCCCGGAGTTCGCTGAAACTCCTGTCCATTGAGTCAGTGATGCTAACTAACCATTTCATCCTCTGTTGACCCCTTTTCCTTTTGCCTTCAATCTTTCCCAGCATCAGGGACTTTTCCAGTGAGCCCCCTAATGGACACACCCTGGTTATTTTTCTGGGATGCAATGGACCTGCTCTGGGGCACAGACCTTGATATGTTTCCAATGTTCTGAAACTATGCCAAGGTGGACCCTGCCCCCTAATATGATAAGGCCTCCCCAGTGTTTTTTTTTTACATGGTCCCTAAGAGGTGTCCAATACTTTGGCCACCTGATGTGAAGAACTGACTTCATTGGAAAAGACTCTGATGCTGGGAAAGATTGAAGGTGGGAGGAGAAGGGGATGACAGAGGATGAGATGGTTGGATGGCATCACTGACTCAATGGACATGAGTTTGAGTAAACTCCGAGAGTTGGTGATAGACAGGGAAGCCTGGCGTGCTGCAGTTCATGGGGTCACAAAGAGTCAGACACAACTGAGCAACTGAACTGAACTGAACTGAACTGAACTGAAGGGGTGTCCACAGAGCCCCATACTCAGCTCATGGAACCACACAATGTCACCCTGAATCCCATGCCTGCCCTGGTAGTCAACAGGATGTCCATGCAGGTGACTCCATACCCTCTTTGAGGGTGTCCACAGCCCCCGTCTGTCCCTGCAGTGTCCATGGACTTCCCCCCGCCACCAAGAGTGTGCATAGGGATCCCCACCTGCCCCCAGCAAGTGCACAGGCCCCATGACAGCCCTCCAGGGTATCCATCGCCCCTAAGTCTGTCCCTGGGATGTCTGTGCTCCCCACAACTGCCTCGAGGAGCCCCTGGATCCTCTGTCCAGCTACCCAGGGCCCGCGGCTACACTCACTGCTGATCCCAGTCTTGTTGAGGGCACTGCCCACGCCCCAGAGCACGGCTACGGTGTAGAGGATCCAGGTGTGCTGCGGGGTCCGGGGCTTGGGGGCCCAGAAGAAGAGGCTGAGAGTGAGCAGCAGGTGCAGTCCAGCCCCGGCCACCAGGGGCGCCGGGCGCGGCAGCCACGGCCCCAGCAGGCCCAGGGCCGAGGAGGCCGAGGCGCCCAGGCTGTAAGCCACGAGGAGGTATGCCAGGCGTTCCAGCCCCACCGAGCACACGCCGTAGCCCTAGGGGGACAGGGGTGAGGCTGGTGGTCAGCTGGCCCAGGCTCTTTGACTCACGTCAGGCCACATCCTGCCCTCTCAACTGCCACCACAGGGCCAACTTCCTCCAAAGCCTGTGGGAAGATTCCTTAGTGACAGACCATGAGAACATGCTTGGACAGTGGCCCCAGACACCAAGGTTGGAACCCACGTGGAACCAAACACTTTCTGGGCACGATTCCGTCTCAGCTGGAACTGCGTCATTAAACACTTCACAAATGAGGAAGCAGCCTGGGAGAGGGGAAAGCAACTTTCCCAAGGTACACAGGGACTGAGGGAAAGAGGCAAAAGGAGATGGGGGGAAATATCCAGGGCTTCAGTTGTCCCTCGGTGTCTGCAGGGGGTTGGCTCCAGGACTCTCTGCGGACACCCTCTGTGGATGCTTAAATCCCTTCTATAACATGGGGCAGTGCTGTGGGCCCTCTGGATTCGTGAACGCGGAGGGCCAACGGTGTTTGTATTACACATACTTATAAAGTCGAAATTTGAAAAGACCCTGATGCTGGGAAAGATTGAAGGCAGGAGAAGGGGACGACAGAGGAGGAAATGGTTGGGTGGCATCACCGACTCAATGGGCATGAGTTTGGGTAAACTGAGGAGTTGGTGATGGACAGGGAGGCCTGGCGTGCTGCAGTCTATGGGGTCACAAAGAGTCGGACACGGCTGAGCGACTGAACTGAACTGAACTGATAAATTCGAATCTTATTCGTTGTTTATCCGAAACTCAAATTTAACGGGATGTCGTGGACTTTATCTGGCTTTACCCTCTGCAGGCTGCACTTACCAGTGCG
Organism: Budorcas taxicolor; assembly: GCF_023091745.1. Taxonomy (NCBI): domain Eukaryota; kingdom Metazoa; phylum Chordata; class Mammalia; order Artiodactyla; family Bovidae; genus Budorcas; species Budorcas taxicolor. The sequence continues at coordinate 46,224,719 of NC_068934.1, forward strand.
AGACCAGTGCAGGCAAAGAGCACCTCGAAGCCGCTGTAGATGAAAAAGGGCACGAGGTGGCGCAGGCGGAAGTCGCGCACGTGCTTGAAGGGCAGCTGGAAGATGTTGCCCCAGCCCACACTGCGCAGGTCGATCTCCTCCGTGGGTCGGTATGCGGCTCCGCACAGGCCCAGCACCTGCGGGCCAGGCAGGGAGGGAGGGGGCGGGCAGCCGGGAGCCCTGGCCCCGCCCCTTGAACTCGGCCCCGCCCCCATCCCCTCCCCCGGCAAATCCCAGGACGTGCCTCCCGGCCTCCCCCCCAGGTTGAAGCCGCACCTCGGACTCTCGGCTCGCCTCCCATTGGCCGCACCCCCTCCAGGACCCTGTCTCCAGCTCGACCCCGGATCTGGCCTGGACCTCTCTTACTGGCCTCTGGCATTCCAACTCCTCTCTCAGTCCACAGGCATCGGCCCCGCCTCCAAGCCTCAAGCCCAGTGCGTAGGCTCAGGTCCCCTCCCGAGGACTCAGCCCCGACTCCAGACTCAGACGAAGCCGCCTCTCTCCCCGCCAAGGGCCCCAGACCTGACCCCGCCACACGCCCACCCCGGGCCGCACCAGCAGCATAGCCAGGAAGGCCACCGCCATGAGCACGCTCTCCACCACAATGAGGTTTCGGCTCCGCGGTAGCGTTCGCAGAACGGTCTTGTTGAAGCCAAGGAGGATGCCCTGGCTGTTAGTGCCTGAGAAGGAGGAGGGTGCGGGGGCATCGTGAGGCAGGGAGCAGGGCACACTGGCAACTCAGTCATAAAGAAATGGGACCAAGGAGATGGGTGAGGGGAGGGTTAGAGGGGGTGGCTGAGGATCCGTGCCTGCAAAGGCAGGGTTCCTTTGGAAAGTACTTTGGAGGTGAGGGCCAAGGGGGCTGAAAGTACCTCTCCCCAGGTTGCCAGCCCACCTCCCACCTCCAAACATCTCCCTGCATTGAGGGTATACTTGATCTTGAGAGATTCCACAGGCAGCCTCAGCCCAGATGGACCTCCTCTAGGCAGCCTTCCCTGATGCACCCTACCCTGACCCCAGGTTGAGTCAGATGACCTAAGGACAAGGCCCTTTGCTTTTCCCAATCACCAGAGGTGTGACGGCAGGCTCTCAGCTCTGGATCCTGTGAGCGAGGGCATCCTTTCTGCCCTTGAGGGCCCAGTGTCTGCTGGGTGACTCAGCGGGGGAGGCAAGCAAACCTTAGGGAACCCACTCCCCTGGGCACTAACCGCAGTTCTGCACGTTGTACAGCGTGTGGTTCAGGTCATACAGGTAGTGGTTCAGGAAGTAGATCATGGGCAGCTGGGCGCAGGCGAAGCTCAGCTGTGGGCAGGCGGGTGGTGTGGGTCAGGTGCAGGGCATGGAACCAGGTGGAAGAGGACAGGCACCATCTGGGAGGGGTCTGGGCACAGCCTTGGGAGGACAGGGGCCCTCCCACTTCTGGGAGGCAGTCCAGTGGTGGGGGTGTCCGATGCAGGAGGACTTCCTCCTGGTCAGCACCATGGACAGTGAGGTGATGAGGTCTCTGTCACTAGAGGTAAGCAAGCAAGGGTTGGCCTAAGAAAGGGCAGTGCACTAGCGGACTGGAAAGACTGTGGGATAGGCTGCATTATGTGATTCTGGGCCTGGAATAGCCTGCCCCCAGGGTCCCCAGGCACGGCACTCACGTGGAAGAAGCTGTAGAAGATGGCTTGGAAGACCAAGAGGTAGGGTGCATGGGAGCCCCGTGGTGGGCGCTGCTGGGGGCCCTGCTCATCCTGCTCCTTGTAGTGGGAGTACTCGTAGTATTTCTGGGCCATCCTGGACCGCAAAGGAGAGAAGGCTCTCCCCAGCCCTCCGTCAGCCAGATGCCTCACTCTCTGTACCCAGGCATATGTGTACCCAACCTGTGTCCCACCAATGGGGAAACTGAGGCCCGGAGGGCAACTAAGGCTGGCCTAAGGTCCCCCAGCTTAGGTGGGCAATACAGCTCTGTTGGGTCCCCAGTCTTCCACCCTGCTGTCCACCACACTCACCTGGTGATGTAGTTGCCCATGGAGGCCCAAAGAGGCACAATGGCCATGCCCAGGGCCACGGCTGAGGGCACAAGCGTGTAGTAGCGCTCCCAGTAGTTGGTGGAGACAAAGAGGGCGTAGATGCCCACAGCCAGGAACATCATCCACTTGGTGCCAAAAAACCTGCAAGTGGTAGGAAGGATGCTGGCACCACGAGCTACCCAGAGGGCTTCAGCCCCAAACCACAGGGGCCACAGCTCTGGGTCCCAGCTCCTGAGGCTGGCTGAGGTGGCGAGAGATCCCTGGCCCTGGAATCGAGGGACCTGAACTAGAGTCTCAGAGATACGGACTTGCTGGTGGCCTCAGGTGAGCCACTGTAACCACACAGATGTAATGTGCGCCATGCCCCAGCTGCAAGCTTCTCACGGCCACTGCAGGGATAGAGGAGATAAAGCGGGGAGAGGGTGTCAGGAGACAGCGGCCCGTGGACACAAGAAGCCCTCATCTGTGTTCTGGGCTGACTACTGAGGCCCCTCCTCTACCCACGTGGAGTGACTGCAGGACCCAAGCGAATGTCTAAGGAACTTGTCCCAGGAAACTGGGTGGAGGAAACTGAGGACCACGGAGAGAGCCCTGGCGCCCTGTCCCCTCTGCCCTTTGCCCTTTCAGTCCAGCCTGGTCAGTTGGGAAGCTTCCTCTTCACTGGCTCCTAGAACAACATCCTCACTGGCTCTTGGGAAAATGTCACACCACATTAGGAAGGGGTTGACAAATGACAGGATAAGGGACTATTCGGGCTCGGAGGCTGATCAGATAATAAAAAAATCACCCCTCTGATCTTGGGATTAGCTTTGTTTTGGTTTTTGTTTGTTTTGAGTATTTGTGCTGATTATTTCCTTTCTTTGAGTTTCTAGCAAGCTCAAAGTTCAGTGACTCTGGTTTTCTGATACAATTGCTTTCTCTTCTACAACAGGGTCTTCCTGGTTCTTTTTTTCTTTTTTTTTAATTGGAGTATACTTGCTCGTGAAGAGATTAAGAAGAGGTGGCAAGAATACACAGAACTATACAAAAAGGTCTTAATGACCTAGATAACCATGATTGTGTGGTCACACCCCTAGGATCAAACTAGTCAATCCTAAAGGAAATCAACCCTGAATATTCACTGAAAGGACTGATGCTGAAGCTGAAGCTCCAATACGTTAGCCACCTGATGTGAAAAAGCCGACTCATTGGAAAAGATCCTGATGCTGGGAAAGATTGAAGGCAGGAGGAGAAGGGGACAACAGAGGATGAGATGGTTGGATGGCATCGCTGACCCAATGGACAGTTGTTTGAGTAAGCTTCGAGTTGGTGATGGATAGGGAAGCCTGGCATGCTGTAGTCCACAGGGTCACAAAGAATCAGACACAACTGAGCGACTGCACTGAACTGAACTGCCATCTAATAAACAGACAGGCAGCCTCCTCTGATCTATCTGGGGAAGGGCACCGAAACTGCACCGTACACTCTGAAACTGCAAAAAAGTAAAAATACCAACACTCACTGCTGATGAGGCTGTGGTTTTATAAATGACACAGTCAGTGCTCAGGCAGGTGGTACAGTCCTTTGGAAAGTCCGCCTGGGAGTATGGGGGTAGGGAAAGCATGGGGGTTCCGAGTCACTGCCCGGGTTCAAACTTTCAGTCTGCACTTCTGCCTGTGGGAATGGGTTCAACCTCTTGGTCTCCCTGTGTCTAAGATTAGAGCATCCACCCTGGATTGTAGGGAATGCGATAGCTTATAAAGTGCCCAGCACAAAGGAAATGAAAGGAGGTCCCTGTGGATAATAGTGATGGGTTTCAAGAGCCATAAAGCCTTTTATGTGCTTCTGACCTAGTCAGGGCAGTTCTGAAAGTTTATCCTAGGAGGTTTTCTTCCTTCCTTCCTTCCTTTCTTTCTCAGCCTCTCTCTCTCCCTCCACCTCTCTCTTTTTAGTTTTAAGACAAGGAAACAGCCCAGGAGCTGGGGGGGGGGGGGGGGCGGGGGGAGGAGCGGGGGCGGGGGTTGCTTTTGTTTTGGAAAGACAGGGGAACAGATCCAGTGTGTGCACTGATCTCTGGGTCCCATCTGAACACTGACCTACCACCTGGTGGTTAGGTTCTGGTGGAGGACCCCGTGACAGCCCCGGATGCCAGTAAGGCTCAGGTCTGGAGTAGACGTCCCCAGGGCACCTACCCAACCATGCCCTTCGCAGTGAGCAATGTCCCTCAACAATGCCACCCTGATGGGTCCTGGGGTGTGTCCCTGGGCTTTGCTAGCTGATCAGATTCTTTCCAGAAACTCCACAGCCCTGACCTCATAAGGTCTTTGTGGCTCCAGGCCACGAAGCAGGGCATGAGAATGATGCCGCGTGGGGTACGGGCAAGCTGAGGGAAGGAGCCAGAGCGAATTTCTGTTGCTTGAGACCCACGGAGGCTTCCCTGGTGGCTAAGAGGTTAAAGCGTCTGCCTCCAATGCGGGAGACCCGGGTTCGATCCCTGGGTCGGGAAGATCCTCTGGAGAAGGAAATGGCAACCCACTCCAGTATTCTTGCCTGGAGAATCCCATGGATGGAGAAGCCTAGTAGGTTACAGTCCACGGGGTCGCAAAGAGTCGGACACGACTGAACGACTTCACCTTGAGACCCACAGTGTCTGGGGGCAAAGCTCGTGTCTCTTCCCCAAACCTGGCTTTCACCCCTTCTCTCTCACCCCTCTAGGTCAGCAAGTCCTCTCCCCATCCCCCAGGAACACCAGGGGAGCTGGAGCCCCCGGTGTCCAACAGCCCTTGCACCCCTTCAAGGTTGGAGTGGGGGCAGGCCAGCCCTGGCAGGGACGGCCACAGTGCACCTGATGAGCACGGGCGTGTAGAGCAGGGCGGCGATAGGCGTCACGTTGATGCCCATCAGCATCTTGCTGTCGATGTCGGGCAGCCCCATGTTGCCGTACTTCACCTCGCGGTAGGTCTCATCATAGTGCAGGATCAACTGCATCTGCAGGAGGCCTGGGGTGGGGGCGGGGAGCGGGCATAGAGAGAGCCGCCTGGCTCTGGGGGCAACCAAGCAGAGGTGGGAACGCAAAGCCGGGCGGGGAGCTCTAGGCACCAAAGGGATCCCTAACTTCAATGCCCAGGAGGGCAGCGGGGAGGCCCAGGCTGGTCGAGCGTCCCCCTGCCAGTGGCAACGACGGCGACTTGAATCTAGACACCCCCCCCCCCTCCCCTGCGTCGCTCTGCAGGACTTTCGGACCCCAGCGCCCCCATGCCCTGCCCCCCCCCCGCCCCCAGGATGGCAGCAGACCCGCCCAGGGCTCCCAGCGCGCCGCCCACACACTCTCGAGGGTCGAGGCTGTCCCCTCCCCCCCGCCAGGGACGCCCCCACAGAGGGGGCGCCGCAGCTGCATCTGCGAGGGCGCAGATTGAGAAGTGAAAGAGGAAGGGAGGCCGAGGTTTCTCTTTCCTTGAGAAACTTCAGGTCCGCAGAAGGAGCCGGAGGAGGGGAGGAGGGGAGCCCGCGGGCCGTGCCTCCTCGCCGGGCCCGGGGCCCAATCCCCCCGGCGGGGCGCGCCGCCGGCCACCTACCCAGGTAGACGCCGTAGGTGAGCATGCCGCCCGCGCTGGCCGCCAGCACGTTCTTGAGCACGCCGAGCCGCTTGCGGCGGTAGTAGCGGCGCTCCTCCTCCTCCTCGTTGTAGTTGGGGTACGCGCCCACCAGCTCGTCCAGCTGCGGGGCACCACGGCCGCTCGCAAAGGCGCTTCCCGGCCGCTCCCGCGTCCAGCCCCGCCGCCCCCGGCCCCCGGGGCCGCATCCCACTCCCGCCGGGGAGACCCAGGCCCTCCCGGGGCCCGCGCCCAGACGCCATCCGCGTCCCTGCTCACCGGGGCCTCGGGCCCGTCGGGGACCCCGAGCCGCTCCTCATCGCCCTGCGGCCCCGCGGCCCCCGCCACCGGGTAGAGCGGCGGCTCCGCCTCCATGGCCCGACCCGCGGGAGGACTCGCCCGGGAGTCCGGCACTTCCTCCCGGCGCTGGGACCGGCCGCGCCCCGCCCCCGGGCCACCTCCTCCGCTAGGGGAGGCCCTACGCGGCTGGGGGCGTGCCCGGCGTGTGTGTGTGTGTGTGTGTGTGTGTGTGTGTGTGTCTGTGTGTGTCTGTGTGTGTCTGTGTGTGTCTGTCTGTGTGTGTGTGTGTCTCTGTGTGTCTGTGTGTGTCTGTGTGTGTCTGTGTGTGTCTGTGTGTGTGTGTCTGCGTGCCTGTGTGTGTAGGGGAGCACCCACGTGCCCCTCAGTGGCCTCAGGGATGGGAGGTGGTAGTTCGTATCCCCACTCTGCCACTTCCCTGTGTTGTGACTGGAGATTAACTCCACTTCTCTGTGACTCTGTTTCCTCACCTGTAAACCAGGGATTAAAAAGCAGAGATATCACTTTGTCCATAAAGGTCTGCCTAGTCAAAGCTACGGTTTTTTCAATAGTCCTGAATGGATGTGAGAGTTGGACATAAAGAAGGCTGAGCAGGGAAGAATTGATGCTTCTGAACTCTGGTGTTGGAGAAGACTCCTGAGAGTCCCTTGGACTACAAGGAGATCCAACCAGTCAATCCTAAAGGAAATCAGTCCTGAATATTCATTGGAAGGGCTGATGCTGAAGTTGAAACTCCAATACTTTGGCCACCTGATGTGAAGAACTGACTCATTAGAAAAGACCCTGATGCTGGGAAAGATTGAAGGCAGGAGGAGAAGAGGATGACAGAGGATGAGATGGTTGTATGGTATCACCAACTCGATGGACATGAGTTTGAGCAAGTTCCGGGAGTTGGTGTAAGACCAGGAAGCCTGGCCTGCTGCAATCCATGTGGTTGCAAAGAGCTGGACATGACTGAGCGACTGACAACAACAACAAACCAGGGGATACTCAGCTCAAAGGGCTATTTCGGGATTACTGGGGTAATGCAAAGGCTTAGGAAAGTGCCAGGCCCATAATAAGCTCCCCTCAGCCTTACCACTGTCATCCCTATCCCATCTCCAGGGCCCATCTGGTGTGTTTGCAGGTCACCGAAGAGCCCCCCAAGGATTCCCCGGTGGCTCAGTTGGTAAAGAATCTTCCTGCAATGCAGGAGATGTGGGTTCAATCCTTGGGTCAGGAAAATCCCCTGGAATCTTGGCAATGCCAAGAAATGGCAACCCAATCCAGTATTCTTGCCTGGAAAATTCTATGGACAAAGGAGCCTGGTGGGCTACTGTCCATGGGGTCCCAAAGAGTCGGACATGACTGAGAGACAAACACTTCACTTCAAAGAGTCCCCGCAGCACCCAGGAGAGGCTCCCAGCACAGGACTTGGCAGCCCACACCCACCTCTTGCTCACCCTGAGCTTCCTTTTGCAGGGTCATTGGGAGACAGAAGGTTGTGGGGGCTGCTGGACTGCAGCAGGGTGACCACCCCCAGCACCACACTGCAGCAGGGTTCAGAGCCTCCTGCCCACTTCTGACTGGACACTGGGTCCGGGGCTTCAGTGAGAGCCCAGGAAATTTCTGCTTTGCTGGAGGTGGTACTCCACAGGTCTGGCTATCTGCCTGGTTAGAAATACCTGGGAAGCTTTTAAAAATATTGGTTCCAGGACAGTCTCTGGTGTTGGGAAAACTGGATAACTACATGCTCAAAATGAAATTGGACCTCTCTCTGAGGGTACTCACAGAAATTAACTTGAAATGGATCAAAGACACCTTGTTGTTCAGTCGCTCAGTCACATCTGACTCTTTGCAACTCCGTGGACTGCAGCACGCCAGGCTTCCCTGTCCATCACCGTCTCCCAGAGTTTGCTCAAACTCATGTCCATTGAGTCGGTGATGCCATCCAACCATCTCATCCTCTGCCACCCTCTTCTCCTCTTGCCTTTAATCTTGCCCAGGATCAGGGTCTTTTCCAATGAGCCGACTCTTCACATCAAGTGGCCAAAGTATTGGAGTTTCCGCTTCAGCTCAGTCCTTCCAATGAATATTCAGGGTTGATTTCCTTTAGGGTAGACTGGTTTGATTTCCTTGCTGTCCAAGGGACTCTCAAGAGTCTTCTCCAGCACCACAGTTCAAAAACATCAATTCTTTGGCTCTCAGCCTTTTTTTTTATTGTCCAGCTCTCACATCCATACACGACTACTAGAAAAACCATAGCTTTGACTATATGGGTGTTTGTATGCAAAGACACATAATACCTAATAACCTAATACCTAATAAAACTCCTAGAAGAAAATGTAGTAGCTCCTGAGAGTCATGTACACACTTCTATATTCAAAATAGATAACCAACAAGGACCTATTGCATAGCACATGGAACTCTATTTAATGTTATATGCCAGCCTGGATGGGAGTGAGGTTGCGGTAGAAAAGATACTGTGTAAGTGTGGCTGAGTCGCTTAGTTGCTCACCTGAAGCTGCCACAACATTGTTAATCGGCTATATCCCCAATACAAAACAAAAAGTTTAAAGCTTGAAAAAAAAAAATAGTAGTTTCTCAATATGGGTCTTGCAATGATGTCTCAGTTAAGACATCAAAAGCACAAGCAAAAGAAAAACAAATCAACAGGTAGGACTATATCAACTTAAAAGTTTCTACACCTGATGCAAAGAGCTGACTCATTAGAAAAGACCCTGATGCTGGGAAAGATTGAAGGCAGGAGGAGAAGGGGATAACAGAGGGTGAGATGGTTGGATGGCATCACCAACTCAATGGACAGGAGTTTTAGCAAGCTCTGGGAGTTGGTGATGGACAGGGAAGCTTGGCGTGCTGCAGTCCATGGGGTCGCAAAGAGTCGGACATGACTGAGCGGCTGAACTGAACTGAACACTGCAAAAGAAACAATTAAAATAAAAAGGCACCCTATAGGACTACCTTGGTGATCCAGTGGTTAAGGATCCTCCTGCCAATGCAGGGGACACAGTCTTGGTCCCTGGTCCAGGAAGATTCCATGTGCTGAGGGGGCAGCTAAGCCTGAGCGCCAGCACTGCTGAAACCTGTGCTTGCGCGCTCCAGGGCCCATGCTCCGAAATAAGAGAAGCCACCACAAGGAGAGGGCTTCCCTGGGGGCTCAGCTGGTGAAGAATCCTCCTGAGAGGCGGGAGACCTGTGTTCGATCCCTGGTCAGGAAGATCCCCTGGAGAAGGGAAAGGCTACCCCCTCCGGTATTCTGGCCTGGAGAATTCCACGGACTGCATAGTCCATGGGGTTTCAAAAAGTCAGACACAACTGAGTGACTTTCACTTTCACCATAAGGAGAGGCCTACGCACCATAACTCCTGCCCACTGCAACTAGAGAAAGCCCAGGCACAGCAACAAAGACCCAGCGCAGCCAAAAAATAAAATAATAAAGTAACATGGCAGATAGACGGGGAAACAGTGGAAACAGTGGCTGACTTTATTTTTCTGGGCTCAAAAATCACTGGGGATGGTGATTGCGGCCATGAAATTAAAAGACGCATGCTCCTTGGAAGGAAAGTTATGACCAACCTAGATAGCAGATTAAAAAGCAGAGACGTTACTTTGCTAACAAAGGTCTGTCTAGTCAAGGCTATGGTTTTTCCAGTGGTCTTGTATGGATGTGAGAGTTGGACTATAAAGAAAGCTGAGTGCCGAAGAATTGATGCTTTTGAACTGTGGTGTTGGAGAAGACTCTTGAGAGTCCCTTGGACTGCAAGGAGATCCAACCAGTCCATCCTAAAGGAGATCAGTCCTGAGTGTTCATTGATAGGATTGATGTTGAAGCTGAAACTCCAATACTTTGGCCCCCTGATGTGAAGAGCTGACTCATTGGAAAAGACCCTGATGCTGGGAAAGATTGAGGGCAGGAGGACAAGGGGACGACAGAGGATGAGATGGTTGGATGGCATCACCAATGCAATGGACATGGGTTTGGGTGGACTCCGGGAGTTGATGATGGACAGGGAGGCCTGGTGTGCTGCACTTCATGGGGTCGCAAAGAGTCGGACACGACTGAGCGATTGAACTGAACTGAACTGATGGAATGTGGGAGAACTATTTCAAATCATGCATCTGATAAAGGGTTCATATCCATAATTCATAAAGAACTCATACAACTCAATAACAGTAACAACAAAAGCCAATTTAAAAATGAGTGGGGGAGACTTCCCTGGCAGTCCAGTGATTAAGACTCCCGGTGCAGGTCCAGTCCCTGTTCAGGGAACTAAAATCCCTTATACTTTGAGGTCTAAAAAAAAAAAAATAACAAGAGCTAAATGGAATTTTTTTTTTTCTGAAGAAAACATACAAATGGCCAACAGCACAAAAAAATTTCACTAAGCCTAGATTCTTGCTTCCCATACCTAGAAAAGCACTAAATTCATTAACTTTGGTATGTCTGATTTTCTTTCATTATTGTAACAGTAATATTCTGATGTTCCCGCTACGTGGTTTTTATCGCATAACCTCCTATATATCTAGCTCCTCCCTGACTACTTCAGAGCATTCCCTCCGAGCTTATTTGAGAGGCTGCTTCCCAGGCTTAAGGCCGCAGAAGGTCTGTTGAATAAAACATACTTTCCAACTTTGAGGTTGTGCATTTTTTTCATCAACAACACTGCATCATCAGGGAAATGCAAATCAAAACCAGAAGTTAAGATATCACCTCACACCTGTAAGAACAGCTATCATCAAGAGATGACTGGTGCTGGAGAGGATGCGGAGAAAAGAGAACACTTTGGTTCTCTTTGTGCCCTGTTGGTGGCCCAGCCATTGTGGAAAACAGTCTGGAGATTCCACACACACACAAAAAAAAACAAAACAGAACCACCTTGTGATCCAACAATCCCACTTCTTGATATTTATCCAAAGAAAACGAAAACAGAACATCAGAGAGATATCTGTGCTCCCAAGTGATTGCAGCTTTACTCAGAACAGTCGAGATATGGAAACCACCTGTGTCCATCAGTGATGAGTGTGGATAAAGATACACACAATAGATACATAGATACATACAATGGAATACTGTTCCGTCATGAGAAGAAAAAAGAGAATCTTGCCATTTGTGATGACATGGATGGATCCTGATGTTATGCTAAGTGAGATAAGTCAGACAAAGAAGGATGATGTCTCTTCTACGTATAATCTTAAAAAAAAAAAAAGAATCTGAAAAAACAGAGTGGGATGGTGATTAGCAAGGGCAGGTGATGGGGTATGGGAGAAATGTTGAAGGAACACACTCACACCTGGTAGATAAATAAAGCCTGGGGACCTAATACACTGTACAAGGACTACGTACAACAAAACTGTATTATAAATATTAAACCTACTGAGAGAATAGCTGTGAGTTATTCCACCACTAGAAGAAATTTTGTTGTTATTCAGTCGCTAAGTCGTGTCCAACGCTTTGTGACCCCATGGACTACAGTGCACCAGACTTCCCTGTCCTTCATTACCTGCCAGAGTGTGCTCAGATTCATGTCCACTGAGCCAGTGATGACATCTAACTATCTCATGGTCTGTCATCCCCTTCTCCTTTTGCCTTCCATCTTGCCCAGCAACAGGGTCTTTTCCAGTGAGTCAGCTCTTTGCATCAGGTGGCCAAAGTATTGGAGCTTCAGCTTCAGCATCAGTCCTTCTAATGAATATTCAGGGCTGACTGATTTGATCTCCTTGTAGTCCAAGGGACTCTCCAGCGTCTTCTCCAGCACTACAGTTCTTCAGTGCACAGCCCTCTTTATGGTCCAGCTCTCACATCCACGCACGACTACTGGGAAAACAATAGCTTTGACTACACGGACCTTTGCCGGCTCTGAGGAGGGCACCCTCCTAAGCCCATATCAGAAAGAGGGCCCTTGGACGGGGTGGAGACTAGCATCTATAGTCTGCTAATGACCTTCCTGTCTGCCACCTTCTGCACTTCAAGCAGTCAAGGAAAAAAACCACTCAGCCAAGAGTACCAGACTCCTCCAGTTCCTTGGATAGAGAACTGAAAACCCCGGACGAGCCAGAGCGGAAGGGTAGGGGACAGGCCCTCTCACCATGCAGGGGGATCCCCAGGGTGCCCGGTCTTCTCTGGGTGTTGGTGCGGGAAGGCCCTTTGCCCATTTCCACTCACCCCAATATTTCCTCCCTTGGAAAACAGGCGTAAGCGGAAAAAGCCTCCCCCGACTGAAAAGAGGAGGGAGGGTGGCCGGGGGAGGAGAGGAATTCTAGAGACTGAGCAGAACTTGAGGGGTGAGAGCGGAGTGACAGCTGTGGATGAAAATAATCAACCACCCGTCATAGTAATAGAAGAGGGTTTTATTTGAGCCAAACTGAGGACTATAAGAAGACAGCCTCTCAGGTTACTCTGAGGAACTGCTCCAGAGAAACAGGGTTTTCAGCACAGTTTTATGTCTTGTCAGACACAGAATATCAAACAAGTCAGGGAGACATTCCTTCAGGGTTCCGTCACAGAAAACAAATCAGGGTGAATAGAGTGAGTCGGTATGGCCTTGGCACCTGGGAACGGAGTCTTATCACCGAAGGGGTTACCAGCATGGACATCCCAGAAAGAGAGGCATATCATCTTCATTTTTAACGTGGACATTCTTCTGGTCAATGTGCCCTTCTGTTTAGCGATTGAAGTGAAAGCACAGTGTTTGTTTGACCGGCCACGAGCAGGCTGTTCTAGTTAGCACCAATCCAAGTTAACTCATGGATAAGGCAGAATGGATTCCCTAAACCTCAGTATGCGAGCATTTCTTCTATCACACCCATGGAAAGAGAAGGGCAGTGCCCCAGACCCAGGCTGGACAGGGGAGATATTTAGTTGTCACTGTGTTGGGAAAAGGACAAACCCTAAGAATTCCTAAAAAGGGACAAAGGGAAGATGGGGTGACCTCTGAAGGGGCCAGGAAGCTCTGAGATGCAGTCTCTGAAAGCTCCTTCTGGCCAAGAGCTCACCATTCACATTTTGAGGTTCCAGGTGGCCCGGTATTTACCCAGAGTGGATCTGTGTCCTCCAAGAAAGGGTAAAGGTCACCTAGGTGAGCTTGCATGCTCATGGGCAGACACCCCTGGGCTGTGTATCTCTCACCAGGAGGGACCCCCAAGATGCAATCAGATGGAGTGTATTTTACAAATTATCCAGAAAGCAAAGAGAAGGTAGGAGGAGATCAAGGACATTGCTGTAGGAAGAGGGTGCTTTGCCTACACAAGTGGGTCCCCCCACCTCCTCTGTGCTGAGCACCACTGGAAGCTACTTCTTCTTTTATTTATTTATTTATTTATTTATTGGGCCTTGCCACACAGCATGTGGGGTCTCAGTTCCCCAACCAGGGATCACACCCACGCCCTCTGCATTGGAAGCACAGTGGTAACCACTGGACTGCCAGGAAAGTCCCTGGCATCACTTCTTAGATGCTGGCTTTCTGCAATATTGCTTATTTTATGTGGGATCTCAGTCCACGCCTAAAAAAATAGGTTACTGTACAGTGTAGGGTCCCATAAATATTTAATTAAATCTTGGAGTCCTTGTTACAGTGGACTCCTTCTGTGATTTTGGTAGCTTTTACTTTTGAATTACTTTCTTAAAATTGATTGATTTCAGAACATTTTGGGGAGAGGGGGTCATGGTAGCTCATTTCCAAATCTGACTTTACGGCACCCAGTGGTTAATGACACTATCCTAATCCTATCAGGCCTCCCTGGTGGCTCGGTGGTAAAGTATCTGCCTGCCAAGTAAGAGACGCTGATTCAATCCCTGGTCTAGGAAGATCCCCTGGAGAAGGAAATGGCAGCCCAGTCCAGGATTCTTACCTGGGAAAACCCATGGACAGAGGAGCCTGGTGGGCTGCAGTCCGTGGGGTCACAAACAGTCAGATATGACTTAGTGACTGAACAACAACTTAATCCTATTAAAAGCAAAAAGAAAATATATTTACATCTAAATATCAAAAGATCAATTACTTTTTTAAAAAAACACTGACATAAAGAGTACACATTCAAACGTCCCAAGTTGTGCGTGCATGCGTGCTGAGTCTCTTCGTGGTGGACCCCTTTTATTGTGTTTGCCGCCAGGTCCACCATGACTCTTTGTGACCCCATGGATTGTAGCCCACCGGTCTCCTCTGTCCATGGGATTCTCCAGGCAAGACTGCTGGAGTGGGTTGGCATGCCCTCCTCCAGGGGACCTTCCCGACCCAGGGATTGAACCCGAGTCTCCTGTAGCTCCTGCATTCTTTACCGCGGAGACACTTGGGAAGGTCCATTTTTTCCTGTAGGATCGATTTTCGTTTGAAAATAATAGATGCTCCTCACAGAAAAGCAAACAGGAGACATACACATCATTCCTGATTCGAACACCCTGAAACAGCTCCAGAGGTCGCGTAAAGCGTCACCCTGACACTGAATCCAAAAGAGCGCTCAGGGTCCACTGCTAATTCCCCTAACACTGCTCCTGTGGCCTTGAGGCAGATTTTTGCCATTTTTCAAAACTAAAATACATGGGAGGACTTCCCTAGGGGTTCAGTGGTTAAGACTCCACACTTCCAGCGGAGGGGGGCCGGGGTGGATCCCTGGTCAGGGAGCTTGCTCTTACATGCCTCAACAAAGATTGAAGATCTTTGCACGCTGCACCTAAGACCCTGTGCAGCCAACGAAATTGATTAAAATAACTATTTTAAGAAATCATAAAAAACACTAAGAACCACGGGGATGACAATTGTCACAAGCTATTGGGAGGTCCCAAGCTAGGATGTGCTAAAGACCCTGCCCAGCACCTGCCGCAGCAAGTGTCCAGGATAAACGCTGCTTTAGACTGAGACCTGGAGGCTCCTGGGAGTGGGGTAACCCCCACCTGGCTCCTAGGCAACACAGCAGGGCCCCCTGGAGACCCCGAGGGCTGAGCACTCAGACCTGGCTGCGTTAGAATCCCCGCTTGTCCCTCTGTGCGGCCCTGGCCTGGCCACTGGCCCTCTCTGAGTCTGTTGTCTCATCTGTGAAGTTCAGACCACACACCTGAGAATTACACGAGAGTTTGTGTCATGTGTTAGTGAAGCTTTGCTAAGTGAGCACACAAATGAGTGCCGACTGTATACTGGGCTCTGCACCCCAGTGGCCTGTGACTGCCCCGCAGGGTCACACTGGCCTCCATGGAGGTGGCTGCCGGGGCGGAGACAGGTCCTGCCTTCAAAGCTGGGGGCAGGAAGGAAGGTGGGGGCAGGGCCCCGGGGACAAGGCCTGGGGTGGCCACTCCCTTAGGAGTGTGGGGAAAGGGGCAGAAAATCCTTCATGCCTACCGAGCACCTACTGTATACTGGCGGCTTTCCAGACGTGCTTGGATTTCACCCTCACAGCAGCCCTGTGAAGCAGAGAGCATCGACCCCGTTTTAGGGGGAGGAAACAGAGGCCTGGAGAGGGGTCAGGACTTGCTTAAGGTCACCTGGGGAGCAGGCCAGGTGGTCAGATGCTCGGATCTGAGGCACTATGAGCCAGGCTCGGCAGGTGAGGGACAGAATGAATGAACGTGATGCCTTAGCCCATGACCTGCTAACCTTCCCCCATCTCTCTGCCCAGAGAGGGACCCCAAAAGTGACAATCACAAGGGTCTTTTCATCCAGATCTGCAATCTGAAACCCAGAGGAGCTGCAGAAGGGTAGGGCCCGCCTGGTCAGATGTGCCCCCCACTGCCAGCCGCTGACCCCTGTGCTCCCCCAACATCCGCTCCTCCGGCTGACCTGGGTCCTCGGGAGACACTGCCACCACCCGACTGGCTCCAAGAGTGGCTCCTAGCGGGACCTTGGCAACATCCCCCCATTTATCCCAAGATCTCTTGGACAAGGGTGTCACCCCAGGTCCCTCTGAGCCCCTGGAGCTTTAAGGATCAACACGAGGCATCCAACCCAGAGAGGGGAGGGGGTTGCCCCCTGTTCCTCCCCAGGGGGCGGTGCCCCTTGAGGCTCAGGGAGCTTCAGTCCCAGGCCAGGTTAGGACCCTTGTGCCAGGAGGACAGTCCTCTCTGGGGACTTCCCAGGCTGAATTCGTGACAAGTTCAGGGGTAACCCCTGCAGGAGGGATCCCCAGTCAGGGAGGGGCCCCTCAGGATCCTGCAATACCCCTGCCACCCACCAGTGTCTCCCCAGGTGGGTCCCTGATTTGCTGTGTGGCCTTAGATCAGTGACTGCCCCTCTCTGGGCCTGGTGGCAGGCTGACTGGTGCCAGGCTCGGCTCCAGCCCTGCCCCGCCTGCCGCTGGCTCTGCCTCTGCCTGGCTCAGCTCCAGGCAGCAGGGCAGGGTTGTCACATGCTGAGCCACGTGACAGGCAGCGGCCGGGGGCTCCATCCCACGCAGAGGACGGGGGCCCCAGCAGCCCCTTACCCCGTCCCAGTGGCTGAAGCCTCATCCCACGCAGAGGACGGGGGCTACCAGATCCTGCAGGAGGGCCCGGAGGCCTCTCCTGCCCTCCCAGGTAGGCAGGGGCTGCGGGGAGGGCGGGGGCTGTGAGGAGCATCTCCCGGGGGCCCGGTTGGCCCAGAGGCCCTGGGCCATGACCTGGGCAAGACGCAGGGCACCAAGGTGGAGGGGCAGCAGCGGGCCCAGGGTGACAGGCCTGGGGCAAAGGCACGGAGGATACGCCTGTCCCCACACCTGTAACCTAATCAGCCGCCTGTCTGACACCAGCACCTGCGGGGGGATCTTCCCCCTTTGTGCTGGCTCTGACAGGTGTGCGGGCGTGGGGGCTGGGGTGACGCGGAGGAGCGGGCACACAGGGACCTCCACGGCCACACTTGTCATGACGGCGGCCCACCTGGAGGGCAGAGGACGGTGCTCTTTCCCGAGAGGTTAGGAGGGGGTGGCTGAAGATGGCCCGGCCTGGTGCAGAACGACAGCCTTCTCCTGTGGGTCCCAGCCTGCCACCGTGCCCTGTGGGGTCAGATCCTCTCCCCGGGACTCTGTCTCCTCTTTGTAAAATGTCACGTTGCAAGGGTGACAGGTGCCATGAGTAGGGTGCTGGGGGAGGTGGTGCTGATGGACACAGACACGCGGCTGTCAGGACGAACCCTGTGGCCCTTCTGGGCCCAGAGGTTGTGTTTCCAGACTCCAGCTGTCTTTGGATCTGAACTCTTCACTTTGCAGATGGGAAACTGAGGCTCAGAGGGGCGGGGGTGGGGGGGTTGTGGGGAGCAGGCTTTCCCTGCCGCTCCAGGCCGCAGCCCCCATCCACACCGGAATTCCACTGCCTGGACTCTCCTCCTCTAGCCGGGCCTGGGACCCTTCCCACCAAGGCCTCGGGATGGACCCTCAGCTCAGAGCTCCCTCGAGGCCTGCTGTGTGACGCTGGCCTGGTGTTGGCCTTCTCTGGGCCCTGGCCCTCTTTCGTGGTCCAGGGAAGGACCTAGAGGCCCCCCCCACACGGAGGGAAGTGCTGATGAAATCTCAGCCTGCGGCCTCCGGCTAGCCCGGAGTCAGTCAGGCACGAGGCCAGGGCAGCCCCACCCCAGGGGCCGGCCCAGCCCTGGACATTTCATAACGGCAGGGCAGGCAGCTGAGCAGAGCGCGGCTGACCAGGAAGACGGGCAGCTGGGCAGGGCCTCAGGTATGGTACTCCGTGGCGGCTGGGGATGCAGCGACCAGTGGTCAGGGCCGGGGCCTGCTGGCGGGCTGGTGCAGGGCCTCTGGGCTGCTGTCGAGACTCTGGCTGCTCTGGGTCAGGGCAGGCCTGACCCCTCACGGTTGCAGGCAGAAGCTAGCTTTGTCTTCTCAGAGCTGCTATGCCCACCTGGGGAGAAAGAAGGAGGAGGAAGGGACTTCCCTTCACCCCAACCTCAGAGATGAAAGAGAGAAGCCGAGGGTCCCTGAGGCCAGCCAGCACCCATACTGAGTCTGAGCTGGGCTGGGGTTACTGAGGGAGCCAGGGGCCCCAGCTCTGGACCAGCTGCCCCAGGAAGGAATACACCCCTGTCCCTGGGGTGAAGCGGGTGCGGCATCAAGCATCTATCTGCCAACACATTTCCTGGGCATCGGCCACGCGTACCCACTGCTGGGGCGGGGTTCACCGTGAGTGGTTCTGAGCGATCACATTCTTGGGAATGGACCCAGCCAACGTCCAGGAAGAAAGGTCAGCCGGGGCCCTCCCTCCCGGCCTCGCAGAGAAGCTGTTATCAGATGGACCTCAGGGAGTCCAGCCACCGGCACAGCCTCTCCATGCGGCGGGGCTGGGTTTGGCTTGGCCCACGGCCAAGGGTTGGTCCCCAGCTCCCCATGGCCCCCACGGAAGGGAGGGGGCTGCTGCCCAGACTGCAGGAGACCTTGGGAAAATCCAAGTTAGGGCTACACGGCCCCAGGGGTGAGGCCAGATTAGACACTCTAGAGTATTGGGGCCTGTGGGACTTTCGAGGCAGGCCTGTGACCTCCACCTGACAGTCAAGGGGCTTCCCAGGCCCTCAGACCACCAAGGTCACCTCTGTTGCTCTTGCCAGCTCAGCTTCCCTGCCCCCACGGGGTCCCAAGTTGATGTCCTTGCCTCCCGGGTTTCCATGCTGGGCCAAGGTTTCCTTGGGTTCCCACCCCAGGATCTCCCCTCAGCCCTCTCAGCACAGCCGTCCTTTGCAGTCTTATCTGAATAGCAATCATCGGGAACCATCCTCATGAGCACTCACGGGGCTCAGCCCAGCACCAATCGCTTCCCAGCACCACAGGATAGACACAGGCATCGTGCCCATTTCACAAATGGGAAAAGCGAGCCACAGGGAGGCCAAGCCACCTGCCCAAGGCCCGAGCTGATAACCTAGTATTTGGACCCAGGTCCTTGGGCCCCTGACATGGCATACTGGGAGCATGCTTTTAGAGGGACTGTGGTGTAAATGGGGAAACCGAGGCAAAAAGCACAAGAAGGTGGATAGGGGTGGGGCCTAGGAGGTAGCTCATCATCAGGACCAGGCAGGGCGCAGGGGCGGGGCCTGGGCAGCAGCGGCTTCCCGATGCTGCTTTGGAGGCGGCAGACCTGAGTGCCCACCCTGCCTGTCAGTGTCTCGACGCCACGGGCCCCGGGCCTCAGCTTCCTTCAGGGACACCATCCGAACACCACGCTGTACCCATGGCTGGTGCCCCCGCTGCCGACACAGTACCTGCAGCGTCAGCGCCTGGTCATCATTCTTTCTAGTGCATCCCCAGGCCCCTGGCCTTGAGGGAAGGTCCCGGGGCCCCCGGGAAACAAGCCGTCCCTTGTCACATCAAATGACTTAACAGCTCCCAGGGAGGTGAGCTCAGGGCCCCCAGACCCCCCAGTGCAGGAACCTGTGCACGTGTGTTCACAGCAGCTGCTCGGCTCCCTTGTGAGGTCACAGGCCCAGGGTCCGCTCAGGCCCCAGGCCCCACAGGTAGCCTTGGCT
Organism: Budorcas taxicolor; assembly: GCF_023091745.1. NCBI lineage: Eukaryota > Metazoa > Chordata > Mammalia > Artiodactyla > Bovidae > Budorcas > Budorcas taxicolor. The sequence continues at coordinate 46,244,084 of NC_068934.1, forward strand.
CACCTGCTCACGTGGGTTGAGTCAAGCTCCCCGGTCCCCAGCAGGCCCCCCCAGGGGGGGACTCGGTCCTGACCAAATTGCAGGGGGCACTATTGTGTGAGTTTGCCTCAGTGTTGCCTGGAGAGGCTGCTGGAATGTTCCAACCAGACCTCCACCCCCGCAGAGCTCCCCGCCCCTCATGCTCCCTTCAAGCGAGATGCCTCTCATTTTTGTGGGTTCTGCGGAGACTCAGGAAAGGAACCCTGCGGAGGAGGGAGGGGGGCAGGTGTGGTTTGCACTCAGCATCCATCAGCAGGAATCTAAAGGTGAGAGGGGGCGGGGGGAGGGAACAGGGATAAATATTTGTCGAGCACTTGGTAACAATAACCACAGCTGACCATTAACTATGCGGGCAACGGCCACTGCTTCCCGGGGTGATATGTCATTTAATCCTCCAGAATTTAGCAAGTGTTACTGGTGGTGGTGGTTTAGTCGCTCAGTTGTGTCCAGCTCTTTGTGACTCCACGGACTGTAGCCCGCCAGGCTCCTCTGTCCATGGCATTTCCCAGACGAGAATACTGGAGTGGGTTGCCGTTTCCCTCTCCAGAGCAAGTGCTATCGGCATCCCTATTTTACAGATGCGGAAACTGAGGCAGTGAGAAGACAAGTGACTTGCCCAAGGTCACACAGCCAGAAGAGGCTGGGTCAGGGTTTGAGCTCACAAGGCAGCCCGGGGGGTCCTCAAGGCTCTGGGCTCCTGGGCCTCTGGCCAGTATGCCCTCTTCCCAGGAGGAGGGTCGGAGCGGAGGGTGAGCCTGGGGCTGAGAGCGGCCCTGACAATGTCCCTGCTCTGGGGCACCGTCACCCTCTCTGGGGGATATGGAGCCCGCCCTGTGCCCAGACCACTGCCCTCTTTCTCCTGATTGCAGCAGGAGGCCTGTGGGCTCAGTCTGGCCTCCATCACGCGTGGGGACAGCTCAGGGCTCCCGTCGGGCTCTCGGCATGGTGTCCATCGGGCCAGGCCATCCTGTCGGCTGGAGCAGCTTGGCCCTGGCGGTCATGGAGCCCTCCAGAAAGCTTAGGGCTGCAGCAGCAGTGGCCACTTAACAGTAGCTGGCACCCCTGGGGGCACTGATGCCACACCCTGGGCCCTGAACTGGCCGCCAGGGTCTCATCCTTGATAAAAAACAACAACCGTGTCAGCTGGTAGGTGGAAGGGAGACCTTAACAGATGGGGAGCACAAAGACCCAAATGACGAGCTAAGAAGGCAGAGTGGGGCCCTGCCTCCCAGTCTAGCGGGAGAGGAGAGGGATGGAGGGGGGGGGTAGGGACAGAGAATTGGGCAGAGAAAACCAGTACTTACCACGAAGTACAACACTGTGTGGGCCTCCCTGGTGGCTCAGGTGGTGGAGAATCTGCCCACAACGCAGGAGACCCGGGTTTGATCCTGGGGTGGGGAAGATCCCCTGGAGAAGGAAATGGCCACCCACTCCAGTGTTCTTGCCTGCAACAGTCCATGGACAGAGGAGTCTGGTGGGCTACAGTCCATGGGAATCACAAAGAGTTGGACACGACTGAGCAACTCACACACACGCAGTATGGTGGGGAGCATGGTTGCGGGACCACTGTGAGAATGTATAAGGAAGTAATCACGGTGGGCTGCCTGAAGGAGGCATCAGCCAAGCAGAGACCTGAAGGAAGGGAGTCAGAAGGGAAGGAGGAAAGGGTCCCCATGGGTCCTTGGCACCAGGCCGAGGGCCGAGTGCGTCAGAGCGCTCCTCTCGTGAGCTTCAGGTAAACAGGCGGGGGCCCCGGGGAATGCCAGGGCCCCTACCCAGCCTGCCGGCCCAGGCTGATGCCAGCACACGGGCCGGGCTGCCCCTCACCGCTTGCCACCCCCACTCCCTGTTCCTCCTGCACCGTGGCTGCAGAGTGGGGGTGGGCCACGGCACCTGTGGGAGGCGAGCTCTTCCTTCCCCATCTTGCTGCGGAGCTGGGCCACAGGCAGAGGGGTCCTGTCACCCGGCCTCTGAGCCACTGCCCACCAGCCCGGCCTCCCTGGGCAGGGTCCCCTGCCTGGGGACCGGGGGTGGCAGCGCATTCTGCATTGGGAATGTCCCAACAAGGTGGCTGCAGCGGCCGTTGGTGGCCACTCTTCCCCCGGTTGCTCCACTCAGGCTTGCTGGGCTCAGGGCTGCCGTCTCTGGGAGGGGTGCGGAACAGGGTGGGGGCTGTGGCTTAGGGCTCGTTTCCCTGCAGCAGGAAGACCCGTGGTCCCCTGGCCGCCTGCTCGCCCTTAGGGGTTGTGGAGTAGCTGTCACCCAGCCCAGGCCTGGGCCCGTGACTGCCCTGGGGTCCAGGGCCCTCCTGCCCATTGGCCGAGGGGCGTGATCTGTAGTTCTGTCAGTGGGTGTCTAAGTGTGTCCTGTGTGTACATGTGTGTGGTGTGTGTGCGTGTAGGTGGGCAGCCCGGGTCCCTGGGATTACGTGTGAGTCCCCGAGGGAGTGTCCGTGGGCCCACCTGGGTGCGGGCAGGGGCCAGGGAGGGGGCCACGGAGATGAGGGCACCCCGACCCATGCTGCCCCCTGCCTGGCAGGATGGACCCCTTCGTAGACACCCTGCAGCGGCTGCGGGAGGCCTTTGTCTCAGGGCGCACACGGCCGGCTGAGTTCCGGGCCACCCAGCTGAAGGGCCTGAGCCGCTTTCTGCAAGAGAACAAGCAGCTTCTGCAGGAGGCGCTGGCTCAGGACCTGCACAAGGTGGGTGGGGGGCGGGGTGGGGGGAGGAGGGCAGGGGTGAGGGGAGGGGGGTTGCAGGGAAGGGGGCAGGGGTGGGGAGGAGGGAGACAGCTGCATCCTCCACAAAGGGGAACTAAAAGCCATCACGCCCACCTCCTTTCCTGCTCCAGAACCCACTCTTCTGCATCATCTGGTGGCTCATTTCTACCTCCACTCCACTGCTATTTGGGGCTTCCCAGGTGGTGCTAGTGGAAAAGAACCCACCAACCAATGCAGGAGACATAAGAGACACAGGTTTGATCCCTGGGTCGGGAAGACCCCCCTGGAGGAGGGTACGGCAACCCACTCCCGTGTATTCTTGCCTGAAGAATTCCACAGACAGAGAAGTCTGGTGACCTACAGTTCGTGGGGTTACAAAGACTCGGACTGCGACTTAGCATGCACACACACACGCACGCACACGAACAGCTTTCGGGATTTTAGTCTCCCGACAGGGAATTGAACCTGCGCCCTTAGCAGTGAAAGCGCCGAGTCCTAACCACTGGACCGCCAGGGAATTCTCCCACTCCACTGCTATTTATTGAACACTTACTATGTGCCAGGTCCTGTTCTAGGCTCTGGGGATACAACAAATAAAACCAAGTCCAGGGAGCTGGCCTCCCAGGGAGAGACACAATTAGACAGTAAATAAATACAAAGCATGTTGGGTGGTGATGAATACCATGGAGAGACACTCCCAGTGTGAAGGGGGTGAGAGCGGGCCAGGGTCAGGGTGCTGTTTCGTATGTGGGGGTCACGGGAGGTTTCCTGGAGATGGTGATGTGTGAAGGGGGAGGGAGAAGGGTCCCAGGGACAAGGAGGGAAATGGCAGAGGGCCCAACATGCGCAAAGGCCCTGAGGCAGGAGGTGCTTGTTGGTTTTGTGGTGTAGGAGCGGCAAGGAGGCTGGCGTAGCTGGAGGGGAGGGCAAGAGGTGGAGACACACGAGGGGTGAGGTCCGGAGAGGAGGGTCGCACCCCTAAGGCCGCGTGTGTTGGGGGGACACCGGCTTCACCAGGTACTGTGGGCATCATGGCCTCTGTCCAAATCCTGGACGGCTGGGGCTCAGTCCCTGCCGTTTCCAGCAGTAGCCTTGACAGGACCCCAAGAAATATCCTTCCTTGTAATCAGCCTCCCACCCTCTCAGCCAGTAGGGCCCACCCATGTGGCTGCCGCTGCCCCAAGACAGCTGTCCCCGGGGTTTTTCTTTAGACAAAACATCCCTGTGCTTGCCACAAAGCCACAGAGTCCAGACTCACCCCTGGACATTGGTGCCCCCCTGCCCTTCACCACCAATAGCCCTCCAAGGCTGTGACTGTTTGCCAGCTGGTCAGGTGCTATTCTGAGACTTCACACCAGGACAGGCCCAAGGTGCATGTGGGCCGCTGTCCCCAGGGGGCTGCAGCAGTCCCACATTGGCTCATGCTGAGCACCGAGCTCTTCTTCAACCCTCCTGAGCCCATGAGCAGAACCCTCCAGGGAACCCTTGAGTCATCCCTTACTGCCCTCCGGCCATCTTTTCCGTTCTGCTGGGCCTGCTGGCTCCACCCAGTTCGTGGGAGAGAGCTTAGCCCTGGCAGACCTGGGGGTGCCTCTGCAGCCTCCTTGGGACCCACCTGATTTGCAGACACCCAGCCGGGTGTCCACCCTGGCTCCAGAGCAGGCCTGAACTCGGAGACTATGGGGTTTCATGGCATCTGAGGTCATGGATCAGGGCACCCTCATTCCATAGGGACAACAAAAGCTGGACACAAGGACTTATCCTCAGGATGTGGCCTCCTGGTGATGCCTAGCCCCTTTCTTAGTGTCCTCAAACCTTCTATTTATCACCATGCTCCGGGACTACAGCCGGGCTCCCTCATCAGCTTTTTCTGGAATCATCTGTTGTCCCATTTATGAAACCATGGTGCCAGAGCATCCTCTCCTTGGCTCTCTGACATCCAAGGGGCCTGGCTTTGCCTCCTTGTGTGGAGTGTCCCTCACTGGACCTGATCCAGGACAGAGGGGACTCCCATCCCCTGCCCTGGTTTATTGGGCTCCCTAGGAGCTTGCACCCCCACGGAGCCTCTGCCCTGCACCTGCTGGCCTGGCCTGTCTGTCTCTGTGACACCTGACCCGATGGTCTATCTGGTCCCTCTTCTCCCTGCAGCTCAGATTTCACCTCCCGCCTCCAACCCTCAAGGCTTCCAGAGCCAGGGCTCCATGAAGGGAGCAGCAGCGCAGGAAATCCGATCTGTCCCTCCTTCTGGTCTCGGCCAACCCTGTTCCCACCCTCCCAGCAGGCAGCATCTGCCCTGTCTGCCCTGCACGAATCCTCCCACTTAACCTCCAGCAGCCCTTCCAGGTACAGGTGGTCACACCCCCCTTCCAGGTACCGGTGGTCACACCCAGTCACCCTCAGAGGTGACTGAGAGAGGGCATGTTCTTGCCTGAGGGCACACAGCCCCTGCTGAACACAGCCTACTCTTCCATGGCATTCAATGGGGTCCAGATCATCCCTTGAAAAGAGTGAAAATGTTGGTCGCTCAGTCGTGTCCATCTATTTGCAACCCCATGGACTGTAGCCCACCAGGCTCCTCTCTTCATGGGATTCTCTAGGCAAGAGTACTGGAGTGGGTTGCCATGCCCTCCTCTAGGGGATCTTCCCAACCCAGGGATTGAACCCGGGTCTCCTGCATTGCAGGTGGATTCTTTACCATCTGAGCCACCAGAGAAGCCCCTTAAACAGGCCCAAACCTCACGCAGGTCACAGGAGATCTCACTGGGCCTGTAAACACAGACACAGTTGAAGGCGTGCCTGAAGCCGGCTGGTGGACAGGGCTTCCTCCTCCAGGGTCCCTTCCCGCTCAAGGCTCAGCTCTGGCACCCCTGGGCCCATCACCCTCACCTCTGGCAGGAAGGCACTCTCACTGTAACAGCGGAGTCTCAGGAATGAGGACAGCCTGGCTCTGGAGTCCCGAGAGATGGGCCTCCAGTTGCCTCCAGCCCACAAGCTGGGTCCCTCCTCCCTCATGAGGGTGGGGCAGGCACACCAGCTGGCAGAGATCAGGACAGTGTCCCTATTGACTTTTGCCTCTTTCTGACTCCTGCCCTTGAAATCTGCCCTTGGCCCCTGGGCTATGGGGACTGATGGCAATTATCCAGAGATACCTGTCCTCAGTGTCTGCTGCAGACTGACATCCACAAAAGCAGGCCACAGGGGCCACACGGACAGTCCTGTTCAAACTTGAGGTAGATCCTGTCCCTGCTGTGCTCAACAGCCCTCACCCCAGTGGCTAGGCCCCATCACCTCACCTACCCTCCTGCTTGCTAACCAGGAAGAGAGCAAAGCCTGCACTGCCTCAGGGCCTTTGCACATGCCACACCCTCAGCTTGGAATATCCTGCCTCCAGGTATCTATGGGCGCCCTTCCTTTCTTTCTTCACTGTTCAAATGTCATGCCATCCCAGAGGATGGTACTGACCACCTTGTGTGAAATAGAGCAAAGAGACACACACACCCTGAAAACCTGTCTCATCCTTCTATTGCACCTGTCACATCCTAATGGAGGAGTCAGTATTCTCATCATCACGTGCACTGTGCGCCCCCCACCCCCACCACAATGTCAGCTCCGTGGGGCAGGTCTTCTGCCTGCTCCATCACTGCTACATCCCCAGCACGGGAATGGGACCCACACACTGCAAGCATTCAGTGAACGTGGAGCGAATAAATGAATGAGTGGACGAGTCATTAAGACAGGCTTTCCCCTTCCCAGGGCTCCAGCCCTCTCCAGGGCTCCGGCCACCTGCGGATCCTGGGTCCCTGACCCCAGTCCTGACCGTGCCCTTTCCCCCCCACCTACCCTGCAGTCAGCCTTTGAGGCAGAGCTGTCTGAAATCAGCATCAGCCAGAACGAGATTAACTTGGCCCTTAGGAACCTGAGGGCCTGGATGAAGGATGAGAAAGTGTCCAAGAACCTGGTGAGTGACGCTGGGGTCAGGAGACCTCTCTGGGTGGAGGGTGGCTGAGGGGCTGGGGTCTCAGCCCCTCACTGTTCTCCACCATGCTGGCCCTGGCCCAGGCCACGCAGCTGGACTCGGCCTTCATCCGGAAGGAGCCCTTCGGCCTGGTGCTCATCCTGTCTCCCTGGAACTACCCTCTGAACCTGAGCCTGGGGCCCCTGGTGGGTGCCCTCGCAGCAGGTGAGAGGGACCCTCTGCCTTCCCGCCCCCTGCCCATCCCCTCCCAGCCTCATGGCTTCACAGCCACCCCCAAAGCCAGGGAGGAGTTGGGGGGGCTGGCACCAGGTGGCTAAGATGGCCTGGTTTCCATGTGTGAGGATTTGGGGCTGGGACCGCACCTCTCCTAGCCGAGCTGTACTCTTCACCTGGAGAGGGAGTGAGGTGGGCTCCTGCCCTGCTGGTGTGTGAGGACGAATGGAGATGGGGCGTGGCTACACACGGCCCCGCCCTCTCCCTGCCCCACCCCACCCTCCCCACAGGGAACTGCGTGGTGCTGAAACCTTCCGAGATCAGCAAGAGCACTGAGAAGGTCCTGGCCGAGGTGCTGCCCCGATACCTGGACCAGGTGAGCCGGGCCCGGTGCAGACCGGGCAACCACACTGGGGCCGAGCAGGGCCAGGCCAGCCCCCTGGGCCCGGGGCGGACCTGAGTCCTGACCTCCTCTGGGTTGTGTGGCCTTGGCCAGGTCACCGGCTTCTCTGTTCCCCTCTGCGTGAAACAGAGGGTGGGGCCTGTCCCCAGGGGCTCCCTGCCTGTCTCTGGTCACCCTGGCCTCAGTCCCCACCCCAACTCTGCCAGGCCCCCCAACCTCACACGTTCTGGGCTGGCACTGCCCTGCCCAGTGCCCCTGGAGGGCTCCCCGCTCCCCACCCAGCCCGCCTGGAGCCCTGGCACCGCTGGGTCAGGCCAGGCAAGGGGGGAGCGGCCCCAGGCAGGCAGGCAGCCCCCTCGGCTCTCAGGCTGGGACCCCAGAGGGAGCCTGCGTTTGTCCATCCCCCCTTGCAGAGCTGCTTTGCCGTGGTGCTGGGCGGGCCCCAGGAGACGGGGCGGCTGCTGGAGCACAAGTTCGACTACATCTTCTTCACAGGTGAGGGGCCAGCTGCAGGGGCAGGTCGGGGGAGTGCCCAGGATGGGAGGGGCAAGAGGCCTGAGGCCAGCCCCACACTCCGGGCCTAGTCCCCAGCTGCTGGAGAGAGGCTCAGAGGACAGAGGTAGACAGCTAGCCAGGGAGCACACGGGGGTGAGCGCTGGGGGGTGCGCTCGGCTCCAGGACAAGCAGCCTGGAGAGTGGCCCTGGACCCCTGGGGACCCTTGGGGAGCTGGACCCCGTCCCAGGGAACAGGCCTCTCCACTGATCACAGTTTCACACGTCACAGCATCTGCCCTTGCTGAGTGAGCTTCGGCTATGCCAGGCACTCCCTCACCACCCCACAGCCCTTCTGGAAGGCTGGACGGACGAGGGTCTGGAGACTTGGGTGACAAAGAGATGCAGTGCCCACCTCACTAGCCAGGGTTGGGGCAGGCTGGATTTTGCCTCCATAGGTCACCTGCCATCACCCTGGCATGTGCCCATGGGGCCCAGACACCACCTAGCTTCAGGTGACCAGGACAAAATTTCCAGAAGAGAAGAAAGGGTGGAGGAGGCAAACAGCCATGTCAGCGGGCCAGGCCCTGGAGGAGAGAAGCCAGACCTGCCTCCCCCATGGCACACCTCATCCCTGGCCGGGGAGGCTGTCTCGGCCTCTCTCCTCCCCAGACCCTGCCCAGGACAAGACCTGCCAGCCGCCACTGTAACAGACAGGGAAGGAGATGGCGGGGGGGTGGCGGGGGGAGAGCAGAGGCAGGGTTCTCAGCTGTTCCTCCAGATTCCTGGGGCAAGGGGGAATACCAGGAGGAAGCAGCTGGGGGGGGCCCACCACCCACCCTCCACTCACCCTCCACTGCCACACCCCGAAGATCAATGGGCTTTGAGCCCTGGCCCCTTAGGACCGAGGGTGCAGAGGCAAGGCAGGCAGACCCCAGAGGCCAATGTCCAGGTCAGGCCCCCGAGGCAGTCTGTGCAGGGGCTGATGAACTATCAGAAGGCACTCTGCCACATCTCCTGACTTGCCCAGGCCTCAGTTTCCTTATCAGTGGGACAGGGGCCATCCCCAAGTCACAGGCCTGTCTTAAGGATAAATGGATGCATGAAAGCCTCTGTCACAGCATGCGGCCTGGCAGCATGCACTCTCTCGCTCACTTGCTCACTCAGTGAACATTTACTAGAGCGCAGTCCGAGCCCGCCACAGCCAGGCCCTGGGATGAAGCAGGGCTAGGTCTCCCGCGTTGTCATGGAGCCCATTCCAAGTTGATCAGGGCAGAGGTGGGAAGGCACATGGCAGGGTTGGTTAGGATGACCTCATAGTCAGGGAGGTGTTTGACAAAGACAGGAGGCCCTGAGGGAGGAGCTGTGGTCAGGGGAGAGCACCCGGGGGGTGAGGGGGCCTGGATAGAGGGGACCAAGGACAGGGAAGCAGGAGGAAGTGAGACCAGAGAGGTGACTGGGCTTCGGGCTCCCTCGGGCCGTGGTGGCTGGGGAGAAAGACCACGGTCATCACAACACAAATGGCAGCATGGGACCCTGGGTCAGGCATGGGCAGGAGGGTCTCAAGGCCTGGGGGGCATCAGGAGTGGTTGGGGTGGCTGAGCGGAGGAGGGGACTGTGAGACCAGGGAGACCAACACAGAGAAGAGGCAGGGACCTGGGGGGAAGGGTGCCAGGGCTGCCGCATCAGGTCAGAGAGAGGGGAGACCCAGATATTGACCAGCTGGAGTGGGATGCTGACCTTGGGCCACAGGGGTCATTTTCAGAGGCCAGTGGAGAGAAGGGAGGCTGCAGAGGGGAGGGTTAGAAAGAGTCCCTGCAGGTCCCAGCCTGGGGTCAGCAGCCGGGGGACATTGTAGTGTGTGTGGGGGGGTGTTCCTGGATGTCTAAGCGGGCAAGTCAGGTGAGGGAGCCGGGACCTTCCACTGTGTGGGGCTGGTCAGGGCGGGGGTAGGGGGAAGATGATGGGAGGAAGGTCCCAGTGTAGCAGCAACTGACAAGGAAAGGCCAGGTGAGACCCCATTCAAAGGCCTCTCCAGGGAAGTGCAGGACAGGGAGTGAACCCCCTTGAGAGTGCCCAGCCCTGGGCTGGGGCCGCCCCGCCTGGTCAAGTGATGGAGAGGCACCCTGGTTTCCTTCCTTGCCCAGGGAACCCTCAAGTTGGCAAGATCATCATGACTGCCGCCGCCAAGCACCTGACGCCCATCACACTGGAGCTGGGAGGCAAGAACCCCTGCTACGTAGATGACAACTGCGACCCCCAGACCGTGGCCAACCGGGTGGCCTTCTTCCGCTGTTTCAACGCCGGCCAGACCTGCGTGGCCCCCGACTATGTCCTGTGCAGCCCCGAGATGCAGGCACGGCTGGTGCCCGCCCTGCAGAGCGCCATCACCCGTTTCTATGGCGACGACCCCCAGAGGTCCCCAAACCTGGGCCGCATCATCAGCCAGAAGCATTTCCAGCGGCTCCGGGGCCTGCTGAGCTTCGGCCGCGTGGTCATTGGCGGCCAGAGTGACGAAAGCGATCTCTACATCGGTGAGCCCCGCCCTCCCTGCCATTGTGCCCCACCCCCATCCACACCCCAGCGAAGGCCCCTCCACGCTGGGGGCCACAGCTGGACCCCGAGTCTGGGCTCTGAGGCTCCCCCCACCCCACAGCTACAGCCCAGCCTGGTGCCATGACTTCGTGACCCTGGTGTTTCCTGGTGCTGGGGTCTGAGCCCGCGACCCCACGACTCCACACTCTGGCCCAAGTTCTGCAAGCTCAGACCCCAGAGTTCTAGGCTCAGCTTCCCAACTTCAGCCCCACGATCCGCTGCTCCACGGGCCACACGACCCCTAGTGCTACGCGCCCACGATTCCGGTTCTCAGCTCCCAAAGCCCGTCCTGAGCGTCTGCTCTGCTGTGAACAAAGAACCCTGGTCTCCTGGGCCGAACGACTCACAGTGTCTAACAGTCTGGGACCTGGGGCCTCAGACTCTGGGGTCTAAGATCGGGGCACCCTCTGACTGTGAGACCAAGGCTGAGTGATTCTCTGGGCCCCACGAGCCCGGTCAGGCTGGGGAGCCCCTCGTGGTCGCTTCCCGGGGGCTGCGGGGAGAGTACCGTCACTGGGACATCCGGGTCCCTGGGCCCTGACAGCCTGTGGGCCCGCCCACCAGAGGCCCACCCACTTTAGGCCCCGCCCACCAGAGGGCCCCTTCCCTGGGCTGAGCCGGCCCCTGTCTCTGGCAGCCCCCACGGTGCTGGTGGACGTGCAGGAGACAGATCCGGTGATGCAGGAGGAGATCTTCGGGCCCATCCTGCCCATCGTGAACGTGAGGAGCCTGGGCCAGGCCATCGACTTCATCAACCGTCGGGAGAAGCCCCTGGCCCTGTACGCCTTCTCCAACAGCAGCCAGGTGGGGCTGGATGCAGGCGGGGGCAGGTGGCAGCAGTAGAGACTGGAGTGGGGTCAGCAGAGGGCGATGGCTCCAGGATCCAGAGTGGACCAATGGGCCTGGCAGGAGGGCAGGGGGTCCTGGTCCCTCAGGGGCACTGACAGGTGGCACGCTGGGCTCTGTCTCTCTCCTTTCTCCTGGGGGCAGCACGGCCGCCCTGCTGCCTTTCAATCTAGGCCACGTTCTCATGGGCCTTTAGTAGGCAGCTCCCCAGGGTCTCCTCTAGGGTCCAGCATCCCCTCTACGTCAGCCCTGGCCTCTCTTGTTCTGCATCATCGTGGCCTTCGGTGCTTGGCTCGTGGAAGGCACACACAACATGGGATGAAATGACTGAAGGGGGATGAATGACCAGAACACGCAGACCCAAGAGTGAGCCCTGGTCCCCTGCCCCTCCCTGGGGGCCCTTTGGGAGGCTCACATGCGTGTGGCCAGCAATCTTCAGCTCAGGACACACGTCCCCCGCCCCCAACACTCCTGAGATCCCTCATGGACTGGGCGATGCTTCCCCCTGACCCCTACCCCCTTCACTGGAGTGCCGTGCAGCATGCAGTCTTAGTTCCCAATCAGGGCTCAAACTCATGCCCCCTGCAGTGGAAGCGCAGAGTCCCAACCACTGACCCTCCAGGGGATTCCCCTGGACAATGCTTTTTTAAATTTCACTTTTTATTTCTATTTATTTATTTAGGCTGTGTCAGGTCTTAGTTGTGGCATGCGAACTCGTAGTTGCCCAGGCCTGTGGGATCTAGTTCTCTAATCAGGGATGGAAGACGGACCTCCTTCACTGGGAACACGGAGTCTTCCCCTCTGGACCACCAGGGAAGTCCTGGCAAGGCCTTTTTAAAATAAACTTTTAATTTTTAGATTTAAAGAAAAGTTGCAGAGAGTCCAGGGAAGGCCCATATACTCCAGTTTCTCCCCTTACGTTGGTCGAAAGTAGGAAACTGACATTGGCACATTGCTGTCAACCACACTCCAGACTTTAGACAGATTTTGCCAGTTTTTCTTTCCACCCCAGGATCCAGGCCAGGGTCCCGAGCTGCATTTAGTTGCCATGGCTCCTCTGGTCCCCTTGTGGCCATCTCTCAGCTTACGGGGTGCCGGCCATCTGTCCTGCAGAATGCCCCCATCTCAGTGGTCAGCTGTTTCTCTCATGAAAGAAGCCCACAGGGCCAAGGGCCCATCTCTGCTCATCTTCAGGGGACCATGGGATCCATGCATCACTGGTGAGGTTAACCTTCATCCCTGGCCAAGGTTAGGTCTGGCACAGGTCTCCACCAAGGACTATTTTTCCCTTTCCTTATTCTGTTCTGTGAGAGCAAGTCACTAAGTCTAGCCTACCTTCAATGGGGTGAGAGTAAGCTCTACCTGCTGGAGGGGAACATCTGCATATCCTACCTGGAATCTTGGCTTGGTTCTTTATAGCAGTGCCTTTTTTCTTTTTGGCCGCGCCATGTGGCACGTACGATATTAGTTCTCTGACCAGGAACTGAACCTGCGCTTCCTGCAGTGGAAGCACGGAGTCTTAACCACTGGCCCGCCAGGGAAGCCTGGCTCTTTTTATCAGCACGGACTCCAGTGCATCTGCTTTATTTTCCGGGTTACAACCCAATACCACCTGATTTGTTTCCTTGTTCAACCTGTCCCCAATACCACCTGATTTTCGTTCGACCTGTCTGGCCTTTGGGCACTGGGAGCTGCTCTGTCCCAGACACCTGCCCATCCTTTGGTTTTCCCACCACTTCCTTCCTTTCTGGGTCTACAAGCTGCCTGGCCCTAGAATCAGCTGTTCCAAGGAGCCCTTGTTTATCTCCATAATGTTAACTTTAGAAAATGCTACACAGGAACTTCCCTGGGTGTCCAGTAGTTAAGGTTCTGTTAAACCTGCTCCCAATGCAGGGAGCAGAGGTTCACTCCCTGGTGGGGGAACCAAGATTCCACATGCTGCACAGAGCAGTCAAAAGAGAAAGTGCTACACAGGTGTTTAGAAGCAGGGAGGGGGGGTCCTCTGGCCAGTCGGCTTTCAAGCTTTTCCGACTGCCTGGTGCTGTTCCAGGACACGCGGTGACACAAACCCTCATCCCACCCCGCGTGCCCTGCCCTGGGTCCTCACTGAGCGCTGGTGGTCCCAGCTCCGCCTTCTGCTGTCCTTACTGCTGGTCTCAACGGGATTTTCTGACCCTGAGGATGGGGGTCCACTCTGCAGGAGGCCCTGATCTAGCTGTGACCTGAGGGTCACATGTTGTAACTAACTACAGCCAAGGTTTTGTGCAACTCTTTAGTGTCTGCTCATCTTGGTGATGGACAGGGAAGCTTGGTGTGCTGCAGTCCATGGGGCTGCAGAGTCGGACACGACTAAGCGACTGAACTGAATCTTTCTTTATTGTCCACAGACCGAAGAAGGGCCTTCATTAAGTCAAGCGGGGGTCAAGTTCATGTTTCCAAAGTACAAATCTCAGTGTCCTCCCGGTGGCGCAGTCCGCAGGCCTCCCCACCTGGCCTTCACTCTGCGTGGGTGCGGGTCCCTCCTACTCACTTCTGCCCTCCTGGACACCCAGTAGGCACCTCACATCCCTCCTGGGGCATCTCCCTGATCGCCCGCCCCTCCACGTCCCCAGGAGGAGGCTGGGTTTCCCGCCTCCCCTGCCAGCCTGAGTCTGTGTCCGTGGCCACCTGCGTGGACCACACTCAAGGGAGGCTCAAGACACACGTCTCCAGTGCTGATGTGAGGGTGGCAGGCTACTCTTCAGCTCACATGGTGGCTTCAGACCCTGCCATGGGCCCCGGGACCCTGAAGGGGCCAGGTAGAGCCCCCGCAGCTCTCTTACCAGCCTCACCGCTTCTTCCCCCCAAGGTGGTCAAGCGGGTCCTGGCCCAGACCAGCAGCGGGGGCTTCTGTGGGAACGACGGCTTCATGCACTTGACCTTGGCCAGCCTGCCTTTCGGAGGAGTGGGTAGGTGCCGTCTCTCACCTCGCCCCGCTCCCCTCCACAGAGCCTGTAGTGGAACCTTCCGCGCTGGTCCTGGCACTTCTGTCCGCAGGCAGACCCGCAGACACAGCTTATGTTGTTTTCAGCATCACTGTGAAGTCCGTCCACGGTGCTTGCTGCCGCTTTTCTCCCCGACCGGCCTGGCATTGCGTGCAGGGCGGCCCAGGTGTGCTCTCTACGCCACGTGCGGCTACTCGCGGCTCCTTCAAGCCCTCCCGCAGCTGCTTGGGTCCATGATGGAGATGGGGGGCTGCTGTCAGCTCCCCCCTCCACCAGGCCCTAGCAGCCCCCAGGCCGGCTGCAAGGTCCTGGCCTCTGAGGCTGGCCCCAGCAAGCCGACGGCTGTGTGATGTGGGGCCACCACGGCCCCTCTCTGAGCGACCTTCTCTTCAGGGGATGAGAGGGCCCACACTGGGCACTGGAGTAAATGACCAGCAGGGCCTGACAGGCTGCCCTGGTCATCCCAGGCCCTCCCAGGGCTGGGCACGGGCTGTCCCGCTTCTGGAAGCCTGGCCTCCAGCCCGCCTGGCTCCCTACCTCCAGTCCCAGTCGCTCCTCCTCAGGGAAGTGAGCGGGTCTGTCAGTGGGGGAACCTGGTCCTCTTACTCCCCTGACGAAGCCCCGCATAGCTCCCAGCCTCTGACGGAGCCACAGGACCCCGACTTGGCTTCCGGAGGCCAGCCCTACCTGGCCTGGCCGTGGAATCCTGCTCCAGCCTCCTCTCCTGTTTCCCTAGCTGCTGCCCCAGCCACACGGAGCTTGACCTGAGTCCCAGCACATCCAGGTCACCCACTTCCAATGCTCTCTCGAGTTGTCCCTCAGTCTGGGGCCTTCCTGCCCCCACACGCCCACTTTATCTGGTCAACACCATATCCCTCAGGCCTCACCCACTCCAGGAAACCCTCTCAGACTGCCCCTGCTTCCACCAGGCTGCATCCCCTGGACTTCCTACTGCCTGGTCCTTGACTGTCTCCTACCTAGACATTGTGGACTCAACATAGCACTCGCTGTATCTATGGGGCTGAACACTTGTCCCTGCGACCCTAGAAGGTGGTGCCACTGTCCCCCCATGTCATGAGGAGACCGAGGCAAAGTCACTTGCCAGTTCAAAGCTGGGATTCAAACCTAGGGAGTCACCCCAGAATCCACTGGGGGGTTGCTTTCTTTACTTTCCATCTTGCCTCCCTTTTTTTTTTTACTGAAGTGTATTTGATTTACAATAATGTGTTGGTTTCAGCAATTCAGTTTTACACACACACGCAGGACTTCCCTGTAGCTCAAATGATAAAGAATCTGCCTGCGATGCAGGAGACTAGGGTTCGATCCCTGGGTCAGGAAGATCCTCTGGAGAAGGGAATGGCAATCCACTCCAGTATTCTTGTCTGGAGAATTCCATGAACAGAGAAGCCTGGTGGGCTACAGTTCGTGGGGTCTCAAAGAGTCGCAGTAGTCAAAGAGTAGTCAAACATGACTAAGCAACTCACACACACACACACACACACACACACACACGTTTTCAATTCTTTTCCATTATAGGTTATTACAAGATATTGCATATAGTTCCCTGTGCTTTACAGTAGGTCCTTGTTGTCTATTTTCTATGGTGAGCACTGTTAACCCCAAACCCCCAATCCTTCCCTCCCCCAACCCCTGGAACCCACTCACCCACTGTCCACCCATCTTGCCCCAGACCTGGCGTCCTCAACATTTATTTGACTGGGTGCTGGTGCCAAGGTGGGGCTAAGCCCTTTACCCATAGCATCTCATGATTAGCCCACTTTACATGTGGGGAAACCAAGGCTCGGGGGTGAGCGGCCCACTCAGGTCATGCCCTGTGACCGGCAGAGCCCAGGTGTGTCTGACGCCCCTTGGCTGGCCCCTGGAGGCCTGACTGGCATGCCCCTCGTCCCTCTGCAGGCAGCAGCGGGATGGGCAACTACCACGGCAAGTTCTCCTTCGACACCTTCTCCCACCACCGCGCCTGTCTGCTGCGCCCCCCAGGGCTGGAGAAGATCTACGCCATCCGCTACCCGCCCCACACTCCACGCAACCTGAGGGTGCTGCTGATGGCCCTGGAGACCCGCAGCTGCAGCTGCACCCTGCTGTGAGCCCAGCCCAGGCTCGGGGGCACTGAGCGTCCCCTTCCAGCCCACGCCCATGAGTCCTCCGCTGCCGTGGCCACCTGAAGCTGGGGGAGACAGGACCTGGGATCCACGACGCAGGGGCAAAAGACCTGCCAAGGCCACAGTCCAGACCAGTGCTTGCCCTCCTCCCACCCAAGGCTTCTCTTTTCAGGCCCTCAGCTGCCCCACAACCAGGATGGGCCAAGGTGTGGGCACGTGGGAAACTGTAACCTGTTCTCTGGCTCCCAGGCTGGCCACCTATGTTCCAGGGGAGTCGGGCAGCTGTGGGCACTCGGGACCCCTCTTTCTGTGGAGGGGTGCAGAAGGGGCCCTGGCATCTGATCCATGCCCTGCTGTGGACCTGCTGTGACCTGGGTCATCCCTGCCCTCTCTGAGCTTGTCCCCCTCTCTGGTGTACAGAGGAGGTGACGAACAATATCTCCTGAGATCACTGTGAGGATTAAATTTTGGAACCTAATTGCTGACTCGAAGCTCCAGCGTCCTGTCTCCTCATTCAGGCGGGGGAAGGCTGCCTCCCTTGTCTCTCTCCCCACCTCTCCCTCCAGGCAAGATTGATGAGATGCCCGCAGTAGATTCTCCTTCCCTTCAGCTCGAGCCCTGAGGAGCTCTGAACACACTCCTGTCCCCCAAGTGGTTGGCCCTGGGCACCCTCTCCTCTCCATGTCCCACCCTGGGCTCACCCTCTTCCTTGTCCTGCTCATCTTCCTGGACCTCAGTGCTCTGGAGCGGTCCCCACCCATTTAGCTGCCAAACTCCCAGGCCTCCAGCTGGACACTCCCTTCTACCGCCCAACTCCCATCTTTCAGCAATTCCTGATGATTCGATGATGCCACGGGCCTCCCCAATCCACACACTGAAGGCTGTGCCCAGGGCCATCCATCACCTACCCTCTTCCCCCAGGCCCAGCCCTTCTCAGTGCACCCACGTATATTCCCAAAGCCCACTGGACCATGCCAGCCCTCAGCCTGAACCCCTTCATTGGCTCCCTTTGGCCCACAAGTCTGGATGGGAAACCTTCCTTGGGAGGTTCTGCCACAGCCCTGCGCACGCCCCCGTGTCCCCATCCTTGTCCTCTTCTGATGCCCTTGATGTGTCCCCCTCTAGAGACCTCCGCACACGAGCTGGGCGCGCCCTCTGGCCCTCTTGTTCTGCCCAGCTCCTCCGTGCTCTCTGCTTGGATGTCAGCTCTTCCAGGAAGACCTCCTTGTCCACCTTCCACTCCCCGCCTCCTCCCCCCCCCCCCCCCCCCCCCCCCCCCGCCCCCGACCCCAAGACACCGGCGGCCTTCAAGGGTCTTCTCAGTGTCTGCAGCCTCCCAGTTCCCTCTGCCACACAACTCACCGGGAGGAAACATGGGTTTGTTTGGTGGCTGTTTGGGTTATGGGGCTCCCAAGTCGTATACATCCAGGAGCGGTTGAGGTGGCCGCATTGCGCAGCTCTCAAGGATTGGATCAAGTTCCTGCACAAGCCCGGGTCTCAGTTTTCCCATTCGTAAATCGTTCCTCCACACAGGGTTGCGGTGAGGATTAAGTGAAGCTGCCTGGGTGGAGGTTTGGCATACAGCAAGCACAGCTATGATGGTAAAGCGTCTGCCTACAGTGCGGAAGACCCAGGTTCGATCGCTGGGTCGGGAAGATCCCCTGGAGAAGGGAATGGCAACCCACTCCAGTATTCTTGCCTGGAGAATACCATGGACGGAGGAGCCTGGTAGGCTGCAGTCCATGGGGTCGCTAAGAGTCGGGCACGACTGAGCGACTTCACTTTCACTTTTCACTGTCATGCATTGGAGAAGGAAATAGCAACCCACTCCAATGTTCTTGCCTGGAGAATCCCAGGGATGGGGGAGCCTGGTGGGCTGCCGTCTATGGGGTCGCAGAGTCGGACACGACTGAAGTGACTTAGCAGTAGCAGCAGCAGCCTGGGTGGAGGTTTGGCATAGGGCAAGCACAGCTATTATGGTAAAGCGTCTGCCTGCAGTGCGGGAGACCCAGGTTCGATCGCTGGGTCGGGAAGATCCCCTGGAGAAGGGAATGGCGACCCACTCCAGTATTCTTGCCTGCAGAATACCATGGACGGAGGAGCCTGGAGAGCTCCAAAGTGAAAGCGAAAGTCGATCAGTCGTGTCCGACTCTTTGTGACCCCATGGAATGTATAGTCCATGGAATTCTCCAGGCCAGAATACTAGAGTGGGTAGCCTTTTCCTTCTCCAGGAGATCTTCCCAACCCAGGGATCGAACCCAGGTCTCCCGCATTGCAGGCGGATTCTTTACTAGCTGAGCCACAAGGGAAGTCCAAAAGCCTACCAAAGCCCAGCTATGGTGCGGAATCACCGTTATCGCCCGTACCCCGCTGGGGCGCAGCGTGTCTCCCTCTACCCGGAGGGCCCGGTTGGATGTGAGCTGCCTCCTAAAACCACTCCTCGGATGTCCCGCCCCTAAGGGTTCGGGAGTCCCGGCTCCTACGCCCTTCCAGCGCCTGCTTTCTTAGCCAATCGGGAAGAAGAATTTTTTTATCCCGCCTCCCTCGGCTGCACCACCAGCCAATCAGACCACGCCATGGAGAGTCAGCGCGGAAATGGCGAAGCCAGCCGGCCCAATGGCAGCGTCCCGAGAGGCAGGCTCCGCCTCTCGGCGGACGGGCCGCGCTGCACCGGACAGAGCGGCCGCACTTCAAGGTGGGTGATGAGGTCTCAGCCCTTAAAGCCGCGTCTAGGCAGCGCGGCGTCGGGGGGCGCGGGTGCGGCCCCCGTGGGCCCTGCCGGCTCCGCGCCCATGTTTCACCTCGGCCTGCTCAGCACGCGCGGCCGCCGTGTCCTTGGGCGTGCAGTCGGGGCGGGGGTGACCGATACGCTGGCGGCCTCCAGGGCGCATGCGCCGCCGGCTCCGTGGGGTCAGAGGTCGGGAGGAAAGTCAAGGAAGGAACCGGGTTGGGCACCTAGCCCTGAAGTCAGCGGTCGAAAGAAATGGGCCCGCCAGAGATCTCAGGTCACGGGAAGGGCACTTTGCGGCTCTGGCCAAGTGCCAGGCTCTGGGCTAAACACGTGGCCTCTTCGAGCCCCCCTCCATCCCCGTGACCCCCTTATCACAGATGAGAAAACCCAAGGTCATTGGGCAGGCAGGGAGGCAGTTCCAGAAGGACCTTGATGCGGGGGGCGGGGGAGAGGAATTTGATCTTGAGGGTTATTTAAGGCTTTAAGGGGTTCCAGCAGGGGAAGGCTGGGAGGTGTAAAAGGCGGGGTTTGGCCTGGGTTCACATCACGAACGCCCCCTCAGTGTGCGACTTTGGGCAAGTCACTTAACATGACTGAGCGTCTCATCTGTGACCCCTAGCACTGTGCCTGGCACGGCGAGCTCTCAATAAGTGCTGGTGGCGGTTGGCAGTATTACCTGGGTCAGTTTGGAGGCCGAGAGGGGCAGCTCCTGGGCACAGGAAGGCCATCTGTGACAGGAATGAGGGTGAGCAAGGGACAAGATGCCACAGTGCCTCTGGGGTCAAGGGTCAGGGCGCCTGCCGTGCTAGAGTTTCATGTGGGGAGGATCATACCTGTCTGGGACCCACCTGTGCCTGCCTCTCTTTTCACACCCCACAGATGCGCTGCCTGACCATGCCCGTGTTGCTTCGGGCCCTGGCCCAGGCCCAGGCCGCACGTGCAGGTAGGACCAAGGGTACCCTTCCTGGGTGTGGGGGCCCAGCCTCCTGGCACAAGGTCACATCTGCACGGTGTAACCCTTCTCCTTGCAGGGCATGCCAATGGCCGGGGCCTCCACAGCAGCGCAGTGGCAGCCACCTACAGTGAGTCCCGGGGTGCCTCGAGCCTCAGGCTTGGTGATCATGGTCCTGCCAGGGGCAGGGGAGAAGGCCTGGGTTCTCCTCCTGGCTTTGCTGGGGGCTCCCCCTCTCGGAGCCTCAGTTTCCCCTCTGTAAAATGAAGCGGGTGATCAAAATGATTCATGGGGGTGGGGTCTGTTATTGCAGGGCATGTGGGGGGGTGGTCCTTCCCTGTGGCTATACATATGATCTCAGACCCTCCCTACGTGGGACAAGGAGGGGGCTGCCAGGTGTGAACCCTGGGAGCCTGTACCTCCTCCTCAGGACGCGAGCACCCAAGCCCCACCTGCATCCCCTCCAGGCCTGGATGGCCTCATAGGCGCAGGGAGAAGCAGGCCAGGACTGCCCGTGGCCGGAGGCCAGCCTCGAGGGTTGCTTACTGAGGCAAGGGGTATTTGGTGAATGAACAAGCCCCCCAGGGACCCAGCTCTTACATCTGGGAGGCCGGGCCTCATTTCCTGAGCTGGAGTCCTTGAAGAGGGCCTGTGCGTGGCCCCTGCCATGGCCTCTCTGCCCGCCTCCCCTGCAGAGTATGTGAACCTGCGGGAGCCCTCGATGGACATGAAGTCGGTGACCGACCGGGCAGCACAGACCCTGCTGTGGACCGAGCTCATCCGAGGTGGGCCTGGGGGACGGGAGGCTCGAGGTGGGCTCGGGGGGATAGAGATGTGTGAGGGAGGAGGGGCCCCCCCCACCGTGCCTGTGCTGCCCCCAGGCCTGGGCATGACCCTGAGCTACCTGTTCCGCGAGCCTGCCACCATCAACTACCCGTTTGAGAAGGGCCCGCTGAGCCCGCGCTTCCGCGGGGAGCACGCACTGCGCCGTTACCCGTCCGGGGAGGAGCGCTGCATCGCCTGCAAGCTCTGTGAGGCCGTCTGCCCAGCCCAGGTACGCCCTGACCCTGGATGACCGCCGCCCTGACCCTGGCCGCTGGGAGGGGGAGGCCGCAGTCTGCTGCAGAGAGAGAGAGAAGTGGGCAGCCCTGGGTCCCATTTCTCAACTCCCTGCTGGGTGTGTGTCCCCAGGGAAGTCCCCTCCCACTCTGAGCCACTTGTCCCGTGATAGGAACCATGAGGCCTTGTTGCCGGAGCCGACTCAGAGGTGGTGAGTCAACGGAGGGAAGCTTCCAGTCCTGAGCAGACTATGAGATACACTTGTGGCCTGTCCTAGGGGGTCTGGTCGTGAGTGTGAGAGCCAGGCTGGAGCCACGAGGCTGCACTTGAAGGTCTCCACTTTGACATGGGCGGCAGCAGTGTTAGGAGCCCTGCCTACACATGTGCCCTTCAGAGGGCCGGACCCGGGGAGACTCGGACCACAGCGGGGCACTCGCTGCCCCTGGCAGCAGCTCCTTTGAGCCCCTGGCATTTGGTTCTGTCGGAGGGTCCCGCATGGACTGCTGAGAGTCACGGCTTATGGGTGCAGAAACAGACAAAGTGGGGACGCTCGGGTGGTGCATGTGCCCGGCAGGTGCCCAGCAGGCACAGGGGTCCTGACTGTCCACACAGCGTCCCCCTCCCAGCGGTTGCTCCAGCCATGTCTCTGTGACTCAGGACAGCTCCCGTCTGAGTCCTGGCTCGGCTCCTGCACCAATCCCAGGTTCTGCAGCCCATGGGCTGTGGCCTTGTGGTCCCCAGTCTCTGTAGCATGTAGGAGCCCCCTCTCCCCCACCCCGAGAAATAGCAGTGGCATCCAGGCAGTGAGTGCCGACCATAGACCAGTACTGTGCCAAGCTCATGACCTCTCTCTGCAACAGCTCTAGGTGGTCAAGGTTATTATCCCCATTTTTATAGAGGAGGAAACTGAGGCACAAAGAGAGAGGCTATTAGCCCAAGGTCCCACTGTGAGTGGTGGGCCTTACACTCCTGGGGACATCTCAGGGCCATGGCCACATCCCTTTGAAGGTCCTCGCCTCTGGGGAAGCCCTGGGCCACCCCTTCCTTCAACCAGTGCCAGGCTGCCCTCGGGAACTGAGAGTTAAGGACCTGTGTTTGAGTCTGTTTACTCGGTGGCTTTGGGAAGGCACTCCACCTTTCTGAGCTTCAGTTTTTTCATCCATTAAATGGAGATAACTAGGTGTAGTTGGGAGGGTTGTTCAACATATAGTCAGCAGAAAGTGGGCATTATTTACAGGGTGAGACCCCCCAGGGCTGCAGGTGCCCTGGTGTGCCAGGCAGGCAGCAGCCCTCTCCTCGTGGGACTCGCATTCTCAGGCAGGAGGTGATGGCAGATAGCATATGAGAGTGTCAGCTCAGGCAGGCACGCAGAGGCCGGCGTCATGGCTGTGGCAGGTGGCCTCTTAGGAGGGGAGTCAGGAAAGGCCCACGAGGATGGAGAGTGGACGACAGAGGGGCCTCTCTGTAGGCCCATGCGGGGCTGGATCCTGTGCCAGGGGCCATGTGGCTGGCAGGTGACAGTCCCCTGTGCCACCGCCTAGGCCATCACCATCGAGGCTGAGCCGCGGGCCGATGGCAGCCGCCGGACCACGCGCTACGACATCGACATGACCAAGTGCATCTACTGCGGCTTCTGCCAGGAGGCCTGCCCCGTGGACGCCATCGTGGAGGTGGGCGGGGCCCTGCGGCGGGGGAGGAGGGGCTGGAGCTCCTGGGAGGGGCCTGACACAACTGCGCCTGCCTTGCGCCCGCAGGGCCCCAACTTCGAGTTCTCCACGGAGACGCACGAGGAGCTGCTGTACAACAAGGAGAAGCTGCTCAACAACGGGGACAAGTGGGAGGCCGAGATCGCTGCCAACATCCAGGCCGACTACCTTTACCGATGACCGGCCGGCCCGCGGCCTCTCCTGCCCAATAAAAAGCTCTGACCTCCCCCACCACCTCTGTCATGCGTCTGCTGTCTGAGCCGGGACCATCCGCAGCCTGTGGATTCTTCCGGTGGATCAGATTCTTGGACCGAGTTGCCTTACCTGTGCGACCCGCTGGGCCCGGCCCACAGCAGCCTGCGGCCCACACGTCTTCCCAGGCATATTCCGCAAAGGCTTAGCTGAAGGTCGGCTCAGGCCACTGTTTGCATAATCCTGAGTGATCAGTTGGTGAGGCCG
Source organism: Budorcas taxicolor (assembly GCF_023091745.1). Classification (NCBI taxonomy): domain Eukaryota; kingdom Metazoa; phylum Chordata; class Mammalia; order Artiodactyla; family Bovidae; genus Budorcas; species Budorcas taxicolor. Next base: position 46,267,381 of record NC_068934.1, read on the forward strand.
GGGCCTGTCCTCTCCTGAGGCCCACCCACAGCTGAGAGTCTTGAGAACCTAGAGCCTGCTGAGAAAGGGGAGTCTCCGGGAAGAAGCTGGGCGAAGTCTTGTTTGTCCAACCTCAGGCAGAAGTACGTCAAGTAGCGGGAACTTGGACAGGCCAGGGCATCCTTGCTGGGGGCGGGGTGGGGGAAGCCTGCTCTGGGGTAACGGTCACGAGGGGATGACACAAGCCCTGCTGCCCGTGAGCTGGCTTTGCCTGTTCTCCAGCCACATCCCTTTTCCTCCCCAAGTTCCTCAGGGCAGACTGCTGACGTCGCTTCTGCTGCTCAGGACTTCCTGCTTTGTAGCCCCAGCAAAGCAATGTGGTTCCTTCTGGGGCCACACGCAAGCCCATGGTGGCAGAATAGCCCCCACAACAACCCCTTCTGACTTGGTGCTGAGCGTGTGAGAGCATTTCAGTTCATTCTCAGCAGTGAGGAAGCTGGCTCAGAGAGGTGAAGTGACTTGCTCAGGATCACACAGCACGCATCTTGAAAAAACTAACAGGTCTGAGAGATTTCAAGAATTCCCTTCATCATTTCCAAAAGTGCTTTTTTACAAAACACTAATCTCTCCAGATGCTTAGAAGGGGCAGGGTGTTCTTTGGATCAGTAAGTGTAGGCAGTGCCCCAAGGGGGCCTCTCCCTTCTGGGACAGGCTCTGTCTGGGAGCATATTCAAGGCTCTGAGAAGGCCTGCAGCAGAGAAGCCCAGACTTTGCCCAACTCATTCCTGGAGAGCCCCCTTTCTCAGATCACCTGCTGACATCTGGGCCTGGTTACCAGGCCCTGCTGGGCCATCTCCCAGGACCTGTGTGGTCCCACCATTGGCCAAAGTTTTGGGGCCCTTATAATCCACAAAGTGGCTCAGAAGTAAGTACAGGACCAGAAAGGACAACTTGAGCCCTGGGAGTGTCCGTGAGTTCAGCACTGCTAGTCCTGGCAGCTGCTGGGAGCAGGAACTCCAAAAAACAGGCCAGCTGTCAGAGGCAGGCTCGAATATCCTAAATCACTTCTAATTTTGGTTTTATCAGACGTACCCAGTATTAGATGCTTGACATGGAGTCTCTTTCTGTACACGGGAAAATTGTTCAGTCACTCAGTTGTGTCCAACTCTGACTCCACAAACTCCAGCACACCAGGCTTCCCTGTCTTTCACCATTTCCTGGAGTTTGCTTAAACTCATATCCATTCAGTCGATGATGCCATCCAACCATTTTGCCCTCTGTTGCCTTCTCCTGCCCTCAATCTTTTCCAGCATTGAGGTCTTTTCTAATGAGCTGGTTCTTTGCATCAGGTGGCCAAAGTATTGGAGCTTCAGCATCAGTGCTTCCAATGAATATTCAGGGTTGATTTCCTTTAGGATTGAATGGTTTGATCTTGCTGTCCAAGGGACTCTCAAGAGTCTTCTCTAGCACCACAGATGAGCCTGTCTAGCTTCTGACTTAATTCCTTCCCTCACTGCCAGGTCAGCTCTAAGGCCATTTTGAAACATGTTAAGAGTTCCAGTTTGCCCTGCGTGGGAAGCACTGACCTGAGGCCCCCAGTGGTACTCAGTTCAGTTGTGTCGAAGTTTCTCCTTGAAAATAACCCTACCAAAAGTGTCCCCATTCTTCAGAAGACACCTTGGCTGTGACTCAGTTTCCAGGCCCCAGCTCTAGGGCTCCATTTGCCCACCCCTCAGAGGCCGTTGGGCTTCCCTTGTAGCTCAGTTGGGAAAGAATCTACCTGCAATGCAGGAGACCCACGTTCGATTTCTGGGTCGGGAAGATCCCCTGGAGAAGGGAATGGCAACCCACTCCAGTATTCTTGCCTGGAGAACCTCAGGGACAGAGGAGCCTGGCAGGCTATAGTCCATGGGGTCACAGGAGTTGGACACGACTTAGCAACTACACCACCACCACCACCACCACCACCACCACCACCACCACCAGAGGCCCTTCCTCTGCCGTGGGGGTTCAAGGATCACCAGAGCTGACCCAGTGGGTACAGTCTTGGCCAGTTCAAAGTGCAGGAAGCTGGACAGTGGTGACCCACAGGCTGGGACCGGATATGCTGCATGAAGCTAATAGGAGTGAGGACCCAGGGACAAGTCCAGTCACAGGAGAAGCGAGAGTGAGGGCAGAGCACTGCCCAGCACCTGCAGCTGCGGTCTGCTGCCTGGACCTCGGCGTCCTGCTGCCACTGAGGGAAGAGGCCCAGAGAAGGGCAGCCGCCCACCCAAGGGCCCAGAGCACTGGGCCTGGAGTCCAGGCGGGCTCTCAGAAACAGGAAGAGAACAGGACCTGTGTGACTACAGCCTCACTCGAGGGAAGGGGACCCAGAGGTGGGGACACGTGGGTCTCGGGCCCCAGGTCTGAACCTATTGGGGATCCTATCAGCCACAGGCCCAGGTGGTGGAAGTCCCGCCAGGTAGCCCCTGGGCCTGGGCTGAGCACTTCCCCACATCCCAGCCTTGCAGACGTGCACGGTGGGCGCCAGTGTCTGCCCTGGGGTCTGGGCCTCCTCGCCCGGATTAGGCGGCTCAGGGCTCGGAATGGTTTCCCACCCGGGGGGCGAGGAAGCGAGGGCCCAGCCGGAGGCGGGCCTCTCACCCGCCCTCCGGCCAGGCTCCTGCACCGACTCCAGGACTCCGGGGCGGGTCCACGGCGACCCGGGGGCGGGGCTTCCCTGGCCCCGCCCCTCCCGGCCCCGCCCGTCGGGAAAAGTGAGTTGCGTGGGCGCCGCGGAGGCAGAGAGAAGTTGAGCCAGGAGATCCGAGCCGAGCCGAGCAGTGCCGCGTGAGGCCGACCCGGGGTGAGTGCCCCAGCGAGGGCTACAGGGCCCCCCGCTCTGCCTGCCGCCCTCGCTTCCCTCCGCCCCGGAAGGGAGTCTTGGCGCCCACACCCGTGTGGATCAGTAGAGGCAGCTCAGTCCGCAGGCCCGCGTGTGTCAGCCCTTGGTGGGGGGTGGGGGTGCACAGACGCGACTCAGAGGAGGAAGAGGAGGAGAATGGGGGTGTTAACAGCCTGTGACCCCCCTGTGGCCTGGCTCTGCCGGGCCAGGCTGTGCTCAGAGCTTTCTCTGCTGCGTCTTCCTGGGAGGGAGGGACCCATTCTACAGGTGCGGAAACTGAGGCCCAACCCAACTAGGCAGAGGCAGAGGTAGAAGAGAGCGCAGACCCTTGCCTGCAGCGCGGCTCATCGCGGCGAGCCAGGGGCTCAGAAGAGAAGTGTCCGGAGGAGCTGGCCCTAGCCTTCAGCCTCCCAAGGGAGAAAGAGGCGAGGGGCACAAAGTGACTAGTCTGGACCCTGAAGGACCTCGGCCCCTTCCTTTGCTCTGTAAATGTCGTGGGGGGTGGGTCCTGGCTCAGCAGCGGCCAGGGTAGAGGAGGGGGAGGGGATGAGCCGGTGGAGGGCTGAAATGCCAGGGGAGGGGTCTGACCAGGTCTCTGGACTCCTGTGCTTGACCACCAAAGGGAAGGGCCAGGCCCCGGGGCCCTGTGAGACGGGTACCAGGCCGGACTGGTCACAGCAGCTGTCCAGGACTGCTACCCGCCACGATCCCGGATCTAGCTCCCTGCAACCCCTCATTTGGCCAGCCTCACCTTTCAGGGTGCCTGGGGCAAGGAACAACCCTCCCCCTGAGGACACACGTTGGGCCGGAACTTCCAAACCTGCAGCCCGGGCTCCTGCCTGGCTTGGCCACCTGCTGACCAGTCTATAAAACAGGGGTGCAGTGCCCCCTCCCCCAAGGCCTGCTGTTAGTTTTAAATGAGGTAGTGGAGGTGACAAGGTACATGGGGACCCTGGTTATTTTTATCTCCCCACCAGGTTCTACCTCCGCTTGGTGGCCAGGTCCCGTTCACTCAAAGAGGAAGTGGAGGCCCAGAGAGGGTGGGAGAGTCCCCCAAGGACACACAGCTAATCCCAGCTTGGGCAGGGCTCAGAGCCTCCATCCCTGGGCTGCTCGCCCACCCTCCCCTATTCACGGCCCCCAGCCGACTCTCCCCATTCTCTCCACTGGGGAAGGGGCTGCTTTTCCTATTTACTCTAAAGTTAACCAGACCCAGGGGAGGAAGTGACCCGCTAGGTGGCTCCAGCCCAGGCTGTGGGCGGGGCACTCTGGCGCCAAACGTTCACCCTCAGCGGGGCCCTCGCCCAGCGCTTCCCCTTCCCCCCATCAATGGGAGAGCTAAGGAAGCGGAGTCCCACAGAGGGGCTGGGGGCCGGCCCTGGGCCCCCAGGGCAGTGGCCGTGGAGTCTTGGCCTGTGAGCTGGGCGTCCACGGGGCCCATCGGAGGCCAGGGGAGCCTCCCCCGCTGACATTGGAGCAGAGCCCCCACCAGGCCCTTCCTGCCCATTCAGTTTCCATAGTTTCACTTTCCGTGGTTTCGACACCTGGAGGATTCCTCCCAGGGCTGCGGCGGGGCTGCCCAGGCCCCAGGGGAAGGTCCTCCTTGTTCAGAGGCCCTGCCCATCCCCTGTGTCCTCCCCGAGGCTCGGGGGTGGCCCCCACCCCCTCAGCATACAGATGACTCAGGGAAGAGGCAGGCTCCGACTGCCGAGGGGCCAGGCCAGACCTCAGCCCCATGTCCTTGTCATGGCGCTCCCTGGGGCCGAAAGGCGAAGGCTCCAGCTGGCCGCGGCAGGTCAGAAGGCCAGCGCTAGAGGTGGCCTTTGACCTGGGGCCCTGAAGAGGTGAGGGCAGGTCACGGAGAGGGGACGACAGGAGATGGGACCAGGTGTGAGAAGAGCCAGTGTCACCAGGAGCCGCTGGGGCAGGGGGTGCAGCGGTCTCAGACAAGTCAGACCCAGCTGGGGAGGAGCTTGGTGTTGGACTCTGGGTCCGGCCGTGGGGTCAGCTGCGCTGCCTGCTTCTAGTGTGACATCAGCACCCTGCCGAGCCGCCCTGGGCCTCAGTTTCCCCATCTGTCAGATGACAGCACCTTGGAGGACCATAGGAGCACGGAGTTCCTAGGCGGTGGGCAGCTGCCTGTTTCCTGCCTCCCAGCCTGAGCCCCCATGCCTGCCCGCCCCGCAGGACCATGGGCTCCATGTTCCGGAGTGAGGAGGTGGCACTGGTCCAGCTCTTCTTGCCCACAGCTGCCGCCTACACCTGCGTGAGCCAGCTCGGGGAGCTGGGCCTGGTGGAGTTCAGGGATGTGAGTGGGGCCGGGATGGGCGTTGGGGGAGGCCTCGTCCCTGGGCGTCCCAGAGGGTGGGCCATCGCCCTGTACTGATCCCCGGCCCAGCTTGAATCCCGGTGGCCTCTGCCCCTGGGTGCTCTGTTCTCAGGAAGGCTGTCTTTACTCATGCCTCCCCCAGGCTGGGTTTAGCCAGGCCTCCTCAGCCCTGGTCCACGTAGGGCCTAGTTGTCCTCACTTGGGCATCGGGAGGTTCATGGTGTGGTCAGCCTAAGGAGAGCCAGCCTGCCCTTGTGGGGGACCTCCTTGGCCCCCCCGGCCTGGAATACTGACCCTTCCATGCACAACCACAGCTCAATGCCTCAGTGAGTGCCTTCCAGAGACGCTTCGTGGTGGATGTTCGGCGCTGCGAAGAGTTGGAGAAGACCTTCAGTGAGTTGACCCTGGGCCCGCACACCCCAGGCAGACTTCCCAGAGGAGGTGCCAGTGGAACTTGGTCTGAAAGGAAGAGTCCCAGGCACCCAGTTGGAAGACAGAGAAGGGAGAGCCAGGCCAGGCCCTGCAGAGCCAGGCCAGGGCAGCTGGGCTCTGTGGGGTGTTCTTGAGTGAGCTGAGCTGATGCCCAGGCCAGGGTTCGGACGAGCCCTTGAGCGCTGAGTGAGGCCTCGGGACATCGTCCTGCAGATGCTGAGAGCTACCTGTAGGTCTCTAAGCAGGAGCGAAGCATGGACAGAACTTTCTCTGCTGCAGGTGGACTGGGGTGAGCAGAGGCCACCAGTCTTGGCTCGGTGCCCCAAGGAGTAGCTTCTCCTTGGACCTGGGCAAGAAGGACCCCTGCCCTGGGTTGTGTTCCAGAAGCCCCTCCCAGGAGGATCTGGCACAGTGGGAGGAGAGAGCATGTCTGGTTAACGGTTAGCTTGCCTGATAGGTTTTAAGCAGTCAGGCAGGTCGTCCGTGGGCCTGCATGCAAGCTGCTGTCCGAGGCCCTGCAGCGCTAGGCCGCCTGCTGTGGGACCCAGGCCAGGGGCTGGGGATGGACGGAGAGCAGCCCAGAAGAGCCCCAGGCGGGGAAGCAGAGTAAACCTGCAGGGGTGGAGGTTTAGTCTGAGGTTTTTCTGGGGTCTTGGACTCAGTGAATCAGTTGGCTGGTGGCCAGGGAAATTGGAAGTGATGTTTAGAATCACCTCGACGTTAGCAGCCCTTGGCTGTGTGTGTGCTCAGTTGCTCAGTCGTGTCTGACTCTTTGTGACCCCATGGACTGCAGCCCACCAGGCTCCTCTGTCCGTGGAATTCTCCAGGAAAGATTATTGGAGTGGGTTGCCATTTCCTCCTCCAGTGGATCTTCCCGACCCAGGGATCGAACCCGGGTCTCCTGTGTCTGCTGCACTGGCAGGCAGAATTTTTTGCCTGATGAACCGCTGGGGAAGCCCTCCAGCCCTTGGCTAGTGGTGGCCATTAGCTGGTGGAGGCCCCTGAGCGGCGCCCCCTGACACTCCTCCCCTCCTCACCCAGCCTTCCTGCAGGAGGAGGTGCGGCGGGCTGGGCTGACGCTGCCTCTGCCCGAGGCGGGGCTGCTGGCCCCCCCGCCCCGCGACCTTCTGCGCATCCAGGAGGAGACTGACCGCCTGGCTCAGGAGCTCCGGGATGTTCGGGGCAACCAGCAGGCCCTGCGGGCCCAGTGGCACCAGCTGCAGCTCCACGCGGCCGTACTGGGCCAAGGCCACAGCCCCCCGGTCAGTGTAGCCCCCCGGGCAGGGACGCGGGGCGGGAGTGCTCGGCCCCCCCAGGCTGGGGCTCATGGGGCTTCTCGGCTTCTAGGTGGCGGCCACCCACACCGATGGGCCCTCGGAAAGGACCCCCCTGCTCCAGGCCCCCGGAGAGCCACACCAGGACCTGAGGGTCAAGTAAGTGAGGGGCAGCTTGGCGCTCTTTCTGGCCCAGTGCAGACTCCTTGTCCAGTGCTCCCTCAGACTGCCCCCTGCCTTCTCCTCCCTCGGGCCTGGGATTCCCCTCTGCCCTACAGGTTTCTTCCCTCCTGGTGTGTGCCGGGTGGGCTCCTGCCTTCCCCGTGGGAGTGAGGGGTGGTGTGCCTGGCTGGTATGGGGAGGCGGGGTGGAGGGGAGGGGAGGGGAGGTCGGCGCAGCCCCAGCGCAGCCCCTGCCCAGCCCCGCCTGGCCCCGCAGCTTCGTGGCCGGTGCGGTGGAACCCCAAAAGGCTGCGGCCCTGGAGCGCCTGCTCTGGAGGGCCTGCCGTGGGTTCCTCATCGCCAGCTTCCGGGAGACGGAGCAGCAGCTGGAGGACCCAGTGACGGTGCGCAGGCGCGGGCTGGGGGCTGTTTGGGCGGGGGTGCGGCCCCTCCAGGTGCGGGGACTGCAGGGTGACCTGGGCCCCCCTCCGCAGGGTGAGCCTGCCACGTGGATGACCTTCCTCATCTCCTACTGGGGCGGGCAGATCGGGCAGAAGATCCGCAAGATCACTGACTGGTGAGCGCCCCCCGGGGCCCTGGGTGTCCCCCACACCCCACGCTGAGCCCGCGCCGTCCTCCACGCTCCCACGCATGTGGCCTGGACCCTGGGCACCTGCTCACCCTCCGGCTCCCTGCCAGCTTCCACTGCCACGTCTTCCCGTTTGCGGAGGAGGAGGCGGCCCGGCACGCAGCCCTGCAGCAGCTGCAACAGCAGAGCCAGGAGCTGCAGGAGGTGGGTGCCCGCGGCCAGGGTGGACCTCTGGCTGCCACCCCCCAGGCTCACCAACCCCCTGACCAGCTGCTCTGGCCACAGGTCCTGGGGGAGACGGAGCGCTTCCTGAGCCAGGTGCTGGGCCGCGTGCAGAGGCTGCTGCCGTCCTGGCAGGTGCAGATCCGCAAGATGAAGGCCGTGTACCTGGCCCTCAACCAGTGCAGCATGAGCTCCACGCACAAGTGCCTCATCGCCGAGGCCTGGTGTGCCACACGCGACCTGCCCGCCCTGCAGCAGGCCCTGCAGGACAGCTCGGTGAGCGGGGGCCTCCCGCCCACCCACACTGCCAGGCAGGGGCCCCTCCTCACAACACACTTCCCATTCCTGGTGCCATGGGTACCCTGCCTTTGCCGGGTCTCCTCCTCCAGGGAGTCCTCCATGATGCCTCTGGCCCAGCAAGCCCTCTCCCCACCCCCACTTCCCCTGAGGCCTTAGGATGGGCCGTCGTACCCTGCGGGCCACGCTGGGTATTGTTAGAACCACGTTCAGATCGAGGTTCTGCAGGCACCAGCCCTGTGACCTTGGGCTGATTGGAGGGAGCCTTGGGCTCATCTGTGAAATGGGTGTGCCGACCCTGCCTCCCCGGGGGTGGCCACTGTAGGCAGGGTCACCGGTGGCAACAAGGGGCTCCTTCTCCCCAGCCACCTGGATGGGGAGAAGCACGCTTGTGTTTCCCAAGTAACTTCTGGGCCAGTCTCTGGCTGTCTCTAAAGCCCCCTGAACAGGGGGCAGGTGGGGCTGGTCGTCCGGTTTCACAGGGAGAGAAGGGGCTGCCCCAGGTCCCTGGGCTGCCACCCAGTGAGTCCCCACAGTGCTCTGCCTCTCCAGCCTCTGCCTGGCTGGGCGGCAGGGTGGTCCAAGGCCCCTGGAGGCCCCTGCAATCAGCCTTCTCTGTCTGTCTGCCTGCCTGCCGGGTGCCCCAGAGCGAAGCAGGTGTGAGCGCCGTGGTTCACTGCATCCCCTGCCGGGACATGCCCCCCACGCTCATCCGTACCAACCGCTTCACGGCCAGCTTCCAGGGCATCGTGGACGCCTATGGTGTGGGCCGCTACCAGGAGGTCAACCCCGGTGAGGGCCGCCGCCTCCCGCAGCCCTGGCCTTTGGGAGGGTCAGCTGCTGCCCTGGGTGGAAGGCTGGCAGGGCTATGTCTCCACGCTGGGGCTGCCCCGGCCTCCTGGGATGAGAGATGCTCTGCTTCTCATGCTCTTGGGGGGAGCCCAGGGTCTTCGAGTGTACCCCCAACAAACCCCACCTTGTTACACGTACAAGGGAGCCAGCCGAGTTGTGCAAAGAACAACAGCTTTGCAGCAGGAGTGGCCTGGGTTTAAGATCCTACTTGCTTACCTTGATGAGTTTTTTAGCTTCTCTGAGCCTCAGTTTCCTCATCTGTGAAATGGAGATAACGGTTCAGCTCTGAGCAATCTTGGGAAGATGAATGGTCACCAAAGGTTTCAAACCAGTGGCCCACGAGGCCAGAATCCATCTGCTTGTATGTTTTGTTTGGCCATGTTGTCCAGACACGTTGAGAGGTTCGAGTTGGGTCAGGTTTTCCCAGAAGCAGACCCTGAGGTGGGGTCTCTGCTGCAAGTGGTCTCTTAAGAGAGGTGTTCCTGGGAGAAACCAGTAAGGGACCTCAGGGGATGGGGAGGCGTGTGGGGAAGGGACGGCTGAGCAGGGCCAGTCCTGGGTGAAGTCCGGCCACGCTGGAGCATGTCTGTCTCAAGGCTGACAAGCAGGGCTTCCACACCCGGCGCCCTCAGCTGTCAGCCAGCCCTGGCAGGCAGGCAGCGAGGCCGTCAGCTCCTGGCACATCCCGGGCGCTCACCAGCCTGGAGAGGCTGCTGCTCGGAGAGTGGCGCATCTGGCAGGGGCCCACACAGAGCTGCTGAGGGCCCCGTGCCCCCTGGGCAGAGTGTATGCTGCAGGCACCAGGGCTTAAAGTGGGAGTTTTGGCAAAAGTCTGCCTTTTCCCAGGACTTTGGCAAAAAGTGAGAGCTTTGGCAGCATGGTGCCCACTCCCAGGAGGCTGGAGCTGGGTGTGGCCACCCCTCCTGTTTGGGTCCATGCTGGGGCCAGTGGGCACTGGCTCCCTCCCTCCCTGGCCCCGGCCACCTTCCCGAGGCCCATGGGACCTGGCCCGTCACCTGCCTGGTCCCTCTCCTTCCAGACAACACTCCCCCTGAGGCAGGCTGGCTGCTGTGTGCCCAGTGGCCCAGCGTCCCCGGTGTCGCTGGGTGAGGGCTGCAGGGCGTCTCCATGTGATCCTGGAGGAGGGGTCTGGGGGTGAAGCGTGAGGAGGGCCCTTTCAGGAGGGGGACTTAGTCCGGGGCCAGGGAGGGGTCCTACCTCACCTGGTGGGCAAGAGAAAGGGTTAGGGGCCCCGAAGGTGGTACGAGCAGGACCTGAGGGTGGAATCTGGGGCTGTGTGGACTGAGGCCCGGATCTCGTGTCCTCTGGGGCCTGCTGACCCTCCAGGATAGCACCTGGGAGCTTGATGTGCACTACCCTACCACACACACTTCGCCTGCCCGTAGGTCCGCGGCGTGGGCAGGTGGCAGTCTGCTTGGAGCAGCCTGATCCCCAGATATCCGCGGCTGCTGATGCGCCCCCAGCGGCTGCTGATGCGCCCCCAGCTCTCAGCAATAGCTCTGCTGGGGTATTCATTTGCTCCGGCTGCCGTAACAGAGCATCCCCGATGGGGCGGCTTCAACAGTGGCTATTTATCGTCTCTCCATTCCGGAGGCTGGGAACCTGAGATCAGGGTGTTGGCAGGGCTGGTTCCTCCTGAGAGCTTGAGGGGGCTTCTGTTCAGGCCTCCCTCCTTGGCTGGGAGGCAGCCATCTTCACGTTTGCATGGCCTTCTCCACTGTCTGTGTCTAAGGTCCAAATCGCCGATTTTACAAGGACAGCAGTCATATTCGATTAGGACTCACGCTAATGACCTCGTTTTCACTTGGTTACATCTGTAAAGATTGTACCTCCGAATGAGGTCACTTTCTAAGGAGCTGGGGGGTTAGGACTCCAACCTACCTATGAGGGGGTGCACAATTTGACCCATAACTGGGATGTGCATTAGAATCCTAACATCTATGAGAAAATTTCCCCATTTGCTAAAGGGAAGCTGAGGCCCCAAAGATTAAGTGACCAAATTGGCCTTCTGGAACTTGCCATGGGCCAGCCAGGACTCCCATCGGGCTCTCTGTGCTTCTGCTTAAAGCTCTTCTCATAAATAATAGCTAGAACTAATGAGTTTATATTACTTATTTATTTTATGGCCTGCTGTCTCATTTTTAATAGCCCCAGAAAGTAGTGGTATTATCTCCATTTTGCCCATGGGGAGATGGCGGTTCAGAGAGGTTAAGACACTAGCCAAAGGTTGCACAGCTAGGAGACGGCTGGCTCTTGCATGCGGGCAAGCGGTGTGGCATCCCTGCCTGACAAACACCACCTTTGTGTCTCCTGTGGCCCTGGCCCCTGGCTTGGGGGCCCCTATAGAGGGCCGGGGTCATGGCTGACTGCGTGGCCCCTCTGCCCACAGCACCCTACACCATCATCACCTTCCCCTTCCTCTTTGCTGTCATGTTTGGTGACGTGGGCCACGGGCTGCTGATGTTCCTCTTCGCCCTGGCCATGGTGCTGGCCGAGAACCAGCCGGCTGTGAAGTCAGCGCAGAACGAGGTGAGGAGTGGCGGGGGGCTGGGGGTGGGGGTAGGGGAGAAGCGGGGGTGCAGGCACAGCCGGGGCCCAGGGCCAGCTCTCACTACACCCACACCCCCAGATCTGGAGGACCTTCTTCGGGGGTCGCTACCTGCTGCTGCTCATGGGCCTGTTCTCCATCTACACTGGTTTCATTTACAACGAGTGCTTCAGCCGCGCCACGGCCATCTTCCCCTCGGGCTGGAGCGTGGCAGCCATGGCCAACCAGTCCGGCTGGAGGTGAGCCCCGGCCACCCCCCTACTGCAGCTCCGAGGCGCCTGGGCCCCTGACCGCCCCCTCCCCACTTGTCACAGCGATGCCTTCCTGGCCTGGTGAGCCCCGGCCACCCCCCTACTGCAGCCCCGAGGCCCCTGGGCCCCTGACCGCCTCCTCCCCACTCTTGTCACAGCGATGCCTTCCTGGCCCAGCACCAGCTGCTTGCCCTGGATCCCAACGTCACCGGTGTCTTCCTGGGACCCTACCCGTTCGGCATCGACCCTGTGAGTCCTGGCCATCCGTCCGGGGTGGTGCGGGTGGGAGGGTGGGTTTGGGCTCCCTGCTCAGTGCCCCCCAGACCAGGGCCTGCCTGGCAGGGCCCACACTGCAGCCTCTTGAAAAGCAGAGAAGTGAGTCCTGATAAGGACAGTGTTCTGTATGTAGCCCCTCTGTGCCAGGCAGGCACCGTTCTGAGGCCTTGTTGAAATGATTTTGTGTCCCAGTCCTTGCGACAACTCCACGGAGTGCATGTCGGTGCACACTCTCCCCATTTCACAGATGAGGAAGCTGAGGGTACATGCCCAGAGTTGCCCAGCCAGGAGGAACTGGGGTAGGGGCCCCGGCTGTGCTCTGAACCATGCCACTCTGCTGCTCATCGGGTGGGTGATGGCTTGTGCAGGGGCCCCTGGAGGGGCACACACGGGCCGATGAGACTCGGGTGGGGAGGCCCCTTCGTGACCCCCCGCGGCCCTCCTGCTCCCCCAGGTCTGGAGCCTGGCCGTCAACCACCTGAGCTTCCTCAACTCCTTCAAGATGAAGATGTCCGTCATCCTGGGGGTCAGCCACATGACCTTCGGGGTGGTCCTGGGAGTCTTCAACCACGTGTGAGGGCCGGGGTCCTGGGGTTGGGGGTCGCGAGCAGGGCCAGAGTGGCCTGTTGACCCGGCTCCCCCGTACTCCGCCCCCTCGCCCCTGCCCCAGGCACTTCGGCCAGTGGCACCGGCTGCTGCTGGAGACCCTCCCCGAGCTGGTCTTCCTGCTGGGGCTGTTCGGCTACCTGGTCTTCCTGGTCGTCTACAAGTGGCTGCGCCTCACGGCCGCCAGCGCTGCCACGGCCCCCAGCATCCTGATCCACTTCATCAACATGTTCCTCTTCTCGCGCAGCCCCACCAACCGGCAGCTCTTCCAGGGGCAGGTGGGTGGGACGTGGAAGGGCTGGTGCGTGTGGCCTTGGGTGGGGCCGGGTGGGGCCACGCCCACCATGGGGCCCCGCCCCTTGGCTGCAGATCCCGGTCTGGAAAGCGGGATGCAGACCTAAGGCGGTGAGACGAGGAGGGAGGTCGAAGGCCCCGCAGAGATGGTCCAGCAGAAGGGGTGCTGGCAGCCTGGGGTGCCACCCTCCCAGAACTCCGAGTGGGGTGGTGTCCCTGCCCCGTGAGGGGCCCTGGCGGAGAAGTGCGGGGCAGGCTCCCTGGGCCCGGGGAACCGCGTGGCGCCCTGACTCCCGCCCTCCCTCACAGGAGGTGGTGCAGTCCACCCTGGTGGTCCTGGCCCTGGCCACGGTGCCCGTGCTGCTGCTGGGCACTCCCCTGTTCCTGCGCCGGAAGCACCAGCGCCGCCAGTCTCAGAGGCGGCGACTGCTGGTAGGGGCAGGGGAGGCGTGCGGGGTGGGCGGGGCGGGTCGCGTCCGGGCTGTGAGAGCCCACCCGGGCCGTGTGTCTGCTGATGCTCCCACCTCCAGGATGACGACAAGGCCGGGCTCCTGGGCCAGCCCGACGTGTCTGTGGCCAGCCAGAACTCTGATGAGGAGAAGGCCGGATGCCTGGGGGACCAAGAGGAGGAAGAGGTGGGTGTGGGGACTCCCTGGGTCGCGGGAGGCCAGCGGGCTGGCTTGCCCCTCACTGCTGCTCGTTCCCCTAGTTCGTCCTGTCCGAGGTATTCATGCACCAGGCCATCCACACCATCGAGTTCTGCCTCGGCTGCATCTCCAACACGGCCTCCTACCTGCGCCTCTGGGCCCTAAGCCTGGCCCACGCCCGTAAGTCCCAGCGCCTCCTCCCACACATCTCCTCCCGTCGCTTCCCAGTGTCCCTGTCTGGAAAGGGGGGTGGGGGGGAGGTCCCCTGCTGACCCTCGGGGAGGATGAGCTTAGGGACGCCAAGGTGGCACTGCTCCCTCCCGCACCTGCAGAACTGTCGGAGGTCCTGTGGGCCATGGTGATGCGAGTTGGCCTGGGCCTGGGCGGCGAGATGGGCGTGGAGGCCGTGGTGCTGGTCCCCGTCTTTGCCGCCTTCGCTGTGATGACCGTGGCCATCCTGCTGGTGATGGAGGGGCTCTCAGCCTTCCTGCACGCGCTGAGGCTGCACTGGTGAGAGGCCGCAGGCTGGTGCGGGCAGCACGGGGGGTGGGCCGGGGGCAGGGGTCCTCTCACCAGCTCTCCTCCTCCCCCAGGGTGGAGTTCCAGAACAAGTTCTACTCGGGCTCCGGCTACAAGCTGAGCCCCTTCACCTTTGCTGTGGAGGATGAGTAATGCCCATGACCTGCCCTTACTGTGCCAAGCAGGAAACAAATACTGAGCCGGTGGACTTCCTTGGTGGTTCAGCAGTTAAGACCTCATGCTTCCAGTACAGGGATGGTGCTTCCAATAGTTTGATTCCTGGTCAGGGAACTAAGATCCCACATGCCACACGGTGCGACCGAGTTAAAAAAATAATAAAGACGAAGAAGGCCTAAGACCCGTGTCTTGGTCTTGTCTGAGAGGCAGGGCCTGGGAGGCTGGTGTGCAGGAGCCTGGGCTCTCGCTGGGCTAGTCCTTCCTCGGGAGCCTCTTCTGGTTTGAGGGACACCATCCCAGCCTGTGTCTCTCTGAGGTCTGTCTTTGCAGCTGAAGCTGGTGTGGGTGTGGAGAGGTGGGAGGCACTGATCTAGGATTTGGGTCCTCAAGATGTCAGCAGAGGCCCAAGCAGCACATCGGCAGGACCCCCAGACTCAGGGAATGGGGGAAGAGGGCAGAAGTAGGACAGAGGACTGATGTGTCCAGCGCATTGTAGCTCAGGATGACTGTTGTCCCAGGCTGGACCAGGGGGAGTGAGTGAGCTCCCTGTCCTTGGAGGTATGCAAACTGTAGGATGATGTCTGGGATACTCGGGGTGTGGAGGGAGGTGCTTGGCATGAATTGGCCAGATTCTCGTGTCCTTATGCTGGCGCTGGCCACTGGCACTCACGACACTCTGGAGCAGAGAGCAGCCCGGGGCACTGAGTGTGACCCACATTACACAGGGGACAGTGTGTCAGTCACTCCACGGGGGATGGCAGGTCACACCCGAGCCCTCTTTCCTGCAGACATGGGCAGAGGCTGTCCAGGGTACCCCGAGTGTTACCCAGGGCTCTGAGGGTCAAAACAGGGCTGAACCAGACCCCACGCCCTGCCTCCCTCCTGTACCCAGAGGCCACCATCTTCCCCATCCCCCCCTGGTGGACAGTCCTGCCCCCTGGACATGCAGTTGCTGGGGAGAAGGTGGCACCCTGCGGGCATCTCTGACCTGGGTCCCACCACTGGCTGGGGGGCAGAGCCAGTGCTTCCCAGCGGCCTCACACTCTCCTGCCGAGGAGCTGCAAGTGGTTCTTCCGGCTGCAGGCCCCAGGAACAAAGGCTGCCTTGAAGGCAGAGACGCCCTGGGCACAGCAAGCGGGAAGGAGGCCCCACCACTGTGGCTCCATCTGGCCAGCTGCCAGGAGGAGCCTGTCCCTCCAGAGTCCAGGGCTGCCCCAGCTCAGGGCCCCTGGACGCTGGGCTGCAGCCCACAAGCCTGGCAGAGTCGGATCCAAGAAAGAGCAGCTTCTGGTTAGGAACAGAGAGCGGTGTGTGTCTTGGGACCTGAACCAAGCCCAGGACTCCAAGCCTCACCTTCCTGGGGAGCAGAGCTGAGTGCTCACAGGTGAGGCAGGTGCTCAGCGCCGAGAGCCGGCGTGTTTGGGAGGAGGGAGGTGTGACCCTGGGGGGAGTCTGGCTGCATGGACAGCTGGCAGCTCGGCTGAGGGCTGGGCACTGTGGGACCAGCACGCACAGGGCTCTAGGGGCGGGCACCCTGGGGCTGGAGGTCACCCTCAGGAGATGCAGGGATGAGGCAGGGGGGCCACCTGCGCCAGGGACAAGCCTGACCCCTGCTCGTGCGAGCGTGTGGTCTGCCCAGGACAATGAGGAAATGGGAAGCCAGGAATGCTACCCGGGATGAAAGCAGTGACGATGGGGCAACGGTGGGGCTGGGAGGAGAGCTGCCACCTGGGCCGTGACTTCGGAGCTGACCTGACCCTGCAGGGCACTGCCCAGCAGAGCCCTGGGGTCTAAGGCAGATGGCCTCGTGGGTACAGGCAGCAGCTGGGGGCTGTGTTCGAGACCTCGTACAGAGGGCGCTGCATTGAGACCCCCTCCCGGCCACGCTCCAGACATGTGGAAGGACAGGCAGTGGTCTCCCTCCACCAGCCCAGCCACTCTCCTCCTCCCGGCCTTCCGCCATCCTGCCGCATCAGGAGCAGCCGCGTCCCACCACCCAGACTCAGGACACATCCCAGGGTGACAGCAGAAATAGGCTTTTATACTTTTTATTGTTTGTATAGTACAATCTTTGTGGTAGCAGGAATGTATGCACAAAAAAACAATTCAAATAAGAGTTCAGAGTAAAAAACAAAAGGATTTATCCCAAGGGACATTTAATATACATGGACTTCACAGCTATACTCTATCCACGCCCCCAGACTCCACACACAGGCTGTGGTCTCCCACTGGGATGGCCGCGCAATGACCATATGAACAGGCAGCAGGTGTGGGCACGCCGAGGCCCCAGCACTGGGGACGGCAGGAGGCTTCCGAGGGCACGGGGCAGGACCAGGCCTGGGGGCGGGGGGCCGGCCCTGCCGGAGCAGCCCCAGCTCCAGGCTGAGCAGGGGGGAGCGGGAGCGGGGGCGGGGGCAGAGAGCAGGTGGGGGGGCAGGTGTGTCCACGTGGCCTTGGTGGCCATGGCCTGCCGCCCGCCCCGAAGCCGCGGTTAATAAAGCACTTTGTTAGAGGGCCCGGGGCAGGGCACACCCAGCTGGGGGTGAGATTCACCGGCTGGGGGAAGTTCAGATGACAGGAAGCAGGTAGCCACGTTCCTCCCAGCCCCCGCGCCGAAGGGGGCGGTCAAGCCAAGGAGCATGATCACAGTGTTACCGCCCCTCGGGAGCGGGCAGCGGCTGCACACCCGTCACAGAGCCAGCTCAGCGCTGTCTGCCAGCATGGCCGTTCACATCGTGTAAAGATTAACATTCACCACAAAAGGCACCTGGAGTGACGCTGCTGGGCGCCGTGTCCGACTGCGACAGAAACGTCTTCTCTAGATGAGAGGGGTCTGAGATATTGCAATATTGCACTAGTGTACTATAATTCTGCGTCCCAATCTCAGGTCAGAGTCCTAGTGAGGTCGTAAACGAGATAAGAAATAAATGTTACTCAATTTTAATACAGTCTTTCATATCATACACATCTGTGTTGGGCGGTGAGATGTCTGAGCCTTCCGGCCATGGCCGTGGGTACAGTAGTAGGAGCACAGAGGGGCCGCAGGCTCGGCCGCCCCCACGCCATCCAGGGATGCAGGCAGGAAGGCCGCACATGGTCACACCCCAAGCTTCCTCTTCTGGTCGAAGTAGGCATCGAACCTGGCTTGGGCGTACTCCTAGGAGAAAAGGAAGAGAGGCCTCACCGAGGGTCCCGCCTGCCCCTGGCACAGAGCAGATCCGCTCCGTCCAGTGCTGCCCCCGGGCCGTCCTCCCCGCTGGCAGCCCTGCTCCCCGCCATGGCCTGCCGTGCTGGCCCGGCCCTGCTGACCCGGACAGGATGCGGGACATCCATCTATGGACCGGGCGCTGCCATGGTGCACCAACTCATTCACCTCGAATGCTACAGACAGGCTGACAGCCCCAACAGACTCCTCTTTCCAAGCCCAAGGCCCCTTGGGCATCAGCAAGTGTGGCACCAAGGTGGAAGACGGGTGTGTGTGTGCGCACGCGTGCCACCTGTGTGCTGGGGTCACTGCTGCACACTTACTAAAAGGACACCGGGAGGGAGTGAGCATGCCTGGCCAGCGCCCCGCCCCCGGTCTGCGCCCCCGTCCGTCCATCAGTGTGGGCACAGTTTCTGAAGGACCACTCCA
This sequence comes from Budorcas taxicolor, assembly GCF_023091745.1. Classification (NCBI taxonomy): domain Eukaryota; kingdom Metazoa; phylum Chordata; class Mammalia; order Artiodactyla; family Bovidae; genus Budorcas; species Budorcas taxicolor. The sequence goes on from NC_068934.1 coordinate 46,285,376, forward strand.
AATTGAGAAGTCTGCCATGCCAGCCGCCAAGACGATAGAGTCACCTTAAGAAAACTGAACACTGAGGGAGAATTTATAAACCAACACAAACTAACTCATCTGAAATGTGCGGTGTTGGCTAAAGCACACAGCCTGCCTACCACCAGCACCGCCGTCACCCTCTGAGCTCTCCACGGCCTCTGCGGTCAAGCCCTCCAGGCCCTGACAGAAAGCCCCATGAATGGCATCATCCGGCCCCTCTGGGGTCAGGGACGCTTCTGCACGGCTGGGGAGGGCAGTGTTCGTCCGTTTGGTGCAGAGCAGTGCTCTGTGACACGGCCCCAGTGCAGATGGTCACACACTCGTCTGATGTTGGGCACATGGGAGGCTTCCAGTCTGGGGTTGTCGGAGCATGTGAATTCAGGTCTTGGTGTGGAAACAGGCTTTCATTTCTCTTGGATCAACACCAAAGAGAGGGACTGCTGGGCTGTACGGTTAAGTGTGTATTTGACTTTATTTGAGAGGCAACTGTTTTCTACACTGGTCACCCCCTCTTGCAGTCCCCCCCGCAGTGTATGTGACATCACCTTCTTGCCAACATTCAGCATTGTCAGTTTAAGTTCTACCCACTGACATGGATGTGCAGGGCATCTCTCTGGGCTTTAATTGGCATTTCTTTCATGACTATATTGGCAGATGAACAGATGCTTACTGGTCATTTATCTTCTGCATCTGTTCAAATCTTCTGTCCTTTCATAAAGTAAGTTGTTTGGTTTCTTGCTGAGTTATGAGTTCTTTGGACATTCTAAACACAAGTCTTTGTCAGATGTAAATTTGCAGTATTTTCTCCCAGTCTGTGGCTTGGCTTTTCATTTTAATGATGTCTTTCAAAAAACAAAAAGTTGTAAATTTTTATTCAGTCCAATCTATTGTATCTTTTTTCTTTGATGTGAGTGCTGTACGTAACCTCAGAAAACCTTGCCACAGTCATGAAGCTTCTCTCCCATTTCAGCTTTTCCATTTAGGCCTATTATCTGTTTCAAGTCAATTTCTGTGTATGGTACAAGTTCGAAGTTCATTATCTTTTTCCCGTATGGCTTATTCAGTTGTTGCCATGTCATATTTGGAAAATCTAACCCTTCCTGCAATGAACTGTCTTGGCCTTCCTGGGGAATACCAGTTGCCTCTATGTGTAGGAGTCCATTTCTGGGAACTTGATTCTATTCCATCTGATTTATGTCTGTCTTTACACCAACTGGGCTTCCCTGGTGGCTCAGAGGTTAAAGCATCTGCCTCCAGTGCGGGAGACCTGGGTTCAATCCCTGGGTCAGGAAGATCCCCTGGAGAAGGAAATGGTAGCCCACTCCAGTATTCTTGCCTAAACAATCCCATGTACGGAGAAGCCTGGTAGGCTACAGTCCACAGGGTTGCAAAGTCGGACAGAGTCAGTCGCAAAGACTGAGCGACTTCACTTCACTTACACCAATACCACATGGTCTTAATTACTGTGCTTGGTAAACTGTGAAATCAGGTGGCATGTCTTCCAACTCTGTTCTATAATTTTGGTGTTTTAGTTATTCCAGGGCCTTTGCACTTTCACGTAAGTTTTAGAATCAGCTTGTCAATGTCTATCAAAAGCCTGTGGGGTTTCGATGGGGTCATGGAGACACATAGATTGGTTTGGGGAGAATGAACATTTTAAGTCTTCTAAATCCATACATGTGGTATCTCTCCATTTATAACTGTCAGTGTACAGATCATGCACGTTATTTTAAGTATTTCACGTTTTTTACGCCGAACTACTAAATTTTTTCACAAGTTGTTTCCAGCACATCGGAATGCAGTTGGCTTTTGTATATTGACCTTGTGTCCTATGACCTTGATAAACTCAGTAATTTAAACAGCTTTTCTATTGACTCTTTTCTATTTTTCCATGTACACAATCATGTCACCTATAAAATAAAGGCAGTTTTCTTTTTTCACCTTCCTGTACTGGCGAGAACTCAGCACACACACCCTGGCCGTGCTCTCCACTTGGGGCACATGTGGGAGAAACATCTGGTCCTTTACCATCGATTATCACGGCCTCCAGTGGGCTCCCATAAAGCCCTTTACCTGGCTGAGGAAGTTCTCCGTTACTAGTTTGCTGAGACTTTCTGTTGTGAACAGGTGTTCCAAGTGACTGAATTCTGTCAAACACTTTTCCTGCGTTCACTGAGATGCCTGCATGATTTTTCTCCTTTATTCTGTTAATATGGTCAAATACACTAATGGGTGTTTCAAATGTCGATGTTAGTCTTGCATTTCAGGGATAAATGCCACTTGGTCATAAAATAATTATCCTTTTATATGTATTGGATTTACTTTTGCCAGTACTTTGGAAACGGCTTGTGTGTGATGTCCATGAAGGGCACTGATGCACAGTCTTCTTGAAACGTCTAGTTTTGGTATCAGGGTCACGCTGGCCTTGTCAAATGAGCTGAGAAATGATCCCTCCCCCTTGATTTTCTAAAAGTTTCTGTGAGACTGTTATTCTTCCTTAAATGTTTGATAATATTCACCAGGACCTGAAGTTTAGTCTACAGGTTTTTGATTATCAGTTCAATTTGATAAATACACGGCCACTTACGACGTCAGGTTTGACAATTCGTATCTTCCAAGAAACTGGCATGTTTCGAGCAAGCTGTCAGATCCGCAGAGTTGTTTCTCGCTCTTCTACTTTAACATCTACTGACTTTGTGATGATGGCTTCTCTCTATACCTGGTTTTGGTAATGTCTGCCTTATCCTTTCTTGCTCAGTATGGCCAGATATTTATAAATACTTTTGTGGTATCACTGATTTTTGCCTATCTTTAATATTTTATATTTCAATGATTTTTGCTCTTACCTTTATTCTACTTCTATTTACTCTGGGTTTACTTGGTTTTTCACTTTCTAGCTTCTCAAGATAGAAGTTTATGTTACTAGTTTGAGAACTTTCTTCTTACCCAGTACAAATGTTTAAGCTACAAAACCATAAGATTCCAAACATTGTTTTAACTGCATCCCACAAATTCTAGGATGTTGTGTTTCCACTCTTGTTCAGTTGCTAAGCCACGGCCTTTGCAACCCCATGGACTGCAGCACTCCCAGGCTTCCCTGTCCTTTGCTACCTCCCAGAGTTTGCTCAGATTCATGTCCATTGAGTTGGTGATGCCATCCAACCATCTCATCCTCTGCTGCCTCCTCCTCTTGTTTTCAGTCTTTCCCAGCATCGGGGTCTTTTCCAATGTGTCGGCTCATCACATCAAGTGGCCAAAGTATTGGAGCCTCACCTGCAACATCAGACCTTCCAATGAATATTCAGGACTGATTTCCTTTAGGATTGACTGGTTTGATCTCCTTCCTGTCCAAGGGACTCTCAAGAGTCTTCTCCAACACCACAGTTCAAAAGAATCAATTCTTTGGTGCTCAGCTTTCTTTATGGTCCAACACGCATATCTGTACATGACTACTGGAAAACTATAGCTTTGACTATATGGACCTTTGTCAGCAATGTGATGTCTCTGCTTTTTAAGACACTGTCTAGGTTTGTCAAAGCTTTCCTTCCAAGGAGCAAGTGTCTTTTTAATTTCATGGGTGCAATCGCCATCCACAGAGATTTTGGAGCCCAAGAAAACAAAACCTATCACTGCTTCCACTTTTTCCTCTTCTTAAAAAAATGGTGTTTCCATTATAACTCAATTAAAATGTTTTCTAATTGCCTTTTTAATTTCTCCTTTGACCCAGGGTTTACTTAGAAGTATACAGTTAATTTCCAAATTGAGAATTTTCCAGATATTTTTGTGGTGGTTGGTGATTTCCAATTAAGTTGCACTGTGGTCAGAGAACTTACTCTGCAGCAGATCTGAGGGCTGTCTCACAGCCCAGCCCCTGGCCTATCCTGATGAAGGCTCCCCATTCTCTGAAAAGGATGTGTGTCCTGCAGCCGCTGGGGCCCCGCGCATGTTCATCAGGTCGAGCTGCCTGGGGTGACATTCAGGTGTCAGACTCCGCTGCGGCAGGGCTCCCTGGCTCCACCCGCTAGCGCCAGGTGTGCAGTCTACCAGGTAAAGGTGCCCCTCTTTCAGCTTTGTCAGTTTCTGCCCTATGTCTTTTGTTTTGGCCATGCGGTGAGGCACGTGAGATCCTAGTTCCCTGACCAGGGACTGAACCCATGCCCCCTGTGGTGGAAGCGTGGAGTCCTAACCACTGCACCACCAGGAAAGCCCCTGCCCTGTGTCTCTGGAAGAAGACAGGGGCACAGGCACTCAGGACCTCTGTGTCCTGTGGGCGAACTGATGCCTGTTCTAGGATGCGATTCCTTTCTCTGTCTTTGGGTCCTGATCTGAAGTCCACTCCGTCTTACAGTAACATCTGGTCATGACTTCCAATCCGCTTTAAAAAACCTGAATGTTCTCTTGTCTACGAGCGTCTGTGCGTTACCAAAGCTTCTGCCCAGCAGCAGAAACCGTCGTCACGGTGGACTGAGGACTAAAGGACCCGGCCGTTTCCCTCCGCAAGTCCCAAAGCCAGATGCTCACTGCACTCGGGAGCACCCCTGCCCGGGACACCCCTCACCACGCACTACGGAGAGGAGTTGAACGCAGAGTCTGTGCCAAGGACAGTTCTCAGGTTAGAATATAAAGACAGCCTAGCATGGTACAAACTTGCTGCAAAAAGGGGTCTCATTCATTCAGCACCAGCTTCCAGCTCTTAGGCCGGGCACTGCAGGCCGGAGGATGGGGTGGGGACAGATGAATAAACTCAGGCGTGGGAGGCACAGGCCTCCTCCCCGCTTTCGCTCAGTGTCCTTTGTGTCGGGGGACTGAGGTCGGGGATGGGTCTTGAGGGTCCCGATTTCTACATCTGCCATCAGTCACAGGACCACAGGGCACTCCCCTGAAGTGAGGAGGCAGCAGCTGCGGGCCCCGGGAGGGAGGGCAACTTCCAGTGGCAGACTGAGCACCCGCGACGGTGGCTTCCACTGTGCTGCCTGGGGAGCCCGCTGTCCCGGTGCTGGCCACCTGGCGCAGGAACGCAGAGGGGGACGGTGACCCTCTGGAAGGAAGAGCCATTTACTGCCAAGCGCTCCTGTACAAGGAGGCATTTCCCCTGGGAGTAGAAGAGAAAAACCGCCCCAGTACATACCATGTACCCAAATTCAATGGAGGAAATCTTGGCCTGAACGATGGACCAGAGTCCCCAGAAGAAATGGGACGCGAGGGCAAACCTGTAAAGACAGCAGCAGGACGCGCAGTGAGATGGTGCCCGGACGCCACTCCCTGCCCGGTGGCGCTCTGACTCAGCGGGGGTGACGGGGTGCAGGGGACTACATGCCCCAGTGACAGCGGCCGGCCCGCCTCCCCCCACCGGCGGCTCCCCAGGAGTGAAGCCCTGACAGCCTGTCCCGGGCACACGGGCCGACCCTCACGGGACTCACGTGGGGGCCCTGGCAGCCATGCTGGTGAAACAGGGGTCACATGGGGGAATGAAACTTTCTGCACATGGGTGGGCGCCGGCGGCCCCCAGCGCGCACCAGCCACAGGCGGACAGCCCGGGCCTGGAGGACCTGCTGCCCTTCCCGCCCCTCCCGCCTCGGAAGCAGACCTGGGAGAGGCGCAGCCAGGTCACACCTCTAGGCTGTGCCCTCCCTCCGCCACCGCGAACCCATACTCCCCTCCAACAATGAAGCTCTCACTGGGGACCGAGGACTTCGGGGCTTCTGCTGCTCTTTGCCCCTGACCTGCTAGATGCCCTGGCACCACCATTCTGTCTGGGCCTCTTCTCCATGTCCCCTTTCCTATTTCCATCTGTTCGGGAACCAGAGAGGGAAGCTCTCTGCTGCAGGAGGAGCTGAGGGACCGCCAGGGTGGCCGCAGCTCAGAGAGAGGAGTGTGGACACTTCTGAGGCCCGGGAGGCGGGGGCTCTGTGCCGAGGGAGGGGGGTCACAGGGACTCCAGCCGTCCCTGGTACCACGCAATCTCATGGGAGAGCCCAGAGGCTAGGGGTAACTTGGGCCTCTCCACTAAAGAGATGACAGAGGGTGAACACACCGTGCTCTACACCTCTGTGGAATCTGGGGGTTTCTCAGCCTTGTTTCGAGAGCTGCTGAGGACACAGACATTCAGTTATTTCCTCGTATTACCTGATGGAGCCCCCACTCCAGAAGTACGAGCGACAGGAGAGCATGGGCCCTGGTGCCAGGGGCTGGGCAGCAGAGTCTGTGGCGGGGATGACGGTTCGGAACACCACCCCCACGCGCTGACCCTGTGCACAGACCCCTCTCCTAACGTGCCGTGTGCTGAGAGCTGAAGGATCCTAACACACTCAGCCCCGAGAGCCATAACCAAATGTTCTCGTTTCTTTCTTTTTTTTTTTTGGCAAACTACAAGACCCAGAGATGTACGGTTAAAAGGAAGCTCCTGAAATACTCTTATTTGCAAGGAAGCATCCCAAGCGCATGCCTTGAAGAAGGAAGCTATCATAACGGATCAACAAAGAAAAAGTTACCTATTGACTTCAAGCAGCATTTCTTCTTCTATAATAGACTTTTCTTCGTTACTGAGGTTTTCAAATTCATTTTGGAATGCAGCCAAGTAATTGGAAATAAAATGGAGCTGTAAAAAAAAGTAATTACATTAGGATCAATGATTGTTAAAAATACACGATGTCAAAGTTGCTACCACGCGCACACCTCACATGACTCTTCCAGATGTCAGAGAACCCCGCACGCTCCTCTGCCCACGGGCAGGGATCCGGGGAGCTCGCCCCACCCCGCCGGGGTGCCGGGGTGACAGAGAACAAAAGGACTCTCCAGGCCGCACTGTCGCCGAGACCACTACTACTTCTGCAGAGGGTTGTTCAGGTAGAATCACTCTTCTCCTCTCACCCACACTCCTGTCTCCCACCGTCTGCCCACAAAGCGGGGCCAGCCCCCAGCACACCCCCAGCACACCCCCCAGCCTGGATGGGACGCCACGTGGCATGGGCTTGAGGCGCCAGGGCACCCTGACCTTCACCAGTTAAATACTCCCTCAGGGCAGGAGCTGGCCCGGGCATTGAGAAGGGGCCTTTTTCCACCTCTCAGATGCCCTGACTATACACTCATGTCCGGGCACTAGCAGCATCTAATTCCAGTCCAGAGAAGACACTGTTTACCCTGATGTTCTACCAGGTGGCACCATGAGTCTGTGTGTGAATTAGGATCTCTGACAGTCCCTGTGCCTCACTATTTCATACTGTATCAAAAGGTGACAGAATATGGCCAACCACTGCATGTTTGCTTTCGTGAGGAAGCAAAAAGCCATCAGTCTTTCTTCCAGGCAGGAACCCCTGCTAACTGGTTACCTGGCTGGAAGCAACCAGTACCTCTCCCTCCCGAATCTGCCCCTCTTCCATCCTGCTGCTCTGAAATCGGCTTCCCACACTGCCCCTCCGCCACCGGAAAGCATCCTTCATGTTCTAGCACTGTTCCAGGCAGGGGGCCGTGGATTCTGCAGTAAACTTGGTACAAGAGACACCTATTAAACTCTGTGTGGCAGGCACCAAGCTGAGCATCGTTCCTGCACAGTAACTCACTCCCACAACACAGTAATTTCCACAGATGAGGAAACTGAAGCATGGAAACAGTAGGTTACAACCAGCAGTGGTAGACCTGGGATTCAAATCCAGGCCTATTAGTTTTTAAAGCCCATGCTGGAACCACCACCACAGGTGGCTGATTTCTGGGAGACTCTAAGCTGAAGGTAGCAGATGAAGATAGGAAATCTGAAGAGACTGAAACCCTAACAAAGTGTTAATTAGTGGCGCTCCCGCCCCAAAAAGTTCTAGGCCCAGATGGTTTTATGGGCAAACTCTACCAAACTTTCAAACAGCACCATCTTATAAAGATTTGCTCCAGAAAATAAAAAGGGACACTCATTTTGTAAACTAGCATAATTTTTTATTCCAAAAGCAGGTATGAATAATTTTTTAAATGAACATTAAAGTCCTTATGTTTCATATATGTAAAACTGTGAAATAAGAAACTGACTAACTGGATCCAACTGAGGATCACAAAAAAACGTAACTCACTCAAATAATTTATTTTAGGAATTCCAGTCATGTTTAACATTTTAAAACACCTCAATGCAGTAAAGAGAGAAAAGCATGAGATGACCTTAGGAGATGGCGACAGGGTAGGTGATCGAGACGGGCCGTGTATATGATTGTTAAAATCTCTCAGAAAACAGACATGGCACTTCCTTACATTCCACTGCTGTGCAGTGAGGGCGGCCACACAGCTCTGCCACCACTAGAATGAAGTCCTTCTTACTGAAAACCCCCCTTACTGGGTGCAGAGCCCCCTCTCTGGAGACGCCTGCCCAGTGTCACAGCGGCAACCTGAAGCCTGCTGTGTGCTCTCCTCCCTGGGCTCACCAGTCTTCCTGCCCACATAGCATGACCCTGAAGTTCCAAACCATCTCGGTCACTTTGGACATATGCAAGGTCATGAGGTCAGTCTGAAATGTGGCCAGAGCGGAGTGGGCAGCTCTGGCTGCACAGCAGGTCTGTATTTCAACGGCTGCCCCTGAGCATGGGCACCTGCTGGAGAGGCTGCCTGTGCCCAGCTCAGGCAGGCACTCAAGAGACCTCTCCTGAGTGAGCTGCCACAGCGACTGACCAGCTGTGTCCTCGCCCCCAGTCCCTGGGCAACCCTCTGATCAGGCAGGGCTCCTGGGAGAAGGCTGACCTAAAGCAGGGCTGCGCAGCATGGACACAGCTGAGCCCTGCAAGGCTGGGCGAGTCGAGGGTGGTGTCCCCTCTGCCCAGCCTGCTTGCTTCCACATCGCACCCTACTCATCCCCAACCCAAGGGTTGGGCCATGGCTGACAAATGGAACAGAGAGCCTCCTGGGAGGAGTCCCACAGGACTGACTCTAGTCACTGGACTCCTCTCACCCAGGACAAGAAAGGGGGCTGTGGGTGCTGCAACAGCTGCTGAGCCAGTGCCCCGAGACCACCTCTGTCTGCACAAAGTGAAACACAGAGGAAAGTCAGTGACCCTCCAAAGGCCAGAGGGCAGGGCAGAAAAAACTGGAAGGAGTTACCAAGGAGGCTGTGATTGTCTCTGACTAGCTACAGGCTACCTTTGGCAAAGGGACTTTAAAAGGCTGGATTCCAATACTGTCTGACACAACATTTTAAAGCAAAAGAACCTGCTTAACCAAAACAAGCATCTTTAGAAGTGGAGCTGTAGTCAACTCTAACTGGGTAAACCAATGTACGTACGAGTCACTCACTTCTCAGCAAGTGTGCACGCATGAGGCTCCTACCTGTTGCTTCCTGGTGGGGTACTTCAGGATGTTTGCTCTAAAAAAAGGGTACTTTTCATAATTATAATCATACATCCATTCACAGAAATGATTCCCAATGTCAAATCCCCTGAAAAAGAGAGAGAGGCAGACAATGAGGCAGCAGGCCTGCCACGAGCCCTCCCCAGACCCAGGGGTCCCGAGAACACGACTGTGTCAGCGACAGGACTGCCAGCTGGGCAGCCCCAGTGACCACGGTGCCCGGCCCCACTGTCCAGAGCAACTGCTCGGGAGCCCTCCTGCGGTCAGCGCTCTGAGGAGCCAATGTCAGGCCAAGCTCTGGACTCTGAGGAGCCTGGGGCTGCTCCTCACTAGCTCGACTGAGAACAGGGTAGGTGCCCATCTCACCCGCTGGGACGGAAAGCGCCAGCCCCCAGCGAGGAAACTTGCAGCTCAGGGTGGTACCGTGACCCAAGGTCTCCTTCAACTGTTTCATACACGTATTAAAATGTTCACAGAAATAAAAACATTTGACATTACCTATAGTTGTAACTGCTGTACTCAAAGTCGATGAGCATGAGTTTCTGTTTTTCCGAATTCTCCCTGCCATCCAACAGTAAGATGTTACCTGCAAAAGGGTTTGGATGACATGACCTTTACTCTGGGCGTGTTCCGTCACCAAAGACACAGGTCCTCCAAGAGCTGGGCCAAGAGTGGTTCTGATCTGCTCAAGGCATCCTACACATGAGGCTGCCTTGCCCACACCCTGCTTCATCTGACTTGTCTAGCAATCATCAGCTAATTAGTAAAAGGTATTCTGGCTCAAACTGACATCTTATTGATAACAAGTCTTCACCAGGGGATGTTCTCAAAATTAAAAACAACCTGAAGAGCCTGGAAAGGGCCCAAGGGTGGGCCTCAGCCAGCTGTCCTGGGAGGGTCAGGGTGAGGACAGCACGGAAAGCCAGGTGCCATGGCAGTGTCGGGGAGGGAAGCCCGCCAGATGGGGCCTCGAAGGAAACTGTTTCGGTTTGAAATGACGTTGAGTGAAGTTTGGTTACAGTAAGCAGTACCTGGCATTGCAATTTTTTAAAAAAATTTTAATATTTAAAATAAATTAATTTTTTTTACTATATTGTGTCTTAGTTGCAGCATGTGGGCTCTGGCTCTCTGACCAGGAGACCGAACCTGGGCCCCCTGCGTCAGGAGTGTGGAGCCTTAGCCACTGGACCACCAGATGAGTCCCTGCAGTTTTTTAAAGCAGAGAAACCCAAGGTCATTAGAAGCACCTGAACCAGTGCTGAGAGAGCAGGGGCTCTGGCCAGCACAGTGCACGCAAGGTCCAGAGGCCATGGCCCCTGGGCTGGTTGAGGAGGCCATCTTGCTCTTTAACGCTTCTTCAGATCAACAAGGTCACACGTTGACCAAAAGGAGTTAAGCACTGCACAAATACATAGCTTTGTCGATCCCAGATCTCGGTTTAGTGGATCTTTTCAGAATATTTTCCTTACAGAAATGGGATCATCTTACACATCTTTCTAAAACTTGCTCTTCCTGCTAAATGTATCCCGAAGATTTTTCTGTTGGTCTGTACAGAACTCAACCTCATTATTTTAATAGTTGCACAATACGCGTGCACAGCTGGGCCATAAATCCATGTAGCTCACCCCCTCCTCATGGGCCCCTGGTGGTTATCACACGCACTGGAGGGAACCTTCTAAGCAGACACACAGGGCCCAGGTTCTCCATCACGGGCAGTGTTTCTTACCTTCCTGACAGTCATTGTGACAGAACACGACGGGAGACGGAGTGGATTCAAGCAATGACCTGAGAGAGGAAGGTTCTGCTGTTACTTCTCAGATCTGCAGCTCCCTCCCCTGGCAGGGCCTCTGAGCACAGCCCCCCTGCCCGGGGTCGGGTGGGGGCCTCCTCATTGGAGCCCTCTGACCACAGAGCCTGAGCAGAGCCCTGTGTTGGGTCTGTTTGGACCTCTGCTTTCCTTCACAGCTTTCATCACAACCTGACATTATTTTATTTACTTGTCTCCTCTCTCTCCTAACAAGAGAGAAGCTCCCTGCAGGATGTCTTGGTCATAATAGCTCGGAACTCGTGAGAAATGAGAGGTGGCAATGCCGATACTCGGCTATGAGTGAGAGTCTAGAACCCTGTGTGCCCCGCAGCCTAGGGATACCCCTGTAGTCTCTACTCAGAAACCTGTGTCAAGCTTCCTGCTCTGTGCCCTCCCGCCCGCCCAAGCTTGGGCTCAACTGTACCCCTCATCTGCTGACGCTCTCCAGCCTGTCCCAAGGGTTCCTGCTTTTTGTTTCAGGAAAAACCTGCTGCCCTAGTCACTGACCAGGCCTGGAATTCTGGCGTTTTACTTCCTCCGTGAAGCCTTCGTGGATGATCAGAGGAAGGTGACGCCGCTCGTGTAAAACTGAGATGGCAGAGTTAACCTGTTTAAACTCATCCCACCAACCCAACGTAAGACACCAGGCCTGAGACGATGCTTGCAGCGTTCACTGGCAGCACATGCAGTGACGCAGAGCGCTGACGTGTCTGGGCAGATGCACTCGCCAAGGAAGGACACGGAGGCCAACACTCACCTCAGGTTTTCTAGCTCCAGAGGCAGGTTGTAGCTGAGGAACCTGTGCAGCTGCTTCACTTTGGACTCCCCGGTAAACCTAATTCTCAGCACTTGATTCAGGTATCTTGGAAGAAAGGGGAGCAGAGGATCAGGGCTGAGTTCACCGTGGCCTTAGCTTGGGGCTCCCACTCAAGGGACCACGTAGAATCCTCAGGGCCCCTGACCCCAGAGTCTAGGAAGTTGATTTTCTGCCCGCCCAGCCTGTTCAGGAGCATTTCTGCAAATACTCTTCTTTCTTGGTTCAGGAATTGATTTTTACATGCTAGAATGATTTATTCTTGAGACCATAAGTACCAGCAGACAGCCTGTGCGCCAGTGGACTGAGAAAGGCCTCTGACCCTCAGGGGAAACAAGAACTGCTCTGGAGACTCTAGGAGCCCTGGGGAAGCCACGCGAGAGGCAAGCACCTGACCACTTACTTTTCCATTGTTCCAAAGAGCCATTTTGGTTCCTTATTGAATGGCATTTTCATACCATGAAATCTGGCCATTTTCTCAGCTATTTCTGCAGAAATATCTGGCAAACTTAATTCTTCAGTGTCTAATCGTCGGCTCTGAGATAAAAGAGGAGTGAAAAGATGGCATTTATCCAGGTAAACTTGACATGTGAGGTCACATGACCCTAGACCTAGAGTGTCTTTGGGGGCATCTCAGTCTCATCCAGAGAACAACTCCTCCTGAAAGGGCACTGTGCCCACAGACAGCACTGCTCAGGGAGGGGTAGCCACCTGCAAAGGTCCACATCCACGTACAATCGTAGCACCCCTGGGCTTGCCTTCCGGTCACCCCACCCCATGCTGAGATGCGCCTCTTCCCCGGGCTCAACGAGCCGAGTCTCCAGCAGTTTGCAACGGGACCGCATCCAGCTCCGCCACCAGCTCAGCCCCTCTGCCTGCACAGCTGGCCCGTGAGGCGCGGTGCTCAAGGCGGCTGCTCACCGGAAGTGTTTCCCACTCCTGTCCTCAGGCAGCCTGGCACGAGCCGATCCGGGTGGGGACTACGCACACACGACTCCAAGCGTGGTACACCGGCAGATGTCAGGGCAACACTAACAACGGGCCAGCACAGTGAGAACGGGAGCACAGCCCTGACTCTCAGAAACAGGATCTGAGCCAGGCCTGGCAACGTGAAGGAATCTGACGGGCACACGGGGGCAGGGGAGGCTCTACAGTGAAGCGGGCAGCGGGAGACAATGAGGGGAGAGGCAGCGGCCCCGCCCCTGCGGGGCAGACACTTGGCGGTGTGGTCAGGACCGCTTCCTGCAGTGGCTCTCTGGCCAGGGCCAGGGAGATGAGGCCTGGCTGGCCGGGCTTGGCTCCGAGGCAAGCAGCTTCCGAGGCCGATGCAGTGCCAGGCTTCGCGAGCAGCTGTGCCTGGAGAAACCGGGGTCGGTCCCAGAGCATCACGGCCACACTGACGCCGCAGCAAAGCGAGCCGTGAGCGTTTTTGCTTGCCAGTACGCACAAGAGCTATGCTCACGCTACACTACAGCGCATAAGTGGCAATGACATTATGTCGAAGAGCCCCACAGCGACTTAATTAAAAAATACTTTATTGCTCAAAAACGCTACCCGTTGTCTGACAGTGCACAGCCACCCCAAACCTTCAATTCGTAAAATACGCAGTATCTGCGGAGCTCAGCTAAACAAGGTCTGCCTGTGGGTTTCGATCTGGGTGCATGTACCTTTGCAGCAAAGACAGAGGTTTTGATGCAAATTCAATAGAAATTCTGTTTTTGTTTCCTTCTGTGGTAACACAGGCCACTCTTACTATTTCAGATCATGGTGCCTGGGCTCCTACGGTGACGACATAGACTCCGCCTTCTCTGTGGGCCTGCCCCCAGCCCCAACCAGCACCCCCGCACTCCTTACCGGGATGAACTGCTCCAGGCGGCCTTGGGGGAAAATGCCAAAGAGCTTCGGCCCCAGCGACCTCTCGGCGAGAATGGCAAACATGACGCTCTCCAGGACCATGGCCTCAGCGCCCTGAAACACACGGTGGCATGCCGGATGGTCACCGGGTCAGCCACGTGCCAGGGGTCACCAGTCTTTCGGTGCGAGCCATCCACCCACTCCCACAGCAATGCTATGATCGGGCACTGTGGCTACTGTTGTTGGTATTGTTATTAGCACTACACTTGTTATGATCCTCATCACTCCCACTTTAAACATGAAGAAACAGACTGGTAAACCACAGGCTCCGTGCTGGCAAGGGGTTCCCAGGTGGCTCAGTGGTAAAGAACCCCCTTGCCAGTGTAGGAGACACAAGAGACGCAGGTTCAATCCCTGGGTTAGGAAGATCCTCTGGAGTAAGAAATGGTAACCCACTCCAGTATACTTGCCTGGAGAATTCCATGGACTAAGTAGCCTGGCAGGCTCTAGTCCATGGGGTCGTAAAGAGTTGGACACGTCTGAATGACTAACACAAGGATGCTGGTAAGCATCACACTCTATTGATGAGAGTCGAAATTCTAGTTGAATTTAGGTCACTGGTTCCAAAAATAGAACAGTATCAATAGTTTACCACTTCAATTTAGTCTCACCCTTGGCATCTCATCAAAGGCCACACAGTTCCACCCGTCCTGGTGAAGGTTGATTTGCTTTTCGATTGAGAGCACCCAGTGAGAGTAAATGGGCAAAGGGCCCTCTGCCCAGGAAGCCATGCCTGGGATGACACCCCAGCATAAAGCAGTCACGCTTTCTGATTTCTGCTTTTACCCCCAATCCTGTCATTTAACGTTTGTTTGAAAATGAAAGAAAACACCAAGTCACAGACGCTGCTACATTCTGCCATTAGTCCTAATAACTAAGTGGGATCTAGAGTCATTCTGCCTTCAAAATCCATCTTTTGTTCTCAATTCAAATCCATTCCTAAGTCCTCTTCCTTTCAACAGCAAACGACAGCTTAAGAGTTTCTATCTGTGGGGGTGGACGGGTGGGAAGGAGCCCTACATCTCGTTCTCCGAAGGAGCTTCTGCAGGTGGAGCTTCCAGATCCATGTGTCAGGAGGGGCGGCAGGTGTGGTCTGGAAACACTCTCGGGTGGCACCAGGTCACCCCTTGTTCAGAAAAGGGCTGTGGGGACAGGATCTCAGAGAAACACTGCTCACATAAAACACAGTTCTTTAAAATATACTCATTTTACCAAAACAGATGGAGAGACTTCACAGGACAAACCCACCAGGCAGCGACATGATTCTGAAGCTGGCGAGAACAAAACAAAAAGGAACAACTGCTTTCAAAGGATATGGGACACACATTCAGGTAAAAGGTGACTCAGCCACTTTTCCTTTGGGGGACTGGGTAATCCACCCACCACCTCGTGTGATCCCCATGACTACGATCTGGCCATCACCGCCTTGAGAAGCCCCATCTCACTAACTCACAGTTCTGTACATACGACTGCGACGAACCAAACTGTGTCCTCCCCTAATTCCTAGGTTCACGCCCTCACCCCTAGAGAGATGCCATTTGGAGATGCCTTTGGGAGGTGCTGAGTTTGGATGAGGCCACGAGGCCGGAGCCCTAATGGGTCAACATCCTTGTTAATAGGGGACTCCAGAGAGCTTGCACCCTCTCCCCGCCTACTTCTCTCTCCCTGCCATGTGAGGACCCAGGTAGAAGACGGCATCTGCAAGTCAGGAAAGGACCGCCACCAGAGCCCAGCTGTGTGTTGGCGCCCTGACCCCGGCCCGCCAACCTCCAGAACCATGAACAACCACCCTGGGTAGTTTTTCCCGCCAGTCCAAGCAAATGAAGACACCACCATCCAGACAGCATCGACCTGTCAGGTTCATGGATTTGAGGAGGATTTCTACCAGGCAGGATTTCTGTAGGATGTCTACTGGTAGACAGGACTTCTGCCAGTCCTACTCCTTAAACCCTTAGAGAATGACAACAAATCCCTAACAGCTCTACTGAACTGGCAGAATGTTTTCTCTCTCTCATCTGACCTCACAGCAAACGTCAGCAGGAAGTACGGTCAGCGTGGGCCTGTTTACCTCAAGTCCAGCCTCAGAGACACCCCGCAAGCGAATGGAGGCTCACATCGTGGAAAGGGGGTGCTGGGCTCAGGCCCGGAGCAGGCCATCCACAGGCAGTGGCTCCTGGCAGCCCCCTGCCCTCTGTTCAACCTCCCACCTCAAAGATCCAACCCACTCCCAACTGTTTCCAAGAGCAGGATCAGGGTATCCTCTGTCCTAGGCAGCCGGAATTCTGTCAGAATTAAAGTTTGGTTTTTCAACTTTTTCTGTGTAGAGTGACTAAGCTGGAGGGCACTGGGGACACATACACCCAATCGGAAATGGCCCTTTTTGTCTGAAAGTTCTGGACGCAGATTTAACCCACGCTGTGACTTCAGGAAGCTCAGCGCTTTGCTCGTGGCTCCCAGGTAGTGTAGAGAGCGGGCGCTGCCTTCAGCCTTGTCGCTGGTGCCCCTGCCCCGGGCTAAACCCACACCATCAGGACCCTCCTGAGCAGTCAACCAGCGCCAGGACGGCAGAGAGAAGAGCAAAGAAACTTTGGAGTGTCCCAGTTCTCCTTGGCATTGCTTTGCACACTGTGAACAAGAAACACCTCTGTTTTTCTGTGATGTCATAGGTCAATATTTATTCACAGCAGGGAGAAGCGGAGGGAAGAATTTGGAGAGGAAGAAAATGAAAGAGCACCCCAAGTCCCAGAACGAAAGTGGGTAGGTCATAAAGGACAGCAGGTAACCTCAGGTCTCCAAACCTTCAAGGAAAGCACGCCCAGTGAAACACGGGTGCGGGGGCTGTGACCCAACCCACTGCCCATCACCTGGGCAGGACTCTGACTGTCCACCCACAGCCGGTCCTGCTTTCTCAGCAGAGAAGGCAATACCTCCACTGGAAACGATTCACGCTGGCTTCAGAAATATACATTTACATACTCCAGCCCCAAGGAAACAAGAACTAGACACACGTGGCCACTGCCTGGACAGTGCCTGCCTTCCAGGGACAGAAGCAGCCAGAATTGAGCAGGGCCGTCGGCAGGCTGGAGCACACGCAGGGAAGGAGCAGAGGGCATCCTGATGGGGTGTGAGGGCGGTGGCCACCCCCAAGTAGAGACGCGGACCCTGGGAGGGGCCGACACGCGGAGCAGAGGAACCCAGGAGGAAGAGGACGGAACCAGCCCGGAGGACGGAACCAGCCCAGAGGGGCCCCCGGGGCTGCCAGGGGTCTGGGCCAGACAGCCCTAAGCATCCGGACAGCGTTAAATGAGCTGGCCCAAGAGGAGGAGGCAGCACAGAGCCTGAGGATGCCCCGTGCTCACAGCAACGCTGTCACACTGTACATGGCAACCCAGCGTGCACACACACACACACGCACACATTCGAAACAAACCATACATGCTCACAGCTGTGCAATGCTTTCTAGTATTTTCTACTCTGGTTCACTTAAGGAAGCAAAGGAAGGCTGACATCTGACGCCCCAGCAGAGGTTTACAGCCCACCCCGAGAACAGCTGATGGAGACAGGGCAGTGGGGGGAGGGGAGATGCCTGCTGTCAGGACTAGGCAGCGGTGTTTGCCGGTGAACAGGGGGCAGAGGAAAGTAGCCACTGGATCTGGCCGCACGAGTCACTGGTAACAAAACCAAGAGTGGTTCAGGAAGCCACGGGGACAGGGCTTAGAATGCAGCTGGGGCAGAGCGAGCAGAAGAGGCCGCAGGGGCCCCAGGGGGTGGGAGAAGTGTGAGACTGCCTTTCCACTTTATCCGTGTGGCTTTATCCCTGAAAAAAATTAAATCCAGCAATAATACCCAGATTGTAACAACACTATGACCCTCCTGAGAAGATACAACAGTACCTCCTAGGTGAGGGGGAGTCTGAAAAGGAAAGGTGGGACACACAGCCACTGCAGGCCGGGGAGGTGAGCCCACCAGTGACTCGCGGGCCCCCTAAGCGGAAATGGAGTCAGGGCTCCTGCTGGTTTGGAGAAGAGACAAAGACCAGCCATTCAAAGAGGCCCAAAGACCAACCACCTTCCCTGTTGTGACCACCGGCTGCCTACCTTCTGACCCAAGGGGATCATAAACAAACAGCACCGACTGGCCCCTAGTGGAAATCTGGCCAGGAGGCTCCGTGGGGTCAGGCTGCTGGGACCTGGTAGGATAGAGCTCACCTAACTTGGATCAGGAGAGAAAGCAATCACCAAAGGACTGTCAGCAAGAGGCCGACACGATCAGATAAGCAGTTCAAAAAGATGGCTCTGGTGATGACGAAGGGAATGGTCTGTGGGCAGCAAGAGTCGCAGTGGGAGCCCTGAGGGGAGCTGGGGCAGTCTGGACTAGCCAGGCTCACAGGCCGGGTAGAGAGAAGCTTACAGATCCAAGGTCCGGTCCAAAGGAACACAACCAACGGACTTGTGGGTGGGACACAGCGGGAGGGGAGGAGTGACGGAGGAGGCTTCCTGCTTCCGGCCTGCCAGGAAGGACGGACTGAAAGAGAATGTGGGCTCAGTCCTGGACCTGGTTAGACACCCCGGGAGACAGGGAGCAGCTGGGGTTGGCTCCATGGGCTGGAGGAGCCGCAGATCCCTGGTCTCCAGGAGAAACAAAGGACCAGGTTTGGATCATGTGGTCTCGGAAGAGTGGGGAGGGACAAGTGGTCAGGCCTAGTACTTAAGACAAGAAGAGAGGGACTTCCCTGGTGGTCCAGTGGCTAAGACCCTACATTCCTCATGCAGAGGGCCCAGGTTTAATCCCTGGTCAGGGAACTAGATCCCACATGTCACAACTAAAGATCCTGTGTGCCCCCAGTAAGACCCGGTGCAGCCAAAGAAATAAATATTGGGGAAAAATAAAAAGACAATAGGAGGACGAGCCCAGAAGGAAAACAAGGAAGGGATGGAGTAAAGGAAGGGCCTTTGCTTGGTGCCCCTGAGTCCTGGCCCCTCGGCTGCTAGGAAGTGAAGGGGAAACAACTTAGGTTCAGCGTCTTGGAGATCCTAGTAACCCAACAGTTTCAGTCCCAGTACAGACAGAAGTCTGTACACAAAGGCCCGGGAGACGAAAGACAGAACATCAGCTACCTCCCCCCGACAGTGGCTGAGTCAGGGCCTCCCCTGAGAGCACAGAGTCCAGACCCTCCAGACCGTGGTCTTTGGAGCTCGGCCCAGGAGGAAGATGCATGGAAACTCGAGAAAGAACGTCAATACTTTTATTCCATTATAATCTCAGCTCTCTTAAATTCCCGTTTCTTGATAATTTTAGTAATTAGTATTGCTGCTGCTGTTCAATCGCTAAGTTGTGTCCGACTCTGTGACCCCATAGACTGCAGCACAACAGGCTTCCCTGTCCTTCGCTGTCTCCTGGAGTTTGCTCAAACACATGTCCATTGAGTCAGTGATGCCATCCAACCATCTCATCCTCTGTCTTCCCCTTCTTCTCCTGCCCTCAATCTTTCCCAGCATCAGGGTCTTTTTCCAATGAGTTGGCCCCTCGCATCAAGTGGCCAAAGGACTGGAGCTTCAGCTTCAGCATCAGTCCTTCCAATGACTATTCAGGACTGATTTCCTTTAGGACTGACTGGTTTGATCTCCTTACTGTCCAATGGACTCTCAAGAGTCTTCTCCAACACCACAGTTCAAGAGCATCAATTCTTTGGTGCTCAGCCTTCTTCATGGTCCAACTCTCACATTCATATACAACTACTGGAAAAACCATAGCTTGACTAGACGGACCTTTGTTGGCAAAGTGATGTCTCTGCATTTTAATACACTGTCTAGGTTGGTCATAGCTTTTCTTCCAAAGAACAAGCGCCTTTTAATTTCATGGCTGCAGTCACCGTCCGCAGTGATTTTGGAGCCCAAGAAAATGAAATCTGACACTTGCCACTTTTCCCCCCATCTATTTGCCATAAAGTAATGGGATTGGATGCCATGATCTTTGTTTTTTGAATATTGAGTTTTAAACCACTTTTTTTTACAATAAGAGACAATAAGAGAGGGATTTCCCTGGTGGTCCAGTGGCTATGACTACACTCCCAATGCAGAGGGCCCAGGTTTGATCTCTGGTTAGGGAACTAGATTCCACATGCCATAACTAAAGATCCTGCATGCCACAAGTAAGCGTACAATGAACAAAACCAGTTTATTCACTGTGTGCAGCTATTTCTTTCATCTGCAGCGTGTGTGGGCGTGCACACCGCACACACACCTCCGCACTCTGGGAGAGTGGGCTCCACAGCAGCCACTCCCTGCAGACACCCTGCCTCAGAGTCTCAGGGCCAGGCGCTCTTGACCTGAAGCTCCTCTGAGCATACGCACTGCTGAGAGTGAGACCTCGCAGTTCAGAAGCAGCCTCTGGACCCGGGCACCACACCGAGAGGGCTTCCCTGGTGGCTCAGACGGTACAGGGTCCACCTGCGGTGCAGAGGGAAAAACACTCCCACCTGCCTGGGGACGGCAGCCCCTGAGCAGCACGGACGCCAGGCTGCCTCCACGTCGGAACATCACGCATGCCGGCCACCCAAGCCGCCGTCTCCTCGCAGCCCAAGTGCTGTTCAGCTCCCTACAGCCCTCCCTACACCCTCGGCAGGAGCCGGGAACATGGGCTGTTCGCCACCTCTTCCTGAGGTGGTGCCCAGTACCCAGAGCCCCTCCTCTGGGACACAACCAGGACTCGGACAGGAAGGGGCACAGCCGAAGGGGGTCAAGGCCCAGAGACCCTGTGCCCGCTTCCTGACAGCACAGGGGCCCTTGTCCACCCAGCGCTGCCCTGCCCACCACCAGCTCACACCTCACACCGGACGCAGGGCGGGCTGAATTACTTACTTGAAATTCACTGTCTTTCTGAGCTTGTTCGGATCCCTCTTTATTACAGGACTGCTACGAACGAGAAAAAGCAAACACTTCCGGTGAAATCGGGAACGCTGAGCAAGCACTCACTCAGCAACCATCAGAACAGTCAGGGTGTACAAGACATCACAGATCTTTAAACAAGGGTTTCTTGCACAGTCTAAACGCACCACCAGAGTCCCACACTCGGACCAACACCTGAGGAAGCACCTCGCTGCCTTACGAGAAAAGGGAGGTGCTGTGGGTACACACAGCCGCCACCTCACCACCACCCTGGTACCTTTTTACAATTTCATCGTTGGAGGAAAGTCATCGGAGGGAGCTTTCCCGTGGGCGCTGGGCCGGCTCACCAGTTTAGCCAGGTGGGTCTTTCGAGGCAGTGCCAGCCCAGGAAGACACTGTCCCATAAGGGGCACAAGGCCCGGGGCCGCCGAGGTCAGCACTGGGTGGATGAGGGTGCCCCGGGCAGGCAGGAGGCCTGCTGGTCGGGCAGCTACTAGCTCAGTGTGGAGTCTCTCCACCCAAGAGAGGCCCGAGCCAAT
This sequence comes from Budorcas taxicolor, assembly GCF_023091745.1. Taxonomy (NCBI): domain Eukaryota; kingdom Metazoa; phylum Chordata; class Mammalia; order Artiodactyla; family Bovidae; genus Budorcas; species Budorcas taxicolor. The sequence continues at coordinate 46,306,673 of NC_068934.1, forward strand.
TTAATACACGCCCTAAACTTACTTCATTTGTTAACGTATTGAGAAAGACTTCTACACCCCTTTCCTCAATGAAATTGCAAGTTAGCGGTAACCAGGAGTCTGTCAGCGACACACTCGGGACTCTGACCTTCCACAAGCCACTGTCTGCCCACATCGGCCCCTCACGGCAGATCTGAGCTCTTAAAAGCAACCCCCACCCCAAGTGCTTTAAAAACCTTCACACGGTGTTTAATAGGGAGACAGGGGAAAGCAAGTGAGAAACTTATGTGTCCTGTCAAATTTTATACTCAAATATTGCCCCTAGAAAAACGTTATTTGTTTAATTTATTAAACTAAGTCTGCTTAAGTCAGACACGGAGGCCCAGAAAGTAAGCTCTTACAGAAATTTAAGGTAAAAGATTCTTGAACATCCCATGAAAAACATACCTTTCCATTCCACAGCTTTATCAAAAATACCTGTACCAAGGGTAGAAAGTGTGGACAGGAAAAAAAAAATGCCACGTTAAGCACCACCAGCTACTCTAGCACCATTCAAAACACCTAGCCATACAGAGCAACCACTCCCATCCATCAACACGGAAATAATAACCCACAGACATTTTAATGTATGTTCTGTATAAATAGTACATGTTCCAGTTTACTCAATATAAAAAGTAAACAAAATAATGTTCATATGAAGTTATCTGCAAAAGACTCGCACTTATACATACTTGGTAACATTTTTAGCACTCAGTGAAGTACATTTTGTACAAAGTACAGAAAGTACAAATGGGGGATATATGCTATTTTCTTCTGTGTAATCTGCATTTCTCTGATGGAAAGATGTTACCGGTTAAATCCCGTTACAATGAAAACTACAAAATGAAAATACTACAGAGACAGTTTTTGACTCTTGCTGATGGCTTGACGCGGGGCGGGACACACCCTAGGGAGGAGTATTAGGTACGGTCACTCCTTCCCTAACTGCAAAACACCTTTCTGATCACCCCATGGCCTTAGCCCTACACTCCAGCGGTCCCCTCTCCCCAGTGGCCCACAAATTCCTAATGGACAGGGACTCCACCTTTTCTTTATTGTTGGTCTTTCCCAACAAATCCTGGTGCTCACGATACTTTGTGGATGGCAGGACTAAATAAATACTCCTTCGCCAGGAAGCTCAAGGAGCGACCAAGGGCGAACGAGCCTGGTGAGTCCAGACCCAGGTCTGTGACTCCAGAAGTGGGGAGACGGGCTACGGCACTAGGTAGGATGCCCGGTGGGCTGCAGTGCCCCCCAAAGATTAACTTCTTGTGCTTTTTTCCCCCAAAGGACACTAAGAACAGAACAAGTTCTATGATCTGATATTCTGCATATTGATACTTCATCAGAAGAGACAAATAAGGAATTTGGAGACCCCACTGAAGTCTGCAGTAACGGGATTTGACCTGTACACACTTCTAGACAACCGTGGTTATTTCTATGCTGTTATTACTTGAACTGTATCTTCTTAGGGAGATACAGTTAAGGGGTTATTGAGCCAACACAAGTCCCTCTCCCTTGCCTAATGGTGCTCTCAATAACAGCAAGTCACCTCACCTGACTTACCAATTGCCTTAGTTCCCAAGGCCATTTCTTTTAAACAAAGTAGCGTCATTAGGTAGAAATAAGTTCTACAAATAACTTCCCCGCCCTGCCCACTCCATTCTGCCCCCAGTGCATCGTTGCTCCTCCCGTCAGAGCACCATCAGGAAGGCCAGATGGACCTGCGCCACACCCAGCCCTCTGTTCTGTTTCCTCAGTACAGAATGTTCAGGGCCCCTCGATCCTGCAGGTAAGAAGGGCAGGAAATCAAAAACCAAGCAGGCTGAATATTCACAGAAAGGTGAGGGAAGCAGCCGCCCGCAGAGAGAGCCACCGAGAAAGGGGCCTTTCTGTCCAGGGAGAGAGGAGGTAAGACTTAACTTGGGATCTCTGGGATTTTATCAGAGGCACAGGCTTATTCAAAGCAGATATTAAAATACAATATAGAAATATTTAACATGACTCTGAGTTCTTCACCAACTAGCTTGTACATTAATAAAAATTAGCTTTCAATAAGTTATAAAATAAAGGTAAGTTTTAACATTTATTAGAAATTTGAACACTAACATTATTTAATATTAAATAATTGTTTTAAAATTTTCATTTTCAACACTACTGTGGTCATGTATTTTTAAAATCAGCTTACATGAGTACATGAAACCTGCATGGAAGAAATACTATGAAATCTGGAAGAACCCTAAAAAACAAATAAGGGTAAAGACGAAAGAAAGCTGGTCAGAGACACAGACGAATATTGGGCACCTGGGTTTCGCTACGCTCTTCTGGTCTACTTCTATATGCATCTGAAATTCTCCATAATAAAATGTTTTTTAAAATAAACACTGAAACTTAAAGACCTTAGAAGTCAGAATGTACCAGATATGCTACAGAAGACGCCCAATGCTAGGAATAAACTAAAGACTCCTGAATTGTATACTCAAATAAGTGACTGTATGCTACAAAGAGAGAAGATATCCAATAATAATAAAAATACACTGTCACTGGTTTCCTGCCATCTTTCTTGTTCTTTTCTTCCTAGTTTGGTTTTCAAGAGAATCTATAAGTATTCATTATAATCCAAGTATTCAACAGCTCTGCTGTAGGAAACAGGCTAAAGTCGTAGTAATAAAAAAGGGGGTGTGGTTTATATTTTGTTTTAAAGTCATGGAAGAATTTAAAAGCTGAAACAGATTTTTGGTTGGCCAAGCACCTCTAAATTTAAAACCTAAGTTCCTAAAAGCCTGTACACTATTGGCTAGGTAATAAGATGAGACCAAATAGGACTCTGACTTTTCACTTTACATATGCCTATACTTAGAAAGGATTTACAGGCATGCTATTTCTACAGTAAATATATTTGGTACAAGGTTTCAAATGTTACTTTTCTGACAAAATCACATTTAAAGGATTTCTTACTTTAAAGACTATGAAGAAAGTAAGTTACCTAATATTCCACAATATAAAAGGGTTATTTCTTTACATTTGTTTAAGCCAAATAAACTCTCATTGCTCGGGCAGTTGTTAATAAAAGATTCTGATAATGATGAGGGAACTAGTTTAATGATTAAACTACTTTAATAAAGCCACATTTGCTGGATGAAACAAAAGCAGCATCTGGATTTTCCCTGGTCTGTGTATGTGTGGCTGTGTGTGTAAATAAATGAGAGCGGCATACAGCTACTTCAATATCATGTATAAAACCTGAAACATTTATCTTCACAGTGCATTTAAAGACCCACTATTGCATTAGCTGCTTGTGGGTAGGTTGGGGAAAAGTGATGAACCAACTGAGAAAGAAGAGTGACACGTCCTCACTAGTATACTAAGTTGGAAATGCTGTTTAAAATCAAATCATCAATTACAGATAATGTCAGGAGGAAGGTGTACCATGTTAAATATGATGGTGGCTACAGAGATAAAAAGATACAAATGGGAATCTACGCACAATAAGGGCAAGCATCATTCAGCTACTGTCTCTTTTAAAGGCTCTTATAAAACAAAAGATTAAGTTGGCTGCAGCCTTTTAATAAAAGAGCTTTGGGATCCATCAATGAGTAACTAAGAAAGAATAAGCCAAATGTTAGCTAGACTCAGCTTCTAGGGCATCTAAGGTTTGGTCTGGGAAAACCCTCTCCCTCTCCAGCAGAGGGTCTCCTGCTGAACTGAGCCCCGAGGGACTCTGGGCCACCAGGGTTCACCCTGAGTCACAGGATGGCTGCACCACCCTGAGTATTCAGTCACTACGAGGCTTGTCAGGTCCTGGAGGGCCATGGGCTTCCTGACTGTACTGCCTGTGGTTCTGAAGATGACTAAGATGAGAGAAGAGGTTCTCAATGTGGGGGCTACACCTGTTGCCGTCCCTGTTAACCAAGGTGGCAGGAATGCACGGCAGGAATGTGGCTCTTCAGTAACCTTTTGCAGGATGTTTTCTCCTCAATATCATGGACCCTAACCTTCTGAAAACATTCTGTATTTATCGCTCTTACGGCTTCTTCTGCCATGTCCTGAAAATATATTACAGAACACATTAAATTGTGAGGTGACAATGCAATGATCTAAAGTATAGCTCGTGTGATTATTTAGTGAACACATAGGGGTAGGGAGAATTGAAACAGACAATGATTTCTAACATTTCACTGGAGTCTCTAGAGTGTGTTCCATCTACTCAAGGACCAATCTAAGACAGTCTGATTCCGCTGAACTCTGCAAAACCAGATGATGTGACGAATATCGAGAGGAGACTGGAACTTCTAAAAGGCTCCAGGCAGACCTAAACTAGGAGGAAGACAGGTGAGTGCAAGGCCAGGTAAAGAAGGTGGCTTTCTAAAGGTGACTTTCTCAAAACTGAGGTCTAATCCCAGGTGGCCTGCCGCCCCAGGACTCTGACGGCTTCGGGTTCCTGCCAGCCCCAAGGTTGACTGGCAGGCAGCATGTTTCCAGGGACAGATCCTGTGCATGGGGCTGGGGAGAAGGACCCTACGTGATAAGGGCAGAGAAGGGAGTGTCCAACTCCAACCACAACATCAATATGTATGTGGCATTTCCTGAAGGCCGAAAATGGCGTGAGAGAAGCAGCAGCTGAATACTGGACATGAATTTTCAAGCTGAGGCCCATAAACGTCTAAAGTTACTAAATGTTTGTCATTTTCTACTGAGGAAACAGAAGAAAGGGATCTGATTTACCTGGGACTGAAAAAAAAACCAACCACCCCAAAGTGATATATTCAGTACATAACATTCTGAAATCTTAATTACTGTAGCTTTTTAAGCAAGCACAAACTGTAGCTGGTGCTACTTAACAAAAGCATTACAACTTTGTTTTTTTAAAAAAACATTTCTTGAAACCAAGAACTAAAAGAAAGAAATTAAAGCCGTAGAGAATGCTCCAACTTCAGAGGACTCATACTATACCGTGAATCGTGTCTGTCACCTGGAAACCAGAGTGCTCCAGGCACGATCGCATGGACAAGCCTGCAGCAGAGAACACATGCACATACAGCTCAAGTCGTACATCACCCCGCGCCCTTCACGCCGCCCAGCACAAAGACGCTCCCTCCCGAGAGGGCGGGCTGCAGCCACACCAGCGTTCCGGGGGCCAGGCATCTGCCCTGGCTTCATGCTAGAAACCCCAAACATTTAAGACCAGCAAGACAAAAGACACTTTGCATATGTCAAAATTAGACACAGTAGCCTGTGGTTTATTTCGTTATCAAAAGAAGGCACCAAAGCAGGTATGGAAGGTGGTACCAGGGTAGGGGGTAATTTGGCAACTGCCTTTGGAGAGGATTCATGGGAGAAAGGCTGGGTGAGACCAAATGGGAACACGCAATACTAGAAAAATGCTTCACTTCCAGGAGGAAGGTTTTGACTGCTTTACAATAGATATATCATGCTCAACATAGATGGGGAGTTTTTAAAGTAGAGTAAATTAGGTTACAATGACCTAATACAATGAGAAAAAAAATTCAACGCGCCTTGCTCATCTGGCGGGAACGTGTGCCCAGCCACTGGGGACCGAGCTGGGCTCTGTGTGAAGCAGGGCAGCCACCCCATCTCGGCTCCAGAGCCAAGTGCTGCTAGCAGGCGGCTTCTCAGGGAGCCAGCAGTTTACTGCTGACTACCTGTGGGCTGCTCCGGACTTTATCATGCCTGAATTTTCAATTAAGCTGGGGTTAAGAGAAGACAGGGACGGTGACTTTTGGTTTTCTGGATTCAAAAAAGACTGTGCCCCAGACGGTGCTTTTTGAGTCCCCGAGATATATCTGCGTTGTGCCTTGATGCCTTTCATTTTATTACGGTTAGTACTCCAACAAGCACTAATATTAGCCTTCTATTACTCAGAGAACAAAAACAAAAGTTCCCCAGACAACACTCGAAAGATCTAGGGTGTGTTACAAACGTTCAGGCCTGTGAGGCCGTTGGGAAAGGCCAGGCGGAATCTCTCCATTCATGCAGAGAAGGGACCGGCTCCACACAGTCACTGTTCTGACAGAGGCGAGGACAAAGCCTCCTGAGACTTCCGCCCACTGGCACAGGTCACACTGAAGGAACAATACGTACTGACATTTGTGTCTTCCACAATTCATGATAAATAAGCAAACTGGTTATTTGTAATCAGCCAAACTCGCTTCTGGGAAAAGGCTGCTGCTGGACGGTGCAGAGCGCATGTTCCTTCCCAGAAACCAGAAAGGAAAAAAATCACGTTACATTGGCAGCTGACGTCATCAGTTCAAGCTCTCTTCTAGCAATTATACCTCTTCCCACAATAGCAAAGATTCAACCAGGGCTTCTCAAGGCTTCTACTCAGCAGTCCTGCCTGCTTTAGTTACAGTCGATTTCATGGTTAATTTCAGTTTTCATCGTCAGTTTCCAGCTAAGGAGGATAACCTCCTTTTCATTAAAGTTAGAGCTGGCCCATGGGAAATAGGCACTAAATGCTACTGACGTACACTGTTTGAAGATCAGACCAATATTTTTATGTTTAATAATCTCCTACAAACAATATTGTGTGGTGTGGCAGTTTTTCAAGCTGTGTGTGTCTGATCTTGTTTCATTCTCAAAAGGGCCCATTTTCCTCTTGTCCAATGCAGGACTTTTCATGTGCCCCTAAAATTAACACGAATCCTGAATAGAACCTCCAGGAGGGTTCAGCTGGGAAGTCTGCTTCTGATTCATCTCGTGGAGAAATGGGGGCTGGCAGAGACAGCTGTGTGGGGACAGAACTGTCGTCTCTTAAACCCGCCAGGAAGCTTCACCTTGGCTGTCTATTGTTTAGCCCGTGGTGAGCTGCACCACAGAGCATCTCAGGGCTGCTATGAAAACAAGGTCAGACATCTCACAATACCAAGATGAAGAATGAGAAAGCCAAGAAGCATCTTATTATTTTAAACCAAGTTACTTGTGAATGATTGTAAATGCAAATTTTAAAAGTACTATTGAATATTCGATTCTCACAGAGCTAAAAAGTCCCAGAGCTGAAAACGAGGAGGAGAAAAGGAAAGAAGGGATGTGTGAAACTCAACCAGGCTCTCATGTTATTAAACCAAACAGCTAAACATTGAGAAAATATTACATAAGCTGATCACCACATGCTGTCATGATTTGTCGTGTTTCAAGGAAGGAGCTTATTCTAACCTACCTTGAAGGATGTGAGAACTGCATTCATATGGCCAGTGCAGGAAATACCACAAGTGCACATACATGTATAGGGACGTGTGTGTGCTTTCCTCTAAGGCAGAGCGAAAAATAAGGCAAGCATGGCGTATGTGTTGTATATTTTTGTCTTTAATCCATGCATTCATGAAAGTAATGTGACTTATTATTTGGGTTCCATATTTGATCAGCCACATCTCTTAACGAATGCAAATCCTGACAATTTACTATCAATTCTGGCCATTTTTTTGGTTACGATGGGAATATAACCTGTAGACTATAGATACCCCTCCTCCCATTAGAGGCCAGATTCATTGTAAAGAGTTGATCAGCAATATGACCCAAAAACAAAATAAGTAATAGACATTTTAAAACCTGACTTGAAAATATGAGAAGAGGAGGGACTCACATTTGTGGTAGAATCCTGGCCGCACGCCGTGAAAGCCCAGCTTTTAAAGCACAGGGCGCTGCGCTTGGATCGAGTCTTACTGGCCGCTGAGTCTCCACCCCTGACTCCTCAACTCCTCCTCCCTCTTAAACAGAAGTCCCTGCTCAGGGATCCTGAATTTCTCCCCTTCCTCATGCTGCCCAAGTGTCCAATGGCCAGCAGTTGACAAGGGCCATTAACGTCTGAAACTCTTAGCTGGCAGCAAGGGCCCCTGCCAAACCCAGAAGAACGTGGTAACCAAAAATACTTGAGGCTGCAGGTTTCACAGTTTTTACTAAGCTCATACTTCAACCAAAAAAGTGTACTTGAACTAGGGCCTCAATCAAAAGTGTACTTGAACTTGAGTAATTATGTGAAAACATTGAGCCCATCTAGAAAGCAAAGGAACAGCTTTTTTTCTAACAAAAGCAAGTCTGTTGTCTACTGAGTCAACTGTGAGGCCGCCCGACGTTTGCTCAGTGCCCATCTCGTGAGCAACCTGTTTCCCTCTCTACCCGTGTGCTTCCAAGCATGGCTTCTGCGCCTCCTCAGCAGATGCAGTTTTAGGAATGGAAACTGACAGCCTAGTAAAAATAGAATTGAGAAGCTAAATGCAGAGTGCTGCCCCCACCTCCCCCGTTAACACTGTGTGTAGAACATGCTCTGATCCATTAGCTCAGTAAAAAGTTAAATTCATTTTAAGTGGCGTCCATTATTCTCTATTTTTCTATTGAGTTACCCAATAATCTTTCTTTCCCTTTAAAAATAAATAGGGACAGAGAATTCTGTAAAATTCTATTTCCAGACATGTCTATTGCACTTAAGTACTATAAAGTAATATTTCTAGACTGCTAAAATTTCAAAAAAGACAGAATATTAACTACAGATGGTGAATCTTTATTTGGGGAAAAGAAAATTTCGGGGTGCATGGGCTATGTTGCAGCTGGCTTTCTCTAAGTTGCCCATCCTTAACACGGCACGCTCTAGAGCGGTGCTGACCAACACAGCAGCCACCAGCTACATGGGACTGTCTGTTTAAATGAATTAAAATTAAATAAAATGTAAAACGCCATTCCATGGCTGCCCTTGCCACATTTCAAGCGTGCCTAATGGCCACAGGTGGCTGGTGACCGGCATCCTGGACCGCACGGATCAGCATCTCATCCCCTCTGGACAGGGCCCTGGGACCCCGTCTGGCCCAGGGGGAGCACACAGGGCATGCTGAACACGCTCCTATTTAAGTTAAAACAGCAGCCTCAGGAATCAGAGTAAATACTAGTCTTACTGCCTGCGATTCCAGGAGGTGGCTATTAAGGTATTTTAAAAGTGTTGCTTAAATGAAAGCATACAAAACAAATGAGCCAAAATGGGACTTCACCGTTACAGAGAGTCCTTAGGAGGAAAAACGGCTGAAAGTTGATTTCATTAAAAGACCCAAAAGGACGTAAACTGAGTATTTCAGGAACTTCTCTGAGACTGCAACTTGATTAAATAAAAAAACTGAACCGCAGGGTCAGCGGGCAGGGCCAGGTGTGAGAACCCAACTCCACGGCAGCTCAGGTTTCCTCAGACGTGCGGGCTTGTTTCCAACCTCAGACCCTCACCCTCTAAGGGGAAGCTACCCAGTGGGAAGGTCTGGTCACATCATGACAATTTTTTAAGTGAGTTAACACTCAGAACGCCAACTTTATTATTTCTAAACATATGATCGATCATCACAGAGAATGGACATGACCTGCTTTTTAGACTGAGCTGAGGCTTCCCTGGTGGCTCAGAGGGTAAAGCATTTGCCTCCAATGCAGGAGACCTGGGTTCGATCCTGGGTCGGGAAGATCCCCTGGAGAAGGAAATGGCAACCCACTCTAGTATTCTTGCCTGGAGAATCCCCTGGACAGAGGAGCCTGGTAGGCTACAGTCCACGGGGTCGCAAAGAGTCGGACACGACTGAGTGACTTCACCTGAGAGAGACTAGTCTTAGAAAAAAAAAAAACTAAGTGAGAAAACGAACTTTCCATTTCACGAGGATCAAAACAGGCCCTTCCAAGGGAGATTTAAATGGGTATAAAAATCCTGCCGTTGCAATATACACACATTTATATGTGTGTTCAGTAAAATGATAAATTCATGTATAGGTTTGTTTTTTTTTAATCCAGACATTTGGGATATAATTGGTTAAGACAATTCAACAAATAAGGCGCTTTAACTGAAAGTTAGATTCAATTATTTAAGTCATATAAAAATTCAGAAAGATTAAGAATCTAACAAACTCAAAGTTTTAAAAGAAATCTCAAAAGGAGGTACTTACTAAATTCAGCTTCACTGAGCTTGCTCCTTTGCACTGGGGTTATCCTGTAGCCCCTTTCGGACGATGCTAAACAAACCATACCTTCCCCACGTTGGAACCTTACAACCTAAGTCTGAGCTGAAAATTTCACTGTGGGGAAAATCTAGGCGTCATCAAAGCCCTATTACAGATTTGACCAACATGTACTTTTTCTGGACGTAAAAGTGGTACTTGTACTAGTTTGCTAACAAATAGTAAGACAGAACTCACTTGGAATAATAAAGAAAAAACCCAGGGGTGCAGCCCGATTACAATAAAAGCAGTGTCTTTAAATAGTTACCACACCACCACTAACACGTCTTAAATCTCCTCCCAGGTAATCAGGCCAAGAGGATGAGAACTGCGGCCAGGCTCCCCGCCCCGAGCAGCCGAGGGACTCACCATCTTCAGGATAGCCCCGTACAGCCGCAGGAGCACCTTCCGAGGCTCGTCTCCGACGGTGGCCAGGGTGTCGGGCAAGGAGCACTGGAACAGCATGTTGCTGAGGCCACCTCTGCTGGAAACAAGAAGAGCGTAAGGAGCGGGACCTGAGGGCAAGCCACGTCACTCTTCTGGGGTAACTGGGCGAGAAGTCGGCTCCCGCCCAAGATACCTGCCCTCACCTGAGTCTCCATTCCGTCCCTCAGGGAACCGGCAACACAGATGAGCTCCACAGCTCTTAGATCAATTCCACACGCAAACTCCCCATCGGTCCTCAAGGACAGCCACGGAGGGAAGCGTTTTGTTTTTAATTTATCTTAATTAGAGGATAATTACTTTGTAACATTGTGCTAGCTTTTGACAATCATTGGCATGAACTGGCCATAGGTATACCTGTGCCCGCCCACCCCACCGCATTTGGAACCCCACCCCATCCCTCTAGACTGTTCCAGAGCACCGGCTTTAGGCGCCCTGCTTCATGCATCAAACTTGCACCGGTCATCTATTTTATATATGGTAACATATAAGTTTCAATGCTATTATCATCCCACCCTCACCTTCTCCCACTGAAGCCAAAAGTCTGTTATTTACTGCTGTGTCTCCTTCGATGCCCTGCATGTAGGACCATCAGTACCATCTTTCTAAATTCCATATATATGCGTTAATATACAGTATTTGTCTTTCTCTTCCTGACTTACTTCACTCTGTATAATAGGCTGCAGGTTCATCTACCTCATTAGAATGGCTTTTAATTGCATGTAGCATCTGCCTCAGAGAGGGACAAGGGGCAAAGAGACCCTCCTCAGCCATGGGAACTGGGGGTGGGGGTATCTCAGATGTATCCCTTCCAGTCCATGTTCATCTGTGACCCCAAATTCCCATCCTGTTCCCATCACTGCTGAGTTAAAATCTTGGAGCAATACCTAAACCATCCCCCCAGGGCTTTCCACTTGAAGTTGCAAGATCCACCCCTTCTCAACCAGATTTGACTAACAGCCGTTTCAAACAATTTGCAACATTAAGAATTATTGGAGCTCTCAGAGGAAAGGGGAGACCTCAACACCCAAAACCTTTCACGTGACTACCGAAGCAGTTCGGAACTCAGGGCCCAAGGCGTCTCAACTACAGCAGGCGTCAGAGTCTAGTCAATAGATCGGGAAGAGCTACCACCTAGGCGAAGCGCGATGCTAGAAGCTCAGATAACACAAAACTGAAACAGGCTCTGGTCCTACCTCGAGAAACTTCCGCTCCAGGGCAGAAAGCAGACATAAAACTATAAGAGAGACTGCAAAACCGCAGGACAGTGTCTAAACCAGAGGCTCAGCAAACCCTGACCGGCACCTGCCCGTCAGATGCAGCTGTGCCACACGGCAATGCTGTGCCTGTGCAACTTCTGGAGACAAAGTTATGAGCCAGTTGGAGCACGGCTTTCTAGAACAGCAGCCCCGTCTCCAGAGCCTGATGCCTCTCTCCCTACTCTATCCACCAGCAGTCCAGTGAAACTACGCTCCCCAAGGGAGGCTAAAATACAAACCACAACGGAGCCGTCACACGCCCAGACAGGGCTCATGGCACACGGTGAGAGGCACCGCCAAGAACCAGTCCAAGAGAGAGAGTTCAGTTTGTGTGCCAAAGAGAGATAACTGGGAGAACTTTTTATCTGGAGGTGTTAACGCTCTGCACTAACGGTGGCACAGACTCGTGCCCAGTTCTGCTCCCAGGGCGGACGTTCTCCACCCTCCCTGCATTAGAGGAGCTGGGCTGTGCCCAGGGGGCAGCCTGCCTCACATCAGGACTGTACTTAGCAGCCGCCTCTACAGCCGTCCAGGCCTGTGTGACCAAGTGCCAGCACATAGAGCGTAAAGGGCGGGCCTGAAACCAGCAACGGACCCGCTTACACGCTGGGCCCCGCCCCCGTCCATCCCACAGTGTACACCAACTCCCAGGTCGATTCTGCGATGACGCTGGTGTCTTCGGGGACACCCCTCTGTGAGCAGCGGCTCCCGTGTCACCGGGTTCTGGCAGCAGGCAGACCCGCCCATGTGCTGTGGTGCCAACCCGCCTGCTCCTGTCCTCACCTCTTTGGGCAGTGCCACCAGCCTCATGGTCCCGCCTCAGGGTGCCAGCCCAGAGGTCAGGGCCCCGGCACAGCTTAGCAGTGCCCTCAGAGGTGGACCCACAGAGCCGGGCCCCTCCTCTCAGCTTCCAGGATCTTGTCCCTCCTCCCTCGCTTCCCCAGCCCTGGGAGGCTGCCCCTGCACACTTAGTGCCCTTATCGTACTCACTTGTGCCCGTTTTGCTTTTCTGGTTCTCCGCCTGTTCACCCAATTTCCTAATTCTCTAGGTCTGCTGAAATACCCAGTGTCGTTTCCATTTTCTTGCCAGGATCCTGACTAGCACACGTGGCCAGAGCTGCGGCGGCGTCTTAGATCATGAGGTTAAGGGCTACATCCCAGGAACGGCGCAGCCATCAGCCACGAGGGGTGCGCATCCCCACTGATCCAGGGGCACTGCTGCACTGGCTCGGCCTGGCTACTCCCAGGCCTCTTCAATGCACGAAGGAAGCGGATTTCTAGGTGGTTTAAGCTACTGTGACTCTGGGGTCCTCTGTCATAAGCAGCTAAGCTCAGTACTAACTGATACCACTCGCCGCCTCACCCACTGACTCCTGCTCTTCCAGTCAAAACTCCTCATTCTTCTCTGCTACTCTAACTACCGACTATTTAAAACCAGGCTGAAGCCCAGCGTCCTCAGGAAGCTTCTGTATCTTCCTGCTAGCTCCCTGAAGGCAGGGGTCATGTCTAGCTTCAGCTCTCCAGGCCCACGGCCCCCAAGGGAAGGCGCTCAGCAGACACCTTCTGAAAACGGCAAGGCCCGCGGCACTCTCCCTCAGCTGGTCTCCTCCCTGCTGCGCGGCGTAACCGGCCATCCTACACTCTCCTCACCAGGCTGGCGGGTTAGCCCGGCTCTCTAATGAGGCTGAAAGCTCCCCCAGAGACAGGCCCTTTCTCCTGAGGGAGGGCATCATTTAAGAGAAAACCACAGGCTTCAGAGTCAGGGAGCCAGGGATTCAAACCCCACTTCTGCACTCACTGTGAGACCTTGGGCACAGCACTAAAGCTCTCTGACTCGCAAAAATCCACTGCTTGGTCAAAGAGCAGCACCTCACACAGTCACTGCAGGAGGCAGGGTCACGGAGCCCGGGGACTGAGACGCTCCGAGTATCTGATACGGCGGGACCATCTCAACCTCCCGACAATCTCAGGGTGGACCTGGCCTGCCTCCATCGCACACAGGAGGAAATGGAGGTGCAAAGCAAGGAGGTGGCCAAGCCAGGAGGGAAGGCAGGTGTCGGGCTCCAGAGTCCCTGGGTTTAACTCTGATGCTGAGCGAGACGGGAGACAAACCTGGAGGGTGCCACATGCCGCATCAGACACACAGCAGGTCTGAGCACCCCCGTGGGTCACAGGAGCACGATGTCAGAACAAGTCTGCAGAAGTCTTGCGTAAGACAAATGACTGTTCCTGTGGTCACATATGACCACAGACTTAGTGGCTTTAAACAACACACATTCATTGTCTTGCAGTTCCAGAGGTCAGATGCCTGAACATAGGTCTCACGGGGGTAAATTCAAGGAGTCAGCAGGGCTAGACATCAACAGGACATACCACCTTTCAGGAAACACAAAACATAGCTGAAACAGATCTGGAGGGAGCGGCAGGAGTCACGGGTTCAATCTCTGGGTTGGGAAGATTCCCTGAAGAAGAAATGGCAACCCACTCCAGCATTCTTGCCTAGAGAATCCCATGGGCAGAGGAGCCTACAGTTCACAGGGCAGCAAAAGAGTCGGACCAGACTTAGCAACTGAACAACAAATGCATTTCAAAGAGGGGTCACAGGCTGGGATGAGGAGTTCGTGTTTAATGGGCACAAAGGTTCAGTTTAGGAAGATGAAAACATTCATGGGATGACTGGTGGCGACGGCGGAACAACAACTGACTGACTTAATGCCACTGAACTGTACACATAAAAATGGCTAAAACGGTAAATGTTATGAGGGGACGACAGACGACAAGATGGCTGGATGGCATCACTGACTCAACGGACGTAAGTCTGAGCAAACTCCCGGAGATGGTGAAACAATGGGAAGCCAGGTGTGCTGCACTCCATGGGGTGTAGAGAGCCACACACGACTGAATGACCGCACAACAATGCCATGTATGTTTTACCATAATTTTTAAAAAGGAATGAAGTCCTGACACATGCTACAACACGGACGAACCTTAAAAACATGCTTCATGAAAGAAGCCAGCACAAAAGACCACATACTATGACCCCATTCACACGCAACGTCCGGAACAGGAAACCTACAGAGTGGGTGCCTAGGGCGAGGTAGAGGGGTCTGAAGGGCCTGGGTTTCCTTTTGAGGTGAGGAAATGTTCTAAAATTGATTGTGGTGATGGCTGCGTATACCCGTGGATATATTCAAAACCATACACTAAAAACCACTGAATCTATCATTTAAGTGGGTGGATTATACGGTATGTGAACTGTATCTCAATAAACGTGTTTTTAGGGGGAAAAACAACTTTGTTCCTATGTAATGATTTTTTCTGAACCAAGTAAACTGGAATGTGCTTCCACATAAACATTTCACAGATGTAAATAAGTCATTTTTAAGAATATTTTCAACAGCTTATTTAAAGAAAAGCAATCACACAGCATCTGGGAGCCTCTATAAGAATAAGGGACTATTTTCCCAGGAGTCTGATATTCAGAATATCAGTCCTAAATATTCATTGGGAGGACTGATGCTGAAGCTGAAGCTCCAATACTCTGGCCACCTGATGTGAAGAACTGACTGACTGGAAAAGACCCTGATGCTGGGAGAGATTGAAGGCAGGAGGAGAAGGGGACGACAGAGGATGAGATGGTTGGATGGCATCACTGACTCAATGGACGTGAGTCTGAGCAGACTCCAGGCGTTGGTGATGGACAGGGAGGCCTGGCATGCTGCAGTCCATGGGGTCAAAAAGAGTCAGACTGAGCAACTGAACTGAACTGAACTTTCCAGGAGGCAAGCTAGCTGTGCACCTCAGTTCAGCAAGCCCAGAAAGACAGGAGAGAAGGCAGACCCAGAGACAGGCTGGCCCAGCAGCCTCCACCTTCCATCACGAGGGCCCATCACGTCCAGTCCTGGCCGCCATGGGCGTCTGGCTGCCAAGCAACAGGACCGGCATGACATCAGCTAAAAGCCCTAGTTTTCCTTCCTGTCACATACTCTCCAAAGCTCAGTCCACAGTGAGAGCAAACAGATGAGCTACTGTTCTAAGCTGTGTAACTCGATTCAAAGTTTATCCCTGGACTCCTGAAAGAGACAGCCGGGCCGGCTTGGCCAGAAACAGGCCCACAACCTGGAAATCCTTCATCTCTTGTATTTTCCGTAGCCTCTTGCTCAATATGCTCCAGTGAGAGGAAGTAAACCATTGATGATTTTTTTTGGGCGGGGGGGGTGACAATCAAATGAAACCCTGACAGGCCACAGAAACGGTAGCAGAAATACAACAGTCAATTTACCATGTGACTTGTCAGGAATATCCTCCCGCACAAAACCCCAGGAAAGCTGGAGGACTCCAGAGAAGTCTGAAATGCCACACTTTTTATCAAGTGGCAGAAGCACTTTATAATAAACATATCTGCCATAATTCAGTTTAGGAAGTAATAAAGATACTCACATAAGCAAAATATGAATAAAATGAAAATAACACCTTTATTTCATATTCAACACATGTAAGTAAGCAAGCCATGGCAGGTAAGATGCTGAAGAGAGAGGTCCCTGTGGTGGGAATTCTAACCAGTGCCCTGGGGGTCCAGCTGAGTGTGGCCCCTAATCTCCACCCCACGGTCCCTCAAACAGCACCAACGGGACCACAACAGAGAACAGAGCTGCTTTTACAGACTGTTGACCACAGAGGAAAATCATCTCAATCGCTCTTGAAATTGATATTCAATTTCAACTGAAATATACAATTTCTCTAGATACGATTAAGAATTAACTTACGGGCTTCCCTGGTGGCTCAGCGGTAAAGAGCCTGCCTGCCAATGCAGGAGACATGGGTTTGGTCCCTGATCTGGGAAGATCCCACAGGCCGCAGAGCAGATAAGCGCATGCGCCACAGCCGCTGAGCCTGTGCTCTAGAGCTGCAGCCACTGAGCCTGCGTGCTGCAGCTCCCGAAGCTCACGCATCTAGAGCCCGCGCCCCACAGCAAGAGCAGCCCCTGCGGCGAGAAAGCCGTGCGCACCACAGCTAAAGAGCAGCCCCGCTGCCTGCAGCAGAGCAAAGCCCTCGCAGCAAGAGACCCAGCAGGGCCGAAAAGCAGCAAACAAAATAAACATCAAAAAGGAAAAAGGGTAAGCGCAATCAACAATTTAAAAAAAAGAATGAACTCACAATTAAGAATAATTTGATGGGTCAAACGACAATACACATAGAACAGAAGGGATATCTGGAAAAAAAATGCAGAAACAAACTGAAGAACACGTCCCTAGCCGAAGACCCAAAAGGCTAACTGGATTACATGCTAAAGAAAATGAGTTTGTGATCACAGAGCCACAAAGCAGTCACTTGGTAGGGCTTCGATGCTTCCGGCACATTCAACGTCACCTACACACAAGGGACAAAGAACCCGGGTGACCCAGGCGTAACTTTTAAAACTCAAAAAAGTTTATCAGTTTATTAGCTGTTGAAGCAAAGAAAGTAGGCTATTTTAATATGTATTAAAAATTTTTTGACTTGCAGACTTTAAAATCTAGGTTCCAAAAATTTGTGTGTACAAGGAGCTGAAAGACCTCCTCAAAATAAAAAAGATAACTTCCTGCCCAAATTCTATTATTCAAATATAACCACTTTGCATACAGTGGTATACATTTTTTCTTGTCATCTTCCCAAGCTCCTTTTCCCAGTTTCTTTCTCTGTATTAAAGTTGGAATCATGGTGAATATACTGCTCTGTTAAGTTGCTTTTCCACTTCTATTATGAGCATTTTCCATCAATTCAGTATTAAAAACATCATTTTTTATCAGGCACAGAATTTCACCTTAAAGACACAGCATGGTTTAACCAACTGCCTACTGCTAAAGATAAGAGTTTTTCCATTATTTTTCACTTCTATACACAACCCTATAAAATGCATACCTACATGTCAACCTTTATGCACAATCTGAGGAGATCCTTTAAAGCTGGGTTTTCTGGGCCAAAGGGCACTACCATTTTAAACTTTCTGATGGCTGCTGTCAAAGTGTCCCACAAAAGAGCCACACCAAGGCACTCTTCACCCATCAGTGGCATCAGAGCTCCTGTCTCATATCTAGATGGACCTGTTTTTTGTTAATCAATTAAAACCTGATGTAGCAGAATATAACTTTTTTAAACATTAAATTGCTAGTGAAGATAATGAAATTTTTTAATGCTTCAAGATATATATAAAGTTAACACATGGCATGAAATACTTTAAAGTTAAAAAAATACTGCAAAGGGAATATTTGTATGTACATCAATACAGGAAAAATCATTAATTCAAATAAATTATGAAACATACTTAAAGTTACCCAATTTAAAGGGATTTCTTGAAACATCTTAGTGATCTATGCTAAATAACTTCCCCCTAAACTGATAAACATCAATTCATTACTCCCCTCAACCAAAGGCATACAATTAATTGTGAAATCAAAACTGGAAAATGTAAAACAGCAGATAATCTAAAAATGTACTTGATCCAAAAATGGGTCAAAGAAATGGTGTCTCAATAGGCATCACATTGATTAGAACTGACTTTAAAAGAACCAAGACCAATTCCACAAAATCAGTGCAAAACAAAAGCCACTCCATGAAGCTAAGATCTGGCATCTGATGATACTTACTCTCAAGGTTTCTCATAGCAGGAGATGTCATTGTTTTCCTGATATGAAAGGTCTTCTTAAAATAGAAGGCTAGATCAACCGGTCCCATTCAGTCAGATTGGAACCAAAATGTTTCAGAGCATGCAGATTATTAACCCTCCTATGACAAACCATGCTATTACAAGTACACCTGTCACACAAAATGCTCTAACACTTGGGCACTTACACCAAACACACAGGTTATGACAGATTTCAAAAGTCTGCTCTAAAGATCAGACTCATTTCAGAAAGAAACAAGCAAATTTTAACATCAACGTAAAATGGTGGTTACCTCTGGACAAAAGAAAGGAACCCGAGGCCAATCTGGCAAAATGTTCAGATTTTATAAAGCTACTTTATTATTTTTAAAATTTTATTCTTTACTACTTTACAAATGTAATTTTTAATAAAGAGAACTTATTTTGCATAAAACTTCATGGCATCTAAAACAATCACCAGCCTATGCTATAATGAACTCTTCTCAAAAATCAGTTGGCAATTTAGCATATGTATAAAACCAAAGTCACCGGTAGTAAGGGGAAAAAAAGATGCTGGTGAAGGATCACAGTGGGTCACAGCAATGACCTCTCGATCGCAACAGGGGTATTTATGGGGGTCCACAGGGATCCTCTGACACAGGCCTCAAAAAAGTGCATGCTGTAGTGGGTGCTAGGTCACTTCAGTAGTGTCCGACTCTTTGTGACCCCATGGACTGTAGCCTGCCAGGCTCCTCTGTCCATGGGATTTCCCAAGCAAGAATACTGGAGTGGGCTGCTGTGCCCACCTCCAGGGGATTTTCCCCGACCCAGGGATTGAACTAGTATCTCTTCCATCTACTGCTTCGGCAGGGGGGTTTCTCTACCACTAGTGCCAGCTGGGAACATCCTCAAAAATTTAATCACTGAGTTACTGAATGATCCAGCAATTTCACTCCTACATATATACCTAGGAGAAATGAAAACATATGTTCTCACAGACACTGTACAATTTTCTAACAGCCCCCAAAAAGAGAAAGAACCCTAATGTCCATCAGTTACTGAATGAATAAACAGATTGTGGTATATCATGTAATGGAATATTACTCAGCCATACAAAGGAATGAAGTACCAATACATGCTACAACAAGGATAAACCTAGAAAACATTATACTAAGTGAAAGAAACTGGTCACAAGAGGCCATACATATTGTACGATTCCATCTATATGAAACATCAGAAGAGGCAAATCGATAAAAATGAATCAGTCAGTGGTTGTCAAGCTAGGGAGAGGGGAGGGTGGGAAGAGATTGCTAACACAGTATAGGGTCTCATTCTGAGATGATGAAAATGTCCTGGAAAAATTGCAGTGAATGCTGTATAACTGTGAAAATAGTGAAAACACTGAACTGTACCATTTAAGAGGATGAATTTCATACTATGTGAATTATGTCTCAATAAAGCTGTTATATTTTCCTTTTCTAAACCAGTGATAACTTGCCTTACGTAGTTTATTAAGATCAACCATTCACTGATTTATCTGAATCTATGAATGACCATCCTCTTTAATATTAAGCTCCCTGTGTAGGATCCATGGCGATCACTATTTGATTAAAATCTGCTCCCAAGTACTGAACACTTTCAATGAAACTGCCAGAGCTTAGAAGAAATCAAGCCCATGAAAAGGACGCCTCTGATTTTAGGATCTGGAGAAAGCAGTGCTAGTAAGGGCTTTGGAATGAGAAAAGTTACCAAGTTTCAGGAAACCTCTGTGGTTACGCTGGGTTCCAGCTTCCCACACCTATCTGCAACTCTGTTTGGAGGTGGCACCTGTTCCCCACCAGCACCACCAGGGGTCCTTTCCTGCAGTCCTGCCATAACTTCTTGCTTTCCTCCCCATGTATCTTTTCAAGGTCTTTCCCTCCCCACCCCTGCCCAGTTTGAGGCCTGGCAGGGAGCCCCCTCACACAGAGCCTTCTCTGCCACAACCCCGTCCCCAGTCACCTTTCACAAGCCAGGTATCCAGGCCGTTGTAAAAACTGTCAAGAGAAAACATTTCAGAATCAAGCCCGGGGAGGGAAGGTTTGCAAACACCTGCCTCCTCTGCCCTTTGCCTTCCTCCTGCTGACTGGTGCACTTCCATGTGTTCATAATCTCTGGACTTCTCAAAGTTTTAAACGTATGCTTTAGCAGCTGTGACCACCTCTGCCCTGGGGGCAGTACTTCTACAGCACTCTTTGATGCAGCATCCTGAGTTCCACCCCTGCGCTGCCAGGACAAATGCAGTGCGGGAAAACTGAGAGAGAGAGACGTGGAAGAAATGAAATTTCCAACAGCCTATGTGCAGGGGAAAACAATCGAACGCCACCACCATCACTTCTGGTATTAATTATCCACCATCGTATGTGCACCCAACAGAACCCTTAGCATCCTTATCCACAATCCCCAAACAGACAAAGGCGACTTACAAACCTGGTCTGTCTGCAGTTCTCATTGGTAAAACAGGGTCCCTGGCAAGGTCAGACACCCCCGCCTTCTCCACGTGACGAGTTCCTACGAACGTCACGTGGCCCTGGACTGTGACAGCAGGCCTATCCAGAGGTTTCTAACCCACGGGAGCACTGACTGGGCCTGAGGGTAGACCTGCCCCTTGACTGCACTTCTCACCTAAAAGACAGGACTCATCAGCACACTCAAGTTCATTTGCAGTTCTTGCCAGACATATTCTCAGCATACTTTTGCACATACTTCACAAGCAGTAGGTACTGTTGTAGAGAACTGCTTGTCACAAAAAAATGTGGGCAAAAAATAGAGACAAGTGTATGTAATCTCCACCAAAACTGAAGTGCATGCCTGAGGGAACAGCTGAAATAACCAGCATACTGTGTTACAACTGGCAAGGAGTCACCACCTGCTGACACTTTAATTTCTGGCAAGTTCCTCAACCTCTCTGGGCCCCTGGGGTAAAGAATACCTCCTCGAAGGACTTTTCTGGCAGTCCAGTGGTTAGGGCTCCGTGTTTCCACTGCAGGGGGCACAGGTTTGATCTCTGGTCCAAGAAGGAGGATCCCGCCTACCATGCAGCTTGGCCAAGAAAGAAAAAAAGAATAATACTTCTCCTGGAGGCCTGGTGCCCAGGTTAACTGAGATAAGCACAACTGCCATAGTACCCGGCAAGAGTAGGCACTTAATGAATGGAATCTTTTATTACCATGATTAACTTCAGAAAGCAGAAGCTCTAGTCTTTAACTGTCCTGAAAAACATCAAAATGATATTTCAATTAAAATATAACACTATATGGCTATTCAAGAGAATAAGAGAGCTCAATAAATACCAAACAGAACAATCTCTTAAGATATCATGCTGTTTTTAGTGCAAAAAAGTGACCTACTGTGAGTATTAACATTAAACCAGGAGGGGGAGCCAGGCATTCCCAGCCCCTGGCACACTGCAGCTCTCGGGTTTGCTGGAGAAACAGGTATACCCACACATGCTATATTGCCTGACGTCTCTCTGGAAGAACGGATAACGAAGGAGGGACAATGCTTGCTTCTAGGGAGAGGCACTGAGGCAAGGGGGAAAGACACCCTTCCGTAAAAATTTCTGAATTTTAAATCCAGTACACTGATTACCTACTCACAAAGATTTTTTTTTACTATAATGAACAAAAATAATCTTTATTTTCTTTTTCCAACTGTTTTCTCTAATCACTGCACAAACAAAAAGAAGGGAGCTATCCCACTCAACTGAATTTCCTGGTTAATCACCAAGTTGTATGAAGTACCATCCTAACCACAAGATAATCAGAGGTTAACAAATGAAATATTCTTGTGTAAAACCTAAAAACTCTTCACACCTTCTCTCCATTCCTGCCTTAAACCTAGGGTGGCAAATACAAGGTGCCTGTTAGTGTTTCGAGCCCCTCACTGGTCTGCGGCCCTTATCGTGAACGTGAAACATCACCGAAGAGCCCTAGGGGGTAAGATGCACACACAGAGGCGCTGATGTGAAGAGCTCCCAGGGCAGGCCAGGAAATGTTCTGAATTCTTAGTCTTGGTTTTTCTTATTTTCACACATTCTCTTTAGAAAATGAAGGGAAATGTTTAGTAACTTTGGCTCCAGTTAACTGAACCTTTCCTGCTGATTTCCTTCCTCTAGTCACATAACAGATAAGACCCTGGGTACGTTTCAGGATTTTTAGACCCAGGCCTCATTTTCAGCCCTGAATTTCACGGCAGAGTCCTTAAAAAAACCAAAGCATTTTTCACTGATGGCACTCTATAATAATGATGACAAATCTGCTTCTTGGTCACTTTTCTAACCTTCAACTCGAGAGCCGGTTGTAGATTCAGCCAACTTGATTCTTCTCTGACTCGTCTTTTTCTACATTAGCCCCCCGGTTCCAGAACCTATAGCATAACCCTTTCCAACTGAAGTCGACTATGTTACACAATGAAAGGGCTTGGGGAAATTTACATGTTACCTACACGCAGGGCAAAGCCCCCAAACCTGGTAAGGCACAAAAGTAATCAAGACCCTCTTAATTTGCTAATTGTTGTTGTTTCCGTTGTTCAGTCGCTCAGTCACGTCCAACCCTGCGGCCCCATGGACTGCAGCACGTCAGGCTTCCCTGTCCTTCACTAACTCCTGGCGTTTGCCCACACTCACGTCCACTGAGTCGGTGACGCCATCCAACCGTCTCATCCTGTCGCCCCCTTAGGTCACTACGTTTCAAACAGGTTACTGTCACATTTGGGATGAAGTACAATTAATTTCCTGACTTAACGGCAGTGGAGATTTTCAAGGAGGGAGAAGATGATGAACACATTCCCGCCATGAGGCGAATGAGGAAGAAACACTGCTGACTTATCAGCTCACCACTTCCGGCACTGCTGCGCTCTCCCCGGGAGGCCAGAGGTGGCAGAAGTGCGCCCCACTCCAAGACGGAGAGCCAGGAAACCTGACTGGAACACCGGGAAGCAAAGGAAGGCGGCTGCAGCCCCAGCAAAGGGAAAAACCAGCCCCCCAGCTCCCCGGCCCCCCTACGGCGCAGTTCTCGAAGTGGACGCCTGACCCAGCCCTGCCTGCCTCACTCCCTCTCCAGCCACGAAGCTGCAGGGCAAGATGGCATCTTGTTTGCACGGCAGCTTCACAAATCCTTCCGGACTCTTCACCCACCTTGTGAAAAAACACTGAAATGTTTTTTTGGGTGTTTTTCATACCATCAGGTATTGGCTGTTAAGACTGTCAGTCAACATTGGTTGCTCTGGGCAGTTCTCATAGATTGAAAATATCCCCCACGTGTAGAAAGCAGGTCACGTTTGAGTCCACGCTAAGCCCGTTAAGGCTGAACAGCCCAGCAGATGTGACTCACCCGCGCTGTGCTGTGTGAGTCACTCGGACGCGACAGCAGGAAAGCTGGTCTACGCGGGCAAGCACTGGGCACCTGAGAATGTCGTGCCCGGAGCAGCGAGTACTCGCGACAAGAAGTGGCTGGTACTGTTAACTGCAGTGATAAAGAGAACGCCGGGGCGAGCCTGCATCCAGCCCGTGGACTCTGTCCCAGAGAAACAATCTCTGAAAGTTTTGGAGTAAAATCACCTCATTAGACTGAGGTTCACTGTGTAACACAGCTTTTGTTCTAGCAACGTGTGTTCAAGTAGCTTTACAAATGGCTTGTATCCCTAATCTGTAGACTTAACCAAGTCTTAATGAGGTTATTTGTTTGATTCTACAGCGTTCTACTTGGGGGAAACCCATGCTGCGGGGATACTACACTTTGGTGCAGTGGCCAAGGTCTGCAATACGCCATTCCTAATGTCAAACATCCAGAGTGTATTCCTTTCCAATTTGTAAGTTTGAGGTAGAAAACATAACACACAGTTGGCCATCTGCACCACTTGTGACTGTCCATTGGGTGCATTCACACTGCTGTGAATCGCCACTTTCCACTGCCAGAGCGCTTCATCGCACAAAGCTGCCCCCTTTAAACACGAACTCCTCACTCCCCACCCCCCAGTCCCTGGCACCCACCAGGATACTGCATCCCCATGAACCTGACTCCTCTTGGGAACTCACAGCAGTGGTGTCAGACAATATTTGTCTTTTGGGGACTGGCTTACTTCACTTAGCATAACGTCCTCCAGGTTCACCATGCTGTAACATTTCAGCATCTCCTTTTTATCAAAGCTGGATAATATCTGATTATATGTATATGCCACACTCTGCTCATCCATTCATCCATCAAAAACATCTATATATTTTTAATCACTTGTAAAAAGAGTCAGCTTAAATAATGAGAAACCCAAGACACTGCCTGCTCCAGGGAAGCCTTCAATACAAAGGCTTTCACCTGCTAAACTGCAGTGGTTAGTTTTTGGTCTGCACCAAACCGACTGCACTCTGTTGAAAACCAAAAAGTGCCTGAAACCTCTGCAAACTGTCCACAACCAACCTGGTGCAAAACCCAACACGCACAGGACTTGGCCTCCCTAAGGCTCAGGGCCTCACCCAGGAGCTGCAAGGGCACCATCTAAAAGTCAGGAGGACCTCACTCATGGTCCAATAATTAAGACTCCATGCTTCCATTGCAGAGGGCACAAGTTCAATCCCTGGTTGGGGAACTAAGATCCCACATGCTGCACGGTGTGGCCAAAAGAAAAAAATGAAATAAAATTATAAAGAATAAAATAAATAAAAGTCAAGATGACTAGAAAAAAGTTAACATCATAACCAAAACCTAAGCAGAAAAAAGTATCCTTAAGTCCATAGGGCTGTAAGCAGGGAAGATGGAAGGCAGGATAATATCGAAACATATTTAGATAATATCTAAATTCCTGAACATCTAAATATCTAAATTCCTAAATACCTGCATTTAGAACACAAACAAGGGGGAACAAAGTGCATTTTTGAAAAATTTCCTCTAACCGTCTAAAATTCAATGTGAACCAACCACAACCACAGCTCAGGGGGAAAAACCACTTCAGCTCAGTGGCAGCACAGCTGTGCCGTCATCGGGAGCAGGCGCCTGAGCGTCCAGCCCTCTCAGCACCGAGTCAGTTAAGGCAGAGGCTTTGTTCCAGGTGGGCCGCTGGATCTGCAGACGGCTGCGGGGTTTTTAGCATGTTGCTTGGTAGAACAGTGTAATGGTGGCTAGTGCGGGGTGACGTCACGTTGCTCAGGGGAACAGCGTAAAGGCGTCTAGAGTGGGATGACGTCACGTTGCTCAGGAGAACAAGGTAACGGTGTCTAGAGCGGGGTGACGTCATGTTGCTCAGAAAACAGCGTAACTGCGTCTAGAGCGGGGTGACGTCACGTTGCTCGGAAGAACAGCGTAACGGTGTCTAGTGCGGGGTGACGTCGGTTGGTTACCATCACCACCAACTGCAAAGCAAAGTTAATTGTTTTTGGCCACACTGCACTGCATGCGGGATCTTGGTTCACTGGTCAGGGATTGAACCCGGGTCCCCTGCAGTGGAAGTGCCCAAAGTTCATTTATTAAGGGTGTGCCGGGTGGGGAAAGCTCTGTCTTCAGTCCTCTACTCCAGGCTGCACAATCCTCAGCCCCATCGCTGCTGGGGGCACGAGAGGAGAGGGCCCCGCTGCGCACTGCAGGACATTCAGCAGAGTCCCTGCCCGCTCCCAGGATCACCATCTGGTGACCACCACGAAACCATGACAATCAAAAAGTGTCCCGACATGACTAGGTGTCCCTCAGAAAAAGATACCCATTTCAAGCCACCAATCCGAGCATCCTTGGGACACAACCCACTTCTGCTTCTCTTCCCATCTGCAATGTCCTTCCACCTTTCAGAGTGAATTCAGGGATGCTCTCAATTTCTCCACAAAGTACCCACATCCCTTCCAGCCCACCCAGACCTCCCAGGCCTTACATTTATTGTTTCATCACCAGCCCCTGGACTACTGTGATACAGCTTCTGCTGCTAAGTCGCTTCAGTCGTGTCCGACTCTGTGCAACCCCATAGACGGCAGCCCACCAGGCTCCCTCATCCTGGGATTCTCCAGGCAAGAACACTGGAGTAGGTTGCCATTTCCTTCTCCAATGCGTAAAAGTGAAAGTGAAGTCGCTCAGTCGTGTCTGACTCTTAGCGACCCCATGGACCGCAGCCCCCCAGGCTCCTCCATCCATGGGATTCTCCAGGCAAGAGTACTGGAGTGGGGTGCCATAAGGGCTAGGTGCAGTGAGACGACTGAATGTTGATACACAGGGAGATGGCAGTCCAGCTACGGATGCACACAGGCTGATGGAAAGCTGAAGACAACGGCTGTCCTAGGGCAGTACAAGACTCCCTGCCAGTGGGCAGAGGGCGCTGAGATCGGGGGGCAGTACCCAGTGTAGGTTGGCGGCCAGGGCTCCACTGGAGAAGAAAACTGGAAAGGAGAGCATGAGCATCAGGTCAGAGCTGAGCAAGCCAGAGACTAGGCTGAAAAAAAACAACTAAGCGATTACAACAAGGTTAGACGAGACAAGGTTAATACACAAAAGTCAGTCTCCTTCCCATGCATGAGTAATGAACAAGGAGAAACTGAAATTTAAAACATATCATTCAAATTGCTGCTGCTGCTGCTAAGTCACTTCAGTCGCGTCCGACTCTGTGTGACCCCATGGACTGCAGCCCACCAGGCTCCTCCATCCTTCTCCGTCATTCACATTCGCACTCCCCAAAATTAAACCCTGAGGTATAACCCTAATAAAATATGTACAAGATCTGTATGAGGAAAACTACAAAATTCCAAAGAAAGAATCAAAGAAGAACCAAATACATGGAGACACGACCCATGTGAAGAGTAAGACTCGATATTGTCAAGATGTCCGTTCTTCCCTACTGGGTCTATATATTCATGTGATCCCAATAAAAACCCCATTAAGTTATTTTGCGGATATCAGTAAACTGATTCTAAAGCTACATGGAGAAGCAAAAGACCTAGAATAGTCAACTGGACATTGAAAAGGAACAAAGTCTGAGGACTAATCCTATCAGATTTCAAGACTTACTACAAACCTACAGTAATCAAGACACTGGGATACTGGCAAAAAAAAAAAAAGACAGATCAATGGAACAGCATGCAGAGCCTAGGAACAGACCCACGTGGTCAACTGATCATGACAGAGAGCAAAGACAAAACTGTAGAGAAAGGACAGTCTTTTCAAAAATGGCACTGGAACAACTGGCATCCACAAGCAAAAAAAATGAAACCCAGGGAATTCCCTGGCGATCCAGTGGTTAGGACTCTGTGCTTTTATAGCAGGGGGCATGGGTTCGATGCCTGGCTGGGGAACTAAGATCCCCCAAACCTCGCAGCCCAGCCAAAAGAAAAATGAACTCTAGATACAGACCTTATATCGTCACAAAAGTTAACTCAAAATAGAGTTCCCTGGTGGTCTAGTGGTTAGGATTTGACACTTTCACTGTCGTGGGCCTGGGTTCAATCTCTGGTTGGGGATCTGAGATCCTGCAAGCTGTGCAGTGAGGGAAAAAAAAAAGAACCTCAAAGTGAATGACTGACCGAAATGTAAAATGCAAAACTAGAACACTAGAAAATCACACTGAAGAAAATCTAGAAGACCTTGGGTATGATGATGAGGTTTTAGATACAACTCCAAAGACAGGATGAAAGGAATAACTCATAAGCTGGACTTCATTCAGATTAAACACCTCTGCTCTGCAAAAAGCACTATCCAGAGAATGTGAAGACAAAGCCACAAACTGCAAGAAAATATCTGCAAACGACAACTCTGATAAAGGTGGTACTCAAGTCATTCAGTTGTGTCCGACTCTTTACGACCCCACGGACTGTGGCCCGCCAGGCTCCTCTGTCCACGGATTTCCCAGGCAAGAATACTGGAGTGGGTTGCCGTGCCCTCCTCCAGGGGACCTTCCCGACTCAGGGATTGAACCCACATCTCTTGTGTCTCCTGCACTGGCGGGCGGATTCTCTACCACTAGCCACCACCAGGGAAGTCCTCTGATTACTTAAAATATTCAAAGAACTCTCAAAATTCAACAATAAGAAAACAAACAACCTGACTGAAAATGGGCTAACCAAGGAAGATATACAGATGGCTAGTAAGCATATGAAAAGATGCCTCACTCACTTGTCATTAGAGAATCACAAATTAAAACCAGATCCCATAACATACCTTCTCAAAAGACCCAAATCCAGAAAACTGACATCAAATGCTGATGAGCGTATGGAGCAACTCACTGCTCCACATTCCCCTCACTCACTGCTGATGGGAATGAGAAATGGTACAGCCACTTTGGCAGTTTCTTACATAAACATACTCTTACCATATAATCCAGCAACTGTCCTTGCTATTTACCCAAATAAACTGAAAAGTTATGTCCACACAAAAACCTGTACAAGGATGTTCCTAAGAGCTGTATTCATAACTGTCAAAACTTGGAAGCAATCAAAAACATCCTTCAGTAGGCCAATGGATAAAACTGTGGCACACCCAGACCACGGGAAACGATTCAGCGCTAAGACTCTCAAGCCATGAAAAGATATGGAGTAAACGTAAATGTTTTTCAAGTGAAAGAAGGCAATCTGAAAAGGCTATACTGCATGATTCCAACCATATGACATTCTAGAAAAGGCAAACCTATGGAGACACTGAAAAGATCAGGGGTTGAGGGGAGGGTGGGATAAACAGAAGACACAGGACTTTGGGGGTCATGAGGCTCTTCTGTAGGATCCTACAGTGGTGGATACGATATGTCACCATGCATTTGTCTAAACCTACAGAATGTACACCACCGTGAACCCTAACGTAAACTGTGGACCATGGTAAAGACATGTCAGTGCAGGTCCGCAGACTGTACCAAGGGTGCCGCTGGGGGAGGAGTGACCAACAGTAATGGGGGCTGTGGGGGAGGGGGAGGTAAAAAGCAAACTCTGTACTTTCTGCCCAATTCCGCTGTCAATCTAAAACTGCTCTAAAGTTTATTCTTTTTTTTTGGAAAGAAGTAAAGCCAATTAAGGGACCAAATTTTCAGTGTGTAGTTAAAAAAAGTGTAAATGAAACTTTATCTTGAAAAATGAAACAGAATCATTTATGTTTTTACATGTAAAATAATGTAGGTTATAAATGGAACTATGACATAAAAAGGAAACCAAGTAGGGAATTTTGGCTTAATTTTTCCAAAACATTTATGATGGCACCATACAGCACAACTCACTCCTTCTTTAACTCCTGCTGTAGAATTCTGCAAATACAGCTGAGGATTTTGCCAGTCTTTTTCAAGGGCCTCTCTGTCTTGATACTCAAACGATTCACTTTTGAGGAGCTGGTAGTACCATCTACCCCATCGTTTAACTAGTAGTGGGCTGTGGAGGCATATGTGTGAAACTTTCAGTCCTCAAACATTTCTTTCCTCAAACTTAAAAGACATCGTGCATCTTTTGCAAGATTAACAATTACATTTCACAACTGTGACCGCTTTACCAACCAGCACTGAGTGTGACAATAACACTGATCTGATGGGCAGAGATACAGGCTGATGTTCAGCTATGATGTCCAGGCAAGGAGAAAACTCCCAAGTGGTCAGCTCATTATGGACAATTTTCATGTTCCGATAATTTGTATCTTTCCCTATACCACTCTTAGCTGGAGGGACTTGGGCAACCAGCAGTCTGATGACAAAGACTCCCGTCATCAACATTAGAAGGACAGAAAAGAACCCAATTTAAGCTAAAATCCAGGGGCTAAAGTCAAGCACTTTTCTATTGCTGGAGATGTAAAGATGAACACGACCTCCCTCTAAAAATTCAATCTAACGCAGTTGAACAAATAAACACACAGTACGGTAAGTGCTGTGACACAAAGGTGTCTGTGCAGAAAGTGCTATAGAAGAAACCTAAGCAAGTAAGAAATTAATTCTTCTGGCTCTCTAACTTAGGCCTTGAAGGAGGTATTTTAAAAGCAGACACCGGGCTGCCAAGTAGAGTGAGGAACGAAGAAAGGCCTGGAGACTGAAAACACAAAGCTCATTCAAGAAATACAAGGTCAAGTGTAACTAGCTCAGCTAGTTGTTGCTGGTTAAGGGAAAGGAGAGATTTATAAAACAATAACAAAAAAAGAACCACTCTGAAAAAGTAAGGCTGGGGCCCAAGTGTAACACATGCAAACAAGTTTGGATTTTATTCTCCAGCTACAGAAGCCACAGTAAACTTTCAAACAAAGGAGTCAGGACATTTGAGAAACCCCTGGCAATGGTGTATCGAACTGGGGCTGAGGCAACCCACAGCACAAGTGCCTCCTGTTACAGGGTCTAAGCCAGGACAGCAGGGCTGGAGCAGACGGGAGGTGTGGGCGCAGAGGCAGGTCACCAGGGTTTAGCTGCCATTGTGTGTTGACAAGGGCTTCCAGAGAGAATGAGAAGTCTGAGAAATAACCCTGGGGCACCAGCCGGCTGCTGTTAATATTAATAGTTCAAAGAAAAAGAAAAAAAAAAAAAGAAGCAGGAGAAGCATATTCCAGGGTGGGGAGGAGCAAAAGGGTTAAACGTGGGACAGACTGGTTGGACTGAGCTGAGCGAGCTCTCATAAGCCGAAGACGGACCAGCACCCAGCAGAAAGCCGGGGCTGGAGATGTGGGCCAGGAAGATGTGATCACCAGAACCTACAAAGCAACTGGCTGTGGAGGGCCCCTGAATTTCAACCAGGTGTATCCCTCTCCCCACTCTGAATTGTCTCTTTTGTCTTTTTTTTTTTTTTAAACTAGGCATCACCCACTTTCTATACCCTAAAACACCTCTTTCTCCTCATTCAACTCATTCCATAACTACATTATTCCAGAAAACAGGACTGACACCACACCATACATTATTCTAAAAGGTCCACCAAGCCAGTAGGAAAGCTGTGTCTTTCAAGATCACCGGTTCTTGGAGAAAAGAAACAAAACATTCTTGATGAAATAAACATTTGTATTTTACAGCAAGACAAGAAAAATGGAACCATAAAACTCTTCTCTGCCCATTTCGGCCTGCTCCCTCTCCCCTGGAGTGTTACGTTGCTAACCAGCCCTCCCCAATGGCAGAAATACCCACTCAACCATTAAGATCAATTCTCCTTCTTCTGGGGCCAGCCACAAAACTCCTCTCTCAATCCGTCCTTTCCCTCAGTCCTCTCAGGAGTCACTCGCCTTGCATGTGCAGACATCTTCAGTGAACTTTAGTGCCGATAATCATTCCCCTTAAAGTTACATACATACATACATATGTCACATTTACAAGGCCAACACATCATTTCCCTTCAGGACAGCAACTGGCCCAGAAGAGACTGGGCTGCACCTAATGCGAGTTCTTAAATAGTCACTCATGACCTTGTTAATGTCACTAACTATATTACTTGCATTCAGCCTATTTTATAAGATTAGTGTCTCCCGCGTTATCAAATGTGTGACTAAGCCTCCAATAAAATTAATGGCCATTAGATAACTTGAAATGATTGACTAAGTATAAAGCTCTGTAAAACCAGTGACTATAGTGGTATAGCTCTACATGTGGGAAGAAGCAACAACAGGGAATTGTTTCTTGGAGCATAACAGACTACTAAGATATGTGGTCCAGAGGCTTTTGGTTGCTGTTCACAGGGCCTAGTCCCCTAACAGCACATCAAGGGGCCTATCAAGGAAATCCTCCCCGACCTGGGAATGAGCATGGCTAGCACCATGGAATTGCTCACCAAATGCCTCCTAAACCTTGGTCAAATTAAGACTGAAAGGGAAAGGACTGTAGAGAATCTTGCCCACCGTCCAGTTCTATAAGCATCAAATCATTAGCCACTGCGGTCACTGACTCACATACATCCCAAAAGGAATTCAGGGCAAAGATTAGGATGAGGCACTTCTTGCTCCAGGAAAAATGACCGAATTGGCCCTCGGATTGTTTCCAGGAGAAATATTTCACAAAGCCGGATTCCTGCACCTTTCCACACTGAGATCATTAACACAGATGTCTGTTCCTCCTGATTAGCAGCAATCTTCTGCTGAGACGCGTACTTGTTAGCAAGGTCGCTCTTGGCCACATACACACAGCTTCCCACACCCCCAACAGTTCTCAGAGCTCTCAGAGACTCTCTGGGTTACGAGGCTCAGCCTGGCTCGAATAAAACTTCCCATTTCTTTCTTAGATTGACGACTGATTAGTTTTTTCATCGACATCCTCTAAGCTTTTAAGATTGTCAGATTTGCACAAAACACAAAAGGTTTCGCTAACGAGTGACACTCCCCAGAAAGGGGCCACAAAAACACCTACGGCTGGATCCAGGGTGCCCACATGTTTTCAGAAGCAACAGGAGAGAGCACTGGAGTAGGCAGTGGGTTCAAGAGGCTGGGCAGCTTGCTCTAAGGTCGGCTCAGAGCCACTGACCTCAGGCAAGCCGCTGCCCCTTTACACCTTCCATTTTACAGTTGGATGATCTGAGCATCACATGGGACCATCCTCTCACAGAATTTTCAGGCCTAACTAAATGTGATAACTTGGAAGAAAGTTTCATTTGGGGAGAAAAAACAAAAAAACCAAAACATTTAATTAGGCAATTCTTGGGCTTTCCTTTCTCTTCGACTCCCACTGCTCCTAAGCATATCTGTAAGAAAGGCCACTGACACAAAAAGAAAGTGAAGGTCAGTTAATTCTGCTGCATTTGCGGTCTGGGCACAGAAAAGGAATCAAATGACGAAAACTGGATTTCAGGATTATTGGTGGCAGCCAGCCAGCCAGCCAGTTTCCAGACACTGCACTCAACCTGGTCAAACAGTTAAAAGAAAATCAGCAGTAAAAGACTACACATTTTTAAATGTCTCAACAAAAGGAAGTCTACTAAATGATAAGTGGTCATCTCAAAGGCACAGTATTGACAAAAAGCAAATTTATGTTTTCTGGTTAAGCCTGAATACGTACGTACAAACACAGACACATACACACATTTCTTGTAATTTAAACTTATGTTTAAGTTTTCTAAGCTTAAAAAAGGGAGCAAAATCTTTTTACCTTTAGTAGTTATTTTTAGAGCCACACATCCTAATTTTGGCTTGTCACCCACTTACTTGTCTGCAAGGTTAGTGAGGAATGAACAGAGGCCTCCACTTCAGCGCATACAAATGTCTCTTTCAACAGGAAAGAGATCTAATCTTGGACTAGAGAACTAAAAGCAAAAGTCACCAAGTGATTTTTTTTTAAGCGGGCCACAATATCCCTCCTTCATTAAAGGCCCTAAACCCAAAGGGACTTGCTAGACGTATTTCGGGCTTCCTGGGTGGCTCAGACGGTAAAGAATCAGCCTGCCAATGCAGGAGACCCAGGTTCAACCCCTGGGTTGGGAAGATCCCCTGGAGGAGGGCATGGCAACCCACTCCAGTATCCTTGCCTGGAGAATCCCCATGGACGGAGGAGCATGATGGGCTACAGCCCATGGAGTCACAAAGGGTCGGACATGACTGAGCGACCAACACTTTCACTTCTTTCAGACACATTTTAAGCTTCTGTACAAAGTGTACTTTGTGACTGAACAATATTGTTCTCCTTAGAAGAGACCTGCTTTCCCACGACACCGGTATGTTTGCAACAGCCTGCCTTCAGGCGGGGCGTGGGGGGTGGCCCTGAGGGGCCGCGGGGTCCGTTTTACTGGATCTGGCCCCTAGTCGGCCGCAGAGCCCCACGGCGGGCCCGCGCCCCCTTCATCGGGCCCCGCCCCCGGCCGGCGTCACCTGACCGCCCGCCCCCCCTGCCACCGACCTGATGACACTGATGTGAAACTGGTCCTCGCGAAGGCCCCGCCAAGCGCCGGGCAGGAACTCCTTGCACCACAGATAGGCCCTGCGCCGCGTCCGGGGCTCGGGCTGGTCGTCCGCCGCCGGCGGCGGCGGGGGCGGCGGGGGCAGCGGCAGCGGCGGCGGCGGCGGCGGGGGCAGCGCGAGCGGCGGCTGCCGCCCGCCCAGCTGCTTGGGCTCGCGGTCACTGGCCCCGTCGCGCTGCTGCCCCACGCCGGGCGCCGGGGCCGCGCTGCCGCTGCTGCAGCTCAGCAGTAGCCCGAGCGGCGAGGGCTCTGCCTCGCCCCCGTTGCAGAACTTGGTCTTCATGCCGGGCAGGCGGCCGAGGAGGCGCGGTCGGCCGCAGCGCGTGAGAGCGAGGCTCAGGGTCCGGCCGGACGCCCCCCTCACGGAGGCCGGGCGCCGAGGCCGCTCCCCCCCTCGCTGACGGGCAGGCCCGGGGCGCGGGCGGCTGGGGGCGCGGCGGACGGGTGCGGGGCGACGGCGGCGGCGGAGTGGAGGTGGCGAGCGGCGAGCGGCGGCGGCGGCAGCACTCGGCTGATCCCCTTCGCCGTGGCGCTCGCTCCTATACCGCCGCCGCACGAGGAGCGCCGGCCGCGTCACAGCCCGCCCTCGAGCTCGCCGCTGATTGGCCGCCGCCCGCGGGCCCCGGTGCATCACAACCGCCTCCGCCCTCTCCACGCCGCCTTCTCATTGGCTGCGGGAGCACACCGGCCCCGCCCCGCCTCCTTGCCAGTCCCGAGTGCTGCGAGCGAGGGAGGCGGGGCCTCGAAGGGGCGGTGCCTCAAGGGGGCGGAGCGTCCAGCGGGCTCCTGGGGTCGCAAGGATGGAGCAAGCTAGTAAACCCGCTGGGGGCTCCCCGAGAGCGGTCGGAGGCCGGGCGGCTCTTGAACTTCAGGAGAGCCAGACCTCGGCTTTGGGGGCTGAAACTTTGCTTGGACCCCCCTCGAAACCTGCAGGACAGCAGAGGCTGAGGCCTGGCAGGGGGCGGGCAGGCAGGAAGCGGGTGCCCGGAGGCCGGCTTCTCTCTCCCCACGACCTTGGAGCGAGGCACCTCCTTTTGCAGCTCCGTAGGTGTGTTTTTAGAACGCTTCCCGGCGCCGGCTCCGCTCTCCGGGAGGCGTGGCCACGCCCCGTCCAAGCTGGAGCGTGAGA
The DNA here is from genome assembly GCF_023091745.1 of Budorcas taxicolor. NCBI lineage: Eukaryota > Metazoa > Chordata > Mammalia > Artiodactyla > Bovidae > Budorcas > Budorcas taxicolor. The sequence goes on from NC_068934.1 coordinate 46,341,942, forward strand.
AATTATTGTCCCCGGGTCAGAAGCCGAGGCCCGAAAGGGGGAAGACAGGTTCAAGGCCGCGCCGCCGGCCCAACCCTCTGCAGCCTCAGTTTCCCTGTCCGTGGTGCTGAGGATGCCTGGGCCTACGGGCGCGGGGCGGGCGGGGCAGCGTCCCCGCGACCTCCCCGAACACTGGCCAAAGGTGAGTGTCGCGGGGACTCCTGGCTTTGTGGAGGCCGCCCCGCCCGCCCCCGCACAGGAGGCAGTCCCGTGACTGTGACTAACGCACCTTTGCTCGCGGAAGTGGGGGGGGGGGGCAGGGCCTCCCCCCCTCCATTTACCCCATGTACTGCCCCGTGTCCCTCTCACCCCGGCGCCCCAGTCCTTTCCAAAAGTAATTGGAGTACGGATACATTTAAAAATTATGGATCCTCTTTTTACCCGGCGTGAGCTGGGACAAGAGGTTTCCCTGGTTGCTTAGGAAATTCAGCGCCTGGCATACAGGAAATGGCTTCTGTGTAGGGATTTCACAGTCTTCGAGAAGAAAACATCTCTTCTTAGCAGTGTGTGCTTGGCTGCACTTGCTCCAAGAGGGGGCCGGGAGGGGAGGGCTCATTGAACAAAGGGTTATGATGAAAGGGGGCTTTTGTCAAGACAGCTGTGGAGGTGGGCCTGGACACTGAACTGGAGGGAGCTGCGAGCCGGCCCAGCACTTTGGGGAGAGGAGGAGCTGGATGTCGGGAAAGCTGAGAAGTCAAGGTCTCCAGTCAGGCCATTTAGATAAGAAGGCCAAGGACTTTGTCTAAAAATACCAGCCCTGAGAAGGTGGGGCTGTGTCTATGGTCTGCCCAGGTGACAGGCCTTTACGCCACTATCCCGTGGCAGCAGCCTGGTAATCTCACAGGAATGCTTGAAACGTGGCAGGGAGGAAGGGATACAGGAAGTGAGGGTTGGGCCTCTGTCCTTTGAGGGAACTCTGGTGTCTGCTGGTTTGGGCTATTAGAACCCACAGCTTCCTTATGGGATCACAATTCGTTGTAGGAATAAGAAATTGCCTCATTAAAGATGTTGGAAAGTTATGTCCATTACTGCTCCCATTTAATGGATATGGAGACTGAGTCCTGTGGAGGCTGAATGACTCAGGTGAGGACCCTTGGCCATGGTGAAGAAGATGAAGAGCAAGGCAGGAGTCCTGGTTCCTTCATGTGAAGAGCATCATGCCTGTATGGATGCAAAACTTCCCGCCCACTACAGTCTAACTAAAGTCCTGGACTTGCTCTCTCTCAATGGCCAGTCAGGGCCCACCCTTAGCCCCGGGGTTGTCAACTCCACGCAAAACCTCCATGGCAGAGACTGAGGTAGCTTGGCATGGTAATGGTAAAATATTAAATTTTATATTAGGGGGTGTTTGAGCTTTGAAAGGTTGAGAAGACATCTCTCGTAGGCAGTCAGGAGCCTCAGGCTGCTTTTACCTCTGCAATGAGCATAAAAATAGGAGCAACTTTCCTGAATCATCTGTGATGATGTATCCAACACACGGTGCTCAGGAAAAATATCAGACACATCACTATCCAAAGGAGAAATCCGGAAGGATAAATATGCCCATGACCCTTGAGGGAGCACCCATCCCCAAGACTTCCTCCCCAAACAAGAAGTCATCAGCAGCACAAAGCCCCGAATACATGTACAAAACTGGCATCACCACATTATTTCTCACTGAAGAAAGCTGGAAATAATCTAAATGTTTGTCTAGCGTCCCAGTCTGAGCTGTAAAGGATGTCGGCGCATCAGTCGGGAGTGAAGTTAGTAGGAAGGGTTCATTTTTCCCTTGAGTGCCTTCAGTGTGCCAGAAATATTTGCTGAAAAGTTCTTCCCTGGTGGCTCAATGGTAAAGAGTCCACCAGGCAATGCAGGAAACACAAGTTCGATCCCTGGTCTGGGAAGATCAACCAAGCCCATGCACCACAATTACTGAGACTGTGCTCTAGAGCCCTAGTTGCTCCTAGCTCTAGGAGCCGCAGCTATTGAGCCCACGTGCCGCAACTCCTGAAGCCTGCACACCCTAGATCCTGTGGTCTGCAGCGAGAGAAGCTGCCGCAGTGAGAAGCCCATGCACTGCAAAGAAGAGTAGCCCCCACTTGGTAGAGAAAAGCCCACACAGCAATGAAGATGCAGCACAGCCAGAAAGAAAAAGGTTTTAAAAAGAAATATTTGCTGAACGAATGAAGTCCTGGCTCAGCTCTTGCTATCACTTTGTGTTGAGCCTCAGTTTCCTCAGCTGTAAAATGGGTTATCACTCGCAGGGCACAGGGTGGTTGTGAAGGGTGAACAGGTGGGCGTACAGGATGTGTGCAGCGAGCAAGACACCCCCACCCTCCTGTTGTTACATGCAGTCTCTGCTTGGTGTGGCTTCTTATCCAGCAGCTGGCATTGAGTAATGAATAATGCACAGCCTTGTAGCAAACCAGCCTTGGAAGACAATACTGTGTAAGATGAGAATGCAATGGACATTCTGATCACCAGAATGTGATCGTTTGTGCACATGTGGACAAGGCTTGGAGAGAAATTTGCTACGGCAGGTGCTGGTGCTGGGAGGAGTGTGTTCCAAGCATAAAATCTTTTCTTCTAGGACATCAGAAAAATTTTTCCGAAAGCTCCTTGATGCTAAATTCTGTCAGAGCAGACACATGGCATGGGTGATGGGCCTCAGGATGGGCCAGGGAGCAGGGCTTGGGGGAGATTACGAGGCCCTGCCCAGACTCTGGCCTTCCTGGAGACTGGTTCCTGTGGTCTGGCCTGAGAGGCCTGGCAGGGGAGTCGTTGGGCAGACCATAGGCAAGCTCCTTACTTGTATCCAGCATCTTTGAACTTTCAAAGCCAACAGTATGTTAAGTATAATCAGCACTTCGTCTCTCAGGTGAGAAGGTTGAGCTTCACCCAAGAGGTAAAACCATTTGTCCAAGGCAGGCAGCTAGTAAGGACAGGACCCAGGGACCTACCCAGGACTCCTCCCCCTGAATATAGGGGAACTCCATCCTTCTTCACCAAAAGCACCTTTGACCCAGAAAGTCCTAGGCACTTGGTACAGTGGGGATTTCCTAGAGGACTGCAGAAGGAGAGCCCTGGTTGGCTCTGCTTACCACCCCCTCCCAGGCTGCACTCAACCCAGTCACCTCAGTTTCAGTTCTGAGCCTTAAAATATTAATGTGGGTGGAGAGAGGCCATCGGACTGAAATCCTAACTGTTCAAGATTGAATTACAGCCCCTGCCAGCAGTGTGACACAGAACTGGGCTCTTCACTGAGTGCCTGGGTTGACCCGTGCCCAGGATGCTCTGTTAGCCTGAGGGCAAGCAGGCCCAGCAGCTTCCAGAGGTCTCTGGGCCTTTCTGAGACACGATTCTACCTTACACCTAGCCTCAGTGTTTCAAGGCCAAGGCCCCAGGCAGGACGGAGGGCCCACAGAATTTAATGAAAGCAGGGGACTCGTACACCCATGTGTCCGGTGGTTGGGACAGGCTCTCACCCTACCCACCCCCCCCCCCCCCCCACAGATATCTTGAGTATAGCATTAGAGGTAAAAAGCTGTCTGGAGCATTTGCCTCCACCAGCTGTGTGACCTAAGACAAGTTACCTACCCCTTTAAACCAGATGAAGATGACTGTTCCTACCCTACTCGATTGTTGGAGGTGGGGAGAATCATTGAAGGAGCAGGGAAAGGGCTGGGCTCAAGGTCAGGCCCACGCAAAGGGTAGCTGTGGACTTGTACTGATTGCTCTCTGGATCCCCAGCACCTGGTGTTGTTAATAGTAAGGGTGGCCCCGCAGGAACTCATCCCATTAGCCAGGGGCTGGGGCAGATGCAGGGGGGTCCAGGGGAGATGGGAGCAAAGAACTCTGTTAATAGCAATACAGAGCCTCCCAGAAGTCTACCAGGGCCTGGGGCCTTTTCCATTCTTTGAGGCACCTAGCACTTTTCAAAAATGAAGAAATACAGGCAAAACGTGTTTTATTGCTCCTCAAAAATACCACTTTTTTTCCCCCCAAATTTGTGGCAACCCTGTATGGAGCAGACCTATTGGTAGCATTTTTCCAACAGCATTTGCTCACTTCATGCCTGTGTCACATTTTGGTAATTTGGGGAAACATTATTATTATTATATTTGTTATTGTGATCTGAGATCTTGTTTTTGTGACCAAAATTACTGCCCACCATTTCGGTAAACGATGAATGCTGTGGCCATCGGAGCCATCAATCACTGCGGCAGCCCCCTTGCTGTGCACCCTGAGGGGAATTCAGGATGGAGAAAAATAGAATGCTGGCACTAGATAGCTGAGATGCCTATCAAAGGAATAATTGCGCTGAGCCCAGATTCTTGCAGCTTGCCATCCAGAGAAAACACTAAAACCATTAACTCAAGATGTCTGATTTTTGTGATTAGCAGTAATCTTTTGATGTTTGACTCTGAGTTTCATTTATTTGTTTGTTTGTTGTTGTTGTTGTTGTTTTTCCAGCAACAATTCTGTATATCCCAGCTTCTCCCTTTGCCTCTTTGGAACGTTTCCTCAGAGCCATCTGAAAGTCTCTTTCCCAGACTACATTCCTCAGGAAGGTCCCCAAATAAACATACCTCTCAACTTTTAGGTTGTGCTTTTTTTTTTCCAGCTGATATTGATAGATTTGCAAAAAGATTACTGCTCAGTGAAGGCTCAGATGATGGTTAGCATTTTTTAGCAATAAAGTATTTTTTTAAAGTATGTGGATAAAGAATGTTCCCTGCCATATCAGTGAACAAGGAGGCCGTGGCCATCCAGCCATCAGCCACTGCAGCCACACCCAGCGGTGCACCCTGAGTAACTGGGATGGGGAAGAATAGGATACAGGCCCTAGATAGCTCAGGTGCAGAGCAGAGGAATTATTTCAGTGAACCTAGACTCTGGCATCTTTCCATACATAGAAAAGCGCTAAATTCATTAATTCGACATGTCTAGTTTCCTTTAATTAACAGTAATCTTTGAATGATCCCACCACCTGGTTTTTATTGCAAAAACTCCTCTATACCTTGAGTCATCCCTTACCTCTTTGGAGCAGTCCCTCCAAGCTATCTCAGAATGTTCACCCAGTAAAACAATTCTCAGGCTTCCCTGGTGGTCTAGTGGTTAAGAAGCCACCTGCCAATGCAGGGGACACAGGCTTGATCCCTGGTCTGGGAAGATGCCACATGACCCAGAGCAACTAAGCCCATGCACCTCAACTACTGAAGCCTGCAGGCCCTAGAACCTGTGCTGTGAAATGAGAGCATCCACTCTAGTGAGAAGCCCCAAACTGCAACTAGAGTGTAGCCCAAACTCACCGCAAGTAGAGAAGGCCCGCGGGCGCAGCAACAAAAACAGCGCAACCAAAAATTTCTTTTAAAAACTGTAATTCGCAACTTTTAGGTTGTGGATTTTTCCAGTTGGCAGGATGTACACTGTTTTTTAGACATGGTTGTTGCAGACTTAATAGACTGCGGTATGCTAGGAGTATGTGGTATGTGCACTAGGAAACAAACAAAAACAATCGTGTGGCTTGCTTTATGTAGTACACTTTGTTGTAGTCTGGAACTCAAGCCGCAGTATCTCCAAGGCATGCTGGTACCTCAACATAATTATCGAAACTGGGGCATAGGGCTTCCCTGATGGCTCGTTGGAAAAGAATCCACCTGCCAATACAGATGACGTGAGTTCAATCCCTGATGCGGGTAGATCCCACAGGCCCCAGAGCAACTAAGCGTGAGCACCACAACTACCGCGTCTGCTGTGTTCTAGGGCCTGGGAACCGCGACTACGGAAGCCCGCTTGCCCTGGAGCCCGTGCTCCACAGTAAGGGAAGCCTCGGCAATGTGAAGCCTGCGCTCTGCCAAGGAGAGTAGCCCACACTCAGCCCGGCTGGAGAAAAGCCTTTCAACAACAAAGACTCAGCACAGTCAAAATAAATGGAATGTTTTTTAATCTAAAAATATTTATTTAAAAAAAAAAAAACGGGGCATATTTGAAACACGTAAATTGAACAAATCAATGCCTTTTATTTTTTCGGCCGTGCTGTGTGGCACGGGGGACCTTAGTTCCCAGAAAAGGGATTGAATCCACGCCCCGTGCAGTGGAAACATGGAGCCTTAACCATTGGACCACCGGGGAAGTCCCACACATCAGTGCTCTTAACACACGTGCAAAAGCTCCTGCACAAGATTACTGTTCCCAAGCTAATAGCAGGATTCATTAAAATAATTATGGTTTGTGGCACACTGAAGAGCATTTTCAAGCCTGACCACGTCTCTCTGATTATCTTTATTTAGAAATGACCCCAAAAATCTAACTCTGAGGCCCTAGGGCACAGGAAGCCCTCCTGGGGCCCCCAAGGTAGACCCTGGCAGTGACCATCCACCTATCAGCAGTGATCACTGGGGTCCCCTGTGTGCGTTTCCTGTGTCCCCACCAGAGAGCCTTCCAAACCCACCTTCCAATTTTGGTGGAAACCTGTCCCCTGGTTTTGCACCCTAGATGCCTTATTTTTGTGACACAAGAAATGCAGTTGTTTAGAAGATCCCTGTTCTGACGGAAGGCACACTGTGGGGAACCAAACCTCTGGGCAGGCGTCAGGAAACCCTGGTTCGGGAACTGTGCCCCACTGGACTCCTTCCTGCTCAGTCAGGCCTGGGCCCTTCGGACTGGACTTGTGCCAAGTGGCCTTGGAGTGGCTTTCCTTCCTGTGGAGAAAACCCAGCAGGACTCGAGGGCCCCTTGAACAGATGGGTAAGCTGAGGCTGGGGCACAGGCGGGAGTCAGTGGTTCTGTCTATCCGGGATCCCATGGCCAGAGCTGGGCACCCCACCCCCAACTCCCCACTCTGCATGCTCAGGACCTGGCCCCTCGCTCCTGGAAGGGTTAGGGAGAGGGTCTAACCTCTGGGAGGGTCTCTCCCCCAGGAGCACCTCCGGTCCCTAGCCTGATGGCCCTAGCTCTGTCCTTGGTGACCCCCACTCCCATCTCAGTCTGAAGGAGCCTCCCAGAGGTGGGGCTCCCCTGGCGACCCCCTGTGTGACCTTGGCCGGTGCCCAGCTCCTGAGCATCTAACAGAGCAGAGGGGCGCTTGGCGGCAGCCTTGGAATCCACTGGGTCCTAGAGACCAGCGGCCGTACCCAGCCCTCCCCCCCCCCCCCGCCCCCCCCAACAGCTGCCAGGCCAAATTCCAAGGTCAGGGGCTACGGGGAGGAGGGCGCGGAGGATTCCTGTGCCCAGCGGCCTCTGCCGGTGAGAGGGCGCTGGGCCCAGGGGCGGGTGGCTGGGGGCACAGGCCTCCCCTGCTTTACAAGCCCCCTCCCCGCGCTTGGGACCCGGTAGGAGCCGCTCCCGTGTTCATCAGGAGCAGCTAAAGGCTTTTCCGGCTTTCTCCGACTGGCTTGATGAAGTCGCTTTTGCAATTAGAGCTTATATTTACCAGATAACAGCTAGGCACCGCCCGAGGCTGCGGCGCCAGACTGGCCGGGGGAGGGTGCGGGGGGGTGGCCGAGGGCAGCTCCTGGAGCCTTGGGGCAAAGGTTTGACTCCCGGAAGGCAAGTGGAATCCGCCAGCAGATTTTCCCAGGAAGCCAGGCCTCCAGACGGGGGCTAAGGCCCTGCAGCGACCCCCTCCCCCAAAGGCCCGCAGCCTTGGTCCTCCTGCCCGTGAGACCTCCCCCTCTCCCTTCTCACCTGTGCTGGCCTCTGCCTCTACCGACCCCTTAGCCCCCATCCTTCTCCAGGGGCTGCTCCTCGGTGAACGCATGTGCTGTGATACCGGCGGCGGTGGGAACAATTTGAGCCCCTACCTCATACAGCTGTTAGAGGATTAAATAAGTGAATAGTTAGGAAGAGCTTCAAACAGAGCCTGGCCCACAGCTGGGGCGTGAAAGGAGAAAGAACTCTGTTCTCCTGGCCTCTTGTCCACACGTCCACCTGCACTCAGTCATATGCCAGGGGCCCTGTGCTGTTTCATTATTTAGTATGAGACATTATTTAATATGTCTCATATTAAAAAGCAGAGACATTACTTTGTCAACAAAGTATAGTCCATATAGTCAAAGGTATGGTTTTTCTAGTAATCATGTATGGATGTGAGAATTGGACCATAAAGAAAGCAGAGCACCGGAAAACTGATGTTTTCCAACTGTGGTGTTAGAGAAGACTCTTGAGAGTCCTTTGGACTGCAAGGAGATCAAACTAGTCAGTCTTAAAGGAAATCAGTCCTGGGTGTTCATTGGAGGACTGATGCTGAAGCTGAAGCTCCAATCAGCTTCAGACACCTGATGCGAAGAACTGACTCACTGGAAAAAACCCTGATGCTGGGAAAGATTGAAGGCAAGAGGAAAAGGGGACAAGAGAGGATAAGATGGTTTGATGGCATCACCAACTCAATGGACATGAGTTTGAGCAAGTTCTGGGAGTTGGTGATGGACAAAGAAGCCTGGCGTGCTGCAGTCCACAGGAGTGCAGAGTCGGACACGACTGAGTGACTGGACTGAACTGTGCTGTTTCACCACCAGAAATAGCCCTTTACAGCTTCCTACTTTAGATCCACCAGCTCCTATTGTTTGATCTTAGTGTGCTCCACTGGGACCTTCCCTGGCTACCACTTCTATTCTTTTCTTTCTTTCTATTTTTAAAAGCATTTATTTATTTGGCTACGCTGGGTCTTGGTTGCCCCACGCAGGATCTTCAAACTTCATTGCTACATGTGGGATCTAGTTCCCTGACCAGAGATGGAACCCGGGCCCCCTGCATTGCAAGTGCAGAGTCTTAGCCGCTAGACCCCCAAGGAAGCACTCTGGCTACCACTTCTGATCTTTTTCAACCCTCGGATCAAGCTGCAATTATCACGCTCTCTTAAACCCACCCTCCTGGCAGAGACTCCATGAGAACTTCCACTACCTGGGCCCCCTTCTTCCTGGGAACATGGGAAGACTGCACTTCCCTGTAACCCCTCCCCTTGCGGTGGGCTAGGAGCACGATACTCCTTGGGTCCTGGGGAAGCCTCTCTGCCCTCCTGCTTCCCTGGGTCCAGGGGAAGAAGCCAGGGCAAGGGCACTCCTTCCAAAGTGCCTGCTTCAGGACTTCCCTGGCAGCCCAGTGATTAAGACTCTGCTCCCAAGGCAGGGAGCCCTGGGTTCAATCTCTGGTCTGGGAACTAGATCCTGCTTGCCACAACGAAGATCCCATGGGCTGCAACTAAGTGCAGCTGAAGAAAACAGCAACACAGAAACCCCTGAGTGCCTGGCCCCGTGGATCTCCACGTGGAAGGAAGGCTGCCTGCCCACCACATGAATGGACTGTGACACACAGAGGCCAAACGTGCCCCTCTAGAGCCAAGGAGGCTACATGTTTGACATGCCTTCACACCTCCCCTTTCCTGGTGTGAAAGTTCAGACCTAGGGAGCTGCAGAGAGAAGGCAACAGAGAAGTGGGGCCCTGGAGGAGAGACCCCTGACCAGGAACAAAGAAGGCTTTTAACATGAGCTTCAAGCAAAATTTTGTGGTACTCACCAGGGTGATCTGGGGGCTCTTTGTTACCGCAGCTGGCCTCTCCTAATACATCACTCTCTTCCTCTGTTACATCCACCTGGCAAACCCCCACCGAGGCGAACCCAACTGGCTCCTCTTCACCTGCCCTTCTTGGCTGCCCCTGGAAAGCTGAATGTTCTGCATTAGCATCCTGAGACTGGTTCAACTGGTTTTCTTTCAAATTCATGACCATGGGCCCAGTGGGGTCCTCACGCTGTTCTACTGCCTGTCCTAGGAACCTGGACCTTCTCATCTGAGACAACCAGCCTTACCATCTTAAACATCCTTAAGTGTACTGCTCAGTAGCATTAAGTAAATTCACATTGTTGTCCACCCAGTCTCTGGAACTCTTTTCATCTTGCAGAACTGAGAACTTTGTACACATTAAACAGCTTCCTATTCCTCCTTCCATCTGGCCCTGGTGACCACATTCTGTTCTCTGTCTCTGTGAGTGTGTGTATTCTAGGCACTTCATATAAGTGGAACTATGCAATATGTGTCTGACCTATTTTAATTCTTTTTAAAAAGTTGTTTATTTGGCTTTGCTGGGTCTTCGTTGCAGCACATATGATCTTTAGTTGTGGCATGTGGGATCTAGTTCCCCAACCAGGGATTGAACCCAGGCCCCTGGGTTGGGAGCACAGAGTCTTAGCCACAGGACCACCAGGGAAATCCGTGACCTATTTTATTTATCACAGTGCCTCTGAGGTTCATCCATGTTATGGCATGTATCAGAATTTTAATCCTTTTTAGACCAAAAAAATATTCTACCATATGGTTAGATCACGTTTTAAAAATCCATCTCTCCATTGACGGACACTAGTTGTTACTACCTTTTGTGTGTGTTCAGTTGCTCAGTCCTGCCCAATTCTTTGCGACCCCTTGGACTGGGGCCCACCTCTGTCCATGGAATTCTCCAGGCAATAATACAGGAGTGGGTAGCCATTCCCTTCTCCAGGGGTTCTTCCCAACCCAGGGATCGAACCCAGGTCTCTTACAAAAAGTCTCCTGCATTGGCAGGGAGATTTTTTACTGTTGTACCACCTGGGAAGTCCCCAAAATAGTGGATGCTAATACATACTGTAGACATTTCAAGAAATCTTCAAAAGGTAAATACATTTATAAAAATACATGTGCCTTGCCATTCATTCAATAAATATGATTTGTTTTAAAATAGGTCACAAAGTTCAATTTACCAAAACTCGATACCTGTTTCCTGCCTTTTTATTTCAGTCTCAAATATGACTTTAAATCAAAAGCAGTAGTTTAAGAATTGATTCATAAGATTAATCCCAAGAGTTAAGTGGGTAGCTTTCAAATTCATTCCTTATAAATCACTGGAAAGTCTTGACCAGTGGTTTCTTGCATCAGACATATCTGGGGGGCTTCTTAAAATGTGCATAGGCCCTACCTAAGAACTAATGAGTAAAAACCTTCCAGAAACTTTTTTTTTTTTTTAACGTTTTCAGGTGATAATATGCAGCCTAGTGTGGAAGCCTCTGACCTGGATCACCAGATCAGTGGTTCTCAACTTATAAGGTACATCAGAATCACTTGACAAAATTTTTTAAAACAGGGGAAAAGAGAAAAACAAATAGATGTGCTTCAGTAGATTGTGAGCGGTGTCCAAGAACCAGGATCTCAAATATTCGTTGCAGCGGGACCGCAAACCACTCCAAGAAACAAGGCGTAGCCTTTGTCAGATCATGAATTCACATTTCAGCTACTGTGAATAACGCTTCCGGGAACATGGCGCCGAAATACTTGTCCATGGGCTTGCTTTCAGTTCTTTGGAGGATATGCCGTGAAGTGGAACTTCTGGGTCAAAGGGGAGCTCTGTGCTTAGTGTTTCGAGGAACTGCACACTATTTGCTACAGCTGTACCATATGACATTCCCACAATGCACCGGGGTTGTCCTTTTCCCACAATTCACCAACACTTTTCTCTCTCGCTTCCATTTTTAAAAGAAGGGTCCTTGGGATTTAGCTGGTGGTTCAGTGGCTAAGACTTCGCACTCTCAATGCAGAGGATCCAGGCTGGATCCCTGGTCAGGGAACTATATCCCACACGCTGCAACTGAGAATTCATACGCCGCAATTCAAGATGCTACATGCTGCACCTGAAGTAAGACCCGGCGCAGCCGAAGTAGAAAAAGAAGGGCATTCTAATGGGTGTGAAGTGGTATCTCCTGTTTTTTTTTTTCTTTTTGACCATGCCACGTGTATTGTTTGGGGCTTCCCTGGGGGCGGCTCAGATGATAAAGAATCTGCCTGCAATGTGGGAGACCTGGGTTTGACCCCTGAGTTGGGAAGATCCCCTGGAGAAGGGAATGGCTTCCCACTCCAGTATTCTTGCCTGGGAAATCCCATAGACAGAGGAGCCTGGTGGCCTACAGTCCATGGGGTCGTCAAGAGTCGGACATCACTGAGCAACTAACACGTTCACTCTCACATGTCTTGGGGGATCTTAGTTCCCCATCCGGAGATTGAACCTGGGCCCTTGTCAGAGGAAATGCAAAGTCCTAACGCCTGGACCGCCAGGGAAGTCCCTCTCCTGGTGGTTTTGATCTACATCTCCCTGATGATTAGTGATGCTGAGCATTTTTTTATGAACTCATTGATCATTTCATATCTGTGAACGCTTTTCATAGAAATAAACATGCAAGCGTAACACGGTGCCCAGTCTCGTCCTCTGTTTCCTGCATCCTAAGTCGCTCAGTTGTGTCCAACTCTTTGCGACCCCATGGAGTGTAACCTGCCAGGCTCCTCTGTTGATGGGATTCTCCAGGCAAGAATACTGGAGTATGTCCTCCTCCAAGGGATCTTACAAACCTAGGGATCTAGCCCAGGTCTCCCGTGCTCCTGCATTGGCAAGCGGGTTCTTTACCACTAGTGCCGCCTGGGAAGCCCCTTTCTCTGTCACCTTCTTCCCAAATTTCATCTTGGACACTGCTTGTGAGGAGGTCCTCCCTGTTCTTATTGCTCACCTTCTCCACCTTGGGGTGGAGCCCCCAGAGCCCTTCCTTCACACCTCTCAGGGCCAGAAGGCTTGGGGGGCACTTTGTTCTACTTCCTTCAGTCACCTCTTCCCCCAGGAGTATCAAGCCACATTTACAGGACTCAGTTTTGGTCCCCACATTCTGAAAGCCTCTGCTGGACTCAGAGACCACCCAGGGTCTGAATTGCTCCTGGACAGTGACATCAGCTTGGGTGCCACTCTTTCTGTTGCCGGAGGTCCTGGGTAACCGCATCTCTGTCTTATGGAGAGGCAGACACGGACATTGCCCCGGACTGATGGTCTGCCCTGCAACTCTTCCTCCTTTGCTTTCTCCAGGAGATGGATCTGACGCTTGCTCAGGGACTTCTGAGAGTTTCAGAAAAACATCTACTTCTGCTTCATTGTCTACGCTAAAGCCTTTGCGTGAATCACAAAAGAGAATTCTTAAAGAGATGGGAAACCCACCCCACCTTACTTGCCTTCTGAGAAACCTGTATGCAAGTCAACAAGCATCAGTTAGAGCCGGATGGAACAATGGACTGGTTCAAAATTGGGAAAGGAGTATGTCAAGGCTGTATATTGTCATCCTGCTTATTTAACTTATATGTAGAAATCATGTGAAATGTCAGGCTGGGTGAATCACAAGATGGAATCAAGATTGCCAGGAGATATATCAACAGCCACAGATATGCAGATGATACCACTTTAATGGCAGAAAGAGAAGAGGAACTAAAGAGCTTCTTGATGAGAATAAAAGAGAAGAGTGAAAAAACTGGCTTAAAACTCAACATTAAAAAGCTAAGATCATGGCATCCAGTCCCAAATAGATGGGGAAAAAGTGGAAATAGTGACAGACTTTATTTTCTTGGGTTCCAAAATCACTGCAGATGTTGACTGCAGCCATGAAATTAAAAAATGCATTTTCCTTGGAAGAAAAGCTATGACAAACTTAGAGTATTAAAAAGCAGAGACATTACTTTGCGAACAAAGATCCATCTAGTCAAAGCTATGGTTTTTCCAGGAGTCATGTATGGATGTGAGAGTTGGACTTAAAGAAGGCTGAGCACCAAAGAACTGATGTTTTTGAACTGTGTTGTTGGAGAAGACTCTTGAGAGTCCCTTGGATAGTAAGGAGATTGAACCAGTCAATCCTAAAGGACATCAAGCCTGAATATTCATTGGAAGGACTGATGATGAAGCTGAAGTTCCAGTACTTTGACCACCTGATGCGAAGAGCTGACTCATTTGAAAAGACCCTGATGCTGGGAAAGATTGAAGGCAGGAGGAGAAGGGGAAGACAGAGGATGAGATTGTTGGATGGCATCACTGACTTAATGAACATGAGTTTGAGCAAACTCTGAAGGACAGGGAAGCCTGGCATGCTGAGGTCAGAAAGAGGCAGACACGACTGAGCGACGGAATAGCAGTGACTTGTGGGGTCTTCCGGGGGCTCACCCTCCCTTGTGATGCAATTCCCACACCTGCCAATTTCCAAAGGCTAGGGTGGGGGTATAGCCCGCCCTTTACTCCCCCAGCTCTTCCAATGGTTTTGCAGCCCCTGAGGGCCTGAGTTCAGTCCCTCTCTGCTTGAAATCTTACTTTCTTGGTTGAAACTTACCTAAAACAGAACCTGGTAAGGAAGGTGTTAAAGGAAACAGTTGAGTGAAACGAACACAATCTACTTCAATTAAAAAGAAAGGAAATACTTGGAGACACACTGGCTTTAGAACAGAAAAATCAGGGTTTAAAAACCAGCTCTGTCAGTTCTGTGGGTCTGTGGTATTTTGTGCATACGTGTAATTTGACCCAATCATTGAAGGCATCTTCCTCATTCAGAACATACCAGTGGGGAGGTCCACTGTACAGGGCTGTGGGAGAAATCAAGATAAGATAACAAATGGAAAATGCAAGCCCAGTGCCAACATTTAAGTGACAGCAGACGATTAGCTATGATGATGATGATTCCCATTTGGCAGATGAAAAAAGTAAGGCTCAGAGAAGTGACATTGTGTATCCCAAACCACACAACCAGGAGATGGCAGGGTGTGGATTCAAACCCAGGAGTGGCAAAGGCCCTTCTGGCCGCTGTGCGTGCCCAGGCCTGGTGTGGGCAGTGTCCCACGGAAGGTGCAGCAGCTGCCAGCTGTCCTCTATTCTACCCTGGGGCCACCGAGTGGAGCCGGGCAGCCCTAGCCCAGGCCTGTGAGCGTCACAAGGCAGGGGAGGGAGTTGGCCGTTGGCAGAAGCTTGGAGCGGTCGTTGAAGGAAGTAGTTGGGGACACTGGCTTTAGAACGGAAAAGCCAGGGTTCAAACCCCGGCTCTGTTTGTCTTGTGGGTCTGTGGGTTTGGGGCCCAGTGCTTGGCCCTGGGTCACTCAGCAGTTCAGTGACCTGACCTCCAACCTCCAACCCCATCACCAGGCCTGGCTTGCCCAGCACAGTAGCGAGGTGTTGAAGGGCTGGAGGACCTGGGCCACGGGCCCAGGTACCTGGGGTTGCAAAGCCGGCTGAATCCAACCTCCCCCCCACCCCCCACCGTGGTGACAAGAACGTGGGCGGCAGCTCCCGACTCCCCTCCTGCTGATGAAGCAACCCCAGTGGAGAGAGAGTGCCCCTTGCCTCAGGGTCCCGGCCAAAGTCCCACAGTCGTGTTTCGTTGCCCTAACTTGGTCATAGTTCCTGGGGACAGGTGCTCTGATTGGCCAGCCCCGGAGTCAGGCGGGGATGTGTGGTCCACCCTGAGTCACATGAACTCAGAATGTTCCAAAGAAGGGGAATGGCCACACAGAGGGACAAGGGAAACAGGGCCCCTGCCAGTCCTGTCCCAGCCCTGCTGACAGTGGCTTCTTTACCCCCTGGGCAGCAGGGGCTGGTGGACTTTGGAGGAGGCGGCCGAGACGTGCCGGAGCAGCTAGCTGTCAGCTCAGGTCCAGGAAGCCGTGAGGGAAGGCACGTCCTCTCGGGGGCGGGGAGATTTGGTCCTCTTCCTGCACACAAACATTGAGTGCCCCAGCCAGCCTTCATTGCAGGGCCCCCCATCTCGGGGGAGGGGGGACCTCTTCTAACAGCCAAGATCTGGGGCTTATCAGGAGCTGAGCAAACGCCAGGCACCAGGCTAAGCTCGAGTCCCTGGAGGCTCTGACGGTAAAGAAACTGCCTGCAATGCAGGAGACGCAAGTTCAATCCCTGAGTCAGGAAGATCCCCTGGAGAAGGGAATGGCAACCCACTCCAGTATTCTGGAGCAGCCTGGCCGGCTACAGTCATGGGGTCGCATAGAGTCAGACACGACTGAGCGACTAACACTTTCACCTTCATGCCAAGTGCATGAAGCCAGTCCTCTTATTTAATACCCCCCCCCCCCAAGCTCTGCAAGCATCTGTATTACAGATGAGGAAACTGAGGCTCAGAAAGACAAAGGTTGCAGGTGGCACGTGACTGAGCCCAGGCTCAGAGCCAGGTCTCTCTGACCCCAGAGCCTGGCTCTATGACCACCCTCCCAGGGTCTCCCCTCTTAATATTTTTGAACGTATCATCCATATCATAAAAGCAGAGGTCGGGGGCCGTGCCTGAGGCCTCCACTCTTCGCCCCGGAAGGGGGCTGCTGTAGGGGTGTGGTGAGAGAGTGGAAGGGGTCTTTCCTCCTGGGACAGCTGAGAACTTTCCCAGCCCCTCCCCTAAAGGACACTTCCCCTGAGAAGGCTTCCCTGCTGTATTCCCCACTGTCTCCTGTGTATCGAGGCCCCTGGGCTGCCCTCATCAGAGGCCCAACCACAGAGTGTCTGTGTGTGTATGTGTGTGTGTGTGTGTGTGTCTGTGTGTCTGTCCCTCTGTCTGTCTGTGGATGAGGAGTTCCCTGGGAAAGGGCGGGGACCAGGGATTCCTGGGTGCCCATGGTGGCTCTGCAAACACGCAAACACCCCACAAATGTAGGAATGTCGGTGGGAGGAGGCATCTCATCACGGAGCGAGGGCCCAGCTGGTGGTCCGGGGGTGGCTGGGGCTGGTCCTCCGCCGCTTCCCTTGGCCAGAGTCCAAGATGAGGCCCTTCTAAATCCAGCTGACACCGAGACCTTTGGAAGCCACGTGGCCCATAGCTCGCTGCCTCCTGGGCTGCAGTCTGACCCAGGGCCTGGCCTGGGGCTGCTCACACCCCAGCTCAGCGCATGGCAGCCTGGCCTTCCTCTTCTCGGGCTGAGGGCCAGATGCCAGCCCCGCTGCCCCCCTGTCCTCAGTCTGCCCACTGTCCGGGAGGGCAGGCAGCTGGCAGGCGGGGTGGGACTGCCCCCAGGGCCTCTGGGCAGCCCGCCACCCTGGCCCCCGTATTCCTTATCTCTGGGGTGGGCAGCCGAGGTGGCCCGTCCTCTTGAGCCTCCAGCTTGGCTCTGTGGTCAGGGTGCACTTTCTCCCCGTGGGGAGGGTGCTTGTCCCAAAGAGAGAGAGTCAGGCCTGCCCTGCCCCTGCCTTGGGCAGACCCTGGCCCGCAGGGGGCCCGTTTCCCTCCCTGAGCTTCCTGGCTGTCCCTAGGCCGATCTGGACAGTTCCCTGAAGCTGGGTGAGGCTGGGTTTGTGCGCTCAGGGCTCACAGGGCTGTGTGGGAAGCCCTGGGAAGCAGGCATTTCTGTCCCCAGAGCTGGGGGCGGGTGCAGTCGGAGGACGGCTTGTGCCCTGCTCTCCCGCTGGCCCCGGCCGGCGGCGCCAGCCGCAGCATGTGGAAGTGAAGAGGCCGCGGCCCCCACCCACGTCCCCCTTGGCCAGCAGCCCCCTACCCCGACCCGGGGAGGGTGCCCAGGCTCTGCTCCCCGCCTCCTTCCCCCCAGGAGCCCCTGTGTGGAAACAAGCGTCCTGGAGCCACGTCTGCTACGGCCCCTCCTCGCCAGAAGCCCCTGTGCAGCCAGCTTCGCCTGTGGGGAGAGGCTGGCTCAGCAGGCTTTGGCTGTGTGTGTGTGTGTGTGTGTGTGTGTTTGTGTGTGTGTGTCAGGAAGTGGGAGTATGTGGGGGGTGGTGGTGGAAGCCCCTCCCATCACCTGTGTCCCCTTGCCCAGGCCTTCTTGGGGTTGATACCTGTCCGGCCATGGGGACTCCTTAGGGTACCAGGACTCGGGCTGAGCAGAGAGGAAATCGGGGTGGAGTGGGGGGCAGAGAAGGGTCCAGGCTGAGGGAAAAACAAGCAAAGACCACCAAGGGAGCCCCAGGTGGAACAGACAGAGCCCCACCCCGTCCCCATACTTCAGGCCACCAGGGCCTCCTAAGAGCTCCCAGCGCCCCCGACATCAGCCTGACCCAGACTCCTGTGGGCTTTTGTGAAGCTGGTCCACTCAGCAACCCAGGATCCTCCTCCTCCAGGAGGGCAAGAGGGGCCCACCTGCTGCCTTTGTGCGTCTCTTCCAGAGATCCAAGAGACCCTGGGAGGCCTCACCTCCCCAAGGCCAAGGCCCACTCCTGCCTGGGGGAGGGGCAGAAGGCTGTGGGCCCAGCACTGGCCTGGGGTCTCACTACCCAGCGCCCCCTCCTGCAGCTCCAGGGTTGGAGGGAGTTGAACATTAACCCCCTTGGCAAGTGGCCCCAGCTAAACAAACACCTGTTATCACATGTCAACAGGAGCCGTCTCGATGGCCGGGCTGGCCACTGACTCAGGCCGCAGGGCAGGCCTGCCTGGGCACTGCCTACCGCGGCCAGCGTCTGGGGCTGAGCTGCCTGTACCACCGAGAGTCCAGGTCCCGCCTCTGCCTCCTGCTTGCTGTGTGACCCCCCGGCAAGGCACGGTCCCTCCCAGCAGGCAGTGTTCCTCTCTATATTGATGGCCTCCTGGGATGCGGGGCCACAGGTGGGGCTGGGGTCTGGAGGAAGACTGAGGAGGTCTGGACTGGACCTGGGTCTGACCAGCTCCCTTTATCAGAGTAACTGTATCTCGTTTAGCGGACATACAGGTATCCACTCTACTAGTCTCGCGACTTTCTGTTTGAAGTTTTTCAAAACAGACATTTGGAACCACAGAGTCCTAGCTCTGCCATCTTCCTGCACGACCTTGATCAAAACGCAGCGTCTATTGTATCCCCTCAATTGCAAAATGGGGAGAATTGGACTCCAAGGAACCAGAGCATCTGTTAGTTACCGATCACCACGTGTCTTTCTGCTCCATGAGTTGGACACCACTCCCGTCTCCATTTTACAGGACAGGAGACAAAGGCTGGGGAATTAGGAGGCAATAGAGACAGAATCTGGCCCAAAGATGCCTGACCAGAACACTGCCCCCTCACCCCACAGGGGGCCTGTCTCCCTCCCACCCCCGCCCAGGCTCCTCAGGGCTGAGGGCTGGGCCCGCCTCTAGTCTTTCCTTGGAATCTTCTAGAGTGGCCACACTGAACTGCTCATCTTCCTTCCTGGAGGACACTCTGTCGTTTCCCATCTCCAGGACTTTGCACGCGTTGGCTGCCTCTCTGCTCTTTTTGTTTATGAGCTCCTATTCACCCCTCGGGGCCCTTCTTAATCTTGAGTTCTCCTTGAAGCCTGCCTTGATTCCCCAGTAGAAGTTGGGGGTCCCCTCCTCTGTACTCCATCAGACTGCTCACACACCAGTCAGGTACTTCTCGTGCTGACCTGCTGTTTGTGTGTCTGCTGTTTGTGAGGGAAGGGCTGGGGCCACATCACTCCTGTGCCTTTGGAGCTGTGGGGGGCGGTTTTGATGTCTTTGGTGCTCAAGGAGGGAAGGGGGTCAAGGGAGCAGGTGGACCTGAGACCCCTGTGGAAGCAGGAGAGGAAGGGGGATGGAACAGCATCCTTTGGTGAGCGGAGGGGGAAGGGACTGGAACCACCTGGTGCCATGCTAACAGTGGAGATCAGCGGAGACCAGCTCCAGCCGCCGGTGTTTTCAGGTTGGGATGGAGGGGGTCGTGATTTAGGCCCTTGGAGCAGGGGTCAGCAGGCGAGGGGGCTGCTCCCGTGGCTCAGCGGTAAAGCATCCGTCTGCAATGCAGGAGATGTGGCAAGAGCTGCGGGTTCCATCTCTGGGTCAAGAAGAGTCCCCTGGGGAAGGACATGGCGACCCACTCCAGTATTCCTGCCTGGGAAATCCTGTGGATAGAGGAGCCTGGCAGGCTACGGTCCATGGGGTCACAAAGAGTCGGACACGACTGAGAGACTAAATAACCACCACAGCTGGCGAGGGCAGAGGGCAGAGGACATTGAGGGCAGGGAATGCCATACAGGCTGTTGAGCTGGCACTGCTGGCTGGGGTGCCAGGCGCCACATGAAGGCCCAAGTGATGTTCTCACTTAACCCTCAAGCATCCCAGAGCCAAGTGGCAGTGTTACCCCCTGGTACAGGGAGGACAGAGAGAGCAGAGGGCTCAGGTAGGCATGAAAGGTGCTGTCTTGGAGCCCTGTGGGCAGCCTGGGCAGTGGGCGGGGGGTGGGAGGCCAGCTGCGAACCTCCGGCCGTGACCCCAGACAGGGTCATTTCTAGGGCCAGCTCTAGTCCACCTGGAGGCTGGCAAGTCATCCATCCCTCACCCTTGTACCCCAAGAGGAAAAATGTGGTTTAACTGGTGAGAGCAGGAAGTCATCTTCTGTTTGGTTTTCTAGGAGAGCAGCTGCAAAGGGCCTCCTCCACCTGCCAGAAGCGGGGAGGGAAGGTAACAGCCTTGGGCTCGAGCCCGGGGACCTCTGCCAGTGGCCGTGTCCAGCCCGCAGCCCCAGGGAGGTCCAGGAGGAAGCACAGAGCCCGATCTCCCCAGGCCGGGGGCCGAGCCCAGGCGAACCCACCTCCCGGGGGGGCTTCAGGACCAGAAATCAGCTTTCTGTCCTAGAATGGAGCCCAGCCGCCCGGGCCTGTCGTGGCAGTGTCCGAAGTCTGTTCCGTCAGAGGCCAGCTGTCCGGAGGGTAACACAGGTGTGTTTCAGGGAATAACACAGAAACCTCCTGGTTGGATCTGGTCCCTCCTCCCCACCTGGACATTTGTGCAAGGTCACTGCCACCACCGCAATCACGGGCTTGCCAGGCTGGAGGAAACCCTGGACTTTTTCTTCTGCTGTCTAGAGGCGTGTTTGATTCACTTTTTCACACACAGACAAGCCTGCACCCCTCGGGGCCCAGAGAACATGGGTGGGGGCCTCACCCACTCTGGGCAGAGTGGGCGGTCACCCCACATATCTGCACGATAACCTCTGGACAAAGTTCTCCCGGCCCCACAGAACCACGCGGAAATGAGGGTAAAAAGCAGTGATCGCTATTTGTCAGCAGCCAGGGGAATTCTTAGGAGACAGACGTTTGCAGAATTAACCCCGGGAAGGTGGGGCCTCCGACTCAGGCTGGAGTGACCCTTGGCTCTGTGACCCTCACCGGCCAGTGCGGTCCTGGCTTGACTCCACCAGGAGCAGTGTCCTGGGGCCACAGCGGCCACTTGCCACCAGCCACGTGGTCTCGGGCAGACTGATTCAGCCTTTTTCTGAACTATAGTTACTGAGCACGTACTACCCCAGCTCTGGAGGTGGGCAGGGAGAGTCGATGAGACGCCCCTACAGCCTGAACCCAGTGCCCCCTACCCGTGTTTGTCCCCGCCAGGCTCAGCGCTGTCTAGCTTTGGGAGTGCTTGCTTGCTTCCCAGGGCTCACAGACAAGGCCATCTGCTGCCAAGGTTCTGCTCCCTTGGTTCTGCTCAATGTCCTGGCAACCCAGGACCATGACACTCTTCCCCAAACCCCATTGAAAATGCAACTCTTCCAGCCTCGAGAGCCTGCCTTCCAACCTCAGGTGCTTGTCCAGCTACTGCTGAGCTATTCTGACTGCAGGAGTACCACCAGGCCTTGGGCAACTCTACTTTCCCTGGCCAGGGGCCCACTCTTGCTGCAGACTCTTCTTCCCTAACCCAAGTGCATGCCAGCCATCCTCATTCAAGCCCTTTCCCACCCCCTGAAGCCTCCAGCCCTGCTGCCTTCTGAGGTCCCCCACCTGGCTGAGAGCCTCATCCCTGTGCTGAGAAGTGCTGCCACCAGCCTTGGCTCCCATGGGTCCCTACAACACTGACTGGTACCTAGACTTCGGTGATGCTTCACACTGGGTTTCTGCAGTCAGCTCCCTTCCCCTCTCTTGATTTCAAATCTTCTCCATGCTCCTGAAGCTTTGGGCCCCTCATTTCCTCCCAATCAGATGACCTCACCTCCTGTGCTTTGCTGTGCTTAATACTCAGTCTTGTCTGACTCTTTGAGACCCCATGGACTGTAGCCTGCCAGGATCCTGTCCATGGGGATTCTCCAAGCAAGAATACTGGAATGGGTTGCTATGCCCTCCTCCAGGGGGATTTTCCCAACCCAGGTCTTCTGCATTGCAGGCAAATTCTTTTCCAGCTGAGTTACCAGGAGGTCTGACCTCACCTCCTCAGTTCAGTTCAGTAGCTTAGTCGTGTCCAAATCTTTGTAACCACAGCACACCAGGCTTCCCTGTCCACCATCAACGCCTGGAGCTTGCTCAAACTCATGTCCATAGAGTCACTGATGCCATCCAACCATCTCATCCTCTGTCGTCCCCTTCTCCTCCTGCCCTCAATCTTTCCCAGCATCAGGGTCTTTTCAATTGAGTCAGCTCTTCGCCTCAGGTGGCCAAAGTATTGGAGCTTCAGCTTCAGCATCAGTCCTTCCAAAGAATCAGACCTCACCTCCTCCTTTAGACCAAATAGAAACCTAGTGCTGGAACTGGCTCCCGTTGCACGTACCGTCTCTTTACCTTTTGTTGCTAAGACAGACCTGTAATCCTAAGACGACCCCTCCTCACTGACTCTGAGGAAATCACGCCCCACTGCCAGCCCCACCCTGTGGAAGTTTTCTGTCTCCATGGTCAGACCTGCTTGTCCGCACCGCCTTCCTATCTTCATCATTTCCACCTTCAAACGTCCTCTCCACCTGCTCTCTCCTCAACCTGCCTGTCTCCTCCTGGAAGGGCCTCCCCAGACTGGGCTCCCACAGGTCATGAGGACCAGAGGCTGCACCTGCCACTCTGGTCGGAGCCTGCTCAGGGGCTCAGACCGGGGCAGCCCTCCTGCACGCCTGAGCAGACCCAGCAGTGCTCTGCTCCCCCTTAGCAGGACAGGGTAGGTGACCCCCAAAAGACAGAAGCCACTGTCCACTGCAACTGAGCAGGAAAACTCAGAAATCTGACAAGAAAACAGGGTCTGGTAAAATAAAAACTTTACCAAAGTTATTTTGATGAGACTGTAGGCTTCCAACTGCTTCCAAGAACGAAAGCTTAACACCCTGGGAGAGTGCGAGGGGCAACAAGAAGGCAGGTGGAGGGAGCTCGAGCGGGAGACCGCGCCCCTCTTCCCAGTTCTGCCCGTCTATGTAGCCTGCCCCTTCCAGAAGAGTCAAAACCCACTCTCCCTCTGGGCCCGTCGCCAGCAAACACAAGCGATGCCCAAGCTCTGACATCGGGGAAGGGAGGAGGCTGGAGACCGTTTCGTCCTCCCTTGCAAGAGGGGTCATGCTTCCCAGTCCTGGGGTTTACCCGAGGTCAGAGGCAGGCTTGCACCTCACTGAGTGCCGCTCCGAACACCATGGGTGCACGCTCACAGTCGGCACTGGAGAAACAATTCACATGAGGACTCTGGACGGCAGGCCACTGGTTATGGAGAAGGAGCAACTTGCTTCAGGGCAGACAGCAGACTCAAGCCTCTGAGAGTGGCTGTGGACTTACCAGGCCACCTCTTAGCTTCTTTTTCACACTGGGAACCCAAGTTCACGGGGGTATTTCAATTATTCAGGAAATCTTTGCAGCCTGGTTGCACCTCTCACGCTGACTGCCCTGAGAGTGGATGCAGCTCACCCTGCAGCGTCACTGGCAGTAGGACCAGGTGTCCACGCTGACCTACAGGTGCTTCGAAGAGGTGGTCTGGGGGTGAGCAGCTTGTTCAGGGTCACCCACATTTTGCAGAGCTGGGCAAACTCAGGTTTCCTAAGTCAGTCTTACTACAGTAACTGGGAGAGAGACCCACACCAGTCCTGGACGTGCTAGTTCTGTCCAGTTCAATGCGGAAAAAGAACCAAGAAGTGAGGAACCATTAGTTAACTTTCTCAGGTTCAAGGAATTTGGAAGGTATGCAATTTACAAGTGGTCTCCCCACTGGGAGGAACATATGCTCACCCTAATCTAAACCAAATGGCCCCAGAGCAGGAGACCAGGGCTCGGAAAACTCAACATGCAGAGACACAGAAAAGCTTCAGAAAGTGTGATTTTTATAAAATTCTACTGCAAATGAAAACCTTGTGGACAAAGTCACCACTTTGATCTTCTCAGATACAGTGAACACCGGCCAAACTGTTTTAATTTCCGAATTTATTAAAATGATTAACCTCAATACTGCAAGTGCATGTACAAAATATTTGTAAAAAATGTTTTTTAATGAAACGTTAAAGAACTTACCTCAAATGCTGAAAAAGTCCTTTTTTTTTTCATTCTTTCAGTACAAGGAATACATTGTATCTCAAAAGTATTACAACTCAGCAAAACAATTTAAAACAGTAATTTGAAAAATGATTGAAAATTGAATACTTTACATATATTTCTACGATCGTTTCCTAATTCTTACAATGCCACAATCTTTACCAATCATTGCATAAGCTCAGGCTAGTTTTATTGATTGCAACCTCTTCCAAGTGGTCGGCATTGTGTGGACTTGGCCGTTCCACACAGAGTCCTACAGCACAGGCACGCCAACTTCGAGGCCCCTCACTGTAAAAACGGAAGTCAGGTTTCCCTGGAAGGCGTCAGCTATAGCCGCCGAGCGCTTGTGCACACCACCTCCCGAGGCAGTGACCGCCGGGCATCACTGCTCCAGACCCACGGGAAGGTCGGCCCCCAAAGACGGGACCTCAGTAAAGTTAAATGTCATAAATAAGTTACTAAAGTTAAGCTTAAAAAATGGAGAAAAGTGGGAAATGTGGTATTGTTACTTTTTCCTTTAAGACTGAAATTCCTGAAGTGGCTATCGTTGGTATTCCAAAAGAATGGTTCAAGATGTGGTCTCTGAACCTCTTCCAGACTGCAAGCTAGGTAGGGTTCCTACCAATCAAGGTGACCCGCTGTGCTCCGGTGCTTCCCGGACGCAGGGTCTAAGCGTGACCTTGGCGCGTGAGTCCCCCTGCCACCCCCCACGGCCACCCAGAGACTCGGGAGGGCTGGGTGAGTCTGTAAAGTGCTCTGAGTGCTCGGGGACAGACCTGCAGGGCTGCCCGACTTCGAGAGGTGAAGATTCTAGATGGAGTGAGCCAAGGGGGTGTGAGTGGGTGAGGAGGTGGGCCACCTGATCCCACGTTAATACCTGAGGGATGTAACTGCACCGTAACAAACAGGGACGAGACGAGAGAAGACCACGGAAGTAATTCCTTCAAGGACAGAAGGAGGGGAAAATTTTAAATTCAGAGAACCTTTACGAATATTACCAATTTCTATTTGGAATCTACTAGCAATAGTTTTAAGGAACTTAATTTAAATTATGTCCCCAAGAACCCAGAAGCAGGCAGGAATCACGAAGTCCTAACAGTAAGCATTGAGGTTTTCCCATTGGACTGCTCATTACCTGCAGAGGCCTTTCAGTATCTCAAGATATGGGCTACTCTTCTAGACACTACACGAATTCCCTAAATTGATTTTACTCAGGAACACTGTATATCCGAAAGCACATGTACACATTTCCCAGAAATAAAGAGACCCACTGGTATCAAACACCTGCTACAGATTTATATTCTCAAATCCTTTGTCCAATGATTTGTAAAATCCAGAGAAATGGAAGGTTGGTATTGAACATAAAGTAGTAATCAAAAATTTGCTCATTAAGTTACTTAAAAATTAATTTCTCTTTCAAAGTGCTTCAAAAACAAATTAAATCTGACTCCTCTTTTTTGTTTAACTGAAAATATAGTAAAAAAAAAAATCTTTGATATTTTCAAACATAAACTAACATAAGCCAAGAACTCCCACTGATGCAGTGTTTACAACTATATATTTATAATTTCCTATTTTATTGGCATGAATATTTCTAAACTTAAAAACCTTCCTGGTAAGTTCTTTTAATTTCTTATGACAAAAATTTCTCACAACACAAATATTTACAACATATACACTGTTTTCAGTTCTTTACACTGAATTTCAAAGACGAACATTTTTATAGGTTACCACAGAACAAAAGCTGTGACTCATGTTTTTATTTCATAAACTATTATAAGTTAAAGTGAATAGTTTTTTTTTTAATATTCCTTGTAGCATTTTACAAGTGCAACAGAAAACTCGAAGACCCAAATTAAGAGAGCTGTAGTTCATTAGATAAATGTTGCTTGTTGTCGTCACATTGTTCACAGCAAATTTTTTGAAAAAATAAGCACCAATCATTCTTGCAAAGAACAATTTTATCTAAAAGGATTGAAAAGTGTTAAATACAAGGTCTTTTAATTTACATGACAAGCAATAAATACGCTGTATCGAAACTCATCCTGCACACTGCTATCCTTGTACATGTAATGTACTAAAAATTAGCTGTCACGCATGTAATTGTACTTTTTTTTTTTTTTAAAGAAACCAATTTGACTCCCACCCGATGGTCTGCTATTTAACCAAGGTCACAAACAGTACACCTGGGCCAGCAAACAGCGTGAAACTGACAAAACTCCAAGGGGGAAACACCTAGCAAATAAATCAAAAAGCCAAAGGTCATTGCTGGTGATATTAGCATATACTAGAAAACCTTAATATGCTGCTGCTATGATTTGTTTTAAATTATTGTTTAGTCATATATTAAAGAGCCAGTTGATGCTTTTAAAGTTAAAAAAAAAGAAACTGTGTAGCCACATTATTGGTTTCAATGTCCTGTGTGGAAAGTTGCTATCACTGTACAATTTTGCTTGAGCCTTTATTTTACAACAGGGCTTTACCTCTAACTCAGAATTGCACATAAGAAGGCTATTTAAAAAGTACAATAAAAATTTGCACAAATCAGACTTTTTTAAGAAGAGTCAGTACGCTGTACACTTTCTACAGTATTATGCTGATAAGTGAAGAGACAATAGAAGTGCTGCCACTAAAACGTCTTCAGTTGAGGAATAATTGACTGGAATTTTTTATTTCTTTAAAGTAGTTATCCCGGGTCACGTTAAGACCAAGAGCTTATTATGCGTTAAGCCTCAAAGACTGATCTTCTCTCCTCCTGGAAGAAATGTCAATATCTATAGAGTCTTTCCCAACTATGAGCCTCAACCGCTTGGCCGGAGGCAGAGGGATAAAATCGTCTTCAAAGTCATCGTCATACTCCTCGTCCTCGTCATCTCCCTCCGAAGAGGAGGAGTCGTCTGTGCTCTCCTCCTCATACTGACTGTAGTCATCCACTTCCATACGTGACTCCAGGAGGGACAGGGGATCACTACAGCACACCCCGTTTTCATGAAGCCCCTCTGTGTACGGCCCCCTACTTTCCTCGTCCCGCTTTAGCTGGATTTTTAATTTTGTGGAACTACTGCCTGATCCTGAGTTAAATCCATTGTTCAGCTTTGCTACATAGAGGTTATTATCATTTTCATGGTCTTTACTCAACTTGATGCTGATTTTTGAAGAATTCATCCCATCGCTCTCTTGGTCATTTGTCTTGCTGCTGCTGTCATGACGTCTGCGAAGAGTCAACTTGGGAATCCCAGAGTTATTTTCCAGGATTAACTGTGCATCATACCTCGTGATCCGCCTCTTTTTTTTACTTTTCGCAGTTCGGAAGCCGTCTTTTGTTTTGAAGCTCTCTGACGTCACCACGGAAGCACTGACAGGCGAAGGGGCCCAGTCGGCGTAGCCCGCAGGCACGCCCTCGCCGCTGTGCTCGCCCGAGTCGGGGTGGGCCCCCGCCACCTCTGGCCCCACGCCGGCCCTGCCTGGGGCCTCGTGCACGGGACTGGCTTCCTCGGTCTTTGCCAGCTGCCGCACCAGCTTCCCCGGCTGTGACTTCTTTTTGGGCGTGCTGCTGTCGCTCTTAGGACACCTGCCTTCCCCTTTCTGTGCAGCTTCGTGGCCCAGCTCTTCGTCCGGCGCCGCGGGAGCGGGCTGCTCGCCGCCATCGGGGCAAGGTTCTGTCAAGTCACTTCTATAGCCATCCAGCGTATTTGGTTCAAGCTTGATGTCGGAGGTCTCCTTCAAGGTCATCCTCGTCCTCATGGACCGCCTGGTTGTGTAGGTGCAGGGGCTGCCCTCCGCGTGCGAAGGGGCACCTCGCTCCGAGTTCTGTCTGTGCTCTCTCGCCGCGTGTCTGGTTAAGCACCCGCTGGCCACCGTGGCCTCCACTGGTCCCTCTGGCTCCTTCTCTTTTTTAATGGGCAAATTTTTGTACAGAACAACTTTAGGCTCTTTCAGTACCAAGTTTCCCATTTCGAGTTTTCTCGAAGCACTCTTCGGCTCCAGCCGTTTGCAATGATTTCTTAATTTTATCTTTGATAGTAAAGGCTTTGCAGGTTTTTTCAGTTTCTTTGGTACCCTGGAATTATTTATAGGAGTTAGCTTAGATGAGGTAGAGTTGGGAGGAGCTGGAATTCTTGACATAGACTGCCTTGTTAATGTTCTGCTCTTGCTGTTCTTTTTTACACCAACTGAAGATTTTCGGTTAGAAGCTGTAAAGTTAAAAGAGAAAATAAGGGTGAAAAACAGTCTTGGTAACCCAGTTATGTTCAACAAAACAATGCCAACACCCAGACGATTCGTTGTGAAGCGTTTCACTTCCACACACAGGTGGTACACAGGCCCCAATTGAGCTTCTGTCTGCTCACAAGCAATTCCTACAGTTTTCCTTTATGTTATCCCTCTAATTTCTGCCTCTAACTTAAGAAGCATCGATTCACGTTCCAGGTAAGTAAACTCAGGGTTAAAGAGTTCTTAGCACAGCAAGGACCTAGAAGGGTTAAAGAGTTCTTAGCACAGCAAGGACCTAGATTTCACTCTAAGCTTGTCAGGACACTAGTCCAAACTGAGGATTTCTTTTCCTGATTTAATATTTTACTACAGAAAATATGTGAAGTATAACCAGTATTTTTTTTTTTTTTTGTTCATAAATTCTTCTTAAACTCATCATTTAAAATGTTTCCAGAATCCATTATTCATTAACTCAAAGCATAGTACTTGACCAGTAATCCGGAACAGCAACACATGACTAAAGGGCTCCAGGAGACAAATTCCATCACAATGTCTTCAACTGAGAAAGAGATCCTAAAAACCACATGTAGAATGCCAGGCTGGATGAATCCCAGGCTGGAATCAAAAGACTGCCAGGAGAAATATCAACAACCGCAGATACACAGATGATACCACTCTAATAGCAGAAAGAGGGACTATAGAGCCTCTTGATGAGGGTGAACAGGAGAGTGAAAACACTGACTTAAGACTCAACATTCAAAAAACTAAGAACACGGCATCCGGTCCTATCACTTCACGGCAAATAGAAGGGAAAAAAAGTGGACACAGTGCCAGATTTTCTTTTCTTGGGCTCCAGAAACACTGTGGACGGCAGCTGCAGCCGTGAAATCAAAAGACTTGCTCCTTGGAAGGAAAGCTATGACAAACCTAGACAGCATATTAAAAAGCAGAGACACCGCTTTGCTGACAAAGGTTCGTATAGTCAAAGCTATGGTTTTTCCAGTGGTCATGTACTGATGTGAGAGTTGGGACTGTAAAGAAGAGTGAGTCCTGAAGGATTGGTGCTTTTGAACTGCGGTGTTGGAGAAGACTCTTGAGAGTCCCTTGGACAGCAAGGAGATCAAATTGGTCAATCCTAAAGGAAATCAACCTGGAACATTCACTGGAAGGACTGGTGCTGAAGCTGAAGCTCCAATACTTTGGCCACCTGATGCAAAGAGCTGACTCGCTGGGAAAGATTGAAAGCAAGAGAAGGGGATGACTGAGGATGATGGCTAGATAGTACCATTGACTCAGTGGACATGAAGATGAGCAAATCATGGAGGACAGAGGAGCCTGGTGTGCTGTAGTCCACGGGGTCTCAGAGTTGGACACAACTTAGCGACTGAACAAGAACCACATATTGTCACTCCCAGTAGCTATTTACCCCAAATTTCGCGCTATTGAAACTGTTCCCTTCAGGGCTGCGAGCACCTGCAGACTCTGAGGCTGCAAGGTTTAGCTCACCCCATCCCTCCAGTGACTGCCCGCTGCCGACTATTCTGAGAGAAGGAAGAGGGCACAGCTGGAGTCACACTCTGGGGACGGGGGCACCCAAATTCCTTCCTCTGGACAAGGATCCCAAAAGGCTGTAACAATCCCTGTGGGAACATGGGAACTAATGTGACAGCTGACGGGCTTCTCGAAAGGCTTACATGCGACTCAAGGCTGAGTTCCCTCCACGGTGGACCTCTGGCCTTGCCGCTGACTTCCGCCTTCCGTTTTTCTCTCTACTTACACACTGGATCTGTTATAGTGTTTTACAGGAGCCCTTTTCTCCATGACTTCGTCTGCTTCCCATCCCCCACCTGAAGGCCTCTTCCCATCAAGATACCTCTTTAAACCGCTCACTAGGGATGTTGAGGTGACCAAATACTCACCACCTCTTAGGAGAAAACAGAGAATGAAAACCAGTTTACTATGGGTAAGCCAAGTACATTTCCCAACAAGACCATCATTCATTCCATGCTGGGGGTCGCCCAGGGCAACTGCTGTTCCTTCTGCATGGCTGAGCAAGTTAGGTTACCATGAGCTCATTTTTATTGAGAGAGAAGCAAGAATGCCTAACAGAATTCCAAAAGTATCAGACCATCAAGAACAGAAGTCTCTGTACTAAGGAACTGGTTCATAAGTGGCTTTGGGATCTACAAACCAGCAGAATCCCAGGAACAATATCCCCTGACTGAACTAAGAACACACTTCTCCCTGCAGGCTGCCACCAGCGAAGCAATTTACTCTTGGAATAGTAGTAGCAGTAGTTTGGTGCCACTCAACTGGAGAACCATTGTATCATGAACTGGAAATACCCAGAACTTGCCAGAAATTATTTTAAAGTATAAGGATATCCAGGGAATCCTTTTGCTAAAGGCTTTCTTTATGCTTACAAGGCTTCCTACAAGGTGAGTGGAGGTGTGTTTATTGATGGAAACGCACCAGTGTTCTGGTGTTCATCCTTCTCAGTGTGGTTGCTGGGTGGCCTCTCTCCATGGCTCTTCGAGGACCATTCTGTGATCAAGCTTCACGGTTCTTGTTTCAGATCTACAGTCACCCCTCTGCAATGATTGCGTACTTCTTACATCCTTGACAATATTCCCCTGAAGTTTGGATCCATTTATCGCCCTCTCTCTCACAGCCTCCTTGCCATGAAAACCCATGAAGACTTTTCAGCGGGGGCCTTTGCTGTTTCTCTGCAGGAGACACCGCTAGCCACTCTTCTTCCTGAGCGGCTCCTCTCCTTGGCTGTTCACGAGAGCCGTCCCCTGGCTGTCTCTCTGTCCCTGGCAGTCTTCCTCCATCTGCCCTGTGGCCTGCACTCCACAGGCCTCTGCGTCCTAGGCCCCTTCAAAACTCAAGTCTCCCAGGGATAAGCGGCCCCTCCGTCCGGGCTGTCCACACTGACATGCTGGCAGTCCCCATACGGCGTTCTCTAGCCCAAATCCATCCTTAATTACAGATTCACGTCACCAGATGGCCCCTAGACCTTGATCTCTCTCTAAGGTGGTCTCCCAAGCCCCTCGCAAGCCAACATGCCCAAAGGGACCTCGCCACCGAGCCTCACGCTCCTCCTCCTGCTCTCCATCTGGTTCACTGCCAGCACCAGGCAGCCAGCTGCCTGCGCAGCAACGAGGAGGTTACCCCTGATGCCAGCCGCCCCGTCTCCAAGAGTGCACTCCTGCATTGTCGCCGGACCCACCTCCCTCTCCAATCCCAATGCCACCTGCCGTGACTCTGGCACCAGCTCCCGCCTGTCCCTGCCCCTACTGCTTCCCCAGCATTCCACTCCCCACCACACAGCCCAGGGTGATTCTCCTAGGACTTCTGGTCACCTCTGGGCTTGAAACCTTCCCGTAACCTAAGACCTAAGAATAAAGTCCAAAATTCTCAATTCTGGTCACATCCCTTCTATTCCAGCTTTGAGGACTAGACTCAAATCCTACACTGGGCTTCACGTCCTCATCTGGGGCGTTCGATCTGCTCTGAGTACGGTCCATTTGGCCAACTTCTCACCCCCTTTCAAGACTCAGCTCAGCAAACACCTCTCTCAGGAAGCCTTTCATGACTTTCTTGACAGGTTACCCTCCTACGATTCCTCATGGCACCTGAGGTTCTCCACACTCGGCACTTCCTTTTAAGCCCTGGATGAATCTCACTGTGTGGTGATTCTCAATCTGGGCTCTCCCCCTTGCACCCCGCCTTCCAGGAGGCTGTTAGCTGACTGCAGTGAACCACTGACAAAGCCCTTTAGTATGTTTGTGTTCTAAAGAGCACAACAGAGACATAGGCAATGCTACATCTTATTGCAGTGGAGTTCACTTACCTACTTATGTTATATATCGGTGTATTCTCATTTTGTTTGATAAGTATTATCTTATCAAAAGCCCAGCTCAAAGGTGTGCTCAAGTCAAAGGACAGAAATAGCACAGCTGGTAAGACAACTGTGAACAATGGGACTCAGTGCCCAGGGCTCTTCACCGTCCCAGAGGCGCCGCTACCCTCTCTTGCACAGAGAGTGCCAGCAACAGCAGGCTGAAGGAGAGGCGCTAAGAAAAGTCTATCAAGAGACTGAAGATCCTGACACAGCAGAGGCGGGCAGGGCGGTGGCTCCCCTGGCTTCAGCACTAACACACCGTGTGGTACCCTTCCCTTGTCGGGGACAAATCCCAACCGCATTAACCTAGACAGTGATTTGAGGTGGAGACACACACCCTTAGCCATTAGTATATACTAGGTACAGTGCAGGATGGCCAAATTAGTATGATCTGAATCCTAATAAGCATTCTTTGAAGTAAAAGCTATTACCCTAAGTGAAAACCAGGTTCACGTGGACTCACGTGCCAGTCAAGAGTGTCCATCTGGTATGCGGCAGAGATGGGGTTTGAACTGAGGCTTGTGGGTCGACGTTGACCACACTATCACATGGCCTCTAAGGCACACCACAGAGCTATCATGGGGCCAGTGCCAGCTACTAGTAAAGGACCCACGGTATGGCTACCGTGGTGACCTCAGGGTGTCCTCAAAATCATCAGGCAGCTCTGTGTGGGGCTCAAGAATGACAGCCAGAAACAAGCGCAGTGAAACAACGCCAGAGCACCCCAAAGGTTTGGCTGCATCTACGCTCTGCGCTGGAAGAGCCTCAAACACACACGGTGGGACCAAGGGAACAGGAGGCCACGCAGCTTGAGATGTTCACAACATGGGTCTAAGGACTTCAGTTCAAGGAATTTATCAGGCACCACAAGCAGGCTCCACCTCATGGGGCCACCATGGGCATGTCTGCCTGGAACAGGGTATTGGAAAGGATTAGGAAGCAGCCTGTAGGCCGCTTCATCCAGACTCACTAGAGATGTCTGTGGCGGGAGAGAGTGACAAGTGGCGGCCCAGCCCATCTCCAGGATGGGTGCTCCTCAGTCAAGCTGGATGAGATGGTTCCGCTGGGGGGAGTCCTCCGGGACTTGCACTCACATCCTGAGGCAGCACTGTGGGGAGTGGCCTAGCCACTGAGCCACAAGAGCCAAAAACCCCTGGATCTTCTATTAACAGCGTGTAGTTCAGGTCTGTGGACTGATTCTGTGAAAATGGATCTCTTGCCTCCTCTCTGGATGCTAAAGCAAACAGTCAAGTTGTGGTTCTTGAGAAGATTCCAAAACAGGAGCTGCATGGAAGAAAGAAGTAATTTTTTCTTCCAACTAGGCAGAAATGTCTCTGTAAGAAGAACATGTTCAAAGAAAGCAGCTCCTCTCTAGCTGTGAGCTGCTGGATTCTAAGCAAACCGCGGGATGAGACGGGGACCTCCAACCTGTACACTTGAGGTTCGCCCATGCCGCCCAGGAGGAAGGCTGGGCAGCTCTGGCCCTGCACCAGCTGCAGACTCAAAAGGTCCTCCTTTCAACAGGTAGAGGAGCATGGTCAGGACACAAACACCAAAAGAAATACAGCCGAAAAGAACACTTGGAAGAGCCTGAGAAATATTGCTACAAATATACTTAGTGAACAAGGTTCTCAGAGACGGCTGGAGGGAACCTCGAGCTCCTTCAGAGCCCCCGGCCACATCCAGTAACTGTCTCATGGCCCTCACATTTACTTACGCCAATCCTTGAATTACTCAAGACAGCCATTCTGTAGAAGGGTAATCTGAATAAAGGAAGCACCCTAATATGAGCAGTCACAGTAAAGGGCTAGTTCTAGTCTGTAATGCTCAGACTACTGCTCAAAGGATTACCTGCCCCCTCCAGCCTTTAGGAAGTGGAGCTCCTCAGGGTTACTGTGTACTGGTCCGGGTCTGGAGCTAAGGCCTAAAGTCCCTGACAGAAGGGCCTGAGCCTCACGCACTTCTCTATTTCTTTAACAAGAGCAGACTTTGAACACATATTTGGTTTATTAACAAATATTCCTGAGATGGTCACATAATATAACACTCAGCACCTTCCAAAATTTTCTTTCCATTTTGATCTTTTAAACTAAGTGGTGTACTGAGTTCAGTATCCGTATATCAGTAATAGAGTTAATGCATCAGAACACAAAACACCCCCACCAACGTCACAGAGCCATGTGGACAGTGTTGGGGCCATCCCTACTTGCGGATGGCGGCTCGCTCCTAAGTGTTATCATGTAGACAGTTATTAAAAGGGGCTTCAGAAGTCTCCAGTTTCACCAAGGAACCAGACTCAGGAAACAAAATGTTGATTATGCTGCATTTATTATTAAAACCAACAGTCAACAGTGAATGACAAACTAACTGCTCTTTTTGGTTCACTTTGGACACAAAGCCTGAAGAGGAACAGCACTGCCTTCCACACTAGAGGTCAGCCCTGGCTTCCGACTCCAGCAGCAGGCTGATTCGGAAACACATGGCAGTGACATTCTCCATCATGGGAGACACCGTCCCTTCTCTCTGGGACTTTCTGTAGTGGAGAGCACCCAGAGGTGGGCTGAAAACATCAGAAGACAGGAAGAGTCTAAAATAGTCAGACCTCAGAGGGTACTTACTACTCAGAAGTATGTACAGACATTTATAGTGCTAAAATAGGCATATTCTGGGGACTATCAAGTTAAAACTTTTAAATTTTATTCCTATCAGAGATAAGAAAGGGTGAAGAGCCTACTGCTTTAGCGGCCACTAGGGCAAACTGGTGTCACCCAGATGAAGACCAGCAGCGATCAGAATGCTTCCAGGATGTCAAAGCTCCACAAACATGGCGTGTTTTCTTATGCTCATTTGGGATTTCTTCTTTCTTTTCTCTTTATTCTTCATTCTCTTTTTCCAGTTTCCATTAGGTCTTGCCCCCACAAGCCACTGGGATCTTAAAGCTTGTCCCTTTCTCCTTTCCATCTCTCTTCCCACTTTTGGCAGTGGCTACAACTCATCACAGTACAGTGACATTCAAACTGCCACTCTACCACAACTCTGAGTCTGGGGACGGGTGGCTTGGCGAACTGGGTCAGCTCATTCTGAAAACGGCAAGCAGGCAGTAAAAAGGTGGAAGCCTTGAGGCCAGAAGCTACGAACCCCAAGTCCATCACCCCTGCTAACAGACTGGCCAGCGCGGGACACGCAAGTGCCCGTGGGCCGCGGCCCCGTCCTCTCTCTGTCTTCTTGCAGACCTAACACCACCGCTACAGAGAAACTCACACCGGGAAAGCTTTCTGTCAAACATATGACGACCCTGGAACACATGACGAAGAAATTTAATGTCCTGTTACCAAGTATTCACAGAAAGCAGACAATTTAGTACCATCTAAAATCTGGAGGCAGGATACAGACTGCTTTGTGCTTGAATCACTTCTAGAACCTTGCAGTGCTGGTGAAGTGCATGAATCCCAGGGTTGCTCTCAATGTTCAAAAGATCAAAACTACTAAAGCACGCTTTAGAAAGCAAACTCTGCAAAAATACTTAAAAAAATAAAAAATAAAAAAAGATACGCTTATGAAACCTCCCTTACTTACTTGTATTGTTTTTTTCCTGAGTGGTATCTGCATCAGTGTTTGAGCTCACAGATTGACTGTCTGAATTTTTGCTGCTGTCACCTAACTTTTTAAGCCTATTTAAACGTTTATCTGTTTCTCTGAGTCCGTATTTGCTATTGATAACAGGAGCAGGCGCAGGCAGTCCCACTCTGGATTTAAAAGCACCAGTTCCCCGTCTGAAAAAGAAACAGCACAGGTTACACACACAGCATACTCACTGCCGTCAGCCTGGTTGCTGAGAGCACCTGTCCACACCAGGTCGGCAGGTGAGATGAACTGATGAGGCTTAATCACTGCAAGCTGCCAAGTCTAGGACTCTCAAAATAAATATGGAGATAAAATTAATGCCCCAAAGCCCCAGACTTAAAACACTTTGCTATGACTATTGTCAATCACTTGAGAAGGTATTGGACCCTGCAGAATTTCAAGTGTAGGTAAAAATAACCCACCTGTTAATTATATCCTAGCTTTGTTCTGCATAATTTAACACTCCATTACTGAATATTGAGAATGAAGGAATTAAAAGGGAAACTAAAGAATTTCCATAAACTAAGTCATTGCTTAGAAGATAATGTTAGATACAAATAAATTCTGATGGAAATTTTATATTAGGAAGGCTAGGCTATCTTAGTGAAAATCTCATTTCTGGAGTAATGAAAACTGTAAAATTCCTCCTTTAAAGTTACTGGATGAACATCATTAAGTTAACAAAATGTTACTAAGTAAGAGACATTAAAAGACCTGTTTTTATCACTAGCTAAGAATGATTTGTAACCTGCTTTGATTATTCCTATTGTTGTTTAGTCGCTAAGCCATGTCCGACACTTTCGTGACCCCATGGACTGTAGCCCTCCAAGCTCCTCTGTCCATAAGATTCCTCAGGCACGAATACTGGAGTGGGTTGCCATTTCCTTCTCCAGGGGATCTGCCTGGCCCAGGGATCAAACCTACCATCTCCTGCATAGGCAGGTGGATTCTTTACTGCTGAGCTGAAGGGAAGCCCAAGATGGGCCATACTTACTAACAAAACAAATGATCATGGGTGGAATTATCTGGAAATTAATTTTTTAAAGTAAAATGACCATTCATCTGCTTCTCTACTTCCCTCATTTCTTCTTTTTAACTTATGACAGTGATATGTGCTGGCTGCAACTGGTGAGACCATCCCTGGCTCTGCCTCCCCAAAGCGGAAGTTCCCTGAGCTTCCCAGCCATCTCCATGCGCAGAGCCCCGGCACCTGTGTTAACCACCTGCCAGCACCTCATCTGCTGCTCTGCCGCGAGCTACACACCTAGACCCACTGCTGTTTCTCCTCAAGCAAAAAGAAACCCCAAATAGGTAACATTCCCCTCACATTCCTCTCAGCAAGCAGCTTTCCTCCTTTCCTCCCACCCCACCCCTCTTATCGCTGTACTGTGCACCAGCACTTCTGAACTCACCATGTTTTGAAAGCTGTACCTTTTACACAGACTAAACATACCATAATCTGTTTAGGCACTGGTGATGACTGGAACCTGCAGGTGCTCTGGTGTCTGCCTGCCACCAGGAACACTGCCGCTACACTGCTCTTGAAACCAAACCATGCTAACTAGTGCTGCTTCTTCCACAGGACAGATTCTTCCACATGGAATTGACTGCCAGATAAAAGGGTGCTATTATTTTGAACAAATATTGCCAGAATAAGTTCCCAAAAGGTTAAAGCACTTTACAGCCCTACTGACATTGTGTGAGGGCTGGTCTCTCCATATCCTCACCCACAGCACAGAGTATATTTCTCAATGTTACCAATTTGATGGTGAAAATGAATACCTAGCTATTGTTTCACTGATCTCGTTTATAGCTACCATTCTCTGTGTGGCATCCTCTATATCCCTCTTTCCTCCAGTGGAGCCTATCTTTTCTTTATGAGCTCTAGGAGCTTTCTGTCCTTGGGTTATTAACGTGGCCATATGTGTGCTTTTTCCTCCCTTCAAGTTTATCATTTATCTAACTTTTGCTTTTGACCATTCAATGTTCATACTCACCATTTCTTATACTAACTTCTTCCAGAAAATTCCACTACCAAGTTGAGACATATAAGTCTAAAATTCTTCTAATCATTTTACCTAGTTTTTAAATTTAAAATTTTAATCTATTTGGAATTTATCTTGTATATGGTATGAGAAGGGAGGTGAGCCTGGTTTTCTTTCAGACCCATGATGAATTATACCACCACCTTTTATCAAAGAAATCATCATTTCCCTACACATGGTATTAAGATCTCATGCACACTGAGCTCTGCTTCAGGACTCTGTTCATGTCCTCTTATCTATTTGTTCCTATCTGAGCCAGTATCATCAGGTTTTGAACACAATTATTTCACAGTAACTTTTAATACCTATTAAAGCAAACTGCCCCTAGTATACTGCAAAATGTGATCATCAGACATACTTTCACACACTAAAATACTTTGGTCCTTCATATTCTTCAATCCCTCACTAGATTTTATTCTTCAAATTCTCGAGAGTTACATTTGCAGCATTTACTTATGAAAAGTATTACTACTGTGTCAGGATGGTCACTGCCCAGAAGCACACACCCCAGGTATCGTTTGGACACTGCATCCGTGATGTCAGGGCCTTGTCAACACTGCACTCTCCTGTGTTCACCCTTCAGCAGCCAGCACACCACGTGTCCCTTCACAGTACTGCTCTCAGAGCTGGCACTGGGCTGGCCTCGTTTACCCTGCCTGGACAAGGTTTAACACGAGAACCATTCAGTAACTAGACGATAATAACTGAACGAGTTCCTTTGACTGGTCTCATTTTCTTGCCTAATTTCTCGAAAGGCAGAAACAATTTGTTCCTGAGGATTTCAAGAATATTCCCAGACAACCTTTAAATCAAACTCTCCAATAGTCTGATAAAAGCCGTGCCTACTGCTCCATATGAGGCCTTTCCATTTAAAAGTGATTTGCACATTTCTATTTATTCCTTGCACTAACCCCATCAAGTAAGCAGGATCAGCCCACCTGGCCTGTGAGAAACAGTCTCAGGGAGAGCTCAGCTGCCCAAGGAACATGGCGGCACATACGGTCCTGAGCCAGTGAAAGAGCTGCCTCGCGGCTGGTGTGGACTCCTGTGTATGCAGTTACATTTTGTAGGAAGACTCCTAAACATATTCAGCGTATCATTTACTCCATTCATTCATTCACCAAACAGTTATCAAGCACGTAGTTATTACTACGTGTCAGGTACTGTTTTGGATGCTAGCAACATAGCAATAAATGAAAAAGATAAAAATCTTTGCCTTCATGGAACTTACATTCTAATAGGAAAATGACCAGAAACCACAAAATACCTTAACACCTAACACCAGTGTGTGTTTTATATACTTATTGTGAGATAAATTTAATCCTCACAGCAACCCTATGATACCCTAGTGTTATCTCCATTTCACAGATGGTGTAATTAAGGCACAAAAGCAGCTAAGCTGCCCAAGACCACAGAGCTAGTAAACTGTAGAGTCCCAGGATCCCAACGTAGGGCGCTGATGTCAGGCCTCAGGTCGGGCTATGCCATGCTGTCTCTGCACAGTGGTTTAAAGCTTTGTTCGACTATAATTAAACGACTTTGTGGGTTAAAGGGTCTTTTTGTGGACTGGTCTAAGATTTAACCAATGTCTGAACCATTTTTTTTAATTTATAAAAAGATAAACTGTATCCCCCCACCCTCCCAACCCCTCCTGTCCTGCCATCCTTTCAAGTCAAGGGCCCAGGAGCTGGGAGAGAAACTGCAGGGGCTGTGCCATAGCTCCATGCCTCTGCTCTCACGACACGAGGGACCTCTGGCTGCCCAGAAAGGAGAGGGAGCCGAGCTCTGGGGAATCAGCACGTCTCCAAAGGCCGGGAGGCTGGCAGCTGGGTGTTCACAGTGAGAGAAACAGCACTACCCCCATCTGCTCCCGTGTGCGAAAAACACGAAGCTGCGAGAGCGCAGGCTCTGAGTCAGGCTGAGCTGGGTCTCTGCACCTGCAGTGTCCCACTCTACCATCCTCTCCCAGGACAGCCGAGGACTGAGTCCAGGAGAGTAAAGCACCCAGTACCTCACACAGCACGTAAAATGGGTTCAATAAATCTACGTGTGCTCACCTGAAGAATGTGTGTATATATATATACACACACGTATAACTGAATCACTGTGCTGTACAGCTGCAACTAACATGATACTGAGAATCAACTATACTTCAATTAAGAAACTAAAACAATAACAAAAACCAAATCCAGAAGTGCTCCCCGTGTGGCTATGCCAACCCAGACAAGCCTGTGAAGCTGCCTCTGTGAGCTCTACACACACGCTGCCACCAGGAGATGAGCAGTGTGGACAAGGAGTCCTGCTCAGTCAGATCTCGGGGGGTTTCCACAAGGACCCGTCTCGATGCGTCACAAAAGGAAGCAGCAGGACTCAGAAATTGTGAAGAGCACATATATCAAAACACAGGACTTCCAGAAGACACAGCTTGGGGTTTTTAAATGGTGATCAGTGGTGAGTCTCACCTGCCATTTTGGAGCAACCCCACCCTGGAACTGTATGTGTGTGTCTCCCACTCTCTGCTGAAGCATATTTGTATTCTGACTCACTCATAAGGGTAACAGCTGGGAACGATTTTAACATTTCAGAAGGCCAGGCACTGGTGCCCCTAAATAGTTCTGTCCTCTCTGGTTTCGCTCCTGTCTGCTGTCCTGGGTGTGATGCTACAGGACACAGAAGACTATCTCTGCCTCTAAATGATGAGAGGACGGCGCGCACTCATTCTCACAGTCATCAGGCATTAATCGATACTTTACCTTTCACAAGTGTAACACTCGCAGAATTCATTGTTTTCTCCAAAAAACCCATCTCCATAATAACAAGAAATTTCTTCTCCAGGTTCAATATCTCTTAGGGCCTTCACACATGCTGTATCTCGACCAGTTGACACAAACTGAAATAAAATGAACTCATTAAGAAACGCATACCTGAAGCAAAGACAAAATACTTGAGATAAAGTATTTTTTATGCTTACCTTACAGTTAGGTCTGCAATCTGAAAAATGTCCAAAAGATAAAGTCAATTAACTGTAGATAAGATCTGAAACACGAACAATTATAGAAATCTGAAATAAGCTTTCCACATAATTTCCCCAACTTTTGATAGAAGTTTTTGATCTCGAGTTAAACTACAGGAAGACTTATTTTCATAAGTTTGTGCAAAAAGAATTTCCATTTCCAACCCTCCTTTAAAGGAAGACAGATAAGGTTACTCTCAGTTATAGCAGTGCTACCCAACACTAGAGCTAACACCTCGGAAATAGAGCTTACCATGGTTTATAAACGCAGCAGGACCGAGCCAGAGCTGAGCACAGTTTTTCCTTGTGGAATACATGACACTGAAGTCGTTTTCTCCATGTCTAAGCAGCATGTTCTCCTCAATTTCTGAAAGTTCGGCAATACAACCCACCAGTAATTCTATTTTGTCATTTCGTTTCCTATTTAAAATATGTGATGGTAAAAATTACTAGTAATTATAAATAATAAGGCTTCTTTTAATAAAATAAGCCTGTCCAATAAATACCAGGAATTGAGAAGACCTAGCTGTGCGTGTTTTAACTGACTCACGTTGACCGCACCTGGATATCATCTCCTCTTCCCTGGAAGCCCCACAGCCTTGGGCAGCTGCCTGATCCCTACAAGAGACCAGGAGGTCCTGCAGGCATCGTGCTACCTACACCTCTGAAGCCCCTGTGCTCTGCAGGCAGGAAGGACTCAAAAAGCCGCTGCACTGAACTCAGCTTGCTGACCCTGGAGAAGGACACAGATGAGCAGCAGTAAGAGGTCGGGAGCACCCAGAGCTGGGGTACCGCCCTTTGGAGGGCACCAGCCAAGTGCAGTGCGAGCCCGACATGCACCAATCTAGGGGCTGTGGGAAGAAAGGCAAGTGGAACTGGTGAAAGTACTTTCAGTAGCATGTTTTAACCCAATACAACCCAAATGCTAGTTCAGCAGGTCAGCAGTATGAAATACGAATGAGAAACACAATATAAAATCTGACATGTTTATCACAGCTGCAGCACTTCTCAACTCATTAAGACCAGCCACATTTCAAAAGTCCAATAGCCACGCATGACTGGTGGCCACTGTCCTAGATGGTGCAGTCCAGAACCCAAGACCTCAAACCTCACACCCATCTGCCAGGCAGGGAGCCACGAAGAGCCCAGCAGCAGGCTGGGTACCATCCCACGGCAGAGAGACACGCTCACTCATGTACATACACACATTTTTTTCAAGAGGCCAGGAGTGAGGCTCTTTAACGTTCCATTTTCAGGTAACTGACCCTAACATTTTTGCTACAAAAAAATGTCGGGGGTCTTATAAGAGAGAGGCTACAGGTTTCTTCTGGGAGGTAAGGCAGGGAATAGGCATTCTTCTTTCTAATGAAGAAAGATATAACCACATACTCTCTTTCCTGTATGGCTTTCACTCCTCCTACCTGGGGTCAACTTCACTACATTTGTTTGAGCTGGCGCACACATGTATTTTTAGCAGGCAATGTGCTCGTCAGCTTCTACACATGAAATTCCTTGGACCATTAAAACGTCATACGTAGCCTTTCTTACAGGCCTGTGAAAGACTGATTCTGGAAGCTAGGTCATCTAACCCCACACCCCTAACCGTTCAGCAGTCCCTTAGCAGGCATCCGGACTTGTCAAGGGGAAAACACAAAGCCCTTGGCTTAGAAGTAGGACCTGGTTCAACTCAGAACTTCCAGCTTCACCACCGTCCCAAACCCAAGTCACTGGGCTGAGGCGCTGGCTCTGCACTGTCTCCTTTCGGGCAAGCTCGGGTTTTATTCCTTCCCACAGCTTTCTTAGCACAGGAATGGTAATTTGAGACAGAACTTTAAGCAAGATTATTTTATGGGTTTACACTAGTGTAATAGTTACCACTCTTTCGTTGCAACTATCTTGGCTCCATTTTGTTCTGAAGAGTATCTATTACAAGGCAATATTTCAAATCCACTGTCAGTTGCAAACATTCGCAAATAAATAAATACCTAAAATGGAAAAAAAATTTTGATACTTACTTCACACTAAATTATTTACCTTGCTAGACTCTCAGAATTATAAAAGCAAACCACCACCACCAATGAAAAAATTTAAGATTAAGTAACAAATATTGTTATTTTAAAATTTCACATCTTTGTATACTTGGTGACTTGGCTATGTTACTCTAATAAAAGTTCACAGAAGTTTCACTTCTAGACAACAAAGTTTTCTCTATGGATAGTCATAAGTTATCTAATGTATTATTAGACCTTCACATTAATTAGTTTTATGAAAACTGGATTTAAAATTTCAGTGTTCACTAAAATTTACATTTTAGTTTCCTTTAATCTTATCCAAACAGATAAACAGTATTAATTCTTTCAATAAACTCACATGTTCCTTGAATAATTTCTCCTGCATTTTGTTCTTGTTGAGAAAATAGTGCCGTGCCCATTCTCCTGAAGTCAGACATTTGAAGGCTTTCTCCAAGTGCTCATCTTTCTTAAAACGTTCAATTACTTCTTTGAGTTCTTCCTGCCTTCCTTTAATAGGCCGAAATCTGAAAGAAATCAAAACAACAACTTTAGTTATCTTCCATCATCCCTGGGCCACTGTTAGTTAAAAGATTTTGAGAAAAAAGTAACCTAAAAACAACAGCCAGACTTAACAAGAGAACAATAAGTAGTCTGGATAATGAGTACTAAAGTAATACTGATCACCAAGAAATATAACTTCCCTTCCTCAAACTGTACTTTAGTATTTTTATTTCACTGTTATCTCATTAACCAAGAGGTGACCAGGTGACTCAAATGAAAGCTAATGCAGGCTTTTAACTGTCACCTAATTCGGGAGGCACAAAATGAGATCTAGGACAGAGCTCATCTAATCGAGTTGGAAGGACAAGGATTTTTTAAAACATGCAGAAGCAAGCCAGAAGAGTGCAGGGCACTGAGCTTTAGAAGAAGGATGAAGTAAACAAACTTATGCCATAAACAAAAACACCCTCCATTTACAGTTAGAAAAACCCCAAACTAAGCATCCTGACAGGTCCTGAAACACACTTGGATGGATGTTCTACCAGCCACGTCAAAGGAGTCTGTGATAACTGCATTCCAAGAACAAAAAGCGTGCAAGGGTACAACTTGAGAGGTGGTGCTGTTGTGGTGGTGATGGAAGGAAAAACTGCTGGGGTAAAATTTCAGAAGGCATCTACGTAAAATCAGCTATGACGACTTCAGAACACTACATGGCCAGGCACGTCAAACACACGATACAATCATGGCCCAAGTAAAATTTAAGTTTTACTCATTTTAAAGCTATGTTCTCAATAAAATGTGCACTATGATTAAAAGTTCTTGGAGCTTAACTTCAAAATTTCTTCTCATGTTAATGTAGTTTATTTTTCAAAA
Source organism: Budorcas taxicolor (assembly GCF_023091745.1). Classification (NCBI taxonomy): domain Eukaryota; kingdom Metazoa; phylum Chordata; class Mammalia; order Artiodactyla; family Bovidae; genus Budorcas; species Budorcas taxicolor. Next base: position 46,386,109 of record NC_068934.1, read on the forward strand.
TAAAGCTTTTTAAAAAAATCAACAGCCAACAAAAAAAAGGAATTACAGACTGCTCTTCAAGTAAAATACATTAAGATTCAGTAAGATTTTAAGCCACAATATTTCACCAAGGATTATTTTTAGGTGCTGTGCATACAGGTGCTATGGTGAAAAATATAAGCTAGAAGACATGGCTACTGTTCTATGGAAACTTTTGCTGGGACTGAAAGATATATCCATGCATCAAACAGAAAAGCAAGGATCAATGTGCAAATACACATTAATGTGGTACAAACAACACTGCTGTGGCACTTCCAAGTGTGGAGATTATACCTAAAGCGTGGTTTGGGGCTGACACTGATATGGACAATGAAGAAAGTGGTGAACTGAGATTTCTAAAGAAAAAAACAGACTATCACTAGAGACAGGAAGGAATCAGGAAGAGGAAGGCAAAGGAGAGAAATTCTAAGCAGAGGACCTAAGCAGAAATTCTAAGGCTTGATTCAAAGAGATGACCAGGGCTGAGGGAGTCAGCTGGCGAGCAACAGGACAAGGAATGTTATAGAACAAGGAAGGGGGAAGATGCGAGGAAGAGAATACGTATAGTACAATTTACTGGGCAGGATCTTCAGAGGCCTTCAGGTGGGTGAGCACACTGACACCTCTAGAAACTCATGTGCCCCAGACTCCAGGGTTAGGAAGCTCTCGCGACTCCTAATACAAGGATCCAAAGGAGCTCTGGAGATAGCACATGAACAAACAGTGCCCAATTTTATTTCCCATTTCAATCAGTTAGCACACCAGCCCTCACAGACAGATGAGTGGAAGTCCTCTGGACAATTCAGAATGTCTTTAACTAGACTGTCAAGACTATGGTGTCAGGGATCACTAAAATACAGATTTGCAGAACTGTGATGGTATTCAAACTTCCACACTTACAGTATTAAACTACTCTTGAAGTGCGGCCATCACAAGTGATTTTGTCAACACTGGGTTTCACTAAGAAACCCAAACTAAACCCTTCTGGCTGCAACCCTGCACTATGGGATTATGTGCATATGAAGGACAGATAAGACCACTCAGCAGCTGTTAGCTGAGGCACACCACTCCAGGCAATACCAAATGACGGGGAACAGAAACTCACATTTTGCACAGTAAAGAGAAAAGTAAAAGTTCCCTGTGAGCAATAATACATGATGTTAAGTGATGGGGCCACAGCAATCTTTACATGTTCAATGTAGGACTGACCAATGGTGATACCTGTAAAGTAACTGCATGGCTGCACACATCAGAGTCAGGACTATATTCACCTCAAAATCTTAAGAACATGACAAAAAATAAGTCACAGACCTGGAACAGACACCAGCTACTCCTGCTCTCCACTTTCTGAAACCTTCTATCTAAAGACACCTGATCCTTTTGCTTACTCTTTGCTTGTGATGGAAACCCTGAATACTCATTGGAAGGACTGATGCTGAAGCTGAAACTCCAGCATTTTGGTCATCTGATGAGAACAACTGACCCACTGGAAAAGTCCCTGATGCTGGGAGAGATTGAGGGCAGAAGAGAAGAGGGCATCAGAGGATGAGAAGGCTGGATGGCATCACAATGCAATGGACATGAGCTTGGGCAAACTTCGGGAGATGGTGAGGGACAGGGAGCCCTGGAGTGCTGCAGCCCATGGGGTCACAAAGAGTTGGGCACAACTAAAGAAGAACAACACGACGCCAAACAATTAATATGCTACACACACACACACACACAGCAACCACCTGTTGAGTTACTAACGCTGTACCTTCCACACAACCTGTGACTTTCTTTTCTGCTTTCCTGACTTCTACTGCCTCAAACACAAACAAAACCCCCTAAACTATCCCTTGCTGCCCACTGCACAAGAATCTCTATTTTACTTAAAATGTAATTTACAGTCAAAACTTACTGTCATATCTGGCGTCTATAGGCATATGACAGTAAGTTTCGGCTGTAAATTGGTGGTTCAGACGGTAAAGCGTCTGTCTACAATGCGGGAGACCCGGGTTCGATCCCTGGGTCGGGAAGATCCGCTGGAGAAGGAAATGGCAATCCACTCCAGTACTACTGCCTGGAAAATCCCATGGACAGAGGAGCCTGGCAGGCTACAGTCCACGGGGTCGCAAAGAGTCGGACACGACTGAGCGACGTTCCTGTATAGGCATGAAATGATAGTGATGAAAAGGAGGAAGAAAATGCTACTGGGTGCAGACAGGAAGGGGAATAGACAGCTGTTTTCGATAACCACATAGAACATCAAAATCACCTGGCTGACAGTACAAGTTAAATCCCATTATAATAAAAACTGTGAGGAAATAAAAATTATTTAGTAACAAGGCTGTTACAACTATCAGGTCCAGAGCAAAAGGCATGGGGGATCTTGGAAAAAATTAATTTTCTATTATTGAATAGAAAAATATAAAAAAAAGAAAAGAAAAATATGCTCTGTCCTCTCCTTTATACAGTCATGCTAAATCTCCCATATAAACTGGATAAAGCTATTCTACACCATGGCTCCTAAAGGTAGAAGAAAATTCAGATGATCTAAAAAATTATGTCTGGCTCCACAAATGAGAAAAATAAGGCCCAATGAGGGCCAACTGCTGGAAGGAGGGGCCTGTTACCCAAGCTTTTCTTGGCCCTGCTCTCATCTGAAGCATGGGCGCCCTCTTGCGTGCCTTCACCATGAGAACGGGCTCTGACTTCTAGCTGAGCACCAGCACCAAGCCCCGCCCGAGACGGCACGCCTGCCACCCTGACAGCACAGCCGAAGGAGTGGAAGCAAGCTGTGTATGGGGCGGCAGGTGGGGCAAGGGAGACAGGTCTTTGGCGTTTCCAAATCAACACGCCCCTCCTCCCTCTTAATATGACATGTGCAACTTTCAATAAACCAAACATTTATTTTTCTCTTCCCACACTTCTCTGATCCCATGGCCGGTATAGGAAATTTAAAAATACGGCATTTACAATTATTTACTATTAAAAGGGGCAGGGGAAAAACATATGAATTCACACTCCCACACACCTGTTCCCCACTCTTTCCAGAGACTGACTTCCCAGGTTTTCCTGCTATTTGGTTTTTCTGTTTCCAAACCCAAGAGGCCACTGTGGCAATGAAGAAAAGCTGCAGGTGGGTATTAGCTGCACTACTGCCCTTCCAATGTAAACCAAGAGCTGACTGGAGGGAGGGAAAGAGGAGGGGCACAGAAAAAGGGAGCGAGGGAAGGAGGGAGGGAGAGAGAGAAACATGCTCAAATATTTAAGATAAAAAATAAACCCGTGAGGCAACATCGTGACCACATTCCCCCTCTCAAGAAAGTTTAACTGCAAACTGACAGTCCGAGATGCTGGGGGGCGAGGGGGAGTTCCGCTAGGACAGCTCTTCATTCCTTCTTGACCTGAAAGTAAACAACAACCAGAAACATACCTGGCTGAGTCCTGCAATCAGTGCTCAGCTAATCCCATGGAGTGCCTCCTGACCTTTGGATGAATGATTTCTCTTAAAATTACCCTGTTATGGAGTACAAGTGGTTTTTTAAATGTAGCTAATACTAAAGACCAAATTCTCAAAAGGTTTGCAAAATGTTCTACAAATCTTGTTTAGGCAGACACCTCCAATTACTTAACATAAAAGAACATTCTAATGGCTGAAACAAGTTAGTTTGTATCTTATTACTATTTGTAATGCTCTCTACCTACCTTACAGGGTTGTTGTGAGAAAAACTGTCAGATTTTGAAAAATGCCTTGAGCTCCTCGGAGGAAAGGCGCTATATAAATGCAAAAACAAACAATAAAAAACTATTTTGCATTTGTAATTTCTAAACAGACTTACAATAATAGATGTAGCAGAAATCCATAACATGCTGTGATATCTAACAACTTTAAGAAGCCACAGGTTGGCTCAAAATGATAAAAAAGGCCAGGAAGCTAAAATTCTTTCCTTCCCACAAAACATTTTATCCTTGATTATACTAAGTTAAGAGTTCAAAAACTTTCTTTATGCTTTCCAGTCAAACACTTGATATTAAAGTGACATTTAAAGTGGTTTATAAGTTCACATTCAACAGTGGATACAAATGATAAGACAGTGGATATCAAATATATAAATAATTAAAAAAAATTAGATGGTTAGTGTAGTGGAATTAGGTAAGTGAGGAGTGCACAGGCGGAAAGTCTGTGCCCTGCGAGGACTCTTCCTGTTTCTTCACAATGTGATGTCCCCTCAGTTCCTCAGGATACTGTGAAATCACTGGTCACACGGCCTGAACAATGGGGCATCACTGACAACACCTATTCCTGATTCACGACCTTCATCTCTCCACTAGCTTTTTAAAAATCATTAGAGGTATTACTAACAACTCAATTTTCTAGTTAAAAAGATGAATTTAAATTTTATAACTGACAAAAGTCAACTAAATCAAAACATTTCCTGATAAATTGAAATTACTGTTTTGCTTATGCTGTTTCTAGGCATTCATACCACAAGTCTGGATTGCCTTGTTAGTAAATACAGGGATATGCTAAGGTTAAAATATAACCAATTCATAACATATCCAGTTTGGGAAAATCTCAAATAATTAAACATCTACTGTTTCTGAACAGTATCACTGAAGGTACAACTGAAGTAAGTAGAAGGGAGGAAGAGGGCATAAAACCAGAAAAACTAAAATCAAATCACAGATCAATAAACATGAGAACAAAGCAGCCACTAATTATAAGTAACAGATAGCCTGGAGAGTTAAAATCCAAGTTCCAATCACATCCTCCAGTCACTTCTTTGCACCTCAAAGAAAGAGAAGTCCACAAAACACTAATGATTTCAGAAGTATATGTGATTATTCAAAGAAAACACTGCCAAGTTTCCCTACTGCCTATAACATAACTTTGAAAACCGTGTAAGTGGCATTCTGGCAAATTCTCACTCAGAAGATAAAGAACTAAGTGACAGCTTTATTTTCAAATAGTCCCACTAAGAATGAATGAAGGCCTCTACTGAGGCGGCGGCAGCACACCGTGCTTGACACAGCGGCACTGACCGCTCGCCGCACTGTAAGCGGTGACCCTGTCACTAGGCCAACGGAGTCTAACCGGGGGCAGCAGCATTAGCTACAGCATCAGAGGCTATTTTAGAGCTGTTTGAGTAGAACCAAATGAAGCACTGGAAAATATGAACCTGGGGTACTTGGATACAGTAAGATTTAAAGTTTTAATAATAATATCTGTGTGGTAATCCTAAACTTTACATTTTAGGACTACATGTCTTAAGATGAGTCCCAGAACTACTGATAAGGGAGTCTCTATCCACTTAGCACATGGCGACAAGGCTCAGCAGGCTCGATGGTTTGGGACTTTGCTTCCCAAGTGTAACTGGGAGTTTGTGACAAACGGAGATTCTCAGGCCCCACCTCAAAGCTACTGAATCAGAACCTGCATCTTAATAAGGTTCCCAAGTGACTCATATGTAAGCTGATTATAAGCAGCAGTTGTCCAGGACTTTTACAGAAAACATGAGTTATTTACTGTTACGGAAACCAGTAACAGGTAACTCTTCAGCCTTGGGGACAGTCAAAGCATGAGGGCTTCAGAATACATGGAGTTCTTTCCCAAGCCATTAAGACTTTTGTTGTAATTCTGATGGAAAACTTTGTAAAAGTGGTTTATGTGCTTCCATATTTCAGGATACAAGGCAAAATAAACATAATCTGTTTCTTGATGACTCCAGGCCGTAATTACAGGCCTTTGAGGTAATATTCTGAATGCCACTAGACTACTGGGTCAAACAGTGAGTGTATCACTTTTTCTTCCAGGCCAACCAGTGAGTTAAATACTACTAGGACTCTACTAGCAGGAGAATGAGCCCCGGCCTCTTATGTTCACTGGGAAATAAGTGATACGGACTCAGAATAATGCAAGCCAGATTTTAGTTAGGCACTAGGGCACCCAATTCTGCTGATTTTAGGAAATCTATGTGCCCCTCTGACGGCAGGGAACCAGTTAAATAATCTCAAGTCCATTCCAAATTTCACTTCATTTTAGTAAGTAAAGATACATGATGGCAGGAAATTACATGAAAATATCAAAGGCATGTTTTAACCGGAATTACTTCTTTGGGAATTTAGAATATAATTGATAAATGAATTATCTGGTTTTAATTGTTAACAGGGACAGAATTAAAGAGGAAGAAATGAACACATGACTTTCCTCTAACCACCTGTCCCCAACTAGTTACTGGTGACCATCCACCTGGTGATCCAGTCCCTCCAGGGCCGTCCCTGACATGGCAGCTACACAGCATCACGCTGGTATGACGCAGCCAAGAGTGAGCAAAGGTCCAGAATTTGCTCCACATTCTGAATGAACCCCCACTGTCCTGCTTTTCCACCAGATTTCAAAACCCTCTGGACATTAAGAGGCAACAAAAAGTTGTAAAGGTCTGACTTCAGTGCTTGGCAGCAGTTAATTATGAAATTATCAAAGGGTCTTTTTGGGAGCAAGATGATGTTTAAGACAATTAAAGAAATTTAAAGGGTGACAGATGTAAAGAGTTATGTAGTATTTTATATCTGTGGCATGCGATATTCAATAAAGCAGTTACAGATTTATTGATATTTTTTATCTGCATACTGAATATAAGCACGTCTTTACTTCTAATGACTAGCTGAGTCTCAAAGATAAAACATAATGGTAAAACTCCCTATATATAGTAACAATTATTTAAAAGAAGAAAAGTTTGTAATAAAATCATGAAAAAAACTGATGCCACCTAAGTAGGAAAAAATATCCACATTTTCAAGATTGTACAGGATGCATATAAGCTATTTCTTTCAGCTAAGATAATTCTCATCAACATCTAAAACAGAATATAAAGATATGCCTCCAACTTTATATTTTAATAGAACCATCTCAAGATAAAATAAGAACACAGAATTAAAACACACAGCTCTTGGAAGCTTTTGTTGCTCTTCTTGGCTCACACTTGGAAAATTCTTCTGCAACAAAAACTTTCCTTTAACGTCACTTTAAATTTTGACTTAAAATTAACCATCTATTTTCTCAAGTTCAACGACATCATCTGTTCCACTCAGAATAAAGACTTAAAATTACCTAGTATTCATTTTGTGTGTTTGAAAACCTAAATAGGGATCAAGAACCAAACTGGTTGCTAGGTCATCATTTTCACAGAGTTCCTTGGCAGACATTCCAGAAGATGGTACATATCGACTCTGTCCTTCAAAGCCTGAATTCCCATTACCTGTGAGAAGAAAAGAGAAAAAGTAACTTGCACTGAATACTACTTAGATCTACCTTAAAAACCTTTAGCCTCACTGCCCATTCAAGTTAGTAATTAAGAATTAAAACTGCTACTTCAATCAATTTTACCAATTAAAAACTGAGTACCCTTTGCAAAAATAGAAAAACCAAATGCAGTACATTAACTCAATTATTGAGAACATTTTCGTTAGATAATATTATCAAGTTTCCCAAGAACAGGGTCTAGATAGCTGTGATACCCTGGCTCAGATACCTTACTTGCCCATCCAGGGAAGAGCTGAGACACAGGAGACCGGCAGATGTTCGTCACAGTAGCAAGACAGCATCAAGGGCCACTGCAGACGGGGCTCGGGTCAGAAGGAAACAAGAGGAGCACAAGAGCCCGCTGCAAGAAGTGCCAGAACGGCAGATCTCAAAGGAGCCAGAAAGGAACATCACGGTGTTACACCTTCAGCTTCCTGCTTTCGGGCAGATGTGTGATTATCATCCCCACTATGCAGGAAATTGAGGCCCAGAGGTTAAGAAACTTGCCCATGGTTACAGAGCCAGGTAGCAGAAGAGGGGAGAGAGGTAGAGAGAGACTGAGAGGGCTATTTCTAACTAACCTGCTTGAAACAGATTTTGAAGGAACGGATAAAAATAGAGAAGTGACTGAAAAAGGTAACTAAAGTAAATGGGTTTAACTGTGTAAAAAAAACAATGTAAAGAGAGGAAAGGAAGACTAAACTTGTACGGCTGAAGCTTCCTCAGTGCTGATGTACATGTCACTGAGTTTTCATGGAGCCAGCACATGTAATTACAGAGGATACCAGCAGTGTAACTTTAAGCCTCTCAAAATTAAAAGGTGGAAGCATGAGAGACAAAGCGAGAGGTCTAACCATTTCATTCACTCTTCCAATAAGTAAATAAATAAATAAATACTTACATGTAAGTCCCTGGCAAAGAGTATTTGTTTTCAAGTCAAACTTTTGCATGTAGGTATGTGTACAACTATCAAAGTTGTTACATTTTCTATAACAGCTTTATTAAAATTTAATTCACATACAAGTCACCCATTTACAGTATACAATTCAGAATATGGTTTTACACATATTTACAGAATTGTATAACCATCACTGCAATCAATTCTGGAACATTTTCATCACCCCTAAAAGAAACCCCATACCTACTAGAAGTTACTGTCCATTTTTCCCCTCCCACACAACCTCCGGCAACCACTCATCTACCCTGTTTCTGTGGATTTGCCTAGCTCTGAAAATCTCCCATGGATGGAATCATATGACATGCTGTCTTCTGTGACTGACTTCCACGTTGTACCATGCATCAGTACTTCATTCCTTATTAAGGCCAAAGAATATTTCACTGTATGAATAGACCACATTTTGTTTTTCATTCATCAGCTGATGGAAACACAGGGGCTGTATCCATTTCTGGCTATGATGAATAAGGTTTCCATGAACATTCAAGTAAAGTTTCTGTGAGTACATATGTTTTCCAACTCTCTTAGGTACATATCCAGGGGTGGAAACTGCTGGGTCATGTGGTAACTCTATGCTGAACCTTTTGAGAAACTGCCAGACTGTTTTCCAAGTGGCTGCACCATTTCATGTTCCCAGAAACAGTGTATGAGGACTCTAAATTCACCACATCATCACCAGCACTCGTTACTATTTGTCCTTTTGATTTCAGACATCCTACTGATTGTGAAGGGGTACCCTATGGTTTTGATTTGAATTTCCCTGATGACTAATGATTTTGAGTATCTTTTCAGGTATTGGCTATTTGTATATCTTTGAAGAAATGTCTGTCTATTCAGATCCCTCGCCCATTTAACAATTTAAATTGTCTTTTATTATTTACTTGTAAGAATTCTTTTTAAAATTTATTTGGCTGTGCTGGGTCGCTGTTGCTGTGTGAGCTCTTCTCCAGCTGCAGGGTATGGGCTTCCCAGCGATGGCTTCTCTCGTGGCGCATACGGGCTTCGGTAGTGCCACACATGGGCTCGACGGTTGCAGTTCCTGGGCTCTTGAGCACAGGCTCAGTATTGTGGCACACCACTGTAGCTACCCCACCCCATGCATGTGGAAGCTTCCCAGGCCAGGGATCAAACTGTGTCTCTTACACTGGCAGATGGACTCTTTACCACTGAGCCACCAGGGAAGCCCACAAGAGTTCTTTATTCTGGATACTAGTCCTTTATCAGATATGTGATTTGGAAACATTTTCTCCTGTTCTGTAAGCTGTCTTTCCACGTTCTCGATGGTATTCCTTAAAGTCTGCAACTTCAGTGAAATTCACGTTATCCTTTTTCTTCTGATCCCTGTGCCTTTAGCGTCATATCCAAGAAACCACCGCCTAATCCAAAGTCATGGAAACTTACCCATGTGTTTTCTTCTGGGGGTTTTATAGTTTAAGCATTTAATCTAGGTCTTTGGTCCATTCTGAGTTAATGTTGCACATACGATCTGAGGTTCGATCTAACTTCATTCTTTTGCATGTGAGTATACAGTTTGGCCAGAACCAACTGCTAAAAAAACTATTCTTTCCTCACTTAATTTCATTCACTTCTGTCAAAAATCAATTGACTACAAACATGAGGGTCTTCTCTGGATTCTCAAATCTATTTCATGAATATACGTCTATCCACATGCTAGTATAATGCTATCTTGATTACTGCAGCTTTGTAGTAAGCTCTGAACTGAAAAGTATGAATCTTTCAAGTCTGAGTTTTTTGAAGACTCTTTTAGCTATTGTAGGCCCCTTGAATTTTCTTAAGAGATCTAGGATGGGCCTGTCAATTTCTACAGAGAAGCCAGTTGAGGTTTTGATAGAGATTACATTCAACCTGTGGGGCTTCCCTGGTAGCTCAGCTGGTAAAGAATCTGCCTGTAATGCAGGAGACTCTGGTTCGATTTCTGGGTTGGGAAGATCCCCTGGAGAAGGGATAGGCTACCCACTCCAGTATTCTTGGGCTTCCCTGGTGGCTCAGATAGTAAAGAATCCATCTACAATGCAGGAGACCTGGGTTCGATCCCTGGGTTGAGAAGACCCCCTAGAAGAGGGCATGGAAACCCACTCCAGTATTCTTGCCTGGAGAATCCCATGGACAGAGGAGCCTGCCCATGGGGTCCCAAAGAATCGGACACGACTGAGCGACTAAGCACAGCACACATTCAATCTGTAGATCATTTGGGGAGTATTACCATCTTAACAATATTAAGTCAATCAATGAATATGGGATGTCTTTCCATTTACTTACATCTTTAATTTCTTTTCAATAACGTTTTATAGTTGTCAGAGTGTAAGTTTTACACTTTATGTTAAATTTATTGCTGTTCCTTTCTGATGCCATTGTAAACGAAACTGTTACTTTTATTTTTGGATTCTTTATTGAAAGTGTATAGACAGATAATTGATTTTTGTACACTTGTATCCTGCAATTTTGCTGAACTCATTTATTCTAATATTTTAGAGGATTCCTTAGGACTTTCTATATACACAATCATGTCATCTTCAAATAGAGATTGTTTTACTTCTTTTCCAATGTAGATGCCTTTAAGTTCATTTTCTTGCTTAACTGCCGTAGTCAGAACTTCTAGTACAATGCTGAACAGAAGTGATGAGAACAGATAAATTTCTGTCTTGTTCCTGACCTCAGGAGAAACCATCCACCATTATACATGACATTAAGCATTATCAGGTTGAAGAATCCCTTTCTATTCCTAGTTTGCTGAGAGTTTTTATCCTGAAAGGATGTTGGATTTTGTCAAATGCTTCTTCTACATCTACTGGGATGATAGTATGGTTTTTGTCCTTTATTCTACTGATATGATTGATATCACATCAGTTGATTCTCAGACATTAAACCAACCTTGCATTCCTGGGACAAATCCCACTTGGGCATGCTACAGAACTCTCTTCATCTGTTGCTGGATCTGGCTGACTAGTATTTCACTGAGGATTTCTGCATCCATATTTATTAGAGACATTGGTCTGCAGGTCTCCTTTTCTCACGATGGCTCTGGTACAAGGATAATACTGGCCTTTTCTGTGCTGGTAGTGTTTTCTGTTTTTGATTTTAAATCTACTGATTCAATCTTCTTTACTTGCTTTATAGGTTTATTCAGATTTTGTATAAATTTCTTTCTAATTCAGTTTCAGTAATTTATTACTTTCTATAAATTTGTTCACTTAATCTTAGCTATTTTATTTCTTGGTATACAGTTGTTCACAGTATTCTAATTCTTTACATTTTGCTAAGGCAGTAGTAATACCTTTCAATCCCACAGCCTCCAGAAGAATTGTTCCTTTCAAATTGTTGTGTTAGAGAAGACTCTTGACAGTCCCTTGGACTATAGGGAGAGCAAACCAGTCATAAGGAGTTCAGTTCAGTTCAGTCATTCAGTCGTGTCCGACTCTTTGCGACCCCATGAATCGCAGCACGCCAGGCCTCCCTGTCCATCACCATCTCCTGGAGTTCACTCAGACTCACGTCCATTGAGTCCATGATGCCATCCAGCCATCTCATCCTGGGTCGTCCCCTTCTCCTCCTGCCCCCAATCTCTCCCAGCATCAGAGTCTTTTCCAATGAGTCAACTCTTCGCCTGAGGTGTCCAAAGTACTGGAGCTTCAGCTTTAGCATCATTCCTTCCAAAGAAATCCCAGGGCTGATCTCCTTCAGAATGGACTGGTTGGATCTCTTTGCAGTCCAAGGGACCCTCAAGAGTCTTCTCCAACACCACAGTTCAAACGCACCAATTCTTCAGTGCTCAGCCTTCTTCACAGTCCAACTCTCACATCCATACATGACCACAGGAAAAACCATAGCCTTGACTAGACGGACTTTAGTCGGCAAAGTAATGTCTCTGCTTCTGAATATACTATCTAGGTTGGTCATAACTTTTCTTCCAAGGAGTAAACGTCTTTTAATTTCATGGCTGCAGTCACCATCTGCAGTGATTTTGGAGCCCAAGAAAATAAAGTCTGACACTGTCTCTACTGTTTCCCCATCTATTTCCCATGAAGTGATGGGACCAGATGCCATGATCTTTGTTTTCTGAATGTTGAGCTTTAAGCCAACTTTTTCACTCTCCTCTTTCAGTTTCATCAAGAGGCTTTTTAGCTCTTCACTTTCTGCCATAAGGGTGGTGTCATCTGCATATCTGAGTTATTGATATTTCTCCCGGCAATCTTGATTCCAGCTTGTGTTTCTTCCAGTCCAGCGTTTCTCATGATGTACTCTGCACAGAAGTTAAATAAGCAGGGTGACAATATACAGCCTTGACACACTCCTTTTCCTATTTGGAACCAGTCTGTTGTTCCATGTCCAGTTCTAACTGCTGCTTCCTGACCTGCATACAGATTTCTCAAGAGGCAGGTCAGGTGGTCTGGTATTCCCATCTCTTTCAGAATTTTCCACAGTTTATTGTGATCCACACAGTCAAAGGCTTTGGCATAGTCAAGAAAGCAGAAATAAATGTTTTTCTGGAACTCTCTTGCTTTTTCCATGATCCAACGGATGTTGGCAATTTGATCTCTGGTTCCTCTGCCTGTTCTAAAACCAGCCTGAACATCAGGGAGTTCACGGTTCATGTACTGCTGAAGTCTGGCTTGGAGAATTTTGAGCATTACTTTACTAGCATGTGAGATGAGTGCAATTGTGCGGTAGTTTGAGCATTCTTTTGCATCGCCTTTCTTTGGGATTGGAATGAAAAACTGACCTTTTCCAGTCCTGTGGCCACTGCTGAGTTTTCCAAACTTGCTGGCATATTGAGTGCAGCACTTTCATAGCATCATCTTTCAGGATTTCAAACAGCTCAACTGGAATTCCATCACCTCCACTAGCTTTGTTCATAGTGATGCTTTCTAAGGCCCACTTGACTTCACATTCCAGGATGTCTGGCTCTAGATGAGTGATCACATCATCATGATTATCTGGGTCGTGAAGATCTTTTTTGTACAGTTCTTCCGTGTATTCTTGCCACCTCTTCTTAATATCTTCTGCTTCTGTTAGGTCCAGACCATTTCTGTCCTTTATCGAGCCAATCTTTGCATGAAATGTTCCCTTGGTATTTCTAATTTTCTTGAAGAGATCTCTAGTCTTTCCCATTCTGTTCTTTTCCTCTATTTCTTTGCATTGATCGCTGAAGAAGGCTTTCTTATGTCTTCTTGCTATTCTTTGGAACTGTGCATTCAGATGCTTGTATCTTTCCTTTTCTCCTTTGTTTTTCGCCTCTCTTCTTTTCACAGCTATTTGTAAGGCCTCCCCAGACAGCGATTTTGCTTTTTTGCATTTCTTTTCCATGGGGATGGTCTTGATCCCTGTCTCCTGTACAATGTCACAAACCTCATTCCATAGTTCATCAGGCACTCTATCTATCAGATTTAGACCCTTAAATCTATTTCTCACTTCCACTGTATAATCATAAGGGATTTGATTTAGGTCATACCTGAATGGTCTAACAGTTTTCCCTACTTTCTTCAATTTAAGTCTGAATTTGGCAATAAGGAGTTCATGATCTGAGCCACAGTCAGCTCCCGGTCTTGTTTTTGACTGTATAGAGCTTCTCCATCTTTGGCTGCAAAGAATATAATCAATCTGATTTCGGTGTTGACCATCTGGTGATGTCCGTGTGTAGAGTCTTCTCTCGTGTTGTTGGAAGAGGGTGTTTGCTATGACCAGTGCATTTTCTTGGCAAAACTCTATTAGTTTTTGGCTGAGCAGGCACAGGAGGGCCTAGAGGAGCTATCCCACGTTGAAGGTCAGGAACGGTGGCAGTAACGAGATACCCCTCATCCAAGGTAAGGAACAGTGGCTGTGCTTTGCTGGAGCAGCCGTGAAGAGATACCCCACGCCAAGGTAAGAGAAACCCAAGTAAGATAGTAAGTGTTGCAAGAGGGCATCAGAGGGCAGACACACTGAAACCATACTCACAGAAAACTAGTCAATCTAATCACACCAGGACCACAGCCTTGTCTAACTCAATGAAACCAAGCCATGCCTGCGGGGCAACCCAAGACGGGCGGGTCACGGTGGAGAGGCCTGACAGAACGTGGTCCACTGGAGAAGGGAATGGCAAGCCACTTCAGTATTCTTGCCTTGAGAACCCCATGAACAGTAGGAAAAGGCAAAATAATAGGATACCAAAAAGAGGAACTCCCCAGGTCATTAGGTGCCCAACATGCTACTGGAGATCAGTGGAGAAATAACTCCAGAAAGAATGAATGGATGGAGCCAAAGCAAAAACAATACCCAGTTGCGGATGTGACTGATGATAGAAGCAAGATCCGATGCTGTAAAGAGCAATGTTGCATAGGAACCTGGAATGTCAGGTCCATGAATCAAGGCAAACTGGAAGTGGTCAAACAAGAGATGGTAAGGGTGAACGTCTACATTTTAGAAATCAGCGAACTAAAATGGACTGGAATGGGTGAATTTAACTCAGATGACCATTATACCTACTACTGCGGGCAGGAATCCCTCAGACAAAATGGAGTAGCCATCATGGTCAACAAAAGAGTCCGAAATGCAGTACTTGGATGCAATCTCAAAAACAACAGAATGATCTCTGTTCGTCTCCAAGGCAAACCATTCAATATCACAGTTATCCAAGTCTGTGCCCCAACCAGTAACGCTGAAGAAACTGAAGTTGAATGGTTTTATGAAGACCTACAAGATCTTTTAGAACTAACACCCAAAAAAGATGTCCTTTTCATTATAGGGGACTGGAATGCAAAAAAAAAGTCATAAGGAAATCAACTCTAAATATTAATTGGAAGGATTGATGCTGAAGCTGAAGCTCCAATACTTTGGCCACTTGATGCGAAGAGCTGACTCACTGGAAAAGACCCTGACCCTGGGAAAGGTTGAGAGCAGGAGGAAAGGGTGGCAGCAGAGGATGCCATCACTGACTCAATGGACATGAGTCTGAGCAAAATCCACGAGACAGTGAAGGACAGGGAAGGCTGCTGTGCTACAGTCCGTGGAGTAGCAGAGAGCTGGACATGACTTAATAACTGAACAACAACAGTAACGTCCCTTCTGCTGTTGATTCTTCAGTCTTCTCTTTTTCTTAATCAATCCTGCTTAAAGGTTTGCCAATTCTTGTTGATCTTTTCAAAGAATGAACTTCTTGAGCTTTGTTCATTTTCTTTGATTTCTACTTTGTTAATTTCTACTCTATTTCCTTCCTTCTTCCTGCTTTGGGTTTAGTTTTGCTCTTTTTCTGGTGTTCTAAGGTAAAAGGTTAGATTATTGATTGATTCCTTCTTTTTAAAATACAGGTGTTCACAACTATAATTTCCCTCAGGCACTGCTTTCGCTGCATTCCGTAAGTTTTTGGTATGTTGTATCTTCATTTTCAATCGTCTCAAACTATTTACTTATTTCCCTTCTGATTTCTTCTCTAATCCACTGGTTATTTAGGAGTGAGTTAATTTCCACCTATTTGTGTACTTCCCAGGTTTCTGTTATTCATTTCTAATCTTACTCCACTCTGGTCAGAACATATATTGTATGATTTCAATCCTTTTAATCTACTGAGGCTTAAAGTATGGCCTAGCCTATGGTCTATCCTGAACGCTTCACGTCCACTTGAAAAGAATGTGTGTTCTGCTCCTGTTAAGTGGAGTGTTCTATAGAGGTATGTCAGGAATAGCTGGTTTAGAGTACTGTTTGAGTCTTCTTTCCTTCATCTTCTGCTTATCCGTTCTATGCATTATTGAAAGTGGGGAACTGAAGTCCCACATTATTGCCGAATCGTCTATTCCTCCCTTCGGCTCTGTGAGTGTTTGCTCCATGTATTCTGTGGTTCTGGTGTTAGATGAAGTCACTAAAGTCTTTAATCTAAGACGATGCATCTCCTCACCACTGACACTCTTTCTGCACCATTCTTGCCCAATAACATCCAGTGTAATGCTGTTCGTCCTCACAGGTTTACATTCATCCTGGGGCAATTTACTACTCCTAAAAGAGCTCTGAAACATGGATTAAATCTACACTTTCTTGAACTCTCAATATGTAGCCTCATTATCAACCCAAAGATATTGAGATAAAAAAGTAATTCATTGTCAACAGTCCTTCTCTATTAGGATATTCATCGTAAATAAACAGAAGAAACAGTGACAATTTTAACATGTAATGAGGGCTTTAACTGTAAATGAGGGCTGACTTTATCATTCATATCACTCTACAAGTTTTCAAAGAAATACATACTTATACTTACATCAAACATAAAAAAACAGTTTAAAATTAAAAGAAATTTAATAGCAGTCTTTTAACATTTTTAATAGAACAAAGCAACCATTCAGGTATAAATTCTACAAAATATAAAGTTATGGATACAAAAACAGTATATCAAGAATTAAATTTGAGTTGTACACAATGTTTGATGAGAATAAAAGTTGACACAACTCTGAAAGAGTAAAAGAACCATACTGTTAATTGAGAAGAGAATACACGTGGCAAACTGGAAAGAATTCCTGCCCATACCACAACTAAAAGAGCGACAGGTGAGGTGTACATACATCTGCTCGACCTCCTCTCGCCTGCGTTTCTGCCAGCCTTCACGCTGTCCTTCCCCGTGTGCTGTAATTTTGCTTGATGCTGCTGATGGTCGTTAGACAACTTGCCTCCATGTCTCCTGCCATTCACCACCATGTTCTTGGATTCTCCCAACCACTTCATACCCACAGGCAGCCTGACCCAGGTGCATTTAGTCACTCTCTTCAAATAGCTTAGAGAATAATGTCAACGTTCTCTCCTGACAGAAACAGAACATGAAAAACAGAGTAAAATGGGGAGGTAAGTACATAGAAGACCACGCTGCACAGACCCCTGAGCAACTTTCAGCGCAGTAAAAGACCACGCTGCACAGACCCCTGAGCAACTTTCAGCACATTAAAAGACCACGCTGCACAGACCCCTGAGCAACTTTCAGAGCAGTCAAAGTAGCTGCACAATCCGTGCTTCCACTCTTCACAGACTGTCCTGGCCCTCCCTCCTTCCATCACACTGAGGCCTACAGAGCCCCCAGACTCACTCCACCCTGCTCACTGCTTGTGCTAACAGCGACCGGTAACTAGTAAGTGTTCAATAAATAGATATCTCTCAGTTACCAATAAGAATCATCTTTGCTTCCCATTACTGTGATATCTAGGTATAGCTAGACATCAATAACTAGCTCAAACTACAAGTTTTGGAAAACTGTATTAACTCTGTGAATAAACTACAAGAAAAATTGCTTCTTCTCTTTTTGAGGAGCTGAAGAAAAGGCATCTAAGTTAAGCTTTCTCCACAAGAGTTTTGTTAGTCTGAAATCAGTATTAAGGGTATTTAAGAGACCAACATTCAAATATCAAAATACTGCTCATCATGAAATACCTGCCTTAGCTTTCTTTACATTGGCAACAAGAACTGAAATTATATTTGCTAGTACAGTGGTTTCCCTATCTGAATTTTAAATGGCTGAGTTTAGGGGCAAAATGACTAGGACAGTGAGTGATGCTTATCATATGTAAGAACCTCTGGAAAAGAAGGTATAATAGATGGTGTTTGCTGGGAGTGAAATAAGAGAGGATGTCCACGTCATCACCTCATTAAGTCAAACTAAAAAGGCTCAAGGAAAGGAAAATACAACAACAGAGCTAAGGGAATTTTCGGATTTCAGCACAACTCTTTCAACGTGCAGAGGGAACTGAGGCAGCACACCCAAGGCGCACCGCCAGCCTGCAGCAGTGTCCAGAGAGGAGCCCAGCACTGCTGCCGAAAGGTCTCTCACTCCAGCAAAGGGCATCTTCCCTCACTTTCCCCAAACACACAGAAAAGTACACGATAAATCATTCTGAAGAACTCCCAGAAATGTAGAGCTGGAGATAATTACTGATACCCAACACAAATATGAAATATTAATTTTTACTTGATCTCCAGTCTCTCTGACATCACAGGAATTCTGTGTGAACTCAGCGAGGTAGAATGTGTGTTAGAGCAACATGCTTAGATATAAGAAGGTAAAAATCAGCTGATCCATATCAAGAATACTTTTAAATTGTTCTCAAAGATATATTTTCTCTTAGTTCCTTCACTATTTAAATTCAATTAGTCTACAGCTCTTATTGTACTGATCTTTTGATTCTTCCTGTGGGCTTCACTAAACCTAGAAAAATGCCGCAGCTTAAATAGGTAAAGGCAAGTAAAATACTGATATACCAGTTACAAGCTAAATGTTTTCAAACTAATATACTTTATTAAATAAAACAGTATCTCCTAGCAATGATGGAATATCTTATACTTACACTTAGACAACTGGTCTTTTTGTCTAATTCCTACATGTTCCAGGAAGTCTTCCTTGACCTTCATCCCCAAATCCAGATAGACACCCTACTATAAAACTGGGTGAAAGCCCGTAAGTCACCTTATAGTGGAGGCCTGTCTGTCATCTCCAAAGCTAGTGGAGATGATGGAATTCCAGCTGAGTTATTTCAAATCCTAAAAGATGATGCTGTTAAAGAGCTGTACTCAATGTGCCAGCAGATTTAGAAAACTCAGCAGTGACCATAGGACCGGAAAAAGTCAGTTTTCATTCCAATCCCAAAGAAAGGCAATGCCACAGAAAGTTCCAACCACCTTAAAGTCACGCTCATCTCACATGCTGGCAAGGTAATGCTCAAAACCCTTCAAGCTAGGCTTTACCAGTAAGCGAGCCAAGAACTTACAGATGTACAAGCTGGATTTAGAAAAGGCAGAGGAAACAGAGATCAAATTGCCAACATCCGCCGGATCACAGAAAAAGCAAGGGAACTGCAGGAAAACATCTACTTCTGCATCACTGACACCCTGAAGCCTCTGACTGTATGGATCACAACTGGAAAATTCTTAAAAAGATGGGAAAACCAGACCAGCTTACCTACCTATTTCCTGAGAAACCAGTATGCAGGTCAAGAAGCAATAGTTAGAACCAGACATGGAACAATGGACTGCTTTCAAAACTGGGAAAGGAATATGTCAAGGCTCAACATGGCCTCCCTGCTTATTTAACTTCAATGCAGAGTACACTGTGTGAAATGCTGGGCTGGATGAATTACAAGCTGGAATCAAGACCGCCAGGAGAAATATCAATAATATTTGATATCAAATATCTCAGATACACACTGATGATAACACTCTAATGGCAGAAAGTAAAGAGAAATTAAAGAGCCTCTTGATGAGGGTGAAAGAGGAGAGTGAAAAAACAGGCTTAAAGCACAATATCCAAAAAACTAAGATCATGGCATCCGGTCGAATCACCTCATGGCAACGAGAAGGGGAACAAGTGGAAGCAAAGACAGATTTTATTTTCTTGGAATCCAAAATCACTGAGGACAGTAACTGCAGCCATGAAATTAAAAGACGCTTGCTCCTGGGGAAAAAAGCTATGACAAACCCACACACCATATTAAAAAGCAGACCTTCCACGACAAAGGTCTGTATAGTCAAAGTACACTTTTTCCACTAGTCATGTACAAATGTGAGAGTTCACGAATGTGAACTATCAAGAAGGCTGAGCACTGAAGAATTGATGCTTTTGAACTGTGGTGTTAGAGAAGACTCTTGAGAGTCCCCTGAACTGCAAGGAGATCAAACCAGTCAAGCCTAAAGGAAATCAACCCTGAATGTTCACCGGAGGAACTGATACTAAACCTAAAGCTCCAATACTCTGACCACCTGATGGGAAGAGCCAACTCATCAGAAGAGACTCTGATGCTGGGAAAGATTGAGGGCAGGGAGAGAAAGGGCCAACAGAGGATGACGGTTGGATGGCACTGCCGACTCAATGGACATTAATCTGAGCAGATTCCAGGAGACAATGAAGGACAGGGAAGCCTGGTGTGCTGCAGTCCATGGGGTTATGAACAACAACAACAGTCTGCCTCCTTAAGGGACTGAGGGTTCCTGAAGTCAGGAACGTACTTTTCTTTTCCTTAGCATAGCACAAAGTAGATCAAAGGTACTCAACTGATGAAAGAATAAATTAGGCTGTGATCTAAGCCACCTCACAGGAGCTGCCACGTCCGTATTTTTTGGACTGTAAGTTATAACCTCACCGCCAGCTCTCTTCTTCCTCAAGGTGCCTGTGCTGGCACTGGCAGCTGGAGCAGGGCTGGCACAGGCGGCACAGCTCTCATCACCAGCAACCTCCCGCGCACCTACCACAGTGCTTTCAGGTCCACCCCCGACTCTGCATCTCCAGAGAAAACAGTAAGGAAGTTCATCTCAAGAATGTCCACGTATATTGGTAACACAGGACCTACAGACAATGATGAAAGAATGTGTTTTTAAGCCTCTTTTAGGAGTCCTAATACTCCTCAATGATATAAAAGGTAACTATATGGAATAGAAAAGAGGAACATGGCTTTAGACAGAATTAAGAGACAAAAGAAAGAGCAAATCACCTCCCCAGAGAACCCTTCAGCCTCAACCAAGCTCCCAGTCAGAGGAAAAAAGCAGAAAACCTGGGACAACGCCCAGCAATCTGTGCTTTAATAAGCCCTCCAGGCGATTCTGATGCAACTCCAGGGTCTGAACTACTTTTCTAAGTTACTTGTTCATCTACTAGGGCAAAGGACAGATGTCAAATTTTTAGTGAAAATTAAAGAATAAAAAATTTTAATTTGAGGAAATTATACCTATCAACCCAATTTCTCCCAAGAATTCAGAAAGTTCACCAATAAATCATTTTAGTAGTACAATCTAACTCAGTTCATGGAGAACAGACTGAGATCCACTCTAACTTACACATAATTTCAATTAAGTGTAGGTTAATGACCAAAAAAAAGGAGCAAATGCATAATCTGGGGTGTCTCAAGTATATTGCAGTCAATTGGTACTGTTTTATTTGAACTGAAGGACCCAAAGCGCTCTGTCAATCAGAAGACGTGGCTGAATTCCACTGGATGAACACGCTGCAGGGACGTCTGGGTGGGCCCCGTACTCCAGCAGAGGCACCAACACTCTCCACTCGTCTGGGCAACAACAGCTATCGTTACAGCAAAAGACTTCAGCTCATGATGAATATTCTGTGAAAGCAGTTTTAGTAAAGCTAGCAGATTGGGAGCTATGTATAAAATTTTAGCTCAAAATAAACATATCCTCTACTAATCATCAGGTCATCGTCTGCTCTGCCCTCATGAGTACAGGATCTGCTCTTGTTGGCATGATCGTTCCCCCAGGACGATGAGCTGGAAGAACACTTTCATATTAAAGGTGGAGATGGAATTTGAAAACCTAACACAGGTAGGTATTTTCATAGGAGAAACAGGAGCTCAAGACACGGGGTGGCTCCCCCTCCCAACAGAGGAAGGGTGCAGTCTCTCTGGCCTGGAACCCAGCTGGCTCACATGGAAATACTACCATGGTCTTGACTTGGTTGACAGTATCTGAGCTGTATTTAGAAGTTAAAATCACCTCAAATTTATCTCAAAATTGGCAGAAAAAAAATTTTAAGAAAGGAGTACTGGCTATTCCTTAAATGGCCTAACAAGTTACAAATCACTCTGTTGATTTCCCAATTAAAAAATCATGAAAATTATTACATCTACTACACTCCAGTCACTGAGGACGCAGCAAACAAGGCTTCTGCCCTCATCTGTGCTTAAATTCTAATGAAGAAAGCTCCGGAAAATGACAAATTAGCAAATAAACGCCAGCATCTTGGAGAACATAAAACCATTTCTAAGTGGCAGGGGGTGTTTTAGGTGGAACCCAGGTGGGGCAGGGAAAAGCACCGGGG
The DNA here is from genome assembly GCF_023091745.1 of Budorcas taxicolor. NCBI lineage: Eukaryota > Metazoa > Chordata > Mammalia > Artiodactyla > Bovidae > Budorcas > Budorcas taxicolor. The sequence goes on from NC_068934.1 coordinate 46,408,156, forward strand.
AGCACTGGAGAGCGAGCACAGGCAAAGGGCAGGTACAAAGCTCTGGGGGAGGAAGGCCCAGCAGAGCCCCGTGCAGCTGCAGCAAAGGAGGCGGTCAGAGGGCAGGAGGCAGGCCAGGCAGGTTCCCAGAAAAAAGTGTCGACAGGGGGCCTCCAAACCCTGGCTGAGACCTAGGCATTAACTCTCAGTGAGAAAACAGTAGGGATGGGAGCTGAGTGGTAAAGGCCTCTGCTGGCTGCTCTTATGAAGAAGAGCAGCACTAATTAAGCAACTAATAATCTGGGAGGACGAGAGAAAAAGCAGTTAAGAGACCACAGCAATAAATGAGAAGAGAGATGGATACTGGTGGCCCGCAGTAGCAGAGCGGGGGAGAAGGGGTTGAGTTCAGGGGTCCTTTCAGAAGGTTTTGCTGACAAACAGGATTTGCTAACACTGTGTGGAAGAAAGAGGTCTCAGATATGCTTGCAAATGGAAGAAGGGACTCAGAAGTTATGGAGGTGACTGGGGGGCTGTTTTTCCCCACCCCTCTGCCCTGGGAACATGTTCCTGTGAGTCGGGGGTCTGTGGGAGGTGAGCCTAGGGGCTGAGGGGCCGGGGCACTGATGACCTTCGTGGACGGCGTGAAACAGGTGCTGCCCGTGTTCACTGCATGTAAGCCATCACCTGCAGAGACTTAAACACCCTGCTGGAACCTCCCCCAGCCACGCCCCAACCCGCGCTTTTAAAGTCTCTTCAGGTGATTCCTAGAGAAGGAAATGGCAACCCACTCCAGTATTCTTGCCCGGAAATCCCATGGATGGAGGAGCCTGGTGGGCTACAGTCCACGGGGTTGCAAAGAGTCGGACACAACTGAGCGACTTCACTTCAAGACCACAGGAAGGTCAGGTTTTGGTAGGGGCTAGGGGGGAAGGAGTTTGGCTTGGTTGTGTTTGAGGTATCTGTTAAAAAGAGTCCAAGCAGAGAGGTCTAGGCAGCCGGACCTGGAGGTCAGGTCCAGGCTGGATGTACACACTTGGGAACTGGGGACTAGTGAGAGGTCAAACCACAGGACCAAGTGAAATCTCCTAGGGAGGAAGTACAGAGGAAAGAAGTCAAGGGCCAAGGGGGCCCAGGTATTTAGAGCTCCAGATGATGGAACAGCAGCTGAGGACACCAGGAGGAGCAAAGAGTAAGCAAGGAGGTGAAGCAAGAGTGAATCAGGGACCCGCGTTTCAGGAAGGAGGCCTGGCTGGGCACAGGCTGCGGGGCTCATCAGGCAGATCTCTGAGGGTCCGGGCCGCTGTGAGCCTCTTTTGGAAAGGACAAAGAACCTCTGAAATGGACATGATGTCTTGAAACATGAGCTCATGGGGAAAGAACTAGATGGCAGAAAGGAATATAAAGAATCATGAGTAAAGAGAGTCCTAAGGTCTTTTCATTTGTTTAAAATAAGAGAAAGAAAGTCTAAATTTCAGGTACCAGAAAAGATATCTGTAACATTGAGAGGGTGGGAATAGGTCAATTTGAGACCAGCATGCTTTGAGAGTTTCTAAGGATCTTTGTTCTGTTGTTTTTAAATGAACAGATTTACTAGTTATCAGGAAGGGACTAAAATCACCAGTATGCTGATGGAAAGAATTCCAAAGTGTCTGTACAAGGCTTTGCCCCGTTTTTACAGGTGTCACAAAAGTGACACAACCGGGCAGCTGTCAGTGTGCTCTGGGACGGGACACCTTCCCTTACCCCTACCCGCCCCTGGGGTTTCTTCTTGTCGTTCTTCAGGCTCCTCTGTCCATGGGATTTCCCAGCAAGAATAATGGAGTGGCTTGCTTTCCTCCTCCAGGGGATCTTCCCCAACCAGGGACTGAACTCGAATCTCCTGCATTGGCAGGTGGGTTCTTTACCACTAAGTCACCAGGGAAGCTCACAGGGGCGTTTACCTGACACTGAAGCAACAGGAAGGGGCTCACTGGACCAGTGCTGGTGGGGAAAGATGCCCGTGCTTCAGATTCTACTGTCAAATGTAAAGGGCTTCCCTTGTAGCTCAGCTGGTCAAGAATCCACCCGCAGTGCAGGAGCTGCTGCTGCTGCTAAGTCGCTTCAGTCGTGTCCGACTCTGTGCAACCCCACAGACGGCAGCCCACCACGCTCCGCTGTCCCCGGGATTCTCCAGGCAAGAGTACTGGAGTGGGGTGCCATTGCCTTCTCCGCAGTGCAGGAGACCGGGGTTCAATCCCTGGGTTGGGAAGAGCCCCTGGAGAAGGGAAAGTATTCTGACCTGGAGAATTCAAATGTAAAGAAAAGGGCACACCACTCATGATGATACAAAACACACCAGAAAACTGCTAAAACAAGAGATGCATTTAAAGAGGAAAGCATATAAAGAATTATTCAGAGTTGTGTTTAAAGAGGAAAGTTTGATCACATTTTAATACCACTAAGGTAAAAAGCACACGCGCACACACACACCCCCCCATCATGAATTCCAAATCACCAACAGACAGCAATGGCTGTTTTGGGGGAACAGGATTAATATAAAAAAGACTTTTCCCCTAAACATTTACAGTGAACCTATTTCTTTATAATTGGAAAAAAACAAACAGCCCACTCCGCCTAATACTTGAAATTCAAGTTTTCAAAGAAAGCACCGAGTTGCTTCATAGACAGTGTGTCCAGTGAGGGACCCTCAGCAAATGCCAACATGCTTCCAGACTCCCACTGTGAGAGTGTCCTTTATGCACACTCACAAGGACCAAAACTGTTCGTGCCTTTGAACTCAGCTGCTCATCTCCAATTTGAAAACTCTAGTTTCAGTTCTTTTTCACTTAAAACTTTTGGACAGGAATTCTTCATTGAGTATCCTAAATACAAATCAGGATTTTAAAAAATCTGTTATAAAAATGAAAACATCAATTCTGAAAGACTACCAAAAATTTTGACACAATTCTGGTAACATCAGCAATAACTCTCTAACCAGTTTCTAACTGAACTTGTCTGAAGGTAGTTTATCTTAGAGAAATTATCCACTGACAAGGAAACAATTTCCCAAGTGGCTGAAACGAAAACGTTGACACGTTTTTAAAAGCAGGCTCTAGCTTGCTAGAGGACTTTTGAAAATCTTTATTGAGAAAAAGCAGAACAAACATTTTTCAAGTGATTCAGTTACAATTTGCTAAGAAAACAATTCAATACACCAAACAGTTAACAGTCTTACTTTGGAGAAAGAGATTACGAACAATTTTTTGACTGTTATGTGACATATTCTTCAAAAGGTCTGACTTTTCAAAATGAGCACACACTACTTTTGTGATAAAGAATAAGCATAAAAAGGAAAATAAAACCTCTCACAAAAATCCTTCTGCATCATCCATGTGTATGTAAGTTAAAGCCAATTTCTAAAACTGCACTCACAGCAATTAAAACCAGACTTCTAGGCAGATAGGAAGTGAAAAAATGTCACTGAAATCCTACAAGTTTTCAATGCTTGTGGACTCTGATGCTCACACGGTCACAACGCCAGACTTCCAGGAGCTTTAGATTTCAAATAAGCACAAGAAGACAAACACAAATAAAAGGCATAGAAATGAAAGAAAGCACGGTCCAAAGATGAAACAGCAAACAGACACGCACCCCAAAAGAACAAAGAGCACGCCCCGGCTCTGCCGTCAGCGCGCCCAGCAGACTGCCCGATAGGTGCTTTCGCGTTTCTCCTTCACGGTGCTTCTCACAACCGTACTCACTTCCTCATGCGGTCCTTGATGACGCCTGCCTCTCCCACGCGGCGCACCCAAGGTGAGGCACACCTTCACATCACTGGAACCCGTCACAAGGCCCAGCACGGCACAGGCCCACACGTACCGTACCCCCTTTCCAGTCGCAACCCTAACTGCTACATATAGCTCATCCGTTCTTTCAAGTCTGAAATGACAACAGGACTCTATAACATACGGACCCAAGAACTCCTGCCAGTCTTTGTCAACGGCCATTCCAAACTCACTCACATCCAACATGTAGCTGAGGTTCCACAGAATCCTCCAGTAATGATTCACGCAATGAGACCAGCTGAAGCCTCGCAAAGCCACCAGAAGCATCTGGGGTCACTACTACTCCACTGTTCAGACTTCAATGCAGTTGGTCAGGGTAACTGTGCATTGCCAATTTGTTAGAAAACTACCAGGAAAGCTGCCACACCTGTAACCTTAAAACTTGCTCCTGTAAACACTGCCAGAAAAAAAATCTCAAGAATTCAGATGACTTGTCAGAGTTCAACCAGTGGTAGTGCTAGAAATCTCAGGGATGATTATTCTCTTAAATTCAGCAGCAAGCCCTCACCTAGGGCAGGGCGCTGCTCCAAATCCGGAGTTGTCACGCAGATGCCGTGCTCACCGGGCATCTAACACCAAACTTCAGAGCAAAGAACGGGTCTTTACACTTGTAAAAGAGCTATTAAAAAAGTATCATTTCTGCTTTTCTCTTCCAGCTTTTGTACAAACTCATATGCATCTTGCTTCAGTCAACTCAACAGCTTTCTCAAGCAGTCTCAGGAGGCGAAACCCCACTCAGACCAGCAAGAGGATGGTGCCTGAAGACAGCAGTTCCCCACCAATGCACAATAATACTCCAGCCACCCGGTCAGGATAAAAGGATAGCTAGAGATGGCGTCACTAATCCTGCTAGTGGAGTCAAAGTCGCTCAGTCGTGTTCGACTCTTTGTGACCCCATGGACTGTAGCCCACCAGGCTCCTCTGTCCATGGGACTCTCTGGGCAAAAACACTGGAGTGGGTAGCCGTTCCCTTCTCCAGGGGATCTTCCCGACCCAGGAATGGAACCAGGTTACTGGCTGCAATAACTTCTCGAAAGGAGGCTGGAAAATGGTTGCCAAAGATAGCTATCATGTCTTAATCTGGAACCTGTGAATGTTAGTTTACAAGCAAAGAGGTCTTTGGAGATATGATTAAATCAGATTTTTGAGATGAAAGAGATTATCCTGGTGGGCCGTAAATGTCATCACAAGTGATCTTAAAAGGGAAGGGCCGAGGGAGATTTGACACCACATACACTTTGACAAGACGACGAAAAGACCGGAGAGAGGCAGCCAGAAGCAAAGGAGCGCACGGGCACCGGACACTGGGGGAGGCCAAGAACAAGGCTCTCTGAGAGCTTCTGGAGGGAGCCCCGCCCAGCCCCTAACTCCGGTCCACTGGAGCTGCGAGAGAAGGTGAGTCTGCTGTCACAAGCCACCACCTCTGTGGTATTTTACAGCACACCCAGGAAAGCAATATGGAGACCGTGAAAAGGTAAGCCGAAGTGTACATACATTCCAGCTAGACTCCAGAAAGGCATGAAATTCCAACACATCAGAGGAGATGTTAAGCACCTTTAAACAGGTGTTAAAATACATTTTTAAGAATCATTTCCCCCTTCAACTGCAGGTATCAACATAGCTAGAGAGAGAGCTGTATGGATTGTGAAGATACAACTGGTGCCTCAACTAAACATCGAATTACTCATGCACTGTTAACCAAGACCTTCCTTAGAAGCATCATACTGAACGTTACATATTCATATATGTTTACAACAAGAGGTGAAAATTAAAACCGTTAAATTTTTCATTTAGCAGACCATTTTAAACAGCAAAAGAGCCACCACTGGTAGGTCTACAATCAGATGTTTACAACACTTACACTTATTCAGGCACTGATCTACAGCTGAGCATGTAAAACTCCTCATTACAGAAAATACTGCTTCAAAGCACCTTATTTACGTACACCATAAGTACGCCAGTATGTACACAACAAAGGATTCTACGTAAGAAAGATTTGTGCCTCCAACTCAGCTATCTCTAAAATAAAGGTTTTAGCTGATGTGGTTGCCGAGGGAAGTTCTGCCCCAATCTCCTTCCCTATTTCTCCACATTTGCTCCACCTGCTCACCTAGGAGTGTCCATAAACAAAATCAAGGACGCTTCCTTTGTTACCCTCCTCTCTGGGACCCAAACCGCATCTTACTCTTCTATCAACACATGACACCTAGTGGCAAGACCCTGTAAGCACAGTCCACAGTTCCCGAGAAGCTCTGAGGGAAGTAGAACAAAGAATCATCAATTCTTATGGGCAAAGACAAGGGTGAGAAAAATAAAAAACGTGAATCCCGGGCTGAATCCGAGTCTTGGCCCAAGACTGAGTCTGCCGGGTGGCAGACTGGGCAGAGGGCAGCGCACACCCCGGAGCGGGCTGTGGCTCGGGAGGGCGCAGAGCACCCGGGGCCCACCCTGGCTCCATTCATTACTCTCCAGCAATGTGACCATGGAGAAGTCACTCAACCTCGCTAATGTCTCATTAGTAAAAGGAAGAGAAGTCCGGCACAAGGATTAAATGAGCAGAAACTGCTAATACAATAAAGGTCTCCAGGTATCTCCTCTTTTCATGTAACTAAGGAAGAAACAGAGAAGACCAGGCATGCTGATATACATTCACAAAACTTTCAAGCATCAAATAAAAGTTCCCCATTCCTCATCCTACCATAATCCCCACAAGAAAAAAATAAAAATCACACCACCTCATCCATTAGAAAAAGTACAAAGATTCAAGAAAATAAAAAGGAGCAAGGTGCTCATTTATGATACAGTTGAGATCAGCTCTGCTTTTCCTACTGCTCCTGAAGAGGAGGAGTGTGACTTCCGGCACCAATGTATTATTAAACATCACTGAATATACCTCACATGTTAAAAGTCAGAGGAACTAGATATTTTGATACAACAGAATAAACATACTTTGTTGTATATCTGATAAAACATTATCTTTCTTACTATAATTCCATTTCTTAAAACAATAATAGTTCCTCCATCCACTTGCTGTTGTTTAGTCACTAAGTTGTGTCCAACTCTTTGGGACCCCATGGACTGTGGCCAGCCGGACTCTCTGTCCATGGGATTTCCTAGGCAAGAATGCTGGAGTGGGTTGCCATTTCCTTCTCCGGGGGATCTTCCCAACCCAGGGGTCAAATCCTGTCTCTTGTGTTGGCAGGTGGATTCTTTACCACTGAACCACCAGGGAAGCCCTCCCTTTCACCTAGTGCTTCCTAAATTAACTTTATCATGTAACTGTCATGCCCCGTAAAGTAGGTACTTTATTTCCCCCCCCAGTTATACAGATGAAAGACTAGAGAATATGCTCAACTATACTCACAGAAGTATCCCACTAGTGGAAAGGCATGTGACTGGGGGCAGAGAGACCACTTAAAAGAATTAAATGCAATGAAGAGTAGCAGTAGATGGGAAGAGAGGAAAGGTTTCACGTTTCAAATACAAGCTTGGCAAGACTTAGTGAGAAATCAGATACGGGTGCTGAGGGACAGAAAGGAACTCACGTCAGAGGTCTCTAGTTGGGACACAAGTTTTAGCTGGGGAGACTGCAAGATGGCCATTAACTGCATTAGGGACTGAAGAAGGAACACATTTGCAGGAAAGATGAGAAAGTCTGGACTTGCTAAATTTGAGGGAGGGGCAGTACCCAGCATTCTAAGGTGCTGAAACTCAGGAGAGAAGCGGCTGTGAACAGAGTAATCAATGGCGCCGCACTCCTGTTTTCTGGTCTGAAGGGATCCCATGCACACAGGGGCCTGGCGGGCCACAGTCCACGGGGCCGCAGAGAGCTGGACGCGGCCGGGTGGCAGCGCGACAGGAGCCTGCAGCTTGGCGAGCAATTCAACGCTGTCTACGCCACAGACTTGCCACTTCTTGACCAAGTAATACGCTACCAACACATGACACCAAAAAGAAGACTTTCTGAGCTTTATCATGGCCACTGAAATAAAAGTGGAGTGAAGAGAAAAGAAAAGAAGCCAGAAGCACACACTGGCATCCTGAGAGGCAGACAGGCCGTGCACAGGAGCACCCAACTCATAGTGTTTGGGGGTGCGGGCTACTCAGTGCGCACCGGTGCCCGACACACAGCTGAGCGAGCGTCCGCTCAGACATGAGCGGGGAGCTGAGCGCCACAGGGGCCACCTGGCTGCTCGCACTATGATCCAACAACTGTGCCAATAACTTCATATATATCGTATCATTTATCCCTATCACAGTACCTTCAATATACAATAGGTCTTTAATATTCACAAACATAAAATAGCAAATTACACAACACAATTTGTAACATAAAACATTAAAAATATACAATAGCTTATACGACTATTATCACCCTCATTTCACAAATAAGAGGAAGCCTTAAGAGAATGAGAAAAAAACAAAAGGTCACATTAAAAGACTACATATACACTCTTGACCATACAAGAAAGCAATGTAAGCCTGACTCAAAGTTTTAAACATATTTTGCCTCACAGGTGATGAGGAAGACCCTAAAACAAAACAGACATGGCTCCTGGTTTCACAGAGCTCAGAGTGCAGTATGAGATGAGAGACAAGCAGGTATGGAACGGTAAGTTCTGGTAAGAGCGATAAAGGAGACAAGCAGGATACAGGAGAGACTAATGTGGGGCAAACCTCCAACTGGAGGATCACGAAGGAGACACCAAACAGCGCGAATACAGAGGCCCAATCACCTCTCTGGATCAAAGACTCCGGTGTCTGTTTACACCCAGAAACAAATGTTTTCTGAGGCAACTGGCTTGGTCTAAATCCTCCTCTGAATGAGGTGTCTTTCTGTCTCTTTTTTGAGGGGAAAGGAGAAGCGGGTTTGTATCTGGCCTCTCTAGCTCCAGCGTCTACCGGCTGAAGGATCAGCCCCCTTTACTCTTCAGCAGGTGGGTGGGGGGAGGGGGTTCCATCTTCCTAACAGTAAGTTGGTTTTCTTGCCAAATATACATATCCCTTCACAACATGCAACATAAGGGCTTTTCCTGAAAATACTCTTCAGAGGTTAAACTGTATCAGATATTCCAACCTTGTTAAAAATGAGACAGACAAAATGACTCATTCTGCAGACCGAGAATCAACTCAATCCAGTATTCACCAAGAAGCTACCCGGAGCCACTAGGCACTGTTCGTGGTGCTGGAATACTGCTTGCATCCAGGAAACACTAGAGGGCGCATGAGAGTTTCAGCTCTCGGGAAACTGCACTAGGCAACTACGGAGCGGGGGACCTTTGCAAAACCAAAGGGAAGCCTGAGAAAGCCAGGTATCTGATGAGCAGACAGAAGAGAGCAGAACAGAAGCAGAATGACCTTCACCTGAAGGGCTCTTCTGCCTTAGACCCGAGAGGCAATCCTAGTGTCACAGAAATCTACAGACCTGGTGCTCCTATAAAGACGCCCAAGTCAGCTGTTTGTTTCAATCTGGGGAACCTAACAAGGGTTCCCCAGATTGGCAACACTATGAGCTAGGTGAGACAGGTATTATCACTACAAATGAGATGGCTGAAGCTCAGAATGAAGTTGCCTTCCTCAAGTCAAGGTGCCTTAAACAGTAAGCCTGGGTCTAGAACTCGAGCGTCCTGGCTTAAGTCCGGGAGGACTACTTCCAGACTGGAGTCACATGTGCATCACCCACAAAGAGGCTTATCACTTGCTCTTTTCTCTGTGTGCTCTCATAATACAGAAAATAGGACATCCTGCAGAAATGCAATTGACAAATAGGAGCCACAGAGAGGTGGGAGCCATACAGACCTTAAGAATCAAACTTCTGGGATCCCCGTCTCCAAATTCTAAAACCCGACTGACTGTAAGCTGTGCGTGCCCTTGCTGGGCCATGTCCGACTCTTTGCAACCCCATGGACTGTAGCTCACCAGGCTCCTCATGGGATTTTCCTGGCAAGAATACTGGAATGGGTTGCCACTTCCTTGTCTAGGGGATCTTCCTGACCCAGGAATTGAACCTGCATCTCCTGCATTGCAGGAGGATTCTTTACCACTGGGCCACCAGGGAAGCCTGATTGTAAGCTGTACCATCAAATTAATAATATTTCAAAACAAGGAGGAAAGACTATGTAAACCTATTGGAGAGATGGCAAAGTGACTAAGTTAGCTCTTAGAAGTGAGAAAATGGGTGGTGATTAAGTGTAAAAGAGCATACTTTAGAATTGCAAGTGGTGTCAGAGATTAATGTTAAGCTGTTTTACAGATGAAGAAACTAAGGCCTGGCTCCATCAATGCTTTAAACAAGGAGGAGCAGACTGGGACACAGGTATCGACTCTTACTCCAGCGGCCCTTCATCCAGCCCCGGGACTGTCTGTCTAGCTATACTATGAAATCATGCACATCCTCAGAGAAGACCGTGCAGTGCTTGCGTCTGCGTCCGTCTCACGCAGCCGCTGCCAGCCCCCAATGTGGCTGGCACGGGAGACAGAGGCAGCGAGTGACCAAAGTCCTCCAGCGGCCCCAGGAGCCCTTCAACCCAATGGGAGGAAAATCATGAAGCAAAACATAATTCAGAGCATCAATGACTATGGAAATCAGTGACTTTTTTTCCATTCTGTGAGAATATTTTAGAATTAACGCAAACAGTTCTGCTTCCATCACCAACTATATAAAGACAATATATCCACTGCCTCTGAGCAACATGGGGATCAAAACAAAAGTGTTTTTATTTTTAAACTAGACATTAATGTGGGTTTAGAAAAACAAAGTAATGAGTCTTTCCTGTACAGATGGATTCTCTCTATTCCACACCTTTAAAATAGTAAAGTCCTGTAAAGCAAGTTAAATAAGATGTGCGTGACTAAAATTTGAGGACGTGTCTGTTGAATAAAACAAGATACATTTGTAAGTGAAAAGTTACTCAGACTTTCTGTAATCTGATTTGGACAAAGACAAACTCCAGTCACATTAGTAGAAAAATACAGAGTTAAGATATTGGTTAAATATGACCATTTCCTCTCAACCAACACTTCTAATCTGCTGCTGCTAAGTCACTTCAGGTGTGTCCGACTCTGTGCGACCCCACAGACGGCAGCCCACCAGGCTCCCCCTGTCCCTGGGATTCTCCAGGCAAGAACACTGGAGTGGGTTGCCATTTCCTTCTCCAACGCATGAAAGTGAAAAGTGAAAGTGAAGTCGCTCAGTCGTGTCCGACCCTTAGCGACCCCATGGACTGCAGCCTACCAGGCTCCTCCATCCATGGGATTTTCCAGGCAAGAGTACTGGAGTGGGGTGCCATTGCCTTCTCCGTCTAATCTTCTAGGAAACACGAAATTACGGGGAAAGGGCTTATAGTAAGAACTCAAATAAAACCAGATTTGTAAAGGGTTTTGTTTTTGGAGGGGGGTTGGGGGGAAAGGAATGTAGAGTTGATAGAATTTAAAGAAAGTTGTGAAACTTGCCTAAGCCCAGTGGAACTCCTCACTTGTTCACTAGGACCCTTCCTTGTACAGCTTGTTCCATGGAGCTCGGTCATGAAACCACAGGGTTCAATTCACATTTCATACTTAAGAGCTTCAGAGTATGTTTTTTAAGATTTAAAAGTTGACAGTCTATCCAAGAAAAAAGTTACTTTTCAAATCACTGTGTTTAATGGTTAGAACTCCTGATACTTGCAATTTAAAGTGCACTGGCTAGCTTTACACAGTAGTAAATTTAAGTGTGTGCTTTTTATTGCAATTAAAACCATATCCTACACCAAGACACATCAGCAAATACATTTTCCCTCCAAATAAAAAGTAACTAAAAATCAGGCCGAAAAACTGAGTTACATCTTTACACATAAAACTTCTACTGCACAGAGCTCCACCTGAGACACAGCTATCCACGCTCTCTTCATTTCCTTAGTGTGTCTGTGGAACTAAGATACACACTGGAACAAAGACACATGGTCCCTATCTTTAACAATGTGGAAAACTTAGCAATTAGAGTGTTCCAGGGCTGACAGAGACCTGTAGCTCCTGCCCACCAAAGAAGGATTTTATGAGAGGAGAGAAAGTAAAGCTTATACATGGCAGGCAGCACAGGATAACGGAATCGACTGCATTTGTCTGAAAGGATTTGCTTTCCTAAGCCGTGTGAAGGGCATTCCTGTGGACAGGGAGCTGCTACCATGCTATACACACAAATGGCTTTGCAACACAATCAGGCCACACGCTAATGTCCCACAAGGCCACAAACTGACCCTCTAACAGAAACCAGACTCAATCCCAGATACATAGGACCCAAGGGAAAACGTGTAAACCAACATGCCCCACCCACAAAGCTCAAAGCTCAAAGACACAAACAACCTGCAGCCACTTCCTTCACATGCGTGTTCCGCTAGACCCCCACACTGCCCACTGCTATTTGCTTCCGGTGTGGAGAGTTCAAAACAAGCACTTCAGCGTGCACAAGAAGACGAATGAAAACACAGGCAAGACAGCACTTGGAAATGGCTTTGAGTTTAGTTTCAAAATTTATGGGTAAAAAATGAAGCGTAAATATCCCCATTACTCCTTTCGGTCTCAAACTATGTGGTTTTGTTGACGACAACAACGTTGTAATAATAGTAGAATGCATGTATTTTGAAGAACTACATATAAATCACCAAGCTCTATTAATAAATTACTATTTTTCATCAAGTGTCTATTGAGCACCTGCTCTGAGCAGAGAAGATAACTCAATAAGCTACCAAAAAGATGGGATGGGCAGGTAGATAACCAAATTCAATGTAACAACTGCTCAGGGAACACACAGGAGGTGTGCCTTCTAAGCTGAGAGCTGTCTCGGCACCTGTGTTAAGAGCTCTGTGTGGTGTGAAAGAGTTACCCAGAAGGTCACACTCTCATGAGGCCCTTCTGAGGAGTGTCATTCCGGGGTCTGGAGTGCAGGAGTGCTGGGCAAGACATGATCAAAAGACAGCAGAAGGGGAAATGGCTGGGGCTCGAGCTCGGACGTCAGAAGACAATGCTGAGTGATTAGAAACTGGAAAAAGGGCCTGAGTTCCCACATGAGCTGGGATCAAAGCGTTTGTGGACTTTAATCTTGGACTCTAGAGAGCCCCACAGTGACAGGACCACACCTGTGGTGAAGGGGTAAACATTTGGCTACAAAGTAAACTTGTGTCTATACTAAGTAACTCTTCAAATTCCTGGTAGGTACAAATTATCTGTGATGATTTCGGGCAAAACTGATTCCCCCTTCCTTCTTCAAAATGCTTCAGTTCAGTTCAGTTGCTCAGTTCTGTCCAACTCTTTGCCCATGAATCACAAAGCCTCCCTGTCCATCACCAACTACCGGAGTTCACGAAAACTCACTTCCATCGAGTCGGTGATGCCCTCCAGCCATCTCATCGACCGTCGTCCCCTTCTCCTCCTGCCCTTAATCCCTCCCAGCATCAGGGTCTTTTCCAATGAGTCAACTCTTCGCATGAGGTGGCCAAAGTACTGGCGTTTCAGCTTTAACATCAGTCCTTCCAATGAACACCCAGGACTGATCTCCTTTAGGATGGACTGGACCTCCTTGCAGTCCAAGGGACTCTCAAGAGTCTTCTCCAATACCACAGTTCAAAAGCATCAATTCTTCGGCGCTCAGCTTTCTTCACAGTCCAACTCTCAAATCCATACAACCATAGCGTTGACTAGACGGACCTTTGTTGGCAAAGTAATGTCTCTGCTTTTGAATACGCTATCTAGGTTGGTCATAACTTTCCTTCCAAGGAGTAAGCGTCTTTTAATTTCATGGCTGCAATCACCATTTGCAGTGATTTTGGAGCCCCAAAGATAAAGTCAATGCTTACACTTGGACAATTAATCACCAAAAGTTACAGGCGTGTTCTTACTATTAAAGACCAAAGGGGGAAGGAAAAAAAGCGCTTCAGCTGGCAACTGTTTCCATTAATGATCTTATTAAGCCATGCTCCACTGTACTTTATATCGAAACGCTTTACGTCTGAAAAAGGTCCTGATGAAAAGTAGCACAATCACAATCAATCAATTCCTCTGCGTCCTACTCTAAATAAAGATTCTCCCCCCCCTCCACCCTCCACCCGCCGCCGGAGAGAATTTCGTTTGGCAAGTTCTGAAAAACTTAATTTCAAAGAACACACGTTCGCCTCCTCGGTATTCTTTAAAAAGTTTCCCCTACTCAATGGGTCGGAAGCCAGAGCTCCAAAACTGGGTCAAACGAACCCAAACCGACAAAGAGTGACTTTCTCTGGGTCCCAAGTGCTTCTATACCGTCCCAGCAAGTCGGGTCCGGTTGTAACCTTCTTCACGTTTCCCCCACTCGCACAGTTGGGGCTGACGCGGCTCATCATCTCCGGGGATGCAGGGGACCGTATCCTCGGGACCCGAGACGCCGACAGACCGAGGGGGACCGGGCCGAAGCGCACGGGGCGGGGGGAGCCCGGGGCCAGGGAAGCCAGCCCGGGCCAAGGTGCCGGGGCCGCCGTCAGGAGAAGGCACGGACGACGGGCCCAGGAGGAGACCAGGAGTGAGGCTCCAGCCCAAACAAAAACAACCCGAAGTTGAGCGCGGCGGAGACAGCAGATTGGGCGAGACCGTTCACGGCTGCCCATTGGAGAAGAGGGAAAACAGAGTCCCCCAATCGCGAGCGGCGGGGCTGCTCCCCTCGTGCGGCCGCGGGCCGGCCCGGCGCTGCCCGGCGGCCGCTACCGCTCCCTTCCGGCCGCGGCGCCCACTGCAGGGCCCGCGCCCCCCGCTCGCCGCCGCGCCCCTCCCCCCGCCGGCCCCACCGCCCCCGCGGCCCCGGCTCCGGCCCCCCCAGCCCCGGCCCGGCGCCCCCCGCGCTCCTGCCGGCCCGCCCCCAGCCCGCCGCCCGCGGCCGGCGCCCCGCCGCCCCCCGCACGCCCGCGCCGGCGTCCGCCCCCCTGCTCACCGCCGGGCGCTACCCGTTCCTCCTCGGGGCGCGTCGAGGCCCCGCCGCCCCGCCGCTGCGCCGCTGGGGGGGGGCCCCCGCTCTGCCCAGCGACACTTCCTCGTCCCCCAAGAAAATTAATCACCAAAAATAATTCCACAGAAAAATGGGAAGAGTAGAATCCAAGATGGCGGCCCCCGCCGCAGCACCACCCGCTCCATCCGCTGTCGGGAAATGAGTCCCAGCCGCGGCCGGAGCCCCCCGCCCCCACCGCGCCGCGCCCCCCCGCGCCCCCGCGCCGCGGGCCTCACCTCGCCTCGCGCGCGGCCTCAGGGAATCCCGGAGGCAGCCGCTGGCCTGGCGACTCCGCGCCCCGGGTCCTGGCGCCGCGCGTGCCGTCTCCGGTGCCCGGGCGCCCTCACCTCATAGCCCCGGAGCCTCACCGTCCGCGCCGCAGACGCGTCGCCGCCCCCGGTGAGCCGCTCGGACGCCGCCCGGGAACGGTGGAAGGACACGAAAAGGAGTACCCTCGGCCGAGCGGAGGGACACCACTTCAGCTCGTGCCTCTTCGGCCGCCTCTGTTGCTTTTACGGGACTGGGGGTTGGGTGGGGGTGGGGGAGGCGGAGAAACCCGAGAAAGAAATGAGTTCCCCCGCCGGCTGCTTCCCGCGGCGGAGGAACAAAAAAGCGAATTTTGAGAGGACGAGGCCCGTCGTCGCTTCGCTTCGCTCGCAGCGGAGGGATTCGTATTGAGCGGTCGGAAAGGATCCCTCCGCCTCTCGCTGCCCTTTAAATCGCGGCTGGAGGCGGCGTCGCCGCGCGCCCCTCGGGCGCTACCTGGGCCTTAGGCCTCTCCGTGCGCTCGGGGTCTCACGAGGCTGCCTTCCAACCCTCAGTCCCTGGCGTAGCGGCACCCACCGGGGACCGCTTCTGAGTCAGGACGGGGGTCAGCCGTGGGGGACGGGCAGGCTTCTCGCCCGCTGCGCCTCCCGGGTGCGCCGAGACGAGGTGGCCCCCGGGGAGGCGAGCCTCTTTGTTGTGGGAGTGGGTGTCCTTGGGAGCAGATAACACCCTTCAAGACCGTGTGGGCAGCCCGAGTTCCACCGCCTCGGGTGGGAGGAAGCGGGACGTGAGCCTGCATCAACCCGGCCACTAGCTTCCTAGCGTCAGCCGGCCATTTCTTGAGCACCTACTGTGCGTCGGGTTTTCGGAGAAACGGGTTTTTCCGATTCACTCCCTCGTTGGGCAGTGCCGGTACCCAAGCATGCGGGCCCCCTCCTGGGTCTCAGGCTGGTCGGGAAGTTGTTGAGAGGCTCCCACGGGCCGGGCGCGCTGCCTCGCCCTCTGGATCCTGCCTGCGAGGTTGATGACAATGGCGCAAACTAGCAATCCTGAGAGGAGCATCTTTTCCTGGATACCAGGCACCGTTCTCAAGCTTTGGTGCCCTATCTGGTTTACAACGACTCCCAGGAGGTGGGGACCGTTTTTTCCCACTTTATACGTAGGGAGACTGAGGCATCGAGAGGTGAGGCGATCTCCAAAGTCAGTCAGGGCTTGAAGCAGAGCCCTTATCCTGATAAAAAGCGCTGAGGCCAAGAAGCTGAGGTTGCCACAAGCGGGCAGATGGCACGGTATTGGTGCCTAAACGTCTCCGCCACCCGGAAGAGTGGATATGGGTATGGAAGGAAAAGGGAGTGGTTGAGAAAGGTGAGCCCGAGAAGTGCAGAAGCCCTGGGGCTGGAGTGGGGGAGGAGGTGGTAAAGAGCCCAGCTCGGTCCTGCAGAGAGGAGGCAGGCTGAGCAGGCGGGTCCTTCTATTCCAGGAAGAGCCCCGGGCCTTCCTTGGTTTTCTGCCATTCCCAGGGCATGGCACAGAGTAGGCATGCCAGAAAAGCGGCTTCCGTGGACAGTGTCGATGACCGCAAAGTCTGTGGTCCACCAAACAACCACCACCAACACGACTGCTTACTTGATTCTCTCCCTCTTGACCTTGAGTGGCAGACATAGCGCTTATTATCCCCTTTCACAGATGCGAAATTGAGGCACAGTGATTGGCTGAGGACAGGAATCTAACAGAGGTGGAGGCGTGACTAGATCTTAAACACCAGCGCTCCTCCCACTGCCCTCACCTTGCCTCCTGGGGAAGCCCATTGGGCGGGGATGGGGCTGTGCGGGGTCTCACCACCCCTCCGGTGAAGCCGATCGGCTCAGGGCCCTGCACGCGCTGCTCTTTCACTCTGAAAGCCTTCGGGCGTCTCTGACATCAGAAGCTGCCTTGCCACGTTCCTCGCTGCTAGCACAACTAATGAATGATGGCTTCAGTTTCATTAGCTTCTGATTTATGGCTAAACTTTCCAATTATTTTCGTGGTGCCTGGCTCCAAATCCTCAAATCGCATCCCACCGAGACTGCCGTTGCCACCTTGTCTCCTCCCTGGGTGCCCAGGGAGGGAGAAGCCCAGGGGGCACCACAGTCCTGTGTGGGTCCCCCTGGGTCTCGGTGCCCAGGCCTCAAGTCCAGCCATGCCCGGGCAGCCCTTCACAGCCCCGAACATCCCTGTCTTCCCCACTCGAAGCTTTCCAGAGTCCATCCCGACGGCGCCTCCTGTGGCTGACACCCAAATCCGGACCCTGACAAGTCCCCAGACTCCCAAGACGCTGGCTCCATTCGCTTCCGGCCCAGCGCCAGGCCAAGTTTTCCGGGCGGTGACTTGCAGGGAGCAGGGGAGGCAGATGGGTGACCCCAGACACAAGTCCCTCCGGCTCCCTACTTCTGAGCCTGTCTCCACCCCCCACCCCCTCTCTGTCCCCCCTGTGCTGCTGGCTGCTCTTCCAGCCTGCGCTGCGAGGCCCTCAGGGTGGGCTGGAGCTCTCTGAGCTGGCCAGAGGCCACAGCCCAGAGTAGCTTTGCTTGGGGGAGACTGGAAATTCGACTTCCCCACAGTGAGCGTGGCCAGCTGGAGGCTGCCTCCTGCCAGCTGGCAGAGGAGGGGGGTGGGGGACAGGAAGTAGTGTGGCCAGGCACCTGCCCAGCCCCCCACGTGACAGGAGCCACCGGCATTTACACCGTGAAGCCTCTGGATGCCCCGAGTGGAGGTGCTAAGCCACAGAGGCGGTGGGGCCCCACCAGTCCTGGACAGACGGAAAGATATTAACAACTCTAAAGAAAGACTGAGTTGGCGGAAGGAGCCTGGGCCAGCCCCGGAAGCCCAGGAGTGCCAGCCCAGCCCGCAGCTGACCTGGGCGCCGCACCCCTGCCACGGGATCTGTTCCAATCCCCCCAGACGGGCCCAGGGGGCACTGCAGAGACCCAGCTGGATCCCACCAAACCTGCATCCCTCTCCCACATCCCTTCTTCATATACCAGATTCACGCAGCCACTGGCTGGCAAAGATTTGCTTGCTGGGATCCTGTGCCCGCAGGGAGGGCCCACAGGTCCTGCTGAGCCCAGAATACCGGTCTGGGTGGCAGGTGGCTTCTCAATGTAAAGCGACACCTTGGCTTTCAGACTCTGCTCTCCTGTCTCCCCTTTACCCCTGCCGACCCCACCCCTGCCCGGAAGGCAGGGCTGCTTTGATGGGAGCAGGTGCCAGAGTGGGTGGCGGGAAGAGGGCGGAGGACATACCCAGGGAGATTCCAATGATCCGTCTGGGCGGCTGCGGGCTCCTCAGCCACCTGCGTGCGCATCGCAGCGCCCCGCGCATCGTGCTTGCCCCTCCGCTACCCAGTCCTGCTCTGGTAGAGGAGAAAAGGCCAAGTGACCCGCCCAAGGCCAAGTCAGCAGCAGCAAGACTCCAGGGCAGCTGTGATTAGGGCCTTGGCATGTCTGACCTGGGTCTGAATCTCAGTTCCACAACCTAGCAGCCAAGCGATTTGGGCCCAATGAGGCAGCGTGTCTACACGCCTGTTCTCTCGCCTGTGCAAAGGTGCCAGTCCTGATCCTGCCCAAGGAGTCCCCTCTGTAGCTTCAAAACCGCTTATGTACCAAAGATGCCCGCCTTCCTGTCCCCACCTACATGTTTCTAAACTTCTGACGCCACCACTTAGGTGTTTCACAGGCATTTCGCATAAAGTGAGGTTAAAACTGAAAACACATGCACGCCAAATTCCACTTCCCAGAGAGAGACCGTTCCCGTTTTCTCAGGCCCAGTGCCCAGCTTCTATTTTCTCTTAATGGCCTTTGTGTTTGGTTTGGTTGGTTTTCTCCTTAGCACATACCACCGTCCAGCATCCTGTGTGTCCATTAGTCGCTCTGTCGTGTCTGGCTGTTTATGACCCCATGGATTGTAGCCTGTCTATGGAATTTCCCAGGCAAGAATACTGGAGTGGGTTGCCATTTCCTCCTCCAAAGGGATCTTCCTGACTCAGGGATCAATCCCAAGGTTCCTGCATTGCAGGCAGGTTCCTTACCATCTGAGCCACCAGGGGAACCTCCCTGGCGTCCTGTGTCTTTCACTTATTCATTGCATCTAATGACTGCCTCTTTCCTCCAGGCTGTGAGTTATTTAAGGATGGGGGGCTTTGTCTGCCTTTTTCACTGCTCTATCCTCAACATCTAGAACAGCGCCTTGGGCCCTGGTGTGGAGGCTTAATTCACGAAAGGCGATGCTAACCTTCCGGTGTTGCTACAGGGATAAAAGGAGTTGTAAGCGAGTTTCTAACCACTCTCCTGTTTCCGAGGCTCAAGCTCCAGTCGAGGAGGTTTCTCCATCACCCACCCCTACACGCGCATAGACTTCCCTGCCTTTCAAGCTCAGGAGTGCCCTGGGCTTCGTGCCTGCCTAAGACAACCCATAGGGTCCCAGAAACAGCCCCATGATGAGGGCTGGTATTCTTTCCAGTTCCCACCAGCACCAGAAAGGAACCCAGACATAAAATAGCCACCCCTGTCCTCTCAGACACACCTGGGATAAACACAGAGAGGATCAGTGGCTGCTGAAAAACTGGTTTTCTCAAGGGCAGGGAGAGCGTCCTCTTATTATTAGTCAATACTTTCAAACTTACAAGAAGGTTTCAAGCATAGCACAAAAACTTCACTTTCCTAAACTGTAAGTTGCTGCCGTGATGCTCCAAGACTTCTGAACAGAGTTGGGTGTGTTTTCCAGCTAGAGGGCCCCCACAGAACCAGGTGATAACGATTGAGACATTTACACGGATGGGTGGGTGCTGTTTCATCGCCGCACCGGACTCAAGTTTTCCCAATGACCCTGGTAATGTCCTTTATAGCAAGGGAGCTTGCCCAGAGCTCCCAGTTACCAAGGTTGTGGTGCTTCAGCTTCCTCCACCTGGAGCAGCTCCTCACCCTTCCCTTTAATTGCGTGGTTTGGGCAGTCATGAAGGTTAGATTATTGTGTAGACTGTCCCTCGCTTTAGCTTTTTTTCTGACAGCTCTCTGTGATTAGATTAAGGTCAGGTACCTTGGGTGGGAATGTTGGAGTGAGGCTGTTTCTGTCACTGCATCCTCTCAGGTGGCAAAGCATTTCAATTTGACCCACAACTGATGATGCTCACTTGGGTCCCTTGATTAAGGGGTGTGTGCCAGGCTTCTCCACGGGAAAGTCACTTGTGGAGAGCCTGAAGAGTCTTTGTAATAAGTACTCTGTGGAGATGAACTTTTGGAGGATATAAACATCTGATTCTCATCAAACTTTCAATGTATTAATATATATTGTATCAGTATGGATTGATGGGCTCCTGTTCAGTTCAGTTCAGTCACTCAGTCGTGTCTGACTCTTTGCGACCCCATGGACTGCAGCACACCCGGCCTCCCTGTCCATCACCAACTCCCAGAGTTTACCCAAATTCATGTCCATCGAGTCTGTGAAGCCATCCAACCATCTCATCCTCTGTCATCCCCTTCTTCTCCTGCCCTCAATCTTTCCCAGCATCAGGGTCTTTTCAAATGAGTCAGCTCTTCGCATCAGGTGGCCAAAAGATTGGAGCCTCAGCTTCAACATCCGTCCTTCCAATGAACACCCAGGACTGATCTCCTTTAGGATGGACTGGTTGGATCTCCTTGCAGTCCAAGAGACTCTCAAGAGTCTTCTCCAACACATAGTTGCAACCTATCAAGAGTCTTCTCCGACATGTAATTATAATCTATGTTCCCGTTTCTTCCCCTGTCTCTCTTCTCTCTCCCTCCAAAGATATTTATGGCAGCTTTATTTATAAAAGCCCCGAACTGGAAACAATGCAAATGCTAACCAACAAAAGAATGGATAAAGTGTGGTCTAGCTATGTGATGAAATACTAATCAGAGATCATAATGAATGAGCCACAACAAGGATGAATTTCAAAACCGTTATGCTGAGATAAAAGAAGCTAGAAACCATAGAGCTACAAACCAATATGTAAATTGCTTAGTTTCACACAAGTGATGTCCTAGGAGAGAAAGAAACTCATCTATGGGAATAGGAATCTGAAGCATCGTTTGCCTCCTGGCAGGTGGTATTGACTAGGTAGGGACACAGAGAACTTTCTGATATCATGGAAACATCCTATATCCAAGGCTGGCTACCTGGGTATGTACAGTTTAAGTGTGAGTTCTGTACAAATTACTGAAGGTCAGTTATACCCTCAAACAAGAGAGGAACAACCTGGGAAAAGAGTGAACTGAACTGGCCTACTGCTCGATGAAGCCCTCTCCAGTTTTTCCAAGACTTGTGGTTGAGCAAACTTTGCAAAACAGTTGTTCCTTGGCTCTTCCACAACCATTGCTTCTAGGAATGACCCAGGTTCAAAGTGCACAATCCAGGTTCCAGGTGCAGGTGAGGAACCTGAAGATTCCTCCTCTGCCATCTGCCCTGTTAGAGCTGGCTCTTGCTGGGTGATGCTTAAAGGGGTGGTTGGGGGCGGGGGGGTGGTGCTGCTCTTTCTTCCACCACCAGGAGAGTTTCCAGGCTGCCGGCCCTCGGGCCACCCTCAGATGCTGTCAGACCTGCCCAGAACTGGGAGCCTCCAGCCAGTTTTAAGTCGACCCTGGTCTTCTCGGGCTAAGACATACGAGCTGCACTCGGAGTCAGTTCTCTGCTCCATGACCACATTGGAGAGTCCCTTCTCATATTCCATAGGTCTACTTTGGGCTGTTGGCTTGTCCCCTGGTGAATCCCTGAGGGTGGTGTTTCCTGACTCAAAGGTAGAGTTGATTTCCAGCCTGGGTGGTCAGGCCGACAAGATGACTGGGGCCCCGGCCCTGGCATTCGGTGTGGAGACCCTAGCTTCAGAGCTGGGGGCCCCAATGTGTTCAAGAAGGCCTTAGGATGGCGGAGGGAACACTCACCAAGGGGGAAATGAGGGGCTTCGACTGTCTCTCTGTGGGATCATTCCTGCTGTTTAATCAAAGACTAAAAACATGACAATCTACCCCCACACCTCAAAGACTAAAAACATGACAATCTACCCCCACACCTCTGTGAACAACATAAAGCATGGGCCACAAAGACTCAGAATCTTCATTTCCTTTGACCCTACTGTCCACAGACACACAATCCGCACGCAGGACCCCAGGCCTTGCCCCTGCATGCCCAGGCCTAGGGGTGGGGGGGACCTTCAGGAGACTGGACATTCTGGCAACCTTGGGCTATGGTGGAGCCCAGTTTGGGACAGCGAGTTTCAGAGACTGCTGAGAATTTGCTGGAGAGATGGAAATTTCCAGGAGAAGACCCAGTGGACCTATAGATGCTGCCAAGGGTGAAGGCAAAGGAGCCCCCAGATCGCAGAAGCAGGACAGGCATGGTCCCTCCCACACACAGGAGGCCACACCCCCGCGATCCAAGCCCCCTGCACCCTGCATCCAGCCTCTGGAGGGAGACCTGGATATGGGGATCTCCTTCTAGCCTGACCCCAGCTCAAGCTCTTCACAGGGTCCGTCTCTTTACAAAGGGCTTTAAATCAAGCAGAGCAGAGTCATTCAACCTGGAAAGGACTCGGCCCAGAGGCAGGGGACCGTCTTCCCATTTGTGTAAGTTTCCCGTGGCTTAAAACAACAGGAAATTATTCTCTCCCAGTTTGGAGGTCAGAAGTCCCAAATCAAGGTGTGGGCAAGGCTGCGATCCCTTTGAGGGTTCCGGGAAGGATCCTTCCTGCCTCTACCAACTCTGGGGGCTCCAGGCGTCCCTGGGCTCGTGGCCTTGTCCCTTCAGCCTCTGCCCTCGTCCTCCCGTATCCTCTCCTCTGTGTCAAATCCCTCTGTCCTTTCTCTTAAGACATTTTTCGCTGGATTTAGACCCATCCAGGTAATCCATTGGAAAGGGGGCGACAGAAGATGAGATGGTGGGATGGCATCACTAACTCAATGGACATGAGTCTGAGCAAGCTCTGGAAGATAGTGAAGGACAGGGAAGCCTGGCGTGCTGCAATCCATGGGGTTTCAAGTAGTCGGACACAACTTAGCGATTGAACAACAATAAAGTCAGCCCAGGTGGGGACCAAGCTCTGATCCTTCCTGCTTGTTCCAGAGTCTGCCTGGCTTTGCTTAACCGGTTCTAACTTGAGCAGGGGAGATGTTGTCCTGCACCTGCCCTCCCGGCCCAGGACGTGGGGCTCCCAGCTCACCCAGGTCCTCGGTTCCTCCAGGCGTGAAGCAAGCCTAGCACCATTTTCTGATTTCTCCATTCCCTTGCTGGGGGCAGCGGCCAAACTGGAGTTCCTCCCTTTGGCAAGTGGAATGGAGTCTCACACCCAACAAGAGCAGCCCCAGCAGAGGGCCGATGGTGGCTGAAGCAGCGGCCCCTCCCCTGAATCCCACGATGGGTACCCAAAGCTATGAGGCTGGCCCTAGCATCTGATCCAACATTCCTTGAGCATCCCTTCTCCACACCAAAACTTGAGCCCTTGTCTATGGCTAGGTACCAGTGGGAGACAAACCACACGGAAGTCTGAACAGGGGAGGTTTATATGGAGCTTTTATACAAATCGCAGATTTCTGGTAACCCTGTGTCCAGCAAGCCTACTGGTGCCATTCTTCCAACAGTTTCTGCTCACTCTGTGTCCCTGCGTCACATTTTGGCATTTATGGCCGTACCGCAAAACTTTTGGTACATTTGTTAACAGTAATCTGTGATCAGTGGCCTTTGATATGACTATGTTCATCATTTCAGCATTGTTTAGCAATAAAGCATTTTTTAATCGAGGTATGTACAGTCTTTTAAGATAATGATATTTCATACTTAGAAGAGTATAGAATCATGTAAACATAAATTTTATATGCACCAGGAAGCCAAAAACTCATGTGAGTTGCTTTGTTGTGGTACAGCAAGTCCCCTACACACGAGCCTTTAAGTTGCGAACTTTGAAAGACGTGTACAAAAAGAAAAAGAAAGAAAGACGTGTACATAGGTTCCATCAGCGCCAGGTGTGACCGACACTGCAGCTCGCCCTCCGTCTCCTGTCGCTGACCATCCTTCAGCTCTGCCATCTCCCACCTCCTCTCCCTCCCCCAGTCAGTCTCCTGGCCTCTTCACTCGATGCCAGCTTCTGTATGCCAGCTGTTGTACTGTTCCACTGTGCTTTTCAAGGTGCTATCCTGTAAGATTAGAAGTGTTTTTAGTGTTTGTTTTTTATATATGAATTATTTGTGTATTATAAACTTATTACAGCACGGTTCTATATGGATTTCCCTGGCGGCTTAGACAGTAAAGAATCCATCTGCAATGCAGGAGACCTGGGTTGGCTCCCTGGGTCGGCAAGATCCTCTGGAGGAGGGTATGGCAACACACTCCAATAGTCTTGCCTGGAGAATATTATGGTTGCAGGAGCCTGGTGGGCTACAGTCCAGGGGGTCACAAAGAGTCGGACACGACTGATGTGACTCAGAACACATGCACACGTCCCAGGGATGACGCAGGTAAAGCCATGGGCACAGGGCGGTGACTGGGACACCGGTGGTTACCCCCATCCTGTCTGGGCGCTGAGGCAGCTGACCTCAGCCTCTGACCCCTCCTGACCCCTGCCTCTCCATTCCACCTGGGAACAGAGCTTCTTCCAACGCTAGAATATAACTTAAGGGCTTGTTCAATTAAAATAATAAAGCCATTCATCCGTGTTCATAGCAGTATCATTCACAACACCCAAAATGTGGAAGCAACCCAAGTGTCCACGGATGGATGAATCAATGGGGAAAACATGGTCCCTCCATGCAGTGGCATATTCTCCAGCCTTAGCAAAGAAGGGAATTCTTTTTTTAGAGCTAATATTTTATTATAACTCTGAAGGACCATAAGCCTTAAAAACTGTGGATCACTGCATTGTATACCTGCAACTTACATAATATGGGACATGAACTATACTTTGATAAAAATAATTAAAAAGATGACAAGCGGAACACCATCCTTCCAGATACAGTGGAGATTATCAGACCTTCCCAGAAAACACTCCCCGGTACCCGACTCATGTTCAACTGGGGTTAGGATGCAGGCACAGTACGAGGTCTACGTTGAGCTCATGTAACCTCATCAGCAGCCAGTGACTGCGGTTGAAAAATGCTCCTTATAAGCCCAGGTTTTGATTAATTCAACTATGTATTGTATACCTTGTGTTGTTTAGCCACCAAGTCCCGTCTGACTCTTCTGCGACCCCGTGGACCCCTGCCTGTCTCCTCTGTCCGTGGTTTTCCCAGACAAGAATACTGGAGCTGGTTGCCATTTGCTTCTCCTACCAAAGGGAACTTTGACACTGGATATAATGTGGGTGAACCTTGAATTATGCTAAGTAAAATAAGCCAGTCACAAAAGGACAAATACTGCGTGATTCCACTTACAAGAGGTACCTGCTGCTGCTGCTGCTAAGTCACTTCAGTCATGTCCGACTCAGTGTGACCCCATAGACGGGAACCCACCAGGCTCTGCTATCCCTGGGATTCTCCAGGCAAGAACACTGGAGTGGGTCGCCATTTCCTTCTCCAATGCATGAAAGTGAAAAGTGAAAGGGAAGTCGCTCAGTCCTTTCCGACTCTTCCCGACCCCATGGACCGCAGCCCACCAGGCTCCTCTGTCCATGGGATTTTCCAGGCAGGAGTACTGGAGTTGGGTGCCATTGCCTTCTCCAACAAGAGGTACCTAGAGTAGTCAAAAGCGTAAGGACAGGAAGTACTAACAGGATGGTGGTTTACCAGGGCTTGCGGGGGGTCGGGGGAGAGGGGAGTGAGTGTTTAGTGGGGACGGAGTTCCAGCTTGGGAGGATGAAGAGGTTCAGAGGTGGATGGTGGTGATGGTGGCCTAACAGCATGGATGCACTGCGTTCTGTTCCCTGTATTTCACTTTGGTTAAAGAAACACTGCCACCCTCAGGAACTCCGCTCAATGCTGTGCGGCAGCCTGGATGGCAGGGGAGTTTGAGGGAGAAGGGATACATGTGTATGCATGGCTGAGTCCCTTTGCTGTCTGCCTGAAACTGTCACAACATTGTTAATCGGTGATACTCTGATATAAAATATAAACTTTCAGTTCAGTTCAGTCACTCAGTCGTGTCCGATTCTCTGTGACCCCATGGACTGCAGCACGCCAAGCCTCCCTGTCCATCACCAACTCCTGGAGTTTACTCAAACTCATGTCCATCATGTCAGTGATGCCATCCAACAATCTCATCCTCTGTCTTCCCCTTCTCCTCCTGCCTTCAATCTTTTTCAGCATCAAAGTCTTTTCCAATGAGTTGGTTCTTCCCATCAGGTGGCCAAAGTATTAGAGTTTCAGCTTCAGCATCAGTCCTTCCAATGAATATTCAGGACGAATTTCCTTTAGGATGGACTGGTTGGATCTCCTTGCAGTCCAAGGGACTCTCAAGAGTCTTCTCCAACACCACAGTTTAAAAGCATCGATTCTTCGGTCCTCAGCTTTCTTGATAGTCCAACTCTCACATCCATACATGACTGCTGGTAAAACCATAGCTTTTACTAGATGGACCTTTGTTGGCAAAGTAATGTCTCTGCTTTTTAATATGCTGTCTAGGCTGGTCATAGCTTTTTCCCAAGGAGCAATTAATTTAATTGTTTAAATGAAAAGCAAACAACAGAGCCCTGTTTACTGAATTTCTGTTTTGTGCTACATTCTGTTTTGTGCTATGTACTGGGCAAGGCTCTAGTAGTGACCACTGTGACCCTAGCTTACAGATGAGAAAACTGAAGGGCTCAGAGTGACCTGCCTGAGGTCACATAGTCTTAGCGGCAGAGCTGCGACCGCAAGTGCGCCCTGATCTGGAGCGTGGCCCTTCCCTGGTCATGCTAGTCATTCCAAGTCCCGGCGCTGCAGTCAGTGTGGGGACTGTGAATTCTACCTCCTCTGGCAGAAGGACACTCTGACCACCAGATCCAGGGCCTCGCTTTTCGGCACGTTCTGCCCTCTGGCCGTAGAAGACGGGGTGCTATATAGCTTTTGTGGGGCCTCTTGGCTCACACATGCCCCAAGGTCAGTCCTCGGCTGCAGGGCTGATGGTCCCCTCCTCCAGGGCTCTGCCTCGGTCCAGCCCCACCGATCGCTTCTGCTGTCCTGGGAGTTCCTTTGGCATCCGTGTCACTCAGCTTCTCAGGCCGGTGCCCCCTTCCACCTGGGCCCAGTCCCCCCAACATGTGAGTCTCAGCCTGAGGGCTTACAGTGGGCCCGAGACACCACCAGCCCACGCCCCTCAGCAGTGGGCACCTGGTGACCTTCTGGTTGGCAAAGGGTCCCATCCTGAGGGGCCACTTTCTAGGACCGTGTCTGGTACCAGCTGTCTCAGGCTTGGTCCCCCAGATACAGCCTCAGATAAAAACACGTGAAAGCATGCAGTTTATTGGTGGTTGTTGTTCAGCTGCTGAGTCGTGTCAGACTGGCTGCAACCCCATGGACTGTAGCACGCCAGGCTTCCCTGTCCTTCACCATCTCCTGGAGCTTGCTCAAATTCATGTCCATCAAGTCGGTGATGCCATCCAACCATCTCATCCTCTGTCATCCCCTTCTCCTGCCCTCAATCTCTCCCAGCATCAGGGTCTTTCCCAATGAGTTGGCTCTTCGCATCAGGTGGCTAACGTATTGGAGCTTCAGCTTCAGCATCAGTCCTTCCAGTGAGTATGCAGGGTTGACTTCTGTTTAAAGAGACCTTATTTAATATTGCTAATTCATTGACACCAGCCCCACAGCCAGCAGCACGACAGTGCATGCGTGAAGGAAGCTCATATAACACATGTGATTTCTCTGTGACGCACAGACAGTTCTTCAGCACTATGCCTGGTGGTCATTTTAAATAGCAAAGTCACCAAGAAAAAGCACAAAGATGACAGCATCAGGCACTAAATAGATGGTGAAAAGGACAGTTATTTACAGTATGAGAGCAGGAACAAAGAGGAGGGGCATCACCAAGTCTGACTTCAGTTCTAGCAACTCAATATTGTCACCTGTCTGCATGTGTGTGTGTCCATGAGTGAGCACAAAAGCACCCCAAGTATCAATTTTAGGGTTGCAAATACATTTTAGCTTGAGGTTAATTTGCAAATACAGAATCCACTAATAATGAATATCAACTACATGAACATATTGTGGACCTTTCAAAATAAGGTAACCAGTTATTTTACCAGCAAACAAGTTTATGTGGGAATAGCAGAGGAATTGCAATTTGGGGTGAGCTGCTGCTGCTGCTAAGTCACCTCAGTCGTGTCCGACTCTGTGCGACCCCATGGACTGCAGCCCACCAGGCTCCTCGGTTCATGGGATTTTCCAGGCAAGAGTACTGGAGTGGGTCGCCATGCCCTCCTCCAGGGGATCTTCCCAACCCAGGAATCGAACCGGGGGGCTCCTGCATTGCAGGCAGATTCTTTACCATCTGAACCACCAGGGAAGCCCCATAGAACCAATAGCTAGTTTCAAGTTTGGGGTTATTATCAATAGAACTACTATGAACATTTGCGTACAAGTCTTTTTGTGGACAAATATTTTCATATCTACAGGGTAAATCTCCGGGAGTAGAAGTGGTGGGGTCAAGCATAGGTGTATGTTTAACTACAAGACCCTGCCAGATAAATCTTTTCCGAAGTGGCTGCACCATTTCACGTTTCCACCAGGAAAGCGTGACAGTTCTGTTTGCTCCACATCCTCACCAACATTTGACCTGTTGGTCTTCTTCAGTGTAGTCATTCCAAGGACTGTGTGCTAGTACCCCACTGCGGCTAGAATTTGCATTTCTCTGAAGACCAGTGATGCTGAGTGTTTTTTCACATGCTTATTGTCCACTTGTATATCTTCCTTTAGCAAAGTGTCTTTTCCAATCTTTTGCCAATTTTTAAACTGATTTTTTGTCTTATTATTGAATTATAAGCATTTTAAGTTTATTTGGGATGCAAGTCATATACATATATATTATGAACAACTTTAATAAATTCGATAAGTGATGGAAAATGGGCATATTTCTTTTTTCTTTATTATTATTTTTAAAATGTATTTTTAACTGAAGGATAATTGCTTTACAATATTGTGTTGGTTTCTGCCAGACGTCAACATGAGTCAGCCATAGGTATACATATGTCCCTTCCCTCTTAAACCTCCCTCCCACTTCCCACCCCATAAAATGAGCATATTTCTTAAAAAAACAAAAATACTACCACTGATTAAAGAAGAAATTACATTTTGATCTGCCCACTATCTGAGTAAAAGAATTCATTATGAAAACCCTTCACAGACACACAAACACACACACACAAACCGTCTCCAAGTCCAGATGGTTTCACTGGACAGTTCTAGTGGACATTTAAGGAAGAAATCGTATGAGTCCTACATGTCTTACTCAGAAAATAGAAGAGGCAAGTTCCCAACATTCTGCGTCATTAGGGAATTGCAAGCTAAAACAATTAACAAGATATCGCCTACACTGACCAGAATGGCTAAAATCCTAAACATCGATGATGCCAAATTCTATACAAATACGAAGCAGCAGGAACTCTCGGCCACTGCTGGTGGGAACGCACAGGGGCGCAGCCACTTTGCAAGACACATCGGTGGCCTCCGACGAAACTAGACGCAGTCTCACCACACGGGCCAGCATCTGTGCTCCCTGGTTCTTACCCAAGGTGAGAATGTTTGTCCACATAAAAACCTGCACATAATTGTTTATAGCAGCATTATTCATGATCACCTCAAAAGGAAGTGACCCAGATGTCCCTCATGAGATGACAGGATAAGGAAACCATGGTCCATCCACTCAATGGAATATTATTCAGCCATAAAAACGAGGTGTGATGAACCTAGAATTATTATACTAAGTGAAATAAATCAGACAGAGAAAGACAAACATCCTATGGCATCGCTTATATGTGAAATCTAAACTACGATACAAACGAACTTATTAACAAAACAGAAACAGACTCACAGACATGGAAAACAAACATGCAACACGCGCGGTTGTCAAGGGGATAAATTAGGACTTCAGGATTAGCAGATACAAACTACTGTATATAAAGTAGACAGACAACAAGGCCCTATTGTATAGCACAGGGACGTATATTCAGTGTCTTATAATAAGCCGTAATGGAAAAGTATATGAAACAGAATATATATATATACACACATATGTGTATATCACTTTGCTGTCTGCCAGAAACTAACACAACATTGTAAATCAACTGTACTTCAATAAAAAAAAATTTTAAGCACCAAAAATGAGCAATCCAGCCACAGAAAGATATGGAAGAAACTTAAACACATATTACTTAGTGAAAGAAGCCAATGAGAAAAGGCTACATACCAAACGACTCCAACTAGACGACACTCTATGTGATGAGATGGTTGGATGGCATCATCAACTCAACGGACATGAGTCTGAGCAAGCTCTGGGAGATCCTGAAGGACAGGGAGGCCCAGCGTGCTGCAGCCCACGGGGTGGCAAAGATTCAGACACGACTGAGTAACTGAAAACAACATATGACTCTTTGGAAAAGAGAAAATTATAACCACAGTGAAAAGATCAGCGGGGACAGGGATTTAGGGCTGGGGTGGAGAATGGTGAATAGATAGAACCCAGAGGACTTCCAGGGCAGTGAAACTGTCGGGTGTTGCACCATATTGGTGGCTACACAGAACCATGCATCATAAAGAGTGAACCTGTTGTAAATGATGCGCTTCAATTAACGATGTATCGATACTGGCTCGTGGAGCGTGACCATCGTATGACAGCACACGTGACGCTGATAATAGGGGAAGCCAGAGAGGAAGGGGGAGGGGCGTGTATGGGAACCCTACACACATGCTTAATTTTTCTGTAGACCTAAATCTGCCCTAAAAAAATTCAGATTTAATTTTAAAAGAAAACTGAACAGAGGATAGGAATCTGCCAACTGGAAATGTCATTTGCACTCCGCTGGTCTCCTGGAATTTAGGGTCACGTAAGTTTGGCAGCCCCTGGCTGGCTACCCAATGCCATGTTACAGGGCAAATGGAACAAGCCGGTTTACAGAGAGGAGCAAGCAACTCTTCGGAGAAAGATGGAGGGTCCAAGACAAGAGGCAGAGCTGGGAGAACAGCCACTTGTGTTGAGTGTCTTCCTGGTTTCCTATTCCAAGCTCTGGGGCGGCCAAGCATCCCTTGCCACCTGTGGGTTCCATCCGGGCTCTGTGAAATGGGAGAGTGGGTACCTACCTCCAAGGGGGACTGCGAAGGCTTGGAGGGAGTCCATGTAAGTGCTCAGTGAACGTTAGTCCTGATTCAGCCATCATCGCTTTACCTTTCCACCCTGCTGCCTCACACACACACACACACACACACACACCACAGCACGTGGGATCTTAGTTCCCTGGCCAGGCATCCAACCCGTGCTCCATGCATTGGAAGGGTAGAGTCTTAACTGCTGGACCGCCAGGGAAGTTCCTCATCATTTTACCTTCGAGTTGTTCAGTAAAGTCCCCTCTCGGCCCTACCTGTTTTGATTTGTCTTGTATTCTCTTTGTAAATAATGCTACTATGTATTTGTTTTGGGCAGTGCTGGGTCTTCGTTGCTGCCCGGGCTTGTCTCTGCTTGTGAGTGGGGGCCCTCTCTGGCCGTGGTGTGCCGGCTTCTCGTGGAGGCAGCTTCCCGTGTTGTGGAGCTCAGTCGCTAGGGCGTGCGGGCTCCGTACTTGCGGCTCCCGGGCTCCAGAGCACAGGTCCGGTGGTGGTGCGCGGGCTTAGTTGTTCCACGGCTTGTGGGATCTTCCCAGGCCAGGGCTCGAACCTGTGTCCTGCGGATTCTTTACTGCTGGGCCACCAGGGAAGCCCAGTCTTGTATTTGTATACTAGAAGAGTCTTGACTAAGATGAGAATATTCCCCACTGGAGAAGAGAAGTGGGTGGTCTAGGTGGGCTGGAGTGGAGGTGTGAGAGGGAAGAAGGACAGTCTTGAGCAGGGCGTCCGTCTTGCCTCTCTCGACATCCACAGCCAAACAATTCTCAGTCGTAGAGGCCGTCCTGAGGATTGTAGGATGTTGAGCAACACCCTTCCCGCCCCACCCCCAGTCCTGATGAACAAAAATGTCTCCAGATATTGCTCTGGGGGCAGAGGTCACCCCTGTTGAAGAGCTACTGGCTTAGCAAGGGATGTGTCTGAGTTATGGCATATTTTGGGGGAAGAGTGGTTCCTGGTGGCAGTAAGATCCACGCTGTGGACACGGGAGTGGATGACTGGACTGGAGAGGAGGGGGCCCAGGAGATAAAGAGTCCAAAGCTTCAGGAAGTTGCCCAGCTCTGGCAAGAAGGTGGTATTCGATAATCTGAAAACCTTGCTGCTTACTAGCACCTGGAAATGCTAGATAAAATGTATCAAAAATAATTTCTAATGTATAGCAGGGTTTTTTTAAACGTTAGACGCAGGCTTGTTTTGTGTTGGTATACAGGTCAGTGAGATGTAGCCTATGTGTAGTTTGGGTGACCACCACAGAAGACTGCAGTGTGGCCCCATCGCCCCCCAGCTCCCCTCACACTTCCTCCTTGGAGTCAAAGCATCCTCCGGCCTCTGGCCAGCACCAATGTGTTCTCCATCCCTTTCTAGAGTGCCATGGAAACAGGAATTCTTCACTAAGTAACCTTCTGAGACTGGCTTCTTCTTTCACTGGTGCAGTCCTTTGGGGAGCCTTGCAAGTTTCTGGGGCATCACTAGCTGGTTTCTTCATGTTGCCGAGTGCTAGTCCATTGCAGATGTACTTCGGTCTGTCCATTCTCCCATCGAAGGCTATATGGGTTGTTTCCAGTTTTTCACCACTATGCTGCTATAAACATTCATGTACAGGTTTTGGTGTGATAAATCATTAGAAGTAGGGTTGCTGGACCACATGGTATGTGTTTGTGTTTGTAAGAATCTTCCAAACCGCTTTCCAGATGCTGTGACATTCTGCATCCCCACCAGCAGCCTGTGTGAAAGCAGCCCCTCAGGATCTTTGTCTGAACCTGGTACCGTCAGTCTTCTTTTATTTTAGCTGTTCAATAAGTCTACAAGGTGTATCATGTACTTTTAGCTTGCACTTTCCTACTGATTAACGACAAACATTTTTTTTCACGGGCTTATTTGCCGTGCTTACATCTTCTCTGTTGAAGTGCCTGCCCAGATCTTTTGCCCATTTTAACATTGGATTGCTTTTCTTATTGTTTAGTTTGAGGGTTCTTTACGTATTCTGAATACATACGAAGGTTATTTGTACATTTTTTCCGGTCTATGTCATATCTCATCCTCTTAACACTGTCATTTGTAGAACAAGCTTTTTACTTTTGATAAAGTCCAATTTATCAATTTTTTCTTTTAAGGATCATGATTTTGATGTTATAACTAAGAACTCTTTGCCTAACTCAAGATCATAAAGATTTTCTCCTGCATTTTCTTTTAAGAATTGTATAGTTGTGTGTTTTACATTGAACTCTCTGGACTGCATTTGCTTAATTTTTATATAAGGTGTGAGGTACAGGTTGAGGAATTTTTTCTCTTCCTTCTCTCTCTCTGTCTTTCTTTGTAATACGGATGTCCAATTGTCCTGGTGCCATTTGTTGAAAGACTATTCTTTAATTTACTCACATTTTCATCTTTGTTAAAAATCTGGAATTATTGTGAATTTCTCGACTTTGTTCTTTTTCAAATTCTTTTTGACAATTCGAATTCCTTTTTCTTTCCATATAAACTTTAAAATCAGATTTTGATTGTGATTGAATGCAATCTATAAATCAATTTATACAGAATTGCCATCGTAACTACATATATATCTGTTCAGCCAGTCAGTTCTGTTGCTCAGTCATGTCTGACTCTTTGCAACCCCATGGACAGCAGCATGCCAGGCTTCCCTGTTCATCACCAACTCCTAGAGTTTGTTCAAACTCATCTCCATCAAGTCAGTGATGCCATCCAATCATCTCATCCTGAAACTCATGCTGAGTTTCAGCTTCAGCATCAGTCCGTCCAATGAATATTCCGGACTGATTTCCTTTAGGATGGACTGGTTGGATCTCCTTGCAGTCCAAGGGACCCTCAAGAGTCTTCTTCAACACCACAGTTCAAAAGCATCAATTCTTTGGCACTCAACTTTTTTTATAATCCAACTCTCACATCCATACATGACTACCGGAAAAACCATAGCTTTGACTAGATAGACCTTTGTTGGCAAAGTAATGTCTCTGCTTTTTAATGTGCTGTTTAGGTAGGTTGGTTATAGCTTTTCTTCCAAGGAGCAAGCATCTTTAATTTCATGGCTGCAGTCACCATCTGCAGTGATTTTGGAGCCCCCCAAAATAAAGTCTGACACTGTTTCCATTGCTTCCCCATCTATTTGCCATGAAGTGATGGGACTAGATGCCATGATCTTAGTTTTCTGAATGTTGAGTTTTACGTCAACTTTTTCACTCTCCTCTTTCACCTTCATCAAGAGGCTCTTGAGTTCCTCTTCACTTTTTGCCATAAGGGTGGTGTCATCTGCATGTCTGAGGTTGTTGATATTTCTCCCAGCAGTCTTGATTCCAGCTTGTGCTTCATCCAGCCCGGCATTTCACATGATGTACACTGCATAGAAGTTAAATAAGCAGGGTGACAATATACAGCCTTGACGTACTCCTTTTCCTATTTGGAACCAGTCTGTTGTTCCATGTCCAGTTCTAACTGTTGCTTCCTGAACTACATACAGATTTCTCAGGAGGCAGGTCAGGTGGTCTGGTATTCCCATCTCTTGAACAATTTCCCACAGTTTGTTGTGATCCACACAGTCAAAGGCTTTGGCATAATCAATAAAGCAGAAATAGATGTTTTTTCTGGAATTCTTTTGCTTTTTCTATGATCCAACAGATGTTGGCAATTTGATCTCTGGTCCTTCTGCCTTTTCTAAATCCATCTTGAACATCTGGAAGTTCACAGTTCACATATTGCTGAAGCCTGGCTTGGAGAATTTTGAGCATTATTTTGCTAGCATGTGAGATGAGCGCAATTGTGCAGTAGTTTAAACATTCTTTGGTATTGCCTTTCTTTGGGATTGGGATGAAAACTGACCTTTTCCAGTCCTGTGGCCACTGCTGAGTTTTCCAAATTTGCTGGCATATTGAGTGCAGCACTTTCACAGCATCAGATTCCATCACCTTCACTAGCTTTGTTCGTAGTGATGCTTCCTAAGGCCCGCTTGACTTGGCACTCCAGGATGTCTGCCTCTAGGTGAGTGATCACATCATCATGATTATCTGGGTCATGAAGATCTTTTTTGTACAGTTCTTCTGTGTCTTCTTGCCACCTCTTCTTAATATCTTCTGCTTCTGTTAGGTTCATACCATTTCTGTCCTTTATTGTGCCCATCTTTGCAATTCAGAGGGGGATATAGAAGGACGTACACTCATCTTCTCCTGTGAGAACTCCAAAATTACAAGTCTCTGCTGAACAACCATTGACAAGAGAATGTTGGATCCCACCAGAAAAAGATACCCCACCTCCAAGGGCAAAGGAGAAGCCCCAGCAAGATGGTAGGAGGGGCGAAATCCCATTTAGAATCAAATCCCATAACCACCAGAGACACTTGGAGGGCTCAAGCCAAACCTTGTGCACATCAGGACCCAGAGACCCCAGAGACCCCACAGAGACTGAGCCAGCCCTGTGTTTGAGTCTCCTGCGGAAGTATAGGTCAGCAGCAGTCTGCTGCAGGGGCAGGGGCTCTGGGTGCAGTTTTCTGGGTCACACAGCCTGTGGCATAACCCCTCTTGGAGGAGGTTGCTATTAACCCCACCACAGAGCTGCCGAGCAGACGACCCACAAACTGCAGAACAATTATACCAAAGAAATTCTTGCACTGTTAAGAAAGTTCTAGGACTCCCAGCAGATTTCCCAACCTGGGGATCTGGCAAAGGGCCTGAGAACCCCCAGGGAATTTGACTTTGGAGGCAAGTGGGATTTGAATACAGAACTTACACAGGACTGGGGAAACAGACTCTTGGAGGGCACAGACAGAACCTTGTGTGCACCAGGAGCCAGCAGAAAGGAGCAGTGGCCCCATGAGAGACTGACCCAAACTGTCTAGGAGTCTCCAGTGGAGGCATGGGTCAGCAGTGGCCGGCTGCAGGGTTGGAGACACTGAGTGGAGCAGTGCCTGATGGGACTTTTTGAAGGAGGTCACCATTATCTTCATTACCTCCACCATAGTTTGGTCTCAGGCCAAACAGCAGGGAATTGAACAGAGCTCCACCCATCAACAGAAAATCGGATTAAAGATTTACTAAGCATGGCCCTGCCCATCAGAACAAGATCCAGTTTCCCATGTACTGTTACTTAGGTCTTATTTGATTTCCTTCATCAGTATTTTGTAGTTCGCAGCTTATAGATTCGATGCATTTTTAAATTTACATTTGAGTATTTAACGGACTTCCCTGGTGGTCTGGTGGTTAAAACTCTGTGCTTCCAGTGCAGAGACCAAGGGTTTGATCCCTGGTTGAGAAGTTAAGATCCCACGTGTGGTTTGGCCAAAAAAAAAAAAAACACACACACACACACACAAAATTTAAGTACTTAAAACTTTGGGGAGCTGTTTTAAGTGGTAGAGTTTTATTGTTCTTACTCGTTAGTCGTGATCCCTGAGGGAGAAGAAACAAAGATGGTGAGGCCTGAAAACGACCCTCTTGCTGCCGGAAGAGTTTCCCTGTGTGGTGTAAAGGAGAACTGGGGCCTGGTCTGGAGGCCCCCTGAGCTGAGATGGAGCTGGCTACAGTTCACGGGCAGATACTGGGATGGAGGAGACACAGAGGCTGACTGTGCTCTGGAGACCTGCTAAGTCCTCGAGACACCACTCGCTGAGCGCCAGTCAGTGCCGGCTGTGCAGAAGATGCTAAGGCCAGAGAAAGAAACACTCAACAAAGGATCAGAGGGGGCAGTCCCAGGAGCTCGCACAGGGCCAGGAAGGTAGTCCTTGCTCCCACTGGCCAGGGTGGAAATGTCACGGAATTTCACATCAAGTACTCGCAAGGGTCCCATCTCACTGTGGGGAAAAGTAGCCCCAGTGAAACCCTGCTCTGGTCCTGCCTCACAAAGCAAGGCTTGTTGTTGTTCAGTTGCTAACGCCTGTCTGAGGCTTTGCAACCCCATGGACTGCAGCACACCAGGCTTCTCTGTCATCCAGTATCTCCTGGAGTTTGCTCAAATTCATGTGAGTTGGTGATCCTATCTAGCCATCTCATCCTCAGTCACTCCCTTCTCCTCCTGCCCTCAGTCTTTCCCAGGATCTTTCCCAGTGAGTGGGTTCTTCCCATCCGGTGGCCTCAAAGTATTGGAGCTTCAGCATCAGTCCTCCCACTGAATATTCAGGACTGATTTCCTTTAGGATTGACTGGTTTGATCTCCTTGCTGTCCAAGAGGCTCTCAGGAGTCTTCTTCAACACCACAATTCGAAAGCACCAATTTTTCAGGGCTCAACTCTCACATCTGTACATGACTATTGGGAAAACCATAGCTTTGACTATATGAACCTTTGTCAGTAAAGTGATGCCTCTGCTTTTTAACATGCTGTCTAGGTTGGCCAGAGCTTTCCTTCCAAGGAGCCTTCCTTCCTTTCAGTCACCGTCTGCAGTGATTTTGGAGCCTAAGAAAAGAAAATCTGCCACTGCTTCCACTTTCCCCCTTCTATTTGCCATGAAGTGATGGGACTGGATGCCATGATCTTAGTTTAGTTTAGTTTTGTTTTTAATGTTGAATTTAAAGCAAGAGTAGAAATAATCAAACTATTTTCATGGAGGGACTTCCCTGGCAGTCTAGGAGTCAGGACTCCGGGCTTCCAATGCAGGTGATGCAGGTTCGATCCCCGGTGGGGGAGCTAAGATCCCACGAAGCCCTCTTGTCATAACAAAGAGCCCATGCAACGAAGACCTGGCGCAGCTAAAACAAAAACCGAAACAAGAAAACCCAAACCATTTCCATGGAACTGAACCAAGTCCCAGAACAAAGTTCAAGAATACATGTGTGAATACAAAAATGGCATACGACAATGTATCATTATTTTTTAAAATGTCAAAAATCATATATGGCACGTAAAAGAGGTTTCCAAGTATGCTAAGAAACCAGAAACTGTGAGCCATAATGGGTAGAAAATGCAATCAACTGAAACTAACCCAGAAATAATACAGATAATAGAATTTGTAGACAAGCCATTAAAATAGTTACAACACTAATATTTATATCCCATATGCTAAGAAAACCAAAGGGAAGATTAAGCAAAGTCATGGAAACTATTTGTTAAAATACCCAAACTGAACTCCAAGATATTAGAAGTACAATGACTGAGATGAAACATGCAATTCTGAGGATTAACAGCAGATTAAACAGAGAAATAGAGGAAAACAATAGAATGGGAAAGACTAGAGATCTCTTCGAGAAAATTAGAGATATCAAGAGAACATTTCATGCAAAGATGGGCTCAATAAAAGACAGAAAGGTATGGACCTAACAGAAGCAGAAGATATTAAGAAGAGGTGGCAAGAATACACAGAACTATACCAAAAAGATCTTCATGACCCAGATAATCACAGTGGTGTGATCACTCACCTAGAGGCAGACATCCTGGAATGTGAAGTCAAGTGGGCCTTAGGAAGCATCACTATGAACAAAGCTAGTGGAGGTGATGGAATTCCAGCTGAGCTATTTCAAATCCTGAAAGATGATGCTGTGAAACTGCTGCACTCACTAGGCCAGCAAATTTGGAAAACTCAGCAGTGGCCATAGGACTGGAAAAGGTCAGTTTTCATTCCAATCCCAAAGAAAGGCAATGCCAAAGAATGCTCAAGCTACCGCACAGTTGCACTTATCTCACACACGCTAGCAAAATAATGCTCAAAATTCTCCAAGCCAGGCTTCAACAGTACATGAACCATGAACTTCCAGATGTTCAAGATGGATTTAGAAAAGGCAGAGGAATCAGAGATCAAATTGCCAACATCCACTGGATCATAGAAAAAGCAAGAGTTCCAGAGAAATATCTACTTCTGCTTTATTGACTATGTCAAAGCCTTTGACTGTGTGGATCACAACAAACTGTGGGAAATTGTTCAAGAGATGGGAATACCAGACCACCTGACCTGCCTCCTGAGAAATCTGTATGCAGGTCAGGAAGCAACAGTTAGAACTGGACATGGAACAACAGACTGGCTCCAACTCGGGAAAGGAGTATGTCAAGGCTGTATATTATCACCCTGCTTATTTAGCTTTTATGCAGTGTACATCATGAGAAACGCTGGGCTGGATGAAGCACAATCTGGAATCAAGACTGCCGGGAGAAATATCAGATATGCAGATATGCAGATGATAACACCCTTATGGCAGAAAGTGAAGAAGAACTAAAGAGCTTCTTGATGAAGGTGAAAGAGGAGAGTGAAAAAGTTGATGTAAAACTCAACATTCAGAAAACTAAGATCATGGCATCTGGTCCCATCACTTCATGGCAAATAGATGGGGAAGCAATGGAAACAGTGACAGACTACTTTTTTGGGCTCCAAAATCACTGCAGATGGTGATTGCACCCATGAAATTAGAAGATGCTTGCTCCTTGGAAGAAAAACTGTGACCAACCTACAGAGCATATTAAAAAGCAGATACATTACTTTGCCAACAAAGGTCCACCTAGTCAAAGCTACAGTTTTTCCAGTAGTCACGTTCAGATGTGAGAGTTGGACTATAAAGAAAGTTGAGAGATGAAGAATTGATGCTTTTGAACTGCGGTGTTGGAGAAGTCTCTTGAGAGTTCCCTGGACAGCAAGGAGATCCAATCAGTCTATCCTAAAGGAGATCAGTCCTAAATATCCACTGGAAGGACTGATGCTGAAGCTGAAACTCTAATATTTTGGCCACCTGATTTGAAAAACTGACTCAGTTGAAAAGACCCTGATGCTGGGAAAGATTAAAGGCAGGAGAAGGGGACGAGATGGTTGGATGGCATCACTGACACTATGGACATGAGTTTGAGTAAATTCTGGGAGTTGGTGATAGACAGGGAAGCCTGGCGTGCTGCAGTCCACGGGGTCACAAAGAGTTGGATACGACTGAGTAACTGAACTGACTGACTGAGTGAGACAGAGCAGAAGAAAAGATTAAAGAAGTAACATGTCAAAGGAAGTGCTCCAGGCAAATGGAAATCGTTATCAGAGAGAAACTGTGCAACGAATGAAGAACATTGGAAACGGTAACTCTCAGGGTTTTTTCCTTATTACTTAAATTTCTCTAAAAGGTAATTAAGTGTTTAAACAAAAATATTTAACATTTGGAAACAGACTGTTTTAAGTTTCTTATAGGAGAACTGGTAAAATAGCGCTTGAAGGTAGAGCCTGATAAATTAAAGGTATATACTACAAAGCAACCATTAAAATATAAAGCCAAAGAATTTTAGCTGATAAGCCAACAGAGGAGATAAATAGAATCGTAAAAATTCTCAATTATATGAAAGAAGACAAAAGTAAAAAGGGAACAAAGAAGAGGTGGAACAAATAGAATATAATAGCAAGAGGATAGATTTAACCCTAAGCATATCATATTGTTAGTATTCCGTTGTTAAGTCATGTCCGACTCTTTGTAACCCCTTGGACTGCAGCCGACCAGGTTTCCCTGTCCTCCATTATCTCCTGGAGTTTGCTGAAACTCATGTCCATTGAGTTGGTGATGCCATCCAACCATTTCATCCTCTATCACCCCTTCTCCTCCTGCCCTCAGTCTTTCCCAGCATCAGGGTCTTTTCCAGTAAGTTTTTTGCATCAGGTGGCCAAAATACTGGCGCTTTTAGCATTGGTCCTTCCAATGAATATTCAGGGTCGATTGCCTTTAGGATTGACTGGTTTGACCTCCCTGTAGTCCAGGGGACTCTCAAGAATGTTCTCCAACACCACAGTTCAAAAGCATCAATTCTTTGGCATTCAGCCTTCTTTACGGTCCAACTTCCACATCCATACATGACTACTGGAAAAACCATAGCTTTGACTACACAGACCTTTGTCAGCAAACTGATGTCTCTGCTTCTTAATATGCTGTCTAGGTTTGTCATAGCTTTTCTTTCAAGGAGCAAGCGTCTTTTGGTTTCATGGCTGCAGTCACCGTCCACCGTGATCTTGGAGCCCAAGAAATAAAGTCTGTCACTGCTTCCGTTTTTTCTCCATCTATTTGCCATGAAGGGATGGGACTGGATGCCACTTTTGTTTTCTTCTTTTTTGAAATGCGTACCTCCCTTCTGCAGCTATGAGAAACATGTCTCCCTAAATCCTCGATCTATTTACTTACTTGATCAACTGGTTCCATGAAACCAACTCTGTCTCTACTGCTCCCCACCACAAGTGTCCTCCTCAGACTCTAACGACCCCTTGGGAGGCACACAGCCACCTGGAAGCTCTTCTCAAGCCCCGTTGGCTCCAGCTATCCGTGCCAGTCTTCCCTCCTGCATGAACACCCTCCTTACCTTTCCCGGACCAGTCTTCCCTCCTGCATGAACACCCTCCTTACCTTTCCCGGACCAGTTTTCCCTCCTGCATGAACACCCTCCTTACCTCTCCCGGACCAGTCTTCCCTCCTGCATGAACACCCTCCTTACCTTTCCCGGACTCCAGTCCCTACACCTGGCCACTACTGTGTGAACGTCCTCTGCACCTTCCTGGGGCTCTGACCGTCTACACACGTGCCTCTCTCAGGCTCTGCAACCCACGCTGAGCACCTCACGGACCCTCCTCAGGTTCTGACACCCCACATCAGTCCATACCCCCATATGAAGGACAAGTAAGAGTTTCATGGTGAGTCATATGGAGCTTGAGGCAACATAAAAAAATATCAGTGATTCTGATCCTCAGTTAAACATTTTGATATTTTGCTCACTATAGATTTTTTTTTTTGCATTCATTTTGATTAAAAAAACCAAAAACGTATCAACATGATATTTATCTTAATTACTAGTTTTTGGGAGCCATCTTACATTTCCTCCCCAGGGTAAGTGCCTCACCTGCCTTACCCTAGTCCTTGCCCTGCATCTTCACTTTGCTGTAAGGTATCATGTGCTTAGTTGCTCAGTCGTGTCCGACTCTTTGCAACTCCATGGACTGTAACCTGCCAGGCTCCTCTGCCCATGGTGATTCTCCAGGCAAGAATACTGGAGGGCATTGCCATTTCCTCCTCCAGGGTATTATAGCTCTTCTTGAACATCTTCTATTTTGTGTCCTACCTAATGGCTTTTGGACCACATTGTTTATAACGGGAATGGAAAGAACAGGAAATCAAAGAGATTTCTAATTGTCCATGGAATTCTCCAGGCAAGAACACTGGAGCGGACCCAGCCATTCCCTTCTCCAGTGATCTTCCCTGCCTAGGGATTGAACCTGGGTCTCCTGCATTTCAGGCAGACTCTTCACCATCTGAGCTGCCAGGGAAGCCCCAAGTGTTTACTAGTTTAGCCATACGTTTTCTGTGCTTCCATTTGTACTCTTGGGGCTGGGCTCTGCAAAGGTTTGGGAATCACTGGAAATTCTTAGGGCTGTCCTTGTGGCTCAGCTGGTAAAGAATCCTCCTGCAATGCGAGAGACCTGGGTTCGATTCCTGGGTTCGATTCCTGGGTTGGGAAGATCCCCTGGAGAAGGGAAAGGCTACCCACTCCAGTATTCTGGCCTGGGGAAATTCTTAAGCTAATGGATGTTTCCTTCTTCCTGAGGAACTCTAGAGTCAGCTCAAATATTAATCTATACTGCCTCTCTGAAGGAGATGCGTACAGTTCTTTAGTCATATTCTGTTAATATTTGAATGTGTTTTCTTTCCAAAAATTAAAGCTTTACCTCCTTACTTGTCTCCATCCCCTATAAACAATTCTCATCCCTCTCCTATTATAAGAGTTCAGTAAATCTTCTTCCAGAACTTTTCCCATTCTTTCATACATATATGTATACTAGCTTATTTAGAAATAACATATTCTGTAAGCAGTATGGTGGAGAAATTAAGGCATAGCTTTTCTTTTAGGGAGCAAGCACCTTTTGATTGCATGGCTGCAGTCCCCATCCACTGTGATTTTGGAGCCCAAGAAGATAAAGTCTGTCACTGTTTCCATTTTTCCTCCATCTGTTTGCCCCATGTTCTCAGCTGCCCTGGTTTTCAGAACCTTGTGTGTTTCCCTCCCCTTGAGGATGGGCAGGACCCAGGACCTCCTTTTTCTAATAGTAGGATACAGCAAAGGTGATGGGATATAAGTGATTATGTGTACGTGATTGCATTTTGCACAGTTGTGATGTCACACAAAATCACAGAGGAGGAAGCTTTGTGAGTTGACCCTCCACTGAAGCATAGATCAGTTCAGTTCAGTTCAGTCGCTCAGTTGTGTCCGACTCTTTGCGACCCCATGGGCTGCAGCACGCCAGGCTTCCCTGTCCATCACCAGCTCCCAGAGCCCACTCAAACTCATGTCCATCAGATTGGTGATGCCATCCAACCATCTCATTCTCTGTCGTCCCCTTCTCCTCCCACCTTCAATCTTTCCCATGGAGCAGGAAATAGTGACTTGAACCACCATTTTAGAACTCTGGAACTTGATTGGACACTCATCAATCAGTGAAACTGATTAATCAGTGGATCGATTCAGAGGAATGTTTAACAGAGAGAGAAGCTGCTCTTCTCTGGTAAGAGAAACGTGTGTGCCAACCAGCTGCCACTTCCTGTTCCTTGGTCCTGCCACAGCTCTGGGGCAGTGGCTCACATTTCTGGAGTGGCTGGTTGGTGGCAGAGTGGACAGCAAGGCTCTTGTTCTCCAAAAATGTGAGGTTGTGCAGTTCAGTTGGTCTGCCAGTGCTTTGAGGGGCCAACGCAATACCTGCCTTGGTTTCAGCCCTCTCAGCTGCAGCAGCTTCCCCTGGCATGATCTATGGAGAGATCAAAGAGACGGAAACTTTATTTATTTTGGAGGAAGCCAAACATTTAAGGAAAGCTTTGTCAGGTCACTTGCTGACCACCAATTTAATAGAACAGAAGCTTCCATGACCATGCATGAGGGACATAAACTTTGCAATAATAGTTGGAAAAGTCACAAATGGATTGTTCCAGCCTCACCAAACAAAACACAGCAATTCCTGAGAAGCAGAAGAATCAGAGGGCTTCCCAGGTGGCGCTTGTGGTAAAGAACTCGCCCGCCAATGCAGGAGACGTGAGAGATGTGGGTTCAGTCCCTGGGTCGGGAAGATCACCTGGA
Source organism: Budorcas taxicolor (assembly GCF_023091745.1). Classification (NCBI taxonomy): domain Eukaryota; kingdom Metazoa; phylum Chordata; class Mammalia; order Artiodactyla; family Bovidae; genus Budorcas; species Budorcas taxicolor. Next base: position 46,452,478 of record NC_068934.1, read on the forward strand.
GGAGGGCATGAAGATCCACTTCAGGGTTCCTACCTGGGAAATCCCATGGACAGAGGAGCCTTGCGGGCTACAGTCCATAAGGTTGCAAAGCGTCAGACATGGCTGAAGTGACTTAGCCACACGGGCATGCAGGAGAATCAGAGGCATAGGGTTACTACAATAACATATTCCTAATGTCCAGTTCTCACCTAAAACTACAGAACATAAAAATAAACAACAAAGTATGTAAACAGCAAAGTATGGCCCATTCACTTTGAAAAAACAATTTGATTCAATGCAACCTTAGGAAGCCCACACATGGGGACTGACAGCCAAGAGCATTAAATCAATTGTCCCAAATATGCTCAGTGAACTAAAGGGAACCGTGGACAAAGAACCAAAGGAAATCAGGAAAATGATCTTTGAAGAAAAGGAGACTCTCAATAAAGAGACGGAAGATACAAATAAGGAGAACTGAACAGAAATTCTGAAGCTGAAAAGTATAATAATTGAAAGATTCACTAGCGTGGTTCTCTAGAACCACTCAGCTTTTGTTTATCTGCATGCTAAGTTGCTTCAGTCGTGTTTGACTCTGTGACCCTATGGACCATAGGCAGCAAGGCTCCTCTGTCCATGGGATTCTCCAGGCGAGAATACTGGAGTGGGTTGCCATTTCCTTCTCCAGGGGATCTTCCTAATCCAGAGCCTGAACCTGCTTCTGTTATGTTGTCTGCATTGGCAGGCAGGTTCTTTACCGCTAGCGCCACCTGGGAAATATCTTAATTTCTCCTTCATTCTTGAAGGAGAGTTGGTGCCATCGCTGACTTGAGCAGGCAAAAAAAAAAAAAAAAGGATCAATGAGACAATTGAAATTATCCACTCTGAGGGGCAGAGAGAAAAAAGAATGAGTAAAAATGGGCAGAACTTAAGAGATCTATAGGACACCATCAAACATACTAACATATGCATTATAGAAATCTGAGAAGGATTCGAGAGAGAGAAAGAGGCAGGAAAATATTTGAAAATAAAGCGGCTGAAAAATATCTTAAGTCTGAAGAAAGCATGAATATGCATATCCAAGAAGCTCAACAAACCCCCAGCAGGAAAATTCAAAGAGATCCACACCAAGGCATATTATAGTGAAAGTGTCAAAAGCCAAGGACAAGGACAGAATTTTGAAAGCAGCAAGATCGAAGCAGCTCATCACATACCTGGGTCCTCAATGAGATTAACACCTGATTTATCCTCTATAACCATGGAGGCCAGAAGGTAGTGGAATAATATATATAGTTCTGAAAGAAAAAAAAAAAAAACCTGTTAACCAAGAATTCTATATCAGCAAAACTCTCCTTCAAGAATGGAGAAATTAAGACATTTCCTAGGTGGCGCTAGTGGTAAAGAACCCATCTGCCAATACAGATTACGTAAGAGAAGCGGGTTTGATCTCTGGGTCAGGAAGATCCCCTGGAGAAGGAAATGGCAACCCACTCCAGTATGCTCGCCAGGAGAATCCCAACGGCAGAGGAACCTTGCTGGCTATGGTCCATAGGGTCACAGAGTCAAACACGACTGAAGCAACTTAGCATGCAGATCAACAAAAGCTGAGGGAATTTACTCCCAGCAGAGCTTCCCTACAAGAAATGCTGAAAGGAGTCCTCCAGGGTGAAATGCAAGGACACGAGAACGTAACCCAAAGCCATTGTCCTTGTTCAGTCGCTAAGTCGTGTCTGACTCTCTGCGACCCCATGGACTGCAGCGCACCAGGCTTCCCTGTCCTTCACCATCTCCTGAAGTTCGCTCAAACTCATGTCCACTGACTCAGAGATGCCATCCAACCATCTCATCCCCTGCCATCCCCTTCCCTTCCTGCCCTCATCTTTCCCAGCAACAGGGTCTTTTCCAATGAGTCAGCCTCCCCACCTGGAAATGGGCATAAGATGAGCTCCTACGGTGTGGGGAGGCAGGAAAGCCTATTCTGGGTGTTGAACCCCTTTTTGGTCCCCCTTTTAAGGACTCAGCTCCTCCATTCTCCCCCTGCTTTTACCCTTTCATCATCGTCTCTCACACGGGGATTCTCGCCAAGAAATGAATACACTCTAGATGGCTAACATAAAAAGGATCCCCCCTGGTCCCCTACCCACCTGCGCCCACTGCCTAGCCTGACCCGCTCCCCAGTAAACCTCCTGAGAAGGTGGCCATCGTCTCTGCCCACCTTGCTCACATGCCTGCCTTCCTCCACCCCCCTCACAAGGCCAGTGGGGACGTCCTGGGAGGAGCGGCTACTTCTTCACCCCTTTCTTGCCTGGCCGACAGGGCTGTCCACGGCCTCTTTCTGGGACCCTCTTGGTGGAGGAAGATGCGCTTTCTCTCTCCTGCCCATGGCCAGGTTGGTCTCCTCCTCCCCTCCCGCCCCTGACCCTAACCCTAACTGTGACCCTAACCCCGGATAGTCTCTGCTCTGAAGGCTCCTGAGTTTTCTCTCCTGTTGGGACCTTCCTGAACTTCAGACTTGTATCCTCTGTCCTCCTGACACCTGACAGACCTCTCAGCCTCAGCCTATCCACAGAACTCTTGGTGGGGTGTCCATCCCACCCCCCAAGTCCTCCCATGAGGAACTAGGGGGGCCTCTGGTAAGTGTGTGGAAACGGGTGGCGTCCTTGGGTGTGAATCGGGCTCCGTCGCCCCCGCCCCAAGACGTGGGGAAGGTTCACCAGTCCCTCGGGGCCTCAGCGTGCCCTCTGTGATGGGGGAGGGGAGGATGCTCAGGAGTCAGGATGAAACAAACTAATATATAAAGCTCTGGAAACGACACCGCCAGCATCCCAGGTCATCGAGCCAAAGACACCGGGCTCAACCTGGCTTCTGCTTCGTGCGTGTGGGATGTGTGTAAAGAAACAGTGGCAGTCCCACTGACTCAGCTTTCAAAACATGTGCCAGTTCAAGGGCGTCTCTCTGTCTGTGAGCACACCCTGGTCCATCTCCCCCGGGGGGCAGCGGGGCAACCTTTCCAGCCGCCAAGCCACCCTCCCCGACCACGGAGTGCACCCAGAAGGATCTTTCACTTAGAGTTAAATCAAACTCCATCCCCCTCCTTTCTCTCCTTCTAACTTTTTATCACGGAAACTGCCAGACATAAAGACAGAGCAAGTAGGATGGCCAGTGACAAGCCCACCAGCCACCGTCTATGCTCAGCACTGCTATGATGTGGCCTCCCGACACACCACCACACTCCCGTCCTGCACCCCAGACACCACATACTACACTCAACGAAGTAATTTTCTTCAACCTACACTGTGCTGGTTTGTGGGAATTAAGTTCCCCCACCAAGGACTGAACCAGGGCTGTGTCAGTAAAAGTGCCAAGTCCTAACCCCTGGGTCACTAGGGAATTCCCAACAAAGTAACTTTTGGGATTTTGGACATCCCCCAAGTTGGATGACGTTATTCCTCAGCTGAAAACCCTCCTGGGACCCTACCTCCTCACCCTGGCCTTGACCCTGACCTGTCTGTCTCCTCCCTCCTCCAGCTGCCCAGTCTGTTCCCTGTCCTGGGGCTCTGCGTTCACCGTCTCTCTGCCTGGATCCCCCATTTCCCTCGCTTTTCATGAATGTCTCCCTCTGGCCAGCTGTTCTCAGTTCCCTTGTTTGGATTTTTGTCCTAACGGCAGTGAGAAGTCAGTGGCAGGGTCTAGGCAGGAGCACATGGTGACCAGGCTTCTGTGTGGAGGATGTTGTGGGTGGGGGAGCAGGCCTCTGGGATCTGAGATGATTCAGTGAGATGCAAGCTGGAAGGCACTCCAGCCTGAGACACAGTGAGTGCTCAAAAAATACCAGCTATTGTCAGTACCTGCATGATAAACCTCGGCCTCCCTTTTAAAGCAGAGTTGCAGGAATAAAAAGTGGCTGAGTGTGAACTGTCTGCCCCGAGTAACCCAGCCAGTGAGGCTACGGGACAGAAGCCCCGGGGCCCAAGCGTGAGTTTACTGCACGTTCCTGAACGCTGGCCTGGCTTCGTCCAGGGAGACAGACAGAGGCACAAATGAGGCAACTTCACCAACAGCATTGCGTCCACCACAAGGAGACCCGGTCTAGCAGTGAGTGGGCGAGTCCTTCCAGTGTGGGGTGACCGGGAAGGCGTCCCCAGTGCCAGGCTGGAGGGCTTCCCCTACACCCAGCGAGGCTGGACAGGGGGTGGGTGCAGTCAGGCAGAGGCGGACCCAGTGCCTCCGACCAGGACCAGCACCCAGGGTGAAGGAGGACGGCTTGGCCACCAGGGGGCGCCCGGGGATTTCGCCCGTTTGCAGACTCGGGGCTCCGCCATGAGGAACGCGACAGCTGCCGCGTGGTGGCCAGTATTCGCAGAGGGACAGACCGACCCAGGATGAACCCTGTCCCGCCACTGCTGGGAGGGTGAGCAGCGGCCTTGGGCAAGCCACTTGGCCTTCATGTGCCTCATTTTCTGCACTGTGAAGAGAAGAAATCGCTTTCGGGGACCAAGCCCTGAACCTGACACATCTCACCTTGACCTCCTGGCACCTCTCATCCATGGAACAGGGACCCTGCTCCTCCCCGAAGCAGCCACGGCCCCTGCTGCTGGAGCAAAGAGCCGAGGAAGAGGCTCCGAGCCCTTCTGCCAGGCAGCCCCCCCACCCCAGGATCCCCGGCAGGTTGGGCACCCCATGTGTCTCCTCTTTCTTTCTCACGACCACCCGTCAGATCTCAAGCTGAGGGGGCAGTGTGTGGCAGCTGCACTCCTGAACCCCCAGTTGGCTGGCAAACAGCGGGTGCTGAATAGGTCTGAAGGGACTTTCCGCCTGGCCTCCTGCAGACTGGTGGCCTCCGGGCAGGGGACAGTCTGGGCTCAGACACGCAGCCCCTAGAGTGGAAGGCCTGCATGGAGGGGCCTGTGTGCTCTCCCTCTCCTGCAAACCTTCCTGAGACTCGCCCCTCCCCTCAGGCTCTGCTGGGGCCAGGACCCCCTGGAAGGTTTGCTCTGGCCTAGAGGCCCGGCCTGGCAGTTTGGTCTTCATCCCAGGAAAGACTGGGCAGGGACAGCTGTGATCAGCTGTATTTTGAGGGTGCCCTGGCTGCAGGGTGGAGGACAGCTGGGGAGGAGTGGGCAGGGGGCGGTGGGCCCCCAGGTAGGGCAGGAGGAAGGACTCAGGCTGGGAGAGGCCCACTCACAGGAAAGCTCAGATGGCCAGCTGGACTCGAGGGTGAAGCCTGGGCATCCAGCTCAGGTAAGCGGTGATGCTGTTGGCTTTAGGAAGAACCCTGGGGGCCACTCACGTTCCTGGGGGCCACTGCTGAGCTTGGCCTTGCATGTTAAAGGATTTGCGGTCTGCCAGCAGGAGCCCCAGACTCAATGGATGTGAATTTGAGCAAACTCTGGGAGACAGCGAAGGCCAGGGAAGGCTGGCTACAGTCCATGGGGTTGCAAAGAGTCAGACACAACTCAGCAACCGAACAACAACAAAAAACAGGAGCCAAGATGATGGGAACAGGACCCTAGGAGGCAGGAGCAGAGAGCACAGTGGATTCTTGGGGGGAAAAGACTTGGAGTCCCAGCTGGAGCAGGGGGACTGGCAAGCCCTGGGACACTCAACGCCTCCATTCCTTGGAGGCGAGGCCCCTGGTCACAAGCTAAGGATGAAAGCCAGCCCTGAGGGCTGCCCCTTGTCCTACATCCCTGCAAAGGAACACGGCGCCCAGTGTGGTTCACATGGGGGTCTGGGCTCTGTTCGTCAAGTGACTCAGCCAGACAGCATGTGGAGCCTGCCCTTGACGGGCCAGTACCGTCATGTCGCTGGGGTGATGCTGGCAGAGAAAGGTCATTCCTTAAATCCCCCGATTGTCCACCCTGACGTGCAGAGGTGACTTCTCAGACCTGAGAATGCAGCTGCAGGCTGGCCTGGAGCTCCAGTCAGTGAGGCTGACACCTTCTCAGCCACAGTTGGAGCGCCAGCCCCTGGGATCAAAGAGCAGATGGGCTCAAGCGTGCAATGGGTCTGCTGGGGCCGGGAGAAACAGAGGCGTGTAGGCCAGTGGGTTGCGGGATCAATCCCTGGGTCAGGAAGATCCCCTGGAATAGGAACTGGCAACCCACTCCAGTCTTCTTGCCTGGAGAATCCCAGGGACAGAGCAGCCTGGCGGGCTACAGCCCATGGGATCGCAAAGAGTCGGACACGGCTGAGCATGTGTGCACAGCAGAGGCTGGTGGGAGTCCAGCTGTCGGGAGGCACAGCTTGGCTGTTGGGGAAGGAAAGGGGGCTGCTGAACCAGTCAGTGGGACTGGGGCTGGGGAAACCTCAGATGGAGCTGGAAGACAAGGGAGGGCTGTTCAGATCCCCCTCCCTGCTCTGTGTACCCTCCACCCATGGCTCTTAGGTTATTTGAGATGGTTTCACCGCCTTCGTGTTTTGTCTGTGTGTTCAGTCACTCAGCCGTGTCCGACTCTTTGCGACCCCATGGACTATACCCCGCCAGGCTCCTCCGTCCGTGGGATTCTCCAGGGAAGAATACTGGAGTGGGTGGCCATTTCCTCCTCCAGGGGATCTTCTCAACCCAGGGATGGAACCCATGCCTCCTGCCTTGGCAGGTGGATTCTTGGCCCACTGAGCTTTCAGGGAAGCCCCTGTCATTGTCTCTTGTTATGGACCATTTGAAATTCTTTTTGGAGGCAGAACTTAAATAGGAGGATCCAGACATGCAGTTCTGGCTCAGGAGACCCCTGTGATGGGGCACCTGGCGTCTCCAGGTAGAGTCTCCTCCTCAGGGCTCAGAGTAGTTGAGAAGCAAGAGTCAACCCCAGTCCTGGAATCTTGCCAGGCAGCATGGCCCTGGGGCCATGACAGACGTGACTGGCTTCCCATTTCACAGGACACTGAGCCCCTGTGCTACCGTCACACAGCGCAGAGACGAGGCTTGGAAACCGGTCTCACGTGCTGCGGGGCCAGCTCTCGCTGCCTCGGGCAGGTAGGCAGTGAGGCCCGAAAGCCAAGTGCGGTCTGGACAGCATATAAAACAAAGCTGTTAAGCAAAGAGCTGGCCTCTGGAACTGGTGGAACTCTGACTCTGGCCCCCCGCGGATGAGTGAGGTCCCTGTGTCTCAGGGGTCCCGCCTTTAAAATGGGGCTCAGAGTGCTGGTGTCCTGGGGTGTGGGTGGGCGCTGAGTCACGTGTGCTGAGCACCAAGACAGTGTGTGGCACGTGACAAGCGCGCAGTGTGGGCTCTGACAGCTGCTGGGAACGTGGGGCCTGGCCTTGGGCTCGCTCGGGCCTGGGGCTCCCCTGGATTCCGGGTGACCTGGGTGCAGTGCTGGTAAATGACATCCCACGGCACCACCTGGCCAGGCTCCCACGCGGCCAGAACATATTGTGAGCTGTGCAAGGTCCCCAAGAGCCAGGTCTGGGCAGATCCCACCCACCTGGCTACACCACGAGGCTCACACGTGGTGTACGTGTCGCTCTCAGCTCTCGTATCCAAAGCAGGCTCCATGCGTCCACCACGCCACGGTCCCGAGAAAGGATTCGAGGAAAGGGCTCATGTCCATGCGGTGCCAGGGACCCTCAGAGGCAGAGGCTCCTCCCACCCAGGCTTGGGCAAGGTCAGGCCTAAGAGCGAAGCCCAGGAGAGCGGCAGACACGGCCCACATCCAGGGCCTCGCGATACTTTCAACGTCGACATCACACCCCATCCCACGATCTTGAAAAGGCTCCCCCGGGTGCGACGGGGGCAGGGGCAGGGGGCAGGACACAGCCCACACAAACGGAGGGACGCGGTCTGAGTGGAAAGGGGTCACTGCTTTAATTAAGGTCAGGACCCACCCCGGGGGGCCCGCCAGCCCCATCCCAAGGCAGAACCACTGGCCCCATGTCAACATGATCATTACAAAAATAAATATGAAAAAAAGCAGCCGCTCTTTAGTGATCGTGGAATTAATCTTGACAGCAATTAAATGTGTTTAAGCATCTGGCATGTCTCCTAAATTGCACCAAAAGAATCTGGAAGCACTTGGTTTGGCCTCAGAGGCAACCCTGAAGGTAGGGCAGGGGGGGCCCGGCCCCAGGCCCGGCTGAGCGCAGTACCCGCCCCGCCCGCAGGTCACATCTCGGAGTCAGCGTACATGCCGTTGATGAGATAGTCCACCTGCGTGTAGTCCTTCTTCCTGTAGCTCTCGTAGGCCTGCAGCGCAAACAGGATCAGGACCGTGATGAAGAGGGTGACCCCCAGCAAGAGCACCGCCAGGAGGAAACTTCTGTTCACTGAGGACAGGGCCAGGGGCTCGCTGGAGACCACCAGGTACCGGCCCTGGGTACTGGGCTGGCACAAGTCTGTGGGTCTGGAGTCCCCGGGGGTCGGCCCCAGGGAAGTAGTACCAGGCGTGGCCACAGGCTCAGCCTGCTCTGGTGTCTGAGCCGTGCCCGGCCCTGCGGCCCCCGGCATGGATGTGGCAGGGCTGGGCCGTGTCGTGGGGGTTGTGGCCTCCACCACGGGGGCTGGGCTGGTGTGAGGTGTGGAGGCTGCCGCTGTGCTGACGGTCGGCTCGGGGGCCTTGGTCGTGGAGCCCACGATCGTAGACTCAGAAGCCGCAGATGGGGAGGTGGGCTCCGGGGTTGTGTTTAAGAGGGTGGGTGTGGGCCTCTGTGCCATGTCATCCACAGTCCAGGGCATTGGCCTTGGCGCCTGGATGGTGGGGCCCCGCGTGGACTCACTGAGTGCTTGAGGACTTGAGGGTGTCAGGCTGGCGGTGGGCCTGGGAGGACCATGTGAGCCTGCGGGGCTGCTGACACTTGTGGGGTTCGTGGCAGTGGGCTGGGCACTTGTGGCCAGTGTGCGTGTGGCGGGCAGCATGGCCGTCGCTGGCCTAGACGATGTGCCGTTGTTGGGTGCCCGCGTGCCAGGGGAGGACAGGGTCCTCCAGGCAGATGCCGGGGCAGGCGGCATGGCCGTCGCTGGCCTGGACGACGTGCCGTTGCCGGGCGCCCGCGTACCAGGTGCGGACGGGGTCCTCCAGGCAGATGTCAGGGCGGGCAGCACGGGAGCTCTGGAGGCGGCTCCGGCCTGGGTCCCTCCAGCCGGCCCAGAAGTGCCCACGTCTGTCCTGTGTGTCGTCCCCGCTGTGATTGCAGGAGAGGTGTGGTCACCTCCCCAAGTCCCTCTGGTCAGCGTGACAGGAGACGGTGTCGCCAGGGTCATTCTCTCAGCTGTTGTGTTCAAGACTCCGGTCGCTGTTTGCATGGATGAGTTTTTCTCCAAATGGTCCCACGTCTGGTTGAGGACTGCGTACCGTTAAGAGTCAGAAAAGGAGAAAGACAAATGATTGTCTTCTCATTAGAGAAGTGGATTACTCAAGTGGATTATTCAGAGCCGGTCTGAGTTTCTGGCCCGTGGGGCTGGCTAGGGAGGACGATGGTGACGTGGGGCCAGGTTTCCCTCTTATCTAACTGCGCACCTCTGGCCTGCAGCCCATCACATGGGTGCTCAGCACTGTGGTTAAAAAACTCCTTTCCTTTCTGAACCCCAAATGCACGGGAAGACTTCAGAGCTTCACCCGTTGATCCAATTCCCAAAATATCGAAGTCTCACATCACAGGTGTGATTCACCATTTAAAAACAAATCTATCCAACACACACTCAGGTTTTCAAAGCAGCTAAATCCTTGCCCAGATATTCACACCGTGCCACAACTCTCGGCTTTATGGAAGGACTTACAGAGAGATTTCTGGGGATGCACAGTGCCTGGCACAGAGAAGCGCAGCTAAATGTGATGTTTGGGTCAACCAACGCCCCAGTAAACAGCGGGCTTACGGAACAAATGAAATTTTGCAGGACCTAGTGAGTAGCCCTCGCAGGGCTCAGAGGCTGGGTCCCACGTCAGCTGGACGGGCCTCCCCAGCCCAGCCCCCAGGGCCCCGGCAGGACCGCCCAGCGGATGCGTGGCTTTCTCACTTACGTGGATGCTCGGATGTGTGCAGGCTTTCGGATAAGGACCAGGAGGAAACCCAAACGAGCACGAGGGCTGTCCACATCTTGCAGGTGGGCCGGGAGCGAGGCTGGGTGGTCCCCGAGGCTCCCAGCCAGCCGTGCCTCAGGCTGCTAAGGGCTCCCTGCTGCTTGGCCGAGGGACCTACAGTCAAGACAGCAGGCGTCTGGTCAGGAACGCGGGGGCAAGGGCTCCCCTGTCACCGGCGAGGGAGGGCTCCAGCGGGCCGCAGGGTGCAAACCCAGCCAGATGTCCCTGGGGCCTGGCATGCGGGAAGGGTGTGCCAGTTCTCAGCCGCGTGTCCGGCGATCGGCCCGGTGCCTGCTTTCATGGGCTTAGAGCACTTCTTGACCCACTTTCACCACGAGTCCCACCATCCCACCCTGGAGTTCAGACTATGAAAGAGCAGCAGAGAGAAGGTATAAAGACTTCCAGTTACCGAGATCACCCAAGTCCTCCTCCTGAACGTCTCCTGCGGCCTGCAGGACCTGTGATGGCTGACCGCATGCGGACATGCCACAAGCAGCCAGCCGCCACCCATCCACCCGTCCAGCACGCCCTGCGCCGAGTGCCCACTCACGTGCCAGGCAGCAGACTCAGGACAGAAAGACGAGAGCCACACGGCTCTCTCCTCCAGAGGGAGGCACAGAAGAGGGGTCACTGCACGCTGCTGCCAGCGCAGAGCGGAGCGTGACTCAGGGTCGGGGAACAGCGAGGGGATGGCGCCTGGGCTGGCTGCGGAGGAGGAGGCGGAGGCTGGCCCTCCATGTGGAGGCCCCAGAGGCAGGTGGGAGGGGACTGGGGCCCCTGAGGGCGACCCCCACAAGCAGTCTTGCCCGCAGGCACCCTAGGCCATCAGCGCGAAGCTCTGGAGTTCCACAGAACATCTTGGAAGGGAGCCTTCAAGTTGCCCTGAAGGAAATGTGCTGACTGACTCCTCGCCTGGCATGATCTAAGTGCTGCTCTCCACGGACCAGCGGCCGGGCTGGCTCCCTGGCCTCCCAGCAGACCCAAGAGTCACCTTCAAGCGTCCCCACCCTGGCCCTGTGCCATCTGCCACTCCACAGCTGCCAGAGAGATTTCTGTAACCCACAAAGCCCACCCTGCCTCTGCTGCTTAAACCCCTACTCTCCCAGGATAATTCCAAAGCTTACTGACCAGGGATTTTGGCAGGAACTAACGCCTGTGGCTGGCAATTTGTCAGGGAAGCGAATACTGAAATGTACCCCTGAATATTCATTGGAAGTACTGATGCTGAAACTGAAGCCCCAACACTTTGGCCACTTGATGCAAAGAGCCAACTCAGTGGAAAAGACCCTGATGCTGAGAAAGATGGAAGGCAAGAGGAGAAGGGGACGACAGAAGATGAGATGGTTGGATGGCATCATCAACTCAATTGATATAAGTTTTAAGCAACCTCCAGGAGATGCTGAAGGACAGGGAAGCCTGGCACGCTGCAGTCCACAGGGTCACAAAGAGTTGGAGACAACTAAGCCACTAAACAGCAATGTTTAGGTAACAGAAGACGCGTTAACACATCTCTGGTCAGTAAGCTGCAGCATGGCGAGGCAGCCTTCCATGTCTGACCCTCGACCCCTCCTGGATGCGCCCACTTCCACCAGACACACGAAAGGCCTGCAGTTCCCCACCCGGCTTAAAGGGGCCCCTTGGGGTGGCTTTCTGCCTCCTGTGAGCAGCGGTGGCGGGGGAGTGGCCCCAGGACTGGAAAAAAATCCCCTCAGAGCACAAACTCTGCTGGAAGGCTGTGCTCTGCCCCCCAACGCCCCCCACCCCCACCCCCATCCCCGGCTTCTAACCAAGTGTCACTAACTTCAGTTTAGCTTCATGGCGCGCTTTCCCGCCGAAACCGTCCCATCATGGTTCCTGGGGTCTCACAGGTGTCAAAAGGTCCCTGGGCCCTACCAACCAGAGTCGCATCTGCTCTCGAGTGCGAAAGGCATCCTTTGTTCCGACAGAAACACGTGGGGGTGGGGTGGGCCGAGAAGAAACAGACCCATGTCACGAGTGAGGACTGAACCAGGGAGGTTTCAGGCACAAAGAGTTCACACACCACCCCCACCCCCACCCGCCCGCGGCTGAAGCAGATGCAGCTGGACTCTCCATAAATAAATGTATTGAAACGGCTCTCTCTTCAGCCAGTCACACCCAGCAAGTGCACTGACAATACCCCCAACACCAAGCCCCATGTGCTTCTCATCTGAACCCTGGATCTCAGGGCTTCCAGAATGCACCCCGGGCCTTAGGGCCTTCCACTGCCCCCTCACTACGAATCTCGAGAGCAGGGACAGCGAGCTTTTTCCTGTGAGCTCGATTGCAAATATTTCAGACTCTGTGGGCCATGCGGTCTGTCTTGGCTCCTCAAGTCTGCAAAAGCAGGCATGGACCCTAGGCAGGTGATAGGTGTGGCTGTGTCCCAATAAAACTGTATTTACAAAGACAGGCAGTGGGTGGGACATGGCCACCCCTGGCTCTGGGACTTCACTGAGCTTCAGCTGACATTCCAGCTAAGGCAGGAGGAACCGATTCAGGGGGCTGAACGGATTTCCTCCTTCCGTCCAGCTCCTCACCCTGGAACAGACGTGGACTACCATTCTTGGTCCAGGGACAACCTCCAGGTGGTCTCTTCCTGGGGGCCCTTCTGCTATGAGAGGCCCCCACCCCCCACATTGCTGAGATTCAGCACCCCAAGGGGCTCCCACAGTCTCGTAGTATCTCAACACGAGGCCTAGAGGGAACCTTCCAGAAACAGAAGATGACCAGAGGACCACATGGTTCCCATGCCCACCTGGGGAGCCCTGTCTAGGGCCACCAGAGAAAGCAGAGGCTCTCACGGCGCAGCGTCACCAGCCATGCATCCCAGTCACTGGATGTCTCGGCCCGCTGATGTTTGCACCTTCTTTTACCCACCCTGACCCTGCAAAGGCCCCACAGGGCCGTTTCTGGGCTCTCTGTCTGGTCACTGAGCAGGTGGCCCTGCCTGCGGGCCTTGGACACTCACGAGAGGCAGCTGCTCAGGGTGCACTCCCAGGCTGGGCCACCTTCCTTGGAGAGCTGAGGGCTTGGCACTGAGGGCTTGCAGGGTGAGGTCTGGCTTTGCGGGAGGCGAGGGCAGCTTTGCAGGGCACTCCCAGGCCATGGCGCGCTCCACGGCGCAGGTGGGGTCCAGGTAGATGCTCCACTCTGGTGAAAGGTGCATCTAGGGTTTGAAAAAGAGCAAGTGCTCCTTAGGAAAAGCAGGCGGTAATGTCCAGTGAGGAGAGAGGCATTTTCCTATGAGCCAACCAAAACTTCAGAGGAGTCCAGGATACAGCTGTAAAGTTATGAACCAGCAGGCATGATTCCGTCATTGGTGAATATCTGATACACACTCAGGAAGAGATGCAAGAAACTCACCACTTTCAAGAGTGGCAGACACAAGAGGTGGTAATGCCTGAGGACCACCACTAGCTGGCTCACAATCACAGACACCCACATGCACATGTGCCAACCAGGGCACTGCGAGGCTCCTACGCAGATATTTTTGTCCCCCCATTCCTTATAGGCAAGACTCCAGACTCCATGACCTTCTCTCAGTTCCCAATGGCCTGCTACTGCTGCCAAGTTGTTTCAGTCGTGTCCGACTCTGTGTGACCCCACAGACGGCAGCCCACCAGGCTCCCCCGTCCCTGGGATTCTCCAGGCAAGAACACTGGAGTGGGTTGCCATTTCCTTCTCCAATGCATGAAAGTGAAAAGTGAAAGTGAAGTGGCTCAGTCGTGTCTGACTCTTCGAGACCCCATGGACTGCAGCCTACCAGGCTCCTCTGTCCATGGGATTTTCCAGGCAAGAGTACTGGAGTGGGGTGCCATTGCCTTCCAGTTGCTAATCACAGGAGGAACAGTGATGAAAACCAAGGCAAGACTAATGGACCTGACAGATTCATCAAGATTAGGAGCGGGCCCACCCTGCATATACCCTAATCTTGTCAGCAACCTCACCCTTTTGAAACTTTGCAGAAGTTACTGCCTTGTTCCTTATCACATCCCCCTGACTGACCGTAACCTCTTCCTACTCACCAGGGAAGGGGGCCCAGTTCTTGAGGCCCTAGCCTACTGTGCCCCGCCTTTGCATGGCAAGGGAAGAAAGCCACTCTTTCTTTCTCCTCCACGACTCTGTCTCCATATCTCTGTTTGGCCTTGGTGCACAGAGTCAAGGTCCTGGCAACACACATGCACAGGCAGTCACACTCAAGCACACAGCTACACATGCACTCAACCCATGTGCACAAGGCAACACAAGCACGCACACTGCCCCATGTGTACACGTGCAATCATACCTGTGCATGTGTGCAACCACACACACAATTACATACACGAGGTGTGCATGCTCACAGAGCATATCTCGAGCTATCTCAGGGAACTCCACAGGTCTCTCAGGAAACCTCTGACGGCTCCCATCACTGCCTCTTGCCCCAGCCAGTGTAGCTGGTGATCACTGCTACAGAGACAGGACTTGGCCTCTGTGCAGAGTCAAGAGCAGACCCTTGTGCCATGATTTCATCCCTCCGGTATGGTACAGCCTCCACCTTCCAATCCCGTATTTTAAATGTCAAAATTCCCCTGTTGGGACCTGTGCTAAATGAAGTTGACTCGCAATGGAAAGTGAAAGTGAAGTAGCTCAGTCGTGTCCAACTCTTTGTGACCCCCATGGACTGCAGCCCACGAGGCACCTCCATCCATGGGAATTTCTAGGCAAGAATACTGGAGTGGGTTGCCATTTCCTTCTCTGGGGGATCTTTCCAATCCAGGGATTGAACCCGGGTCTCCTGCATTGCGGGTAGACACTTTACCGTCTAAGCCACCAGGGAAGCCTGATAGAGAAACCACCACCGAAACTTAATATCTGGTTTCCCCTGCAGAGGTTTTTGGTATTGTTTAGTCGCTCAGTTGTGTCCAACTCTTTGTGACCCCATGGACTACAGCACACTAGGCTTCCCTGTCTTTCACCATCTCCCGGAGTTTGCTCAAACTCATGTCCATTGGGTCAGTGATGCTTTAGTGAGCCTTAAAGGAGGGTCTGGCCAATTATTCTCATTATCTGGTGTAGAATGACTAGGCAGGTCAAGGTCTCAGAAAGAGACCCTTGGAGCAGGAAGGAAATGGTGTTAAGACAGCAGGCCAGGAGCAAAGATAGGAGGTTAGGCTGATGCTGAGAGTTCTCATTTTCAGGGCTCAGTTCCTCACGAGCTGTGCAGGGAAGGGACAGGAGCCAGGCAACACTCCATGAGAAAGGCACCCTCAGACGTGGCCCTGGACGTCAACTTCATCCTCCTTCTCTGGTCCTTGACTTTGTGCTGCCTCTCAACATCTCCCACTTCCGATTTCTGTGCTCTTAATCTTGGCTTGATTTTAAACTTTTTTGAAACTGGGATATACAGGGTGCTGCATGCACGTTACCTGAAATCAGACTCCAAATTGCTTAATTCCTTTTTCTGGCTTACACAGGTTCCTGAGCCCAACACAAGTGTTACCTGCCACAGTCCATCACACTAGTAACTTACTTATCAGCGGCAGCGGCAATGTGACTCCAAGCTGGAGAAACGACAAACACCAAGGAATAGGGATACACACCAAGGAATAGGGATTGCGGAAACAAACACAGGGCAAACCACAGACATCTGTCCTGACACGTCACCTGGCTGAACTTTGGTATCAGAACGCAAGGAACACAGGCATGTGGGCTTGTGTCTTTAGACATTGTCCTGGGTTCCAAAGGATGTGTGTCTGTGGCAGATGGGAACCTGGAGCGCTGGAGAGCATCTTAATTATATTGCTTCCTTCCAGGCTTCTGGAGTTTGGGGTATGATGCTAATTGCTGATCAAGAGCCTAATTTTGCTGGCCACGTGGGTAAATTCCACATTCCTTTGTCCATCAGGCAAGTCTGGCCTATAAGCTGAACATCTGTATTGAAATTTTAGAGATGATTCCTCCGGGGGGGGGGGGCGGGAAACAATATTATTAAAGGCAGATTTCTAAGTAGGTATTTATGTCTTATGGCAAACCATGTGGATGCTGGCTCCTCATACTAGCTTAACAGCTAATGGCAGAGACTAAGCGGCTCCCCAGACTCACGTCGGGGAGGCAGGCAGGTTAAGTGGAAATGCATAAGCCCCTTCCAGGTAGAGAGGGCTTGGGGGAGGCCTGGGTCGCCTGAAAGGGCCAACTCTGTCGTTGAGGGCAACACTTCCTGGGGCCCAGCCTTGGGCCGGGCAGGACCTTTTAAGCTCCCCACCCATCCGGGTGTGTCCCAACTTTCCCTCCTTCACTCCCAAACTGGATAGGCCGCGTCTCTTCTTCTCCGGACCGGGGTCCTCTTAAGGCCCCCTTTTGCCTCCTGCCTCTTGGGCTCCCCCGTCCCCGCTCCTTCCCCCAGCTGACTTCTCCTTCCGATCCTTCCTCTCCTTCCTCACCTCAAATCGTCACCAGTGTGCACTCCGTATCCCCATTCATCTTGTCGCTGCCTCCCTCCTCCGCCCCTCGAGTCCCCCATGCACCCCACCTGCCCCTCTCCGCCCCCAAGCCGGTACAGGCAACAGTGACAACAGCTCCCTGGGACAGCAGGAAGGCCCGCTTACCCGGGCGCGGCAGGCCTTGCGGCGGCCCGGCGGCCCTCGGGCGGGGAGAAAGCGCCCGCGGTCCGGCGCGGGGACGTGGCCGGCAGCGGAGCCGCGGAGCCCGATGCCAAGACCGCTCAGGGCAGCCGCCCCAGCTCGGCCCCGCCCCGCCCGGAGGTGACGTCACGGGAGGGCGTGCCGGGTGGGCGGGGCAGCCTTGGACGACCCCGGAGCCCGATCCCCGAAACGAGTGGGGCTGCCGGAGGCGAGCCGGAAGTGAGGGGCGTGGCCGACCCAAGGCCCCGCCCACCGCGGAGCGGCTCAGGTTACACCTCGAGCGCGGCCGGAAGTGGCTATTTTGGACTGGTATCTGCCGGAAGTGGTGGTTCCTGGGGCTTTGCCACCTGGTCGTGGATACCGCCCTGTCCGGCCGAGGGTCTCGGAGAGGGTCATCTCAGACCTCCCTTGGCGGCGTGGCTGTGCCACGTGCCCGCCCCCATCCCACAGACTTTATCCAGGCCCAAGGGCCAGCGCTGGGACTAAGTAATAGAGATGGCCATCCGTGTGTCTTGAGTGCTTGCACGCGCCAAGCCCTGAGCTTGGTTCAGTGATTTTACTCCGCAGTGAGAAGGAAATGGCAACCCATTCCAGGGTTCTTGCCTGGAGATTCCCAGGGACGGGGGAGCACAGAGTCGGACACGACTGAAGCGACTCAGCAGCAGCAGCAGCAGCAACCCTGTGACATGCTTCACACCCGTTTTACAGACGCTGAAACTGAGGCTCACAGAATGTTCTTTAATTGTGAGCCGTGAATAACAGTGGGGCAGAATGAAGTACAGAATAAAGCTGACGGGACTTGACCTTTATTAGAAATAGGCTTTGAGGGATGAGACAGAGGCTCAAGAGGAATTGGTGGTGGTGGTTTAGTCGCCAAGTCATGTCCGACTCTTGCGACCCCATGGACTGTAGCCTGCTAGGGTCCTCTGTCCATGGGATTTTCCAGGCAGGAATACTGGAGTTAAGTTGCTGTGCCCTCCTCCAGGGGATCTTCCTTACCCAGGGATGGAACCTGGGTCTCCTGCCTTGCAGGCAGATGATTTACCGACTGAGCTATGAAGGAAGAAGTGTCGGATGTATGTATATACTGATGGCTGATGTATGTGTATACTTGGACTTCCCAGGTGGCTCAGATGGTAAAGAATCTGCCTGCAATGCAAGAGACCTGGCTTCAGTCTCTGCATCATGAAGATCCCCTGAAGTAGGAAATGGCAACCCATTCCAGTGTTCTTGCCTGGAAAATCCCACGGACAGAGGAGTCTGGTGGGCTACAGTCCATGGGGTTGCAAAGAGTTAGACACAACTGAATAACTGTCACATGGCTGATGTGTGGTGTTGTGCCTCAGAAACTAACACAACGTTGTAAAGCAATTATCTTCCAATTAAAAAAAATAAATTTTAGAGTTTGGAAAAAAAAAGAAACAGGCTTTGGGAGGGAGGGAGTAGACTGGGAGTTTGGGTTTGGTAGATGGAAACTGTTACATTTAGAATAGATAAACGGGACTGTATCCAATCTCCTGGGATAAACCATAATGGAGAATAATACTTTAAAAAAGAATGCCTGTTTGTATGGGCTTCCCTGGTGCCTGAACGATAAAGAATCCACTTGCCAATGCAGGAGACGTATGTTCGATCCCTGGGTTGGGAAGATCGCCTGGAGGAGGGCATGTCAACCCACTCCAGTATTCTTGCCTGGAGAATCCCATGGACAGAGGAGCCTGGTGGGCTACAGTCCATAGAGTCTCAAAGAGTTGAACATGATTGAGCGACTAAGCACAACACAGAGATACATGGAAAAGCCCTAAATCGTTGACTTGAGATGTCTGGTTTTCTTTACCAGTGATCTTTTGATGTTCCAACTCCCTGGTTTTTGCTGCTGAAACTCCTATATCTCCTGGCTCCTCCCTTACCTCTTCAGGGCAGTATCTCAGAATTTTCTGAGATGCTGTATCCCTGGCTTAAGTCTTCAGTTTTGTCTGCCAAATAAAACATAGTTCTCAACTTGTAGGTTGTATGTTTTTTTCAGTCAGCAGGGCCCTGGGCTGAGAAACTAAATGGGCCACAGAAACCTGGGAGTGTGTGATGACAAGGTCAGCTAGCCAGCTGTGAGCCCTGGGAGCACCAGAAACTCAAGTTAGGGTGGCACCACCCAGTACCCCATGGTTTCAGGTTGTGTAGAACTTACTCTGAAAGACATAGGTTTGCTGAGATGTAGACCAGATGGGAGGATTCATGAAGACAAGCTCCTTTGATTTGTGTTTGCTTTAATTTTCCCAGCTGCTGCTGCTGCTGCTAAGTTGCTTCAGGCATGTCCGACTCTGTGTGATCCCATAGACAGCAGCCCACCAGGCTCCCCTGTCCCTGGGATTCTCCAGGCAAGAACACTGGAGTGGGCTGCCATTTCCTTCTCCAATGCATGAAAGTGAAAAGTGAAAGTGAAGTGGCTCAGTCGTGTCTGACTCTTCGAGACCCCATGGACTGCAGCCTACCAGGCTCCTCCACGCATGGGATTTTCCAGGCAAGAGTACTGGAGTGGGGTGCCATTGCCTTCTCTGAATTTTCCCAACTAGCTCCAATCTAACATGAAAAGTGCAGCATCTCCGTTCAATTCACAAGTGAAAATACACTCAAGCAACCAGTTATAGTTCTGTGCTCGCCTTCCTCAAAGCCAGCTTCTGTGATCCTGTGTTTCATTTCCTCTTTGCCAAAACTGGAACAGTTTTTACCACTAGGGCTGAAATTACAAAGATAAGACACAAGCTTCCTTCTTAAGGAGCTCATGGTCTAGAGCAGGGTCTGCTGACTCTCTGTCTACTTTTATAATTTTATTTATTTATTTATTTTTAGCTGTGCTGGGTCTTTGTGGCAGCGAGGACTTTTCCCTAGTTGCAGCAAGCAGGGACTACTGTCTAGTTGTGGCGTGCAGGCTTCTCATCTCAGTGGCCTCCTCTATTGTGGAGCACAGGCTTTAGGGCACACGGGCTTCAGTAGTTGCTGCACGTGGGCTCAGCAGCTGTGCTTCTTGGACTCTAGAGCACAAGCTCAATAGTTATAGTGCATGGGCTTAGCCACTCTGCTGCTTGGAGGCAGGTGGGATCTTCTCGGATCAGGAACTGAACCCGTGTATCCTGCGTTGGCAGTCAGGTTCTTTAGCACTGAGCCACTAGGGAAGCCCAGTGTTTGCTTTCGTAATAGACTTTAATTGGAATATCATTACACCACTTTGTTATGTATTATCTGGCTGCTTTTGCACTGCAAGGGCAGAGTTGAGTTGTTGCTGTAGAGACTGTATGGCCTACCAAAACCTAACATATTTACTGCCTGGCCCTTCAGAATATGCTTGCAAACCCCCAGTCTAGAATGTTGCAAGGAAATGGATTCAGACAGCAGTGGAAATACCTTGTTGAGGTGGTCCAGAATATAGGGAAACTCATTCTCTCATAGGGGAATTTGGCAACTTTCAGTGGATTGGGGCCACCTGGCACCTTGGGTCCACTGAGCACAGCTCTGGGAACAGTGTGACTGCTTGTGCAGAGTATTATGAGCAATAAGGCAGGCCAGGCGAGCTGACTCTGATGGCAGCAGAGGAATTAAAGACAGAGAAGGAAGGATAAGCTTAAATCCTCACGCTGTGACTCAGGGCACAGATGCCCTCGGGTTCTTTCTATGCAGAAATGGCTAAATAACAAACTCAGCTTGGTCCTTTTAGCTGTTGATTTATAATGTCATTTGAATGTAAGACCATGTGAGACCCCCCCACGTACATGTTAGGGCCAGAGCACTGCCAGGCTTTAAATCCTGACTGCTTTACTTTTTAGCTGAGTGACAGTGGGCAAGCGGCTTAGCCACTCTGTGCCTCAGTTTATCCTACAGTCGATTCTCATGACTTGTGGTTGTTATGCTTAATAGAGTTGCCGTGAGTGCGGACTTAGTGAATGCTGAACCATTGCTCCTAAGGAAGAAAACAAGACCAATACTTCCCCTCACGCTCTACACTTCACAGCTTTTTTTACACTCCAAACACAAAATTGAGGACATTGAAATTGTGAGAATTTTTAGAATAATAATAGATCATTCATGAGGATAGGAATATAATTATATACACATTATTGGATTGATCCTGTTGACCTGTCAGTTGCAATGTTCAGAAATATTAATTTGCTTTTCAGATATTTACTATGGATAGCTGGAAAATTTTTTTTAGAGATTACAAAAGCAGTTTGCTACAGATTTACACTGACATTTTCAATTTTTAAAAAGCACATTTTAAATTTCAACACATCACTAATTTAGCAAAATTATTCAAAGGTATCTTGTATAGTTTAAAAATCTTTTTATTGAGGATTATTATACATACAGAAAAGAATATGTACAGATTTATAGCTTGATGAATTTTTACTAAGAGCCCCTGTGTAGCCACTCAGATAAGAAAGTCAGTACCAGCACCCTAGGGATCCCCTTGTCCTCCTTCCCAGTCCCTCCAAAACTACCAAGTATCTGCAAAGATTCAGAGCAATTTGAACTCTTACACATTGCTGATGGGAATGCAAAATGGTAGAGCCTTTTGAAAACAGTTTGACAGTCTCTCATAAAGTTAAATATACACTTACTATATGACCCAGCAATCCCACTCACCTTGGGTATTCACCCAAGGGAAATGAAAACATATGTTCACACAAAGACCTGTATGAAAAAGTCTACAGCAACTTTATTCATAATTGCCAAAGGCTGGAAACACCCAAATGAGTCAGTGGGTGAAGGACAGACCAAGTGTGGTATGTCTGTACCGTGGACGCCTGCATGCACCCGCACGGATGAGTCTCAGAAGCACGTGCTAACAGAAAGAAACCAGATGCAGGAGGCTACAGTATGAGCCCATTCACATCATTTTCATGAAAAGACCGAAGCATGGAGACAGAAGCCAGAGGTCACCAGGGCATGGGATGAGGAAAAGGACTGGTTTGGGGACACCAAATATGCACGTTGCCCAGCTAAAGTTGCTGAAACTGACTGCCCCAGCAAAAGAACATGAGGGAACTTCTTGATGGCAATATTCTATATCTTGCTTATGGTGATGGTTACGCAACTATACACATTTGTCCCAACTCATGGAATTGTGAATTTTACTGAATGTAAATTCTGCCTCAATGAATTTCACTAAAACACTAAACCCGGGGTTGTAAAGAAGGGTGAAAGTGAAAACAGGATTGTGATGATAGTTATGAGTGTGTGTATATGTGTGTGCGTGTGGTAAGTGGAAACAAACATAAAATGAATGCATTTGGTCGTATGTAAATCCAATAAAATTGATTTTTTTGCAAAGTTTTACTGGGGCTAAAGAGACCCACTTCCTTGGGAATTCACTGGCTATTTAGTGGTTAAGACTCTGCACTTCCACCGCAGGGCTTCCATCCCAGGATCCCTGGTCGGGCTGGGAACTAAGATCCTGCATGCCTTGCAGCAGAGCAAAACAAACAAAAAGAGACACACTTCCTAGTTACACAAAGTTCAACACACCAGGAAGATGTATAATTCCTAATCTTCGAAATTGGAATAGCCCCAATTACAAGACCTCAAAATATGTAGAGCAAAACTGGCAGAGAAGAAACAGAAAAATTCCCAACATAGGGAGAGATTTTAATATGCTTCTTTTCGTAGTGTATACAACAAGCAGAACTTGCCTCGCACCCAGCCCAAAAAAACCCAGTAAGATTGTTAAAGACTTTGATGACATTGCTAAGAAATCCTGGCTTCATGAACATGCGTAGATCATTCCATCTAGTAACCGAATAATTGCTAGCTTAATTGCATGTCCTGGGGAAGAGGATTAAGGGTGTGCTTATCAAATCTGCAGATAACACTAGCGTTTCAACTTTTGGCCCCTGGGTTGATCCCGCAGGGCCACCTTGTCCAGGGCTCTGTGGAGAGCATCAGCACAGAGAAATGTCTGGTGACCAACCCTGGGGACCGCAGCAGCAGACACAGCCAGTCTGAGGGGCTGTCACACGCATCACTTTCAGCAGCAGCGGCGGAGTCAGCTGTCCCTTCACCGAAAAGAGTAGTGGTGCAGCCAGAGGTGTTCATGTTCCAGGGAATCAGGAAACAGGGCTCAGAGTCCAAGAAATGGAAAATGGGAGGTGGAGGGACTTTGTGACAGAGCAGGAACTCTGGTCTGAGATGGTTGTTTAAAAAAGAATGGTTTTAAATGTTTATCTCCTACTTACACCAAGAACGTGTCTTGTATATCGTGATTACCAGAATTCTGAAGAGAGAGGAAAAAAATCTCGATGAGGAATTCTATGTGGTCATCACAAGCATGTATTCACTAGGTATGATGTGGGTTAGGGGGAAGTGATAGGAATTTATATTACAAATTTATCTTTTAATTTTTAGTTTTTTATTTGGCCCTGAAGGCATATGGGATTTCAGTTCCCCAACCAGGAATCAAACCCGTGTCCCCTGCGTTGGAAGCACAGAGTCTTAACCACTGGACTGCCAGGGAAGTCGCTAGTTTTTAAAAGGGTTAATGTAGCTGCATTAAATGGAGAAGGCAATGGCACCCCACTCCAGTACTCTTGCCTGGAAAATCCCATGGACAGAGGAGCCTGGAAGGCTGCAGTCCATGGGGTCGCAAAGAGTCGGACACGACTGAGCGACTTCACTTTCACTTTTCACTTTCATGCATTGGAGAAGGAAATGGCTACCCACTCCAGTGTTCTTGCCTGGAGAATCCCAGGGATGGGGGAGCCTGGTGGGCTGCCATCTCTGGGGTCACACAGAGTCGGACACGACTGAAGTGACTTAGCAGCAGCAGCAGCAGCAGCTGCTGCATTAAAAATTCAGTTAACTACAAATAGAAGAATATTGACTTGATATGATAAAGAATAATTATTTCAGATTGATATCCTACATCACATGCTGTGCACGTGTGCTAAGTTGCTTCAGTCGTGTCCAACTCTTTGCGACCCTATGGACTGTACTCCACCAGGTTCCTTGTCCATGGGGGTTCTCCAGGCAGGAATACTGAGTGGGTTGCCATGCCCTTCTCCAGGTGATCTTCCTGATTTAAGAACTGAACCCAAGGTCCTTACTTTTCCTGCATTGGCAGGCAGGTTCTTTGCCACTAGCTCCACCTAGGAAACCCCATCCTACATCGTACATAGTGATTTTTTAAAAATTAGAGCTGTTCCTAGAGGGATCACGGATGAGGTCTTAATGAACATTATTCTAGTCAAAGGAATGAGAGAAGAGCAATGAATAGAGTGTATTTTTTATTTATTTTTTTTAAATTTTTTTTTAGAGTGTATTTTTTAAAGACAAATTTTCATTATTTGCATAAGGTATGATCAATTACCTAGAATGTCTCAGAGAGTCACCTTAAAGTCAACTAAAATGTATAAGTTAATAATTTGCCCCAATGCAAAATAAGTTTATGTCAGTAGATTTCTTGTATACCAACCATGAGAAACAGGATTTCCCTGCAGTCCTGTGGTTAAGACTCTGTGTTTCCATTGCACGGGACTCAGGTTCAATCCCTGCTCTGGGAATTAAAATCCCGATGTGGCATGGTGCCATCAAAAATTTTTAAAAAGCTTTAAAAATGTCAGTTACTCTGGTGACAAAAATATAAAATAGCCAGCGATACATTAGTGAAAAATATTCCGGACTGTCAAGTTTTAGGATATTCTTTCTATGGAGGAGTCAAAATATACTTGAGGACTTCCCTGGTGGCACAGTGGATTGGAATCCATCCGTCTGCCAGTGCAGAGGACATGGGTTCGATCCCTGGTCCAGGAAGATCCCACATACCTCGGAGCAACTAAGTCTGTGCTCCACAACCACTGCTCTAGAGCCTGAACTCTGCAAAAGAGAAGCCGCTGCAAGGAGAAGCGTGCACCCCCAAACCAGAGCGCACCCCCTGCCCTCGGCAGCTGGACAAAGTTCATGCGGCAGAAACCACCTGCGCAACTGAAAATAAATATGTGAATAAATGTTATTTTAAAAATTAAAATAGACTTGAAAAAATGGAGAGGTATATCATGTTGATGGGAAAGTAAACCCTTGTAGAGAAGTATATTTCCCCCAATTAATTTATAGTTCTGTTGTTCAGTCTGACCCTTCGCCCCCATGGGCTGCAGCATGCCAGGCTTCCCTGTCCTTCACTATCTCCTGGAGTCTGCTCAAACTCATGTCCACTGCGTTAGTGACGCCACGCAACCATCTCATCCTCTATCACCGCTTCTCCTCCTTCACCCTCAATCTTTCCCAGCCTCAAATTTATGGTTTTGATACAATTCTAATCGAAACCTCATTTTGAATTATTTTGGAACTTGAGAAAATAATTCTAACGTTCATCTGTAGCACTAAATGGTAAAAATAGCAAAGAAGCTATAATGCCTTTCTGTATTTTGCAAAATTTCTGTAAAATGTGTATTATTTTTATAGTAAAGAAAGTCTTCCATTTTAGCAACCACAAAAGACAACTTAATCCCAGGACACATTTAAAAATAGTATAACATGTAATCACCGAGATGCAAACCTTTCTCTATTCTCTGAATCTGTTCATTCCTTATTAGATTATTGTTAGACGTTCAAGTTAATGGCCTGACAAAGGAACGGAAAAATAGTTCTTTGAGAAGGTTTGATATGATTTGATACTGTTTTGCTTAGAGGAAAAAACAAAGAAACCAATCAGTTACAGTCTTGCAGAACCTGAATGATTTTTCCAAGAATTATGTTGATCAGCTATCAGTATAACAGAGCAAATGAGCAACAAAACTCACTCATTTGAACAGTAGTGTACTTGGGAAATGAAGAAAGGCTGCTTTCTGGGTTTGAGATTTTCACCACAAACCCTATTATCATCTGTGTTCCGTGCAGTCATCTGTTTATTTCCAGCCAAATGGATCAAAATGTCCAGGTACATCTGAGGAATTTGAAATACTAAACCTCACCCAGTGTTCCCAATTATAACCCGTCACAAGGGCATCACAGGGAAGCCCAAGTAAGACCCCAGAGGGAAATAACCTCACTCTGCCTCTCCTTTAAATTTCTGATTTAAGTTTTGCTGCAGCACTTACGGTTTCACAGACCATTTACATACACACACGCACACATCCACACACATACAAACACTTCTTTCCTCAAGCTTTTTGTCTTCTGGGGATTTCATGCGTTTGGGAGATGTCTGATTGTCGTAAAAGCTGGTTTAGAATTTCCATTGCATGTTTTCAGAAAGGCAACCTGAAAGAAGCTCTAGGGAAAACTTTTCCATGTCTCAAAAATTACTCGAGGAGGTGCTTCTCTGCCTCCGCTCAGAGTCTAAGCCATCCTCTACTGCTCCTGGGCACCGCCTTCTCCCAACCCCCACATGCCACCTCTGATGGCACCAGACCACGGTCTTCCCCACCCCTACTTTGGTGTCATCAGGCAGACTCCATCCTTTGCATGCTCCTTTGTCCCCATCCCAGGAGCCTTCGTGGAGGTCAAGTTCCAACTGGTCTCTGCGTTTAAGGGAACCAAATCTAAGCTGAAGGTACCAGAGGGCAAAGAGGACAGAAGAACCAATTTCAGCTTTTCCTCACCACAAGGTGTTTGTGGCAAGGTGGCTAACGTGGGTCAGCATCAAGGTTCACGTCTTCCTGGGAACCAAGAGGAAGCCTTTCAAAACTAGATGGGAAAGGCATTTTTTCCCCTCGTCAGTCCAACTTCGGAGACATTCTATTAAATGGCAGGTACCCTTCCACCCAAAACAACAATGAAGTATTCAGTGTGCTAACAACATAGCTTAAAAAAAAGTAAGCCAAAATTCTGCATTTTTATAAAGCTTGATAAAAAAAAACAGTATCTCAAGCTGGACAGTCACCAGAAGGACCCAGTTATCAGAAACGCACACACTTCAGTGGGCACGTGCAGCATCTCCCGGGCTCTGTGCCTAGCCCGTCCCAGCATCTCCACTTTCTGCAGGGTTAGTTCCACACTTGCCAGCATCAGTTTGCCTGTCCTTTTCCCTTTGGGCACCTTCTCCCCCTTCTTTGCAGGGGGCCTTTTGAGGCTTGGGCTCTGGCACCGGAGGGACAGGTTTAAGACACAACCTTGTAGGTCTTCGCTACAGTTGGTCCTTCACCTCGAATTTATCTCCTTTAACATCCCCTTCAGCCTTTCTCTCCAGCATGGTGGCAATGGAGGCAGGACGTAGGCGCTGGACATGGGCTGCCGTGGCCCAACGGCTTTGGTGGGCCCATGGGTTATTCTTGCTTCTTCTTCATACTGCTCCTCTCCTTCACTCTCGTTTTTGGACATGTGTATGTGTGTGTGCGTTTAGTATGTTAAAGTTCTTATTGAATTTGTCACAATACTGCTTCTGTTTTCTGGGAGTTTTGGGGGTTTTTTTTGGCCACACAGCATGTGAAATTTTAGTTCCCCAACCAGAGATCAAAAACACATTCCCTGCATTGGAAGGCAAACTCTTAACCACTTGGAATGCCAGCTAAGTCCCTCTCCTTCACTCTTGAAACGTGTTTTCCTTAGGCATAATACTCAAGAACGACAGTTATTTTCTCTTTGCACTCTGAGGACATCTTTCCCTGCTCTCTTCTTTCCACTGAAGCTACTGCCATGTCAGGAAGATGTTACTGCCGGTCTTACTGCTCCTCTTCGAAAGGCCATGAGCCTTTTCTTCTTGCAGCTTTTAGGAATGTTCTCACTGTTTTTGACTGTATGCTGTGTCTCAGAGTGAATTTCTTTTTCTTGTTCTGCAGTTCCTTGGCCTGCCTCCTCTGATTCACAATGGCGAAGCAGGACAAGCAAATTGCAGTGAAGAGTTCAATGAACGATAGATACCCAGGAGCTGGTGGCCCACCATAGTGACGCAATCCTGCTAGGCAGGCCATGTGAGGTCCTTCTGCCCTTGGCCAGATCCTGATTTTGCTCTAAAGGAGGAGCCCCTTGTATAGGATCTCTTTCGAGTGACTGAATACACAAACAGACAATGAGCAAACCATATATGAAAATAAATCTCTGACCCGCAATCTGCATGAGCTGTCCAGAAAACCAATGCCTTTATCCATGATAGACACCCTAGGAAGTCAGACTGTTGTCAGGCTCACAAGAAACCACATTCTTATCTCCAGCAACAATGCAGGAAGCAAAACAATCACTTTTGTAACCATCAGCCCAATATGGCCAGGACCTGATGATGAACAGCCAGCTTCCCAAATTTTTGTCCCTGTTTCCAATTTAGGACCAATGAGAGAAAGTCAAATATGCCCCCCTAACTGATCACATGGGCTACCCCACTTTTGATGAACCCACTTCCAGCTCCCCAGGTCAACAGTCTCCAGCCAGGGCACACCTGATGGGTCTCCCCCACACCCATGAAGCTTCCCCACTCCTCTGTCTGCCTTTGAGTATCTGCCAGGCAGAAATGACGGTGACTGACCCCTTTGCTACACCCAGCTGTGAATCAGTAGCCTCTGCTTGCTCTCCTTTGGGAGTTCCTTGTTTATTTCTTCATGTTCCATTCACCTCTGACCACAACAGAAGCAACCCTCCTTGGGAGTGGCAGAATCTTCCCACACCCTTGCTCGCACCTGAGTAAAGACGGCCCTGCCTGCACACCTGTGTGGAGGGCCTAGCTCGCTGAATGCCTTCCTGCACTCTAGAACAAAGAAGCCTTCATCTTCCACTACCTGTGGGTTTTCTTCTGGCCAAGAGACACATCTGCAGGCCATGTTTTCTGGAAGTCAGACTCAGATGCTGGATTTGTGCGCAGGTGGTTGACTGAGGGTTCCTGGGATCAGCACGTATGGGGAAGTGGAGGGGGCAAAGCCGGACAAAGGAGGAAGCTGAAATGAGATGCAGTCACAGCAAGGCCTCAGCTGATTTTACAGGGAACTGGGTGACCTGTTGTTGACCTTGGCTGCCCCAGGAAGGGGTCACGACCCTGAAGAGGCAGCTTTCATTGTCCAGGAGAGGAAGTCCCTGGAGAGTGACCAGCTGCCCACACTCTAAGCAGGGGTAGGGGTGGGGGTGCTTACGTCCCCGAGGAGGGGTGTGGGGATCTGACCAGCCTGGCGGTGTCCACCACAGAATCCCAGAGCCCAGCCGATCCAGAAGCCAAAGGAGCTGTATGTTCGCATCAGCAGAGAAAACAGCCTCCACGGAGTGAGAGGAGGTCCCTGCCGAGTCAGAACTCAAGAGGCTTTGAAAGAGAATAAGGGGTACCTAAAGGAGGTACAGAGAGACGAAGACAGCCCCCTGAAATGAAAAAGACATAGCTTCCAAAATGGAAAGTTCAGGGACCTCCCTGCAGGTCCAGGGGTTAAGAATCGGCCTTGCGTCGCAGGGGATGCGAATTCAATCCCTGGACTGGGAACTAAGATCCCACCTGGGACTACAGGGCGACCAGAGAACTAGAGGTGTCTTCACAACTAGAGAAGCCTGTGTGCCCCAACAAAGACGCAGCGCAGCCCAGTAGGGAAACCGAGAAGTTCGAAAGAGGAAGCGAAAAAAAAGAGAAAGTCCCTTCTGAGAACCTTCTGGAAGATCAGGTGATAAAACTGACAATGTAGCACGAGATGACTGTGGACGTGGAAATCCAGACAAGAGACAGGAGATCCGGCAGATGGGTCCAGAGGCCTGAGCCCTGACAACCGGACCTCCAGAGAAGAGAGGGAGGAGGGCTCACGCTCGTCGCTTCAGATGTGTCCGGCTCTTTGACCCCACGGACTGTAGCCCGCCAGGCTCCTCTGTCCATGGGATTCTCCAGGCAAGAGTACTGGAGTGGGTAGCCATTCCCTTCTCCAGGGGAGCTTCCTGACCCAGGGATAGAACGCAGGTCACCAGCATTGGAAGCAGATTCTTTACCGTCTGAGCCACCAGGGAAGCCCTCTTTTCCCTTATAGGTTGTTGCACAATATGGGGTATGGTTCCCTGTGGTATACACTACGTGCTTGTTGGTTATCTGTTTGATATATAGTAGTGTGTATATCCCCCACTCCAGTGTTCTTGCCTGGAGAATCCTAGGGACGCGGGAGCCTGGTGGGCTGCCGTCTCTGGGGTTGCACAGAGTCGGACACACCTGAACCGACTTAGCAGCAGCAGCAGCAGCAGCAGCAGCAGCATGCCACGCAGGTGGAAGCGTGGAGTCAACCACTGGAGCCCAGGGAAGTCCGTTACCTAAGCTTTGGGCCTACATTGCTTCCTCCTCCCACAGATGCGACGTTTCCATTATTTTGTGCAGTAATTTGTTTCCATTTAATCCAGCGCCTTCCATTTCCTTTGGTCACAGTTTCCTCTTGTGACGCAGACCTTGCTTCCTCCTGAAGAACTTGGTCAAGCCACTTCTCCACCTGAGGGCTTACTGGTCACCTCTCTTAGTTCTGTCTGCAAAAAGTCTTCCTTTGGCCCTTGTTCTTGAAGATCGCTCTCCTGGCTTTGCTGGATTCCTGGCTTCCCCTCCAAGGCTGTTCTCTGCTGTGTCCGGTCTTCTGGCATTCTGTCATTTTCTCCGGCTGGTTTTAAGCGTTTCCTTTTCGTTCTGCTGCTTTCCTGATCTGACAGTTACTAATTTGCTGCCTGCCAGCCCCAACCCTCACCCCCCGTTGCCTGCTCTGCATAAAGGGGCTGGGGGTGCTGCAGGGACAGTGGGAGGGGGCTGGGGCCGGCACAACTCAGCGGCCTTCTCCCAGGGACCCACTTTGAGGGGCCTCTGTCTCAGCCCTGGGGTTGTAGCTCTTCCTTTATGTACTATTCCAGCATTTCTTTTCTAAAAAATATTTGTTTATTTACTGATTTATTTATTTGGCTGCACCAGGTCTAAGCCGTGGCATGCGAACTCTTCTTTGTGCACGTGGGATCTAGTTTCCCAACTGGGGATCGAATCCAGGCCCCCCCTGCATTGGGAGCGCAGAGTCTTAGCCACCAGACCACCAGGGAAGTCCTGCCTTTCCTGCCTTCTTTAAAGCTGTCTTTATCTCTTTTACCAACCCCCCCACCCCCCAATGACTCCAATCCCCTGCTATGGTTAGCAACTCTTCAGAATAAACTTTCCCTATCCACTAACTATGTGATTTCTGTCTCCAGATTGGACTGAACCAGACCCCTCTGATGTGTCTATATGTGGATTTCTTTCCTTTTTTTCTTTTTAAAATCTTGCTTGGGATTCACTGGGCTTTTTGAGTCCAAAGATTTAATCAGGTCAGTTCAGTTCAGTCGCTCAGTCGTGTCCAGCTCTTTGCGAGCCCATGGACTGCAGCACGCCAGGCCTCCCTGTCCATCACCAACTCCCAGAGTTTATCCAAACTC
The DNA here is from genome assembly GCF_023091745.1 of Budorcas taxicolor. Classification (NCBI taxonomy): domain Eukaryota; kingdom Metazoa; phylum Chordata; class Mammalia; order Artiodactyla; family Bovidae; genus Budorcas; species Budorcas taxicolor. The sequence continues at coordinate 46,483,419 of NC_068934.1, forward strand.
ATGTCCATTGAATCCGTGATGCCATCCAACCATCTCATCCTCTGTCATCCCCTTCTCCTCCTGCCCTCAATCTTTCCCAGCATCAGGGTCTTCTCAAATGAGTCAGCTCTTCGCATCAGATGGCCAAAGTGTTGGAGTTTCAGCTTCAACATTAGTCCTTCCAATGAACACCCAGGACTGATCTCCTTTAGGATGGACTGGTTGGATCTCCTTGCAGTCCAAGGGACTCTCAAGAGTCTTCTCCAACACCACAGTTCAAAAGCATCACTTCTTTGGCACTCAGCTTTCTTTATAGTCCAACTCTCACATCCATACATGACTACTGGAAAAACCATAGCTTTGACTAGATGGGCCTTTGTTGGCAAAGTAATGTCTTTGCTTTTTAATATGTTGTCTAGGTTGGTCATAGCTTTCTTTCCAAGGAGTAAACATCTTTTAATTTCATGGTTGCAATCACCATCTGCAGTGATTTTTGAGCCCCCCAAAATAAAGTGAGCCACTGTTTCCACTGTTTCCCCATCTATTTGCCATGAAGTGACAGGACCAGATGCCATGATCTTAGTTTTCTGAATGTTGAGCTTTAAGCCAACTTTTTCACTCTCCTCTTTTGGAGAAGGCAATGGCACCCCACTCCAGTACTCTTGCCTGGAAAATCCCATGGACAGAGGAGCCTGGTGGGCTACAGTCCATGGAGTTGCTAAGAGTTAGACACGACTGAGAAACTTCACTTTCACTTTTCACTTTCATGCATTGGAGAAGGAAATGGCAACCCACTCCAGTGTTCTTGCCTGGAGAATCCCAGGGATGGGGGAGCCTGGTGGGCTGCCGTCTATGGGGTCGCACAGAGTCGGACACGACTGAAGTGACTTAGTAGCAGTAGCAGCTTGCTTTATAACCTCTGTAAAACTTTCAACGATGATGACATTGACTATCACCTCTCCCCACTCTGATTTTTCCTTCTATAACATCAATTTTGTCTATTAGATCTTCTCTGTCCATATTCTATGTGTCAACACCGAAAAGAAAAAAAAAACCTTTATTGTATTCCCACATCTAGTGTACAACAGGGTTTTTTTTTTTTTTTTTTTTTATTCACCAAGCTGTGCACCCATCACCATGCTGTTAGAACATTTTCATCACCCTCTCCCACTAGCAAGCTCCACGCTCATCAGCAGTCATGTCCCTCCTCCCACCCCCCTTCCTGGTGAGCACACACCCACCGTCTGTCTCTACGAATCTGCCTCTTTCGGACATTTCAAGTAAACGGAATCGTACAACACGTGGCCTTTGGTGCCTGACTTCTTTCACTTTTCCCAGTGCTCTCAGAGTTTTCATCATGTATTGGTACTTCTTTTCTCTTTGGGGGTAAATACCATTCCATTGTATAGACATACCACATTTTGCTCATCCACTGATGGGCGTTCGCGTTGTTCCCACTGTTTAGCTCTTCGGAATAACGATGCTGTGACTATTCAGTGCAAGTTTTTGTGCGGATTTACGCCTTCGTTTCTCCTGAGTGAATGTCTAGAAGTGCAGTTGCTGGGTCACGTGGGAAAGCCACGTTTAACCTTCTGAGAACCTTTCAGACTGTTTCTAAAGTGGCTGCACGGGTTCCCATTCCCCAGGGACACGACTCTCCTCTCTGATTTCTCCATCTCTCTGAGCCCCTCTGCGGAGTTCTGTGCATCCCTCTCCAGCACACTCTCGTGTCTCCTCTGGTGTTTAACCTGCTCATTGAGTTTCTGATTTCAATCGTAATTTTTATTCCTGGAATTGCTTTTCAGTCGTTTTCTGCAACTCTGATGTTTTCTCTCTTCGCTGTCATGCTTTGAATGAACTCTTTCATCTCTTCAAATGTCTGAGGAAGACTTCACACCGACAGCTGGTGAGTGTCGCTTTTATGGCCCGGGGCTGCCCAGTCCGCCCTTTCGCCCGCGGTGGTTCATTCCCTGCCCCTAGAGAAGCTTATGGCTTTGTTACTGGGGATTCTGAGGGCTGGGTCTGACGTGCACTTTCTCTAGAGTTGCCTCTGCTTTGCCAGGCTCTGGAGGCTCCACCACCAACTGGGCCCACTTTATTTATTTTTAATTCAATTTTTATTTATTTATTTTTAGCACCCAAAACACTTTGTATTGGAGTATTTTAACAATATTGTGATAGCTTCAGGTGAACACGGAAGAAACTCAGCCTAACATACACCTGGATTGGTTCTCCTCCCAAAGCCTTTCCCATCCAGGCTGGCACATAACACTGAGCAGAGTTCTGTGTGCTATACAGCACATCCTTGTGGGTTATCCGTTTCAAATATAGTAGCGTGTACATGACCTTCCCAAAGCCCTTAATTATCTCCCCTGCCCCCAGCAACCATGAGTTCATTTTCTGAGTCTATGAGTCTCTTTCTGTTCTGTAAGCAAGCTCACCTGCATCATTTCTTTTCAGCTGTCACATGGAAGGGCTGTCAAATATTTCTCCTCTGTCTGGCTTACTTCACCCAGTAGGACGCTTTCTAGGTCCCTCCATGTTGCTGAGAATGGTAACTGGGTCGACTTTAGATCACATCCTCAGGGTGAGTCTTGATGTGCAATCTGGCTTGAGACACTCATGGGGGACTTTTCTCTTCCTTTTAACTGTTTCTGTTCTACTCAGAGCCAAGGCCAACATGGGGACATCTCCCCTCTCCCACCTGCAGAACTCAGTGGGTGGATTTTTACTGTTGTTTACCCACTGGGAAGGTCCTTTTTTGGAGGGTTCTCAGATTTTCAGGAGTTTCTGATCTGACTGACCTTCCTCTTTACTCAGGGAGGTTCCTGGAAGTGGAGACACCCCCAGCAAAAGGCCACCTGCAGACTGCCCTGATATTCATTATGTTTTAATATATATATTAAAAATAAATTTTAATGGAGAATTTCAAATATATACACACATACAAAGAATAGTATAGTGATCCCAACAAACTCATCACGTGTCATTAACCTCTGGCCAGTCTCAAAGCTCATTCACCTTCTGTGTGGTTCAGAAGCAAATTTTAGAAATCATACTATTTCATCTGAAAGTTCTTCAGTATACATTTCCGAGCGATAAGAACTCTTTTCAAAATAAAGCCACAATATATGTATTCACACCTACAATTTTAAACAACAATTTCTTAATACCGTCAGTGTTTGATTTTCTGCTATAATCAGTGTTCGAATAGTCAGTTGCCACAAAGCTATGAGATGGCTTTCTTGTTGCAGCTGCTTTCTTATTATTTCTGGCCTTAATGAAACCCCCTCCTTTCCCACCAACTTTGCCATACATTAAAAAACGTTTACTTAGTATTGCTTCCTGTATTTGTATGTGTTTGTAACAAATGGAGTCTCGGGATATCTAGTCTGTGGTTGATTGCTGTTGAGTTGCTCAGTTGTGTCCGATTCTGCAACCCCATGGACTGCAGCGCAGGCCTCACTGTCCTTCACCATCTCCTGGAGTTTGCTCAAACTCATGTCCATTGAGTCGGTGATGCCATCCAACCATCTCGTCCTCTGCCGCCCCCTTGTCTTCCTGCCTTCAATCTTCTCCATCATCAGGGCCTTTTCTAATGAGACGGCTCTTCCCAGCGGGTGGCCAAAGTATTGGAGCTTCAGCTTCAGCATTAGTCCTTCCAATGAATATTCAGAATTGATTTTCTTTAGGATTGATTGGTTTGATCTCCTTACAATCCAAGAGACTCTCAAGAGTCTTCTCCAACACCACAGTTCAAAAGCATCAGTTCTTCGGTGTTCAGCCTTTTTTATGGTCCAACTCTCAGATCCATACATGACTACTGAAAAAACCATAGCCTTGACTAGACGGACCTTTGTTGGCAAATTAATGTCTCTGCTTTTTAATATGCTGTCTAGGTTGGTCATAACATTTCTTCCAAGAAGCAAGTGTCTTTTAATTTCAGGGCTGCAGTCACCATCTGCACTGATTTTGGAGCCCAAGAAAATAAAATCTGTCACTGTTTCCACTGTTTCCCCGTCTATCTGCCATGAAGCAGTGGAATCAGATGCCATGATCCTAGCTTTTTGAATGTTGAGTTTTAAGCCAGCTTTTCGACTCTCCTCTTTCACCTTCATTAAAAAGCTCTTTAGTTCCTCTTTGCTTTCTGCCATAAGGGTGGTGTCATCTGCACATCTGAGGTTATTGATATTTCTCCCAGCAATTTTGATTCCAGCTTATGCTTCATACAACCTGGCATTTTGCATGATGTACTTTGCATATAAGCTAAATAATCAGGGTGACACTATACAGCCTTGACGAACTCCTTTCCCAGTTTGGAACCAGTCTGTGGTTCCATGTCTGGTTCTAACTGTCGCTTCTTGACCTGCATATAGATTTTTCAGGAGGCAGGTAAGATGGGCTAGTATTTCCATCTCTTGAAGAATTTTCCACAGTTTGTTGTGATGCGCACAGTCAAAGGCTTTGGCATAGTCAGTAAAGCAGAAATATATGTTTTTATGGAATTCTCTTGCTTTTTCTATGATCTCTGGTTCCTCTGCCTTTTCTAAATCCAGTTTGTACATCTGGAAGTTCTCGGTTCATGTACTGTTGAAGCCTTGCTTGGAGAATTTTGAGCATTACTTTGCTAGTGTGTGAAATGAGTGCAATTGTGCAATACTTTGAACATTCTTTGGCATTGCCTTTCTTTGGGATTGGAACAAAAACTGACCTTTTCCAGTCCTGTGGCCACTGCTAAGTTTTCCAAATTTGCTGGCATATTAAATATAACACTTAAACAGCATCATTTTTAGGATTTGAAATAGCTCAGCTGGAATTCCATCACCTCCACTCTCTTTGTTCGTGGTGATGCTTCCTAAGGCCGACTTGACTTGGCATTCCAGGATGTCTGGCTCTAGGTGGGTGATCACACCATCTGGGTCATTAAGATCTCTTCTGTATAGCTCTTCTGTGTATTCTTGCCACCTCTTGTTAATATCTTCTGCTTCTGTTAGGTCCATACCATTTCTGTTCTTTATTGTGCCCATCTTTGCTTGAAATATTCCCTTGGTATCTCTAATTTTCTTGAAGAGGTCTCTAGTCTTTCCTATTCTATTGTTTTCCTATATTTCTTTGCACTAATCACTTAGGAAGGCTTTCTTATCTCTCCTTGCTGTTCTTTGGAACTCTGCATTCAGATGGGTATAACTTTCCTTTTCTCCTTTGCCTTTTGCTTCTTTTCTCAGCTATCTGTAATCCCCCCTCATACAACCATTTTGGCCTTTTGCATTTCTTTTTCTTGGGGATGATCACAGTCTCCTCTACAATGTTAGAAACCTGCATCCACAGTTCAAGCACTCTGTCTAGCAGATCTAGTCCCTTGAATCTATTTCTCACTTCCACTGTATAATCATAAGGGATTCGATTTAGGTCATACCTGAATGGTCTAGTGGTTTTCCCTACTTTCTTCAATTTAAGTCTGAATTTGGCAATAAGGAGTTCACAGTCTGAGCCACAGTCAGCTCCTGGTCTTGTTTTTGCTGACTGTATAGAGCTTCTCCATCTTTGGCTGCAAAGAATATAATCAATCTGATTTCGGTATTCACCATCTGGCGATGTCCATGTGTAGAGTCTTCTCTTGTGTTGTTGGAAGAGGGTGTTTGCCATGACCAGTGTGTTCTCTTGGCAAAACTGTTAGCCTTTGCCCTGCTTCATTCTGTACTCCACGGTCAAACCTGCCTGTTACTCCAGGTATTTTTTGACTTCCTACTTTTGCATTCCAGTTCCCTATTATGAAAAAGACATCTTTTTTCGGTGTTAGTTCTAGAATATGAACTGGAACCTGTGCCTTGGGAGCAAGCTTTTCTGTCCACTGCCTGGTTTTCTTAATTCCCGATTCTGCCAAGTGGGCAGCTCCTGTTATCCCCGCTGGCACAGATTAGGAAACTGAGGTCTCCAGGGGTTCCACAACTTGCCCAAGGTCATGAGTGGGGTCGAACTTGTTCCCTGATCCAAGGGCTGGCAGGTCCTTCTCCATGCCCCTCGGTGTTGACAAGCGCTTTCCTTGAATCCCTGAGCACCTGGAGAGCCTGGCATGGCGGGATGCTGCTGCCCCCTCGTGGCTACTCGGATCACAGCAGGCCTGAGCTAGGAGCCCCTGGAGCAGGCCGCTGATTCCGGAGGCCCTTAGTCTCTTCCTTGCTCCCCTCACTTCCCCGACCCCCCAGGACTTGGGAGAGATGCTGCAATGAAAAGGTGAAAAAGGAAAATGAGTTTTTCTTTTGTTTCCTAAGAACAAAGAAGATGCAACAGTGAGCAGGCCTGATCACTCCTAGCTTTTACTTGGTGCGTGCGCCTAGTGGCTCTGTCGTGTGCGACTCTTTGTGACCCCGTGGACTGTAGCCCGCCAGATTCCTCGGTCCATGAGACTCTCCAGGCAAGCATACTGGAGTGGGTTGCCATCCTGCCATTTCCTATTCCAGCGGATCTTCCCAACCCAGGGATCAAACTTGTGTCTCCTTCGTCTCCTGTACTGGCCAGCAGATCCTTTATCACTTGAGCCACTTCGAAAGCCCCAGGTTTTACTTGAACGGTTCCTAATCTGTTCTGCCCCCTAGCTCTGCATAAGCTTTATTCTGCATCTACTAGCCTTTGTGCGTGCGTGCTAAGTTGCTCTGTGCGACCCCATGGACTGTAGCCTGCCAGGCTCCTCTGTCCATGGGATTCTCCAGGCAAGAATACTGGAGTGGGTTCCACGCCCTCCTCCAACTATCCTTTGATGCCACGCTAATTACACCTTTACAGAACTCTCTTTGCAGACCATCCCTTGTAGTTTTTCTCTTTTTGCCTTATAGAAAGAAGGCCTCAGTACAATACACAAAAGACAATGGACCCAACTACCCGACTGCCAGACCCAGTTACTGGGCTACCTGACACCAGCCTGTGACTGTTGTGAAAGAATACTAGAGGAAGAAGAATGCAAGATCCTGACACCTTTGTTCCTCATCACCAACCTCTGACTGCGAGCCCGCATCTATGTAATCCCCCAGATTTCTCATGGAAAGGGGGCACTGTTCTTGAGGCACAAACCTCCTTCCGCCATCTGAGGATTACAGCCACCTTTCTATTCCCTCCGAACTGTCTCCATGTTTTCTTTTTTCTTACTTGGTTTTCGTGGGCACAAAGAAAGCCCAGATTTCGGTAGCATCAGAGAGGAGAAATAACAAAAGCTTGCAGCTCCATCCTTTGTTCCCTGTGGGATCTCAGTCAAGTCACCTAACCAGCCGGGCCTCAGTTTTCCCATCTATAGAATGAGCATAATCCCTCTTCCGTAGGAGGATTTCATGAGCAGGCAGGTGCTCCTGGAGAACCTAGACCCTGGGCTGGGGGAGACGCACCGGTAGACCCGTCGTCCCCCTCTTCACCCTACCCCACCCTAGAGAATGCAGCGGGCAGCCCGCAGGGGCTACACCACGTCCTTGCCGGGAGTAAACACTCTCGGTGCAAAGTCTGCAGCGTTTGTTGACTGGGCGGTGGGGGCTGCTCATCAAAGGCACCCGCGCGCCCTGCGGGCCATTGCGGGCGGTGAGCTTTGGTAGGAGGCTCGCTGATAAGCAGGGAGGATGTGTGATCCTGGCCCGGGAGGGGCTCGGGCAGGAGGCGCCTCCCCCGCGGTCCGCACCTGGTGCTGCCCAGGGACAAGGCCGAGAGGCCGGCTCTGCCTCGCCGCTGCCTGAGGGAGGGTCTGTGTCCTCGCCGAGCCCAGCGCCCCCGCACGGGTCTCTCCGGGCTCAGCACCAGGCCCGGATATCCAGGGGATCTCCGCGGGGCGGGGATAGGGGTGTAGGTAGGTGCGGGAGGGAGAGGGAGATAACTCCCGCCCACTCCCCCCAGAAGCTGGGGGCTGGTGCTGCTTCTAAGACCGCAGGGGCAGATGGCGGAGCCTTCAGGGGACCCAGGATTCAAGACCTTTCCAGGCACCCTCCTCCACCGCGGAGGCGGAAGGGGACTTCTAGAATCTGCGATCACAGCTTCCTCCGGAGACCGCCAGACCCCCGCCAGGAACGCTCCTACACAAAATTCCCCCCCTGAGGAGCTCGCAGGATACCCCGCCTGGGTTCTCGGCCCTGCGGTCGGCCTGCCTACAGGCCACCTCCCCCTTCCACACCCCACAAGACAGCGGCTCTTGGCCTCTGGCCGGGGGTCATTGTCCCCTGCACACACCGGCCTCCCATGGGAGCGCCAGCCCCTGTGGGTACCTGTCCCAGCCAACTCTGTGAAGGCTCAGCCCACCTCGCCACCCTGGTCTGAGGGCCCTTGCCTCCCCCAGAGAAAGGGGACCCTCAGGCCTGCAGAGACCCAGTGGGAGACCTCAAGACCGCGGAGCCAGGAGAACTGCGACCAGCTGGGAGGAGCTGTGCCCGACCTGGGGGAGGGCAGAGAGGCAGCAGGGAGAGCCATCAGGGGCACTGGGGAGCCAGAGAGGGTTTGTGTGAAGGGAGGGCCCTGCCGGGTGGGCATCTTAGGGCCATCATGCTGGCTGCACTGACCGACAGGCCACAGTGGGGAGAGCGGCAAAGAGAAGAAAGAAAGTGAGGTCGCTCAGTTGTGGCCGACTGTGACCCCATGGACTCTAGCCCGCCTGGCTCCTCCGTCCATGGGATTCTCCAGGCAAGAATACTGGAGTGGGTTGCCATTTCCTCCTCCAGGGAATCTTCCCAATTCAGAGATTGAGCCTGGGTCTCCTGCACTGCAGGCAGTCTTTAACGTCTGGGCCACCAGGGGCTCCTGCAGCTCCTGCAAAGAGGGCCGTGCCTAATACAGGGCAGCGTGTGAGCAGGACAGCGTGTGACAGTCTGGAAGGGGGAAGGGGCTCAAGGGAGGGAGGCTGGGGAGGGGGCGTTTGAGACCTGCAGAAGCCTCACCAAGACGGACGCAGCAGCAATGGCCTGTGCAGCTGGTGACCGAAGGTCATCGCAGGGGCAGGACTGAATGAGCAGGTGGTGAGGCCAGGCGGAGAGTGTAGTGTAGACGGTGGGCTGGAAGGGCTTGGCAGCTGAGCGGACAGACAGGAAGGCCTGGTGGGGGATGGTGAGGTTTCGCTGCCCTTTCTTAAGAAGGGAGAATCTTGCTGGTGTTTGCAAACTGAGCAGCAGGAGCTGGCCTGTGGCCAGACCTGAGGGGTCCCTGCAGGGGGCCAGGACCTGGGGAAAGGGAGGTGGTCGCTTCAAGCGGGGGTTAGCCTGGCAGGGGCAGAGCCTGGAGACTAGGTCCCCATCCCAGCCTGGCCACTGTCCAGCTGCCTGACCTCCTGCAAGCGCTGACCTCTCTCTCCAGTCTCCAAGGGGGCAGTTAAGATGGGACTTCCTGCCTCCATTCTGACGCTGGTGCGTGCTCAGTCGTTCAGTCGTGTCCGATTCTTTGTGACCCCATGGACTGTAGTCCGCCAGGCTCCTCTGTCGTGGGATTTTCTTGGCAAGAATACTGGAGTGGGTTGCCATGCCCTCCTCCAGGGGATCTTCCCCACCCAGGGATCGAACCCATGTCTCCTGCATTGCAGGCAGATTCTTTACCGGAAACCCATTCTGTCTGATACTGAAGGTCTAAAACAGAACAATAAGTGCCCTCTCGCCTGGGTCTCCAAGCTTCAGAAGGGCCCACTCTGCCCCTCCAGCTTGCCCATTCCCCACTGGTGACCCGTGGGGACCCCTGGAGACCCCCACCCCCCACCTCGCCCCAGCACAGGGCCCAATCCAGGCAGTATGGGCACCTCTCCCAGACCCCACCTCCCGCCGCAGACCTCGCCCTGGGGCGAAAGTCCAGAGAGGTCCTGGGCTGGGTCTCCTGACACCTGGCTCCCACACAGAAGAGTCCAGAAAGTTCTGCCTGGCACTCCCTACCTGCTGTCGCGACTGTGTATTTGTCCAGCCAACAAATAAAGAGGGAACCCACACTCTTTATTCCAGTCTGTGGGCTGATTTATAACATTATTTTTTTATGGTTACCACCCATAATTTTATTATCTAGGTTCAAAACGCTTTAAGGTTTTGCCACATTTGCCAAAAACAAAAATATCGAAAGTATGTCACAGACAGTATGATGTGTCTCCATTAAACAGTTTGGAAGAGGTCTAAGAACATTCTCTCACATAAACAGAAGACTTTTGTTTCCTCTTAAAAAAACACTCATAATTCTTAATATCATCAGAGTTATTTTTATAAGCATGAAATGATCCACCAGAATCTCTCTGTTGTCTCTTTTTATCCAAAATATCCCTCCACTTAAAAAAAAAAATGGCACAGATGTGTTGAAAGTGACTTATAATCTTAAGTGGCAGGCGTGGAACTGGGCCTGCCTTGGGCCTGTATCCTGGCGCCCCACGTGCCTGGGGTGAGGGTCCCGCAGAGGGAAACCTGCTTCCACCAACCCAAGGGTGACCGACTGGCTGCTGTTGGCCTTGACTCGCCCAGTTTTAGCTCTGAAAGCTCTGCATCCTGAGGACCTCTCAGTTCCAGGACCTCCAACCAGTTCGAGCTGGTTGATCACCCCAGTTAGTTCCCGGCCCACCTTGAGAGTAGGAGAGAGTGCCTTTCATCTCGAGACCGGCAAGAGGGGCTTCAAGGACCCAGGCAAACAGGTGTCTCCTGCTGCTTGCTCCACGCTGGATGCATTAAAGGCCAAGGTCATCCCTGTTGCTGCCCAGCTGGCCGTGGAACTGGACCAGTGGCCGTGTTTTCCGGATGACTGGGCAAAGGTGTGCGCCCTGGGGGGTCAGGAACCATCCAAGAAATACCGAAGGCCCCGAAGAGAGCCTGAAAGGGAGATCTGCACTCGGAATCCCCCGATCCTGGAGGGTCCCAGTCCCCTCCCGCCCTCTCTCCCGGAGGAGGACAGCAGAGGCCCAGCTGGCTCCCCCGCTGTGGTTCCGCGGCTGCTCGAAGCCCAGTGGAGCTGGAGGAGGGGAGAAGCCGTGACTGGGAATAAACCTTTGTTTTGATCATTAAACCGGAACTAGAGTGGTGATTCCTAAGCGGACGCGGCCCCTGGGACTAGAAGGGACCCGAGGATTTACTGCCCATGAGAGCAACCGGAGAGGTGTGGCAGCTGCCCAGGGCTCCATCCACCTGCTGGGGAAGGTCTCCACCTCACCCTGAACTCCCGTGCGTTTAGCTAAGAGCCCATGGTGTATGCAGCTCTCAACATAAGCCGGGTGTGTGCGAGCGACTTCGTGATTCCAAACAGCTCCTCAAGGTCAAGATGAATGGCCGCCCCGGGCCCTGTGGACACGTGTCCGCGCCCGTCCCAGTGTCTGGCGGCCACCCGGGGCCCTTCCCCTCCACTCGGCGTCCTCCCTGGCTCCGGGGAGCTGCTGTCTCCCGGTGCTCCTCACCTCTGAGCTTGGAGGTCCCCAAACGCTCAGCCCCTGAACCTCCTTCTTCATAACTGCTCCTCCAGGATCACGGCCTCAGATGCTGAAGATTCCCATGTTTCTAAGCCCAGCCCAGCCCTCCTCCCCAAAGCCTGGGTCCTGGCCACTCTGCTCCTCTACTGGGAAGTCTGCTAGGATCTCGGCTAGATGAGTTCAAGGCGGGACTCACACTCTGTCACTAACACTGATATCATAGTGAAGGGCAGGCCCTCAGCTGGCCTCCTGGGCCCCTCTCCCGCCCCATACAGGAGCAGAGAGAGTCCGCAACATGGAAATCAAATCTCAGGCTCCCTTTGTTCCTGGTCCTCTGATGGTCCCCCAGCTCACTTGGAGGAGGTGGCTCTCAGGACCCTGCAGAGATGGCCTGCTCTTTAAAAAAAAACAAAAAAAACACAACTGTTTACTTGGTTGCCTTGGGTCTTAGTTGCAATATGCGAACTCTTAGTCGCAGCATCTGGGATCTAGTTCTCTGACCAGGGATCGAACCCAGGCGCACTGCATTTGGAACACGGAGTCTTAGCTACTGGACCGCCAGGTAGGTCCCTCTGCGCCCCTCTGACCTTGGCTGTCTCTCTGCCTCAGCCGCTCAGGCCCTTCACTGTGCCTCAGGGCCTTTGCACAGGACTTCCAGGTCCCTGCATAAATGTTCACTATCCTAGTGAAGCCTTCCTTACCTCTTGTCCCTCTTGCCCTGCTCTATTTTTTCTAGAACAGGTATTGCCATAGGGCCACCTAGAGCAGGAGTGGGCAAACACATCTGTAAGTGGCTGGATCATAAACAGTTCGGGCTTCACAGGCCACACAGCGTCTGCTGTGACCACTGACCTCTGCTATTATTGTACAGAATAAATTAGAGGTGATCCCTGGATAAGCCCTTACCTCTTTGACCTCAGTTTCCTTCCCTGTAAAATGGGTTTATGAAGATTAGGGACTGTGATAGATTCCTGTGTCTGCCATGACAAATCACCACCAACTGAATGCTTGAAACAGCGGAAATGTCTTCTCTCAACGTCTGGAGGCCGAAAGTCTGAAATCAAGGCATGGGCAACGTTGGGCTCCCTCCAAAGGCTCTGGGGAAGGACTCTTCCTAAACTCTTCCAGCTTCTGGAGGCTCCAGGTGTCCCTTGGTTTGGGGCCTCATCCCTCTGCCCTGTGCTTCCATCTTTGCACAGCAGTCTCTTCTGCTCTAAGACAGTGTCACTGGATTCAGGGTCCCATGGGATAATCCAGATGACCTCCTGCTCTTAACATGCTTCACTATATTTGCAAAGACCCTTTCCCCAGATCAGTTAACATTCATGCGTTCCAGGATGAGGGTGTGGGTATATTTTTGGTTCTTGGTCGCTCAGTCGCATCCGGCTCTTTGTGACTCCATGGGTTGTAGTCCTCCAGGCTCCTCCGTCCATGAGGATTCTCCAGGCAAGAATACTGCAGTGGGTTGCCATGCCCTCCTCCAACCCAGGGATCGAACCCAGGTCTCCCGCATTGCAGGCAGATTCTTTACTGTCTGAGCCACCAGGGAAGCCCAAGAATACTGGAGTGGGTAGCCTATCCCTTCTCCAGTGGATCTTCCCGACCCAGGAATCAAACCAGGATCTCCTGCATTGCAGATTATTTACCACTCTTCAACTTCTAAAAACTAAGATATGGCATCATTTAACATTTAACATACTATTTAACATAAAAAAACATTTAACATTTAACACACTAGTATTAAAAAAACTAAGATCATGGCATCTGGTACCATCACTTTATGGCAAATAGATGGCGAAACAATGGAAACAGTGACAGACTTTATTTTCTTGGGCTCCAAAGTCACTGCAGATGGTGACTGCAGCCATGAAATTAAAACATGCTTGCTCCTTAGAAGAAAAGCTATGACTAATCTAGACAGCATTTTAAAAAAGCAGAGACGTTACTTTGCTGACAAAGGTCCACCGAGTCAAAGTTATGGTTTTTCCGGTAGTCATGTATAGATGTGAGAATTGGACCATAAAAAAGACTGAACATTGAAGAATTGATGCTTTTGAACAGTGATGTTGGAGAAGACTCTTGAGAGTCCCTTGGACTGTAAGGAGATCAAACCAGTCAATCCAAAAGGAAATCAGTCCTGCATATTCATTGGAAGGACTGATGCTGAAGCTGAAGCTACAATATTTTGGCCACCTGATGGGAAGAGCCAGCTCATTAGAAACGGCTCTGATGCTGGAAAAGATTGAAGGCAGGAGGAGAAGGGGTGACAGAGGATGAGATGGTTGGATGGCATCACTGACTTGATGGACATGAGTTTGAGCAAGATCTGGGAGTTGGTGCTGGACAGGGAGGCCTGGTGTGCTGCAGCCCGTGGGGTCGCAAAGAGTTGAACACAACTGAGCAACTGAGCAACACCTATTCAGCTTACGGGTTCCCCAGGTGGCTCAGTGGTAAAGAATCCGTCCACCAAAGCAGAAGGATGCAGGTCCAGTCCCTGGGTTGGGAAAATCCCCTGGAGGAGAAAATAGCAACCCGCTCCAGTGCTGGGTTGGGCAGATCCCCTGGAGAAGGGATCAGCTACCCACTCCAGTATTCTGGCCTGGAAAATTCCATGGATTACAGTCCATAGCGTAGCAAAGAGTTGGACACGACTCAGTGGCTTTCACTTTCACGTCACTTTCCAGTGGCAGACTGCAGTCCATTGGGTTGCAAAGACTTAGCGATGGAGCACATTCAACCTACTGCAGGTGTCTTTAAAATGCTTCAAAAGGAGGATGAAATTTGAAAGTCGACTCTTTCAGCTGCAGTGAAAATAAAACTGCCAAGTGGACCAGATGTTCCTGGGGCTTCCCAGGGCGTCCTTGCCAGGATGTGAGTTACAGGCAAGCCAAACCCCAGGCAGGGCTGAGGCTCAGGGCTGCAGAATCTAAGGGGTGGATGAAAACTGCTGGAGGGAGAAGAGCAAGCAGGTGGTGCCTACAGGAGAGGGGTGCCTGGCAATCCATCCCCACGCCCTGTCGTGGACCGACATCAATCATGAGTCACGTTAATGCAGGGCTTCAAAGCATAGAGAACACTGGTCCAAGCTTTCTCTTCTCCTATTTGAGGGCGGGCAGTGGTGTCATGGCGGGGAGAGGCCCTCGGGGTTGGGAAGGATGGCCTGTTAGATGACGACGTTCCCACTGCACGCCTCGGGAGAATGCTCGGGGCTCCGAGCCCGGAAATGCTGGAGCCCAGGGCACACCTCTGACCACAGCAGCCAGGCCTGCCAGGCGGGAGGGCTCGTGTGCCCAGAATAACTTTCCAGAGTCAGCATGTTCCAGCTCAGGAGGGAAACCAAAGAGGCACTTTTCCCCCAAGTGTCAACGGGCTGAAATGTCATCCTCTGATGGGCCCTAAATGGACCCCAATTGAGCCCCTGTCCCCAGAAACGATTAGATCTGACAGGTGCTGAGCCCCCCTTACTTCACTGCGATGGAACTCGCATCTGAGCAAGGAGTTGGGAGTGAACGCTTGCAAACGCAAGGCCTAAGAAAAGCTGGGTGGTGTGATGAGCTGTGACATGCGGCCTTCTGGGGAAGTGGAAGCTTAGCACGTTCTCCAGTTGCTTCTTACATTAGTGAAGAGTCTAAAAATGACTGCCCTTGTGAGGCTGGAATCCTGCAGAATCAAACAGTGATTCAATCTCATTGTTCTTCGCAAACAGCTTTCCTCGAAGCTCTGATCAGAGTCAGGCAACCTGGGCTCTCCAATGCTTTGAGACCTGGGGCACAGTCCTGTCCCTCACAGGTGGTCTCTGGTGACCCCTCCACCATGGTCGTTGTGAGAGTCCCTTGGACTGCAAGGAGATCAAACCAGTCAAGCCTAAACGAAATTAACCCTGAATATTCACTGGAAGGACTGATGCTGAAGCTGAAGCTCTAATACTTTGGCCACCTGATGCAAAGAACTGACCCATTAGAAAGGACTCTGATGCTGGGAAAGATTGAAGACAGGAGGAGAAGGGGTGACAGAGGATGAGATGGTTGGATGGCATCACCAACTCAATGGACATGAGTTTGAGCAAACTGCAGGAGATGGTGGAGGACACGGAAGCCTGGAGTCCCACCTGCAGTCTACGGTGTTGCAGAGAGTGGGACATGACCGAGTGACTGAATAAGCAGAGCCCCTAGGGTGGGCCACCCTGGGGCCCCTTCTCCTCCTTCCCACAACCAGCGCCTTTGGGGAGTCCCATTAGCTCTTCCTAAAGCACCTGGAATCCAGCTCCTTGTGAGCCCCCCACCCCCACCTATCCAAGCTGCCGTCTCTCCTGGGTGCTACTGTGGTACCCACTGCTGGCCAGTCCCCAGCATCTTCTCTTTCATCCTAACAGTCCTGTCCCTACTCAGCAGCCAGAGTGATCCTTCTATAAATATAAATCAGGTCTTTTCAGTTCACTCAGTCATTCAACAAACATTTATTGAGCACCTACTGTGTCAGGCCCTGGTGTAGGCTCTGGGGATACACGTGGAATAAAACAAGTGAAAGTGTATTCTTGTGGAGGGAAGAAAGATAAGGAAACAGTAGTCTGTCAGATGTTGGTCAGTGAAAAGGAGAAAAATTAAGCAGAGAAATGGAGCAGGAAGTGCTGGCAAGGGTGGGCGGTGCAAGGGGTGTGGTGTGCAATCTCCAAGCAGGGTCAGGGAGAGTCTGGGTGAGGAGCTGAACATGTGAGGGAGTAAGCTATGTGGGTAACAGGGGTAAAAACAGCTCCAGCACAGAGGCTTCCCTGGGTGTCCAGTGGTTAAGAATCTGCACTCCAAGGCAGGAGGCCTGGGTTCAATCTCTGGTCAGGGAACTCCACCCCCATACTGCAACTAAGAGTTCACGCAGTGCAACTAAAGATCCCACATGTCACAGAGCAGTTAAGACCCTTGTGAACTAAGTCACTTCACCGTCTCCAACTCTGTGCGACCCCATGGACTGGAGCCCGCGAGGCTCCTCTGTCCATAGGATTCTCCAGGCAAGAATACTGGAGTGGATTGCCATGCCCTCCTCCAGGGATCTTCCCAACCCAGAGACTGAAGCTGCGTCTCCTGCCTTGGCAGGCAGATTCTTCTACTGCTCCCTGTTGGTAGCTCAGACAGCCCTACTTCCCAGGCATTGCAGCCCTACACCCTCATTCTTCACGGCATTCCTGAGTCTGTTAGTGGTGTTTTGGTTTGTTTGCTTTGGTTTTAAATGTATCTATCTTCTTGTTTTTGTTTGTCTTCTTCCCTAGAATATAAACCCTAGGGGACAGAGACATTCTGCCTGAGCACCAGCTTTGTAAAGTTGTCACAAATACAGGAAGAATGCCTGTATCCATGGGCGGGGCTGTTCTGGTGAGTTGTCCATCCTTGTCTTAGCACCTGCAAGGTAAGTGTTCTCACTGTTTTATAAGGGGAGGAATTCCAACGCCCCCTCCCCAACCCGGGCCTGGAGAGGTTATATTTGGACCTGCCCAAGGGCACACCCCTGGGCTTCCCTGATGGCTCAGAGAGGGTAAAGAATCTGTCTGTGATGCAGGAGACTCAGGTTTGATCCATGGGTCAGGAAGAGCCTGTGGACAAGGAAATGGCAACCCACTCCAGTATTCTTGCCTGGGAAATCCCAAGGACAGAGGAGCTTGGTGGGCTACAGTCCAGGGAATCATCAAGAGTAGGCCACGACTGAAGCACACACTTTCAACAAGGGCACACCTTGTAGGAAGCAGCGGAACCAGAGTTTGAATTTGGGCCTATGGGTTCCAGAGTTTGTGCTGCCCTTTGCCAGGCCTTCCTGTGCCTCGGAGGGTTCAGTAGAGGAACTTGATGCTTAGGTGGGCAGGGGGCGGGGGTGGGGGCTGGGGAAGGGTGGTTCAGAGCCTGCTTGTTGAATGATCAAAGGTGAGGTCTGCATCCTAGGGGCCGCCTACAAGCATGTTTGGAAAAACAACGTGTCTACCGCTCAGTCTTCCGTACCCTAGTTAATGTCGAGGGTATACGTTCAGTTTAAAAGTCAACCTCAAACCTACCCCGATTCCCCTGCAGTTTCCACCTCTCGCCATCACCTACTTCTGTCCCTGTCCCGGCCCCGCCTGGCGGTCGCCTTCCCGGGCCCCCTCCCCGGTGAGAACAGGTGTCGGGGGCCCGCCCCGAGGAGGACCCTGCTGGGGTGGCTGCGGTCGCCGGAAAGCGCGCGCACCTGGCTCGGGGCCCCTGGCTTCCAGCCCTGAAACTGCCTGACCGCGCGTGCCCTGGGGCAACCCCTTTCGCACACCGTGCCTCAGTTTCCCCACCGGGAGAGCTCGGTCCTGGCCGCTCTTAACAGGTGACACACCTGCTTCCGGGGCTCAATCCGGCCCCAGGCCCCGCGGGGTGCAAACCTGGCGCCCGCCCCCGCGCCCCCGCGGAGCCCCGGCGCCCGGCCCCCAGGGGCAGGGGGCGCGGGCAGAGGCGCCGGGACCCCGCGCGCGGCGGTCGCCTCGCGGCGCGCCGGCTCCGGGGGGCGCCCGCAGGAGGGCGCGGCCGGCGCGGGGGGCGCGGAGGGCGGCGGCGGCGGCGGCGGCGGGGGGCGGAGACGCGGCTCGGCTTCCGCTCCCGCGCCTCCTCCCTCCTCCCCCGTCGTCCTGGCCCGCGGCGCCCGAGGGGGGAGGCGGCAGGCGCCCGGAGCCGCGCGAGGAGCCCGGCAGCCGCGCCATGGAGCCCGAGTGAGCGCGGCGCGGGCCCGTCCGGCTCCGGACAACATGGAGGCGGCGCCGCCCCGGTCTCCCGCTCCACCGCCGCCGCCGCCGCTGCTGCTGCTCGCGCTCTGCTGCAGCCTGGCCCCCGCCGCGGGTAGGTGGGCGCGGGCCGGGGGGACAATGGCCCGGGCGTCCGGGCGAGTCGGTTGGCCCCGCGGCCAAGTGCGCCGCGCCGCCGCCGAAGCGACTTTGCAAGTTGGGGGCGAGTTGGGGCGCGCGCCGCGGGGCCCCGCCGCCCCCCGCCGCGCCCGCCTCCCGGGGGCCGCGCGCGGGCCCTTTGTCTCGCCCGCCCGGGCCCCTCCCGGGGACGCCGGGCCCCGTCCCGCGCGTCCCGGGCCGGCGAGCAGGGCGCGCGGGCGCCGCCGACCCCGCCAGGTGCGGCGCGGGCGGGTTCTCACCTGCCCGGGCCCCGAGGCGCGCTCGGAAGTGCGCTCGCCCGGAGCCGGCCGGGCGAGGCCGTGCGGGCACTGTGGGGACCCCGGCCCCGCGGGCAGGCACGGAGCGGGGACGTTCGGCCCGGAGGCAGGCCTGGCCGCCCTGCGTCGGGAACTCTTTTCCCGAGCCTGTTTCGGATGGCGGCGCGGCCGGCCTGCGAGCTCCGGGAACTGATTTAAGTCGCAGAGTAAGTTCTGAACCCCGCGCGGGGCGGCCTGGCCTGCGGCGCTGCCCCTTTCATCTGCGTCGCTGTCGTTTTCCCAGCGGACTCACACCTGCCAGGTGTGCCCGGTCGACTCGGACCCCCCGTCTGGGCCGCTGGGGCCCCCAAATCGTGACACCCGGCGGGTGTCTACCTCCGGGGGGCCCGGCTGCGTGGGGCCGCCGCGCGGGGTGACGGGGTCCCAGCCTGCGGCGTGGGGGCCTTGGCTATATACACACACCCCCTTTGGGAGATCAGAGCCTGGGGACCTTTCTTTCCAACTGTTGGTGTCTCCCAAGGGGTGGAGTTGAGGTCAGGAGGACTCAGGAAACGAAGCGCCTTGTGAAAAGCTACACATGTTCTTTTAATTTGGAGATTGCCATGTGGTTTTTGAAGCAAGCCTCTTTCGCTACCTAAACCATTCTCTTCCGACGTGAGTGTTTTGTTTTTCTGGAGTGTGGCTGGCCCAGTGCACCCCGGAGCGGGAGTCCTCTGCGCCCTGGGCTGCTCTTCTGCTGGTGGCAGTTGGGGGTGGGGGGCCTCGGGTCCCTTTGTCTGGGCCTCTTTAAGGCAAACAGCTGTCTCCCTGAATATTTCCAGCGAGGACACTGCAGGGAGGTGTCCTGGCCTGGCTCTGTGGTCACATTCCCGGGGCTGCGGCCCCTCCGCTGAGGTTTGGGGGGGCGAGAAGGGGTAATTCCTCAAGTCCTCTTGCCTCCCAGACCGGATCCCCGGAGACCCTTGGCAGTTTCAGGCTGAATTCGCCTCTCTCAGGAGTGTTTACATTCTTGGCCCTGTCTGATACCAGCAAAAAAACAATGACAGTATCTGGGTAGTTCAGGCCGACACTACTGCTTCTCTTTCCGGAAATGCCTGGATCACGGAGGCAAAAGGGTTTTTTTGTGGGGGGGAAGATGTTTGTTTTAAAGGTGGGGTTTCTCTGCCAGCAGAGTAGCTTTTCACTGCGTTGCAGTTTCGGATTTCCTGGACCTTGGGGTGGTGATGTTGCTGGACTGGAGTGCCTGTCCTGCGGTTCGAGCCCCCAAGGAGAAGGATCACAGTTGTGGAGCTCGGTCGTGTAGGAGGCAAAAAATAGAGTTGATTATTTTAACATTAAGGAAGCATGTCAACACGAGGTTTTTAGAGCCCTAGCTAATGTGGTAATCTGGTCCTAAAATGGAAGGAGAGGGAGGGAACTTTCTGCAGAAACTATTTTGACTGCTCTTGACATGTCATGTCCCTGATTTCTGTGTTAGATTTATGCCACAGTCCAGAGTGGAGCCAGTAAGTTGGTAGCTAATTATTTTTCCTGATTGCTTCCTGTTGCAATATGAAGGGGGGAGCCCAAGGAAATGCCTTTGTTGGAGTGATCCTAGAGCTGGGAGTGGTCGGCCCCAGCTCCACGGCTGGGGTCTCTCCCTTTTGGCCCCACTGCACTGGCCCCAGGACCACCCCCAGGGGAGGGAGTGGGGTGCTGCCTGCAGATGCTCACTGCCTGGCCTGCAGGTGAGCATCGAGTTAACTAAGTGCTATGGGGAGTCCGTGGAGAGGTTGCCGGCAGGACCCTCTGCTTCCCAAAGCGGGGGCCCACATGCCTGTAACCCTCCTGTGCAGTTCCAAGAATTTACCCAGTTCACCCGCGCGTCCCAGCATTTGCTGTGGCCATGCCGTTGTATTTGGAACCCGTTTAATTTCAGCTGCGCTGTGTCACTGCTCAGGCATTTAGCAGAATTTGCTCACAGGGTGGTGGTGGGGGCTGTAGTTAGGTGAGGACTTCCTGTCCTGCCACGTGGGCTTGCCAGGGCTAAGGTCGGGGGCCCCGGGGGTCAGACCCCTTGGGTCTAGAGCAAGGGTCCCCAACCTCCGGGATCTAATACCTGTTAATCTGAGGTG
The DNA here is from genome assembly GCF_023091745.1 of Budorcas taxicolor. Taxonomy (NCBI): domain Eukaryota; kingdom Metazoa; phylum Chordata; class Mammalia; order Artiodactyla; family Bovidae; genus Budorcas; species Budorcas taxicolor. The sequence continues at coordinate 46,504,050 of NC_068934.1, forward strand.
GAGTTGATGCAATAATAATAATAGAAATAAAATGCCCAGTAAATGTAAAGCATTTGAATCACCCCCAAACCATACCTTGCCCCCACCCCCCAGGTCTGTGGAAAGATTGTCTTCCATGCTGTCGGTTTCTGGTACCAAAGAGGTTGGGGCCACTGGTCTAGAAGCTCAGTAGCTATTTGACTTTGGACAACTTACTTCGCTTCTGTGTATCCCGTGTCCTCACCTGCTTCCTCCCCCTGCTCAAAATACCGCCTGTGAAACCCTCTGCACGTCCCTGGCTGGGGGAGAAACTGTTGGTGGCAGAGCTGTGGTGCCTGTTGGATAATAAGGTTCTTGATCTTTCTGGCCTGGAAGGTCTAGAAGCTCTTATCACACAGTCTGGATTTTCCTCCTGTGTGGGACCTTGAACATCCTGTCCACTGTCTGACTTGTTTTTTTGTGGCAGCACTGGGTGAAGGGTATTGTGGTGGTGAACTGGGCTGAGCCTTGACTGTGGGGGGCGCTTGGGCAGCTGACTCCACCTTCGTGCGTCTCAGTCTCCTCTTCTGTAAAATGGGCGTAACGGAACTTCCTCCCGGTAGGTCAGCGCGTTGACACATGCCTGGCACTTGTATCATCTCTTTTATTGATGCTGTTACTGTTGGTACCTGCTGAAGCGCTGGGGATAGGATGGGGTAGAGTGGTGGAGGAGGCCCGGGCCTCTGCTGTCAGGCTGTCTGGTTGACAGGGAGGCAAACAGCAGCTGACTGTGCAGCTCTGGGGGAGGTGGGCTCCGTCCCAGGACCCTGTCCTCAGAGACCCGGTGGTCTCTGCTGAAAGAGGCCAGATCACGCTGCAGAGTCTGGATGTGGTCCAGAAGGCACTGGAAGCTTCCGGAGACTTTAGCTGGGGGAGGGAGATAGGAAACGCAGGGGAAAGGTGTTGAATTGATCTTTTTTTTTTTTTCTCTTTTGTTAAATTGAGGTGAAAATCATGTCACATAAAACTAATCATCTTAAAGGAGACAATTCCGTGGCACATTCGCAGTGCTGTACAAGCATCCCTTCTGTCAAGATACAAAACATTTCCGTCGGCCCAGAATAAAACCCTGCACCCTTTAAACTTCCCATCCCCCTACCCCAGGTCTCTATGGCATTGCCTGCTCTGGATACTTCATCTGCAGGGACTCACAGGCTGGGCTGCCTGTTGCCTCTGGCTTCACGATTAGTGGAATGCTCTCGTGGGGTGTCCACATTGCAGCACGGGACAACGCTCTGCTCCTTGCATAGCGTGGACAGGGCACATCTGCTCATCCGTCCACCCGCTGATGGGCTGACCTTGCGTGGGTGCTTCTCCCAGCAGGCACGGGCTTGGAGCCCATTGTCCCTGTGGGGTTTGGACAGCGGAGGCTGTTTAAAGCTGGGCTGGGGACATGACCACATTAGCTTCAGAGATGGGAGAGGCCATGGTGAAGGAAGCTTGGCTGGGGGACAGACTGAGGGCCAGTGCTGGCCTCTGGTGGGGTGAGGGACCCTGGGAGGTGGACCTGGTGAACTTCGATATCACAGAAGCCCTGGTAGGAGCTGGACATTTGTGGCTTACAAGGCCTCTGGGATGGCCACACGCTCTCAGAATGGGGAGGCTCTGATGGGAGTGGGGGCTGCGTCCAGCCCCTTCCTCTGCTGGGCCCGGGACATTTTTGTGCAGGAAGCAGCGGGCTGTCCACCCTGCGGGCGCCCCGGAGACACTGCGGTCAGAGCGCTGCTGATGTGGAGGCCGGTGGGGACAGCAAGGACCCAGAGAGCGGGCCCCGGGGCCCCTCTGCTGCTGTGGGCTGCTGTCTGCTTTTTCTCCAGCTTGGGAAGTGGTTTGTTAACTCTGGGACTCAGTTTCCTTATCTGCAAAATGGGGAGGATGGCATGTGTTTTTTGGGGGTGCTGGTGGGGGTTCTACGAGGAGGAAGCCGCCTTCTGGATGGTCCGTCATGGGAAGGGCATGGTGTGGGGGGAGTCCCATTTCTTTTTGTTAAGCTGTTTTTGTTTGCTTTTTAACATAGTGAAAACTTTTATATTTAGAATTAGCCAGCTGGACTCAGTTTAGATGATCCTAAGTTTGTCGGCAACATCCAAAGCATCAGGGGCCAGTGGAACGTAGGGCCGCTTCTCCCTATCAGGCCTGATCAGAGTATTGACCTCAGCCACGTCAGCGTCACGGAGCTTCGCAGCCTGTTTAATTAGGTGCTTGTTGGCACTGACATCCACACTGAGTTCTCTTTTCTTCACGGCTGACTTGGTGGTAAGGGGGATCTGATGATGGCACAGTGGTCAGGTTTGTTTCTCCTGGGGCCCCTCTTCCCAGGATCTTTGGGCAGCCTCCTGAGCAAAGTGTTTTGGGTAGCCGAAAGGTGGGTGACATGCAGATCTTCTTCTTTTTTTTTTTTTTTGGGCTGTGGACACCTTCCAATACCTCTTTCTTCGTCTTCAAAGCCTTTATTTTGGCTTTGGCTTTAGGAGGGGCAGGGGCTTCCTTCTTCACCTTCGGCGACATCTTCATAAAAAAAAAAAAAAACAGTTAAAAACGAATTGTATGTATTTATTTGGGCTGCACTGGGTCATCGTTGCTGCACGGGTTTTCTCTAGTTCTGGCGAGTAGGGGCCACTCTCTAGCTGCGGGGCAGGCTTCTCATTGAGGGGCCTCTCCTGCTTCGGAGCACGGGCTCTAGAGCATAGACTCAGTACTTGTGACAAGTGGGCTTAGTTGCTCCCAGGCCTGTGGGATCTTCCCGGATCAGGGATTGAACCTGTGTCTCCTGCACTGGCGGGCAGGTTCCTTACCACTGAGCCACCAGGGAAGCTCCAGCCATTTCCTTTTAAAAGAGCCCGAGGGTCTGTCCCAAACACCCTCTTCCAGTGGAAGGCTAGAAGAAGCGGAGAGGTGTTGCCAGGCCAGCTGACCTCAGGCTCCACGTGGGGCTGGAGCCTCAGGATCTGATTGCATCGGTGCCCAGAGTTACATGTCCGCTGTCCTCTGTCCCCTTTTCTCGGGATCTCTCTTGCACAGCAACCCCTGGGAGGTTGTCATGGTGACGTCACCTCTGAACCATTTTGCAGGGGTGGGAGATACTGTACTTTCTGGGTATTTTCTTATTTGGTTTCTTGGTTGGTATCAGAGTCACTGGGGCTTCCCTGGTGGCGCAGCGGTAAAGAGCTTGCCTGCAATGCAGAGGACGTAGGTTTGATCCCTGGCATGGGAAGATCCCTTGGAAAAGGAAACGGCAACCCACTCCAGTATTCTTGCCTGAAAAAAAATCCAGCCTGGTGGGCTGTAGTCCATGGGGTCACAAAGAGTTGGACATGACTTAGTGACTAAACAACAAAAACAATATTAAATTCATTGTAGATTTTTTTTTTTAGTACTTTCAGTTTGCCTGGTGGTGTTTTTCTAGTGGTTAAACTGAAGCAGCGGTTAGAACTGGACATGGAACAACAGACTCGTTCCAAATTGGGAAAGGAGTATGTCAAGGCTGTATATTGTTCCCCTGCTTATTTAACTCATATGCAGAGTACATCATGAGAAATGCAGGGCTGGGTGAAGCACAAGCTGGAATCAAGATTGCCAGGAGAAATATCAATAACCTCAGATATGCAGGTGACACCACCCTTATGGCAGAAAGCAAAGAGGAACTAAAAAGCGTCTTGATGAAAGTGAAAGACGAGAGTGAAAAATGAAAAAACTGGCTTAAAACTCAGCATTCAAAAAACGAAATTATGGCATCCGGTCCCCTCACTTCATGGCAAATAGATAGGAAACAATGGAAACAGTGACAGACTTTATTTACTTGGGCTCCAAAATCACTGCAGATGGTGACTGCAGCCATGAAATTAAGACACTTGCTCCTTGGAAGAAAAACTCTGACAAATTTAGCGTATTACAGGGCAGAGACATTACTTTGCTGACAAAGGCCCAGATAGTCAAAGCTATGGTTTTTCCAGTAGTCATGTATGGATATGGAAGTTGGACCATAAAAAAGGCTGAACACTGAAAAATTGATGCTTTTGAACTGTGGTGTTGGAGAAGACTCTTGGAGTCCCTTGGACTGCAAGGAAATCAAACCAGTCAATCCTAAAGGAAATCAACCCTGAATATTCATTGGAAGGACAGATGCTGAAGTTCAAATATTTGGCCACCTGATGCGAAGAACTGACTCATTGGAAAAGACCCTGATGCTGGGAAAGATTGAAGGCAGGAGGAGAAGGGGATGACAGAGGATGAGATGGTTGGATGGCATCACTGACTCAATGGACATGAGTTTGAGCAAGCTCTGGGAAGCCTGGCGTGCTGCAGTCCCTGGGGTTATAAGGAGTTGGACACGACTGAGCGACTGAAGAGAACTGAGCCTCTCTTCGGCTCTGCTGTGTCTTTGACCTTGCCTTTCTGGTATCTCTTTTTTTGTGGAATCATATGGTATTTGCCCTTTATGTCCGGCTTATTTTAATGCTTTGCTTTTCCGCTCACTTGGGGCTGTTTCCAGCTTCGGCTGTTGTGGAGACTGCTGCTGTGAACATGGGTGTGCAAGGATCTGTATGAGGTCCTGCTTTCATTTTGGGGAGATTTACCAAGAAAAGTGAAATTGCTGGATCATATGGCCATTCTGTATTTAATTTTTGAGGAACCCTGAAGCCCTTTTCCATAGCAGCTGCACCATTTTACATCCTCCCCCAGCCACACACAAGGGGTCCAGTCTCTCCCCTTCCTGGCCAGCGCTGGTTAGGGCTGACACTGTTTGGGCTCTACCAGCCTGGCAGGTGTGAAGTGGTTCCCCGCTGCGGTTTTGACTTGCGTTTTCCTGGTGGTGGCTTAGACGGTAAAGCGTCTGTCCACAATGCGGGAGACCTTGGTTTGATCCCTGGGCCAGGGAAGATCCCCTGGAGAAGGAAATGGCAATCCACTCTAGTACTCTTGCCTGGAAAATCCCATGGACAGAGGAGCCTGGTAGGCTACAGCCCATGGGGTCACAAAGAGTCGGACACGACTGAGCGACTTCACTTTCACTTTCACTTCCTGGTGGTTAATGATGTTGAACATCTTCATACATGCTTGTTGGCCACTTTCTATTACAAATGTGTTTATATTAAAATGCATGAATATATTATATATTATACATGAAGACGTATAACTTAAACACTTAACTGTGTGGTTCCTCTTTCTGTGAAAACCGGTGTCCTTGATGGCCTGTTTTCTCCCCTCGGAGGTGACCATACTCTCCACACCTATGTGTTGATTTGTTTCGAACATGTACTCATTTTTTACATAAATCCTATCATCCTGTAATCTTCTCTTTTTCATTTGCTGTTGTGTCACTAACATTTTCTGTATCTTTACTTTTAGATTTTCAGTCCTTTTTAAAAGCTAAGTAATTTCCTAGTATGAGTGTAGTACTTAGTCGCTCAGTTGTGTCCGACTCTTTGCGACCCCACGGACTGTAGCCTACCAGGCTCCTCTGTCCGTAGGGATTCTCCAGGCAAGAATACTAGAGTGGGTTGCCATGCTTTTCTCCAGGGGATCTTCCCAACCCAGGGATTGAACCCATGTCTCCTGTGTTGCAGGAGGATTCTTTTCCATCTGACCCACCAGAGAAGCCCATTTCCTAGTATGTGGACACCATATTTCATGGCTTTTACCCAGTTAAGGAACATTTATGTTTTTCTAGGCGTTATTACTATAAAGCCTAGTCTAGGTCATGACATAGCGAATAACATTGCATATGTACCTGTGCACCTGCGTATAAGCTCTTTTGTATGATACCTTCCTCATCAAAGAGTAGATCCATTTAGACAATTTTAAAGATACTGACAAATTCCTCCAAAAAGGCTGCACCAGTTTCTACCCTATCAGGCACATCTCTGAGGGTACACACTTTCCCCTCACTTCTCTGTTGCTAGAAATTACCAGCTTCTATTTTTTAAAATCACTTTGGTTAAAAATTATAACACACTTTGATTCGTTATATCTCCTGGAGTTTGGTCAAAGTCATGTCCATTGAGTTGGTGATGCTAACCAACCATCTCCTTCTGCGTCACCCACTTCTGCCCTCAGTCTTTCCTAGCATCAGAGTCTTTTCCAATGAGTCGGCTCTTCACATCAGGTGGCCAAAGGATTGTAACTTCAACTTCAGCATCAGTCCTTCCAATGAATATTCAGGACTGATTTCCTTTAGGTTTGACTGATTTGATCTCTTTGCAGTCCAAGGGACTCTCAAGAGTCTTCTCCAGCACCAGAATTTGAAAGCATCAGTTTTTCGGTGCTCAGCCTTCTTTATGGTCCAACTCTCACATCTGTACATGACTACTGGAGAAACCATAGCTTTGACTATAGGGACCTTTGTCAGCAAAGTGATGTCTCTGCTTTTTAATACACTGTCTAGGTTTGTTACAGCTTTCCTTCAAAGGAGCAGGCGTCTTTTAATGTCATGGCTGCAGTCACCATCCAAAGTGATTTTGGAGCCAAAGAAAAGAAAACCTGTCACCGCTTCCACTTTTTCCCCTATCTCTTTGCCATGATCTTAATTTTTTGAGTGTTGGATTTTAAGCCAGCTTTCTCACTCTTCTCGTTCACCCTCATCAAGAGGCTCTTTAGTTCCTCTTGATTTGTAGGAACTGTACTGATTTGTGGGCTTCCCTTGTGGCTCAGCTAGTAAAGAATCTGCCTGCAATGCGGGAGACCTGGGTTCGATCCCTGGAGAAGGGAAAGGCTACCCACTCCAATATTCTGGCCTGGAGAATTACATGGGCGGTATAGTCCATGGGGTCGCAGAGAGTGGGACACGACTGAGCAACTTTCACTACTGCTTTGCAGGAACTCTTTTTATTTGATATGGACATGAATTCTTTGATGTATTTGCTCCAGATTTTTCTTCTGGTCTGTAGCTAGTCCTTCGTGTTTTTAGTGGTTTATTATTCCAGAAACATCAGAAAGTTCCATGTAATGAAACTCAGTCTGTTCTCTGATGGATTCTGGGTCCCATGCCTCGTTTCTCTATCCCTAGATGATAGATGCATCTTCCTTTATTTTCTTCCAGGACTGCTCTTATTTTGTTGTTTACTATTCAGACATTATTCTTATTTCTTTGTGGGTGTGTATGGCTATGGTTTTGGGGATGTATGGTATGAGGTAGGGATCTGACTTGTCCACCCCTGCCCCCCAGTAAGGGGACAGGGAGTGAGTGGTGTGACTTATCTAACCCTAAGCCTCATTCGTGTAAAATGCCGCTTTTTCACCTACAGTGTTCTCAGGTGCTTGCCTCCTCATTCTGGAACCTTCCCTCCTCTCTTGACCCGCTGGTGTCTTTCTGTACCAGCCTGCTGCTGTTTTCAATCTCGGCAGCATCGTTGCATATTTTGAGATCGATTGTGAAATTACCCTTCCATCGTTCCTTTTGAGAAATTGTGTTGACTCTTCTTGTGCGTTTATTCTTTGGGAATAAACTTCAGAGTCAGCCTATGAGATTCTGTCGTTTGCTCTCTTGATCTGGGGACAGCAACTGGTGACGTGCGATTGGTATCGGCGGGCTGGGCTTTAGACGTGGCCTCCGGCAAGCAGTCTGGTCTCCGGCTGTGGCAAGAGATGCGTGTGCGGCCACGATGGAGCTGGTCTTTGCATTTCGGGTTCCCGTTAGCACACGGAGCGCTTCAGAGGCGTTGTGTCTGTTGGACGGCCTCGGCCACTCCTGCCGCCCGCGTCCGCTCGGGATACGAGCTCTAGTGCAACTAACTCCAGCACCAGCCCAGAGGCAAATATAATCACCTCTTAAATGACTGCTCTCCTGCCCTTGTTCATTCCAGAACAAAATGTGAGCAACTTTAATTTCTTCCCTGGGCTGTACCCCTCTATTAACCCAGATGGGGAGGCGGTACCCGCCTAGCAGAACTCTCAGGAAATGGCTCAGTGGGCATTAAAGGCCTCCTGAGTGTGTGGCCCCGGCCCAGACACGTGAGTGCGGGGGCCTGGGGCCTTCCAGACCCGCCTCTTGTGGGCAGCTGCCACCCTGGACTCCACCCTGAAGTGAGCAGGCATCGTCCTCGATGGGAGCGAGGGGATGCCTTCCCCACAAGCTGGTTGCCGAGCAAGCTGTGCTCTTGAGCTAGCATTCACTGGGGGAGGCCATGGCTCTGAATTTTCCCCAGAGTGAGCTTGGTTCCCCAAAGAAGACTGGATGGGGGACTGGGGTGTGGTGGAGCCATCTCAGCCACCTGCCCTGATTCCTCTCTACTCAGACTGGAAGTGGAGGGCACTTTGGTGCCCATTCTCTCTCTCCTCTCTGGATGTGGTCTGTCTCCCTTCCTTCCCAAACCCAGGCTCCCGGCTCTGAGGCCTGCCCCCTGGGCCCTCACAGGGCCCCACGGAAGACGAGATTCCGGGTAAAGGATTACATCAGCTTCTAGCTGTTGTTCAGTCCCTAAGTCGTATCTGACTCTGTGACTCCTTGGACTGGAGCCCGCCAGGCTTCTCTGTCCATGGGACTGTCCAGGCAGGAGTGCTGCAGTGGGTTTCAGGATTCCCTCTTCCAGGGGATCTTCTGACCCAGAGATCAGAGCTGCACCCCTTGGCTTGGCAGGCAGATTCTCGTGTCACCTGGGAAGCCTCGCTTCTGGTTGTTCTCCGCTTTCCAGAACGTTCCCCTTGCCCATTTATCTTTCATTCTGGCCAGATTCATTTTTCTGAAGCTAGTTTCATTACCTCCTCCCCTTTTTAAGAAAATGTACACTGGTTTCTGGGTGTCCAGAGTTGAAACGTTTTGGCCTGGCGTTCCACGCTGCCGCTGAGCTGGCATTATTCTCTGCGCTCCAAGGTGAGCGCTTCTCCAGGCAGATCCGTCTCCTCCGAGTCCATGGTCCCCTTTGAGACCTCCCACGGGCCACCCAGTCTGAGGGCCTGGGGGGCAGATGTTTCCATCCCCTCCTGCTGCCTCTGGCCCGGGATCTGGTTGGCAGAGGCCCTGAGGCTGCCCGAGGCCTCGTCTGCCTGGGGAGTGGCTCTTACCCGTCCTTACCCGTTCTGGCCCCTAAATCCACTGTGTCGTGAATTCCTGCCTGCGTCCCGGACGCCACCCTGATTGTCTTCCCCGGCTTGTAGGACACCTGTCCTGCTGCAGGACAGAGGCTTCCGGGGCCAAGTGTGGGGCCCCCCTCCCCTCCTTAGAACCCGCATTTCTTTTTTAAAGATCTTCATGACCATTTGTAAAGTCTCTTGGATCTGATACAATATTGCTTCTGTTTTACGTTTTGCTTTTTTGGCCATGCGGTCTGTGGGACCCTAACCCTGACCAGGGATTGAACCCATACCCCCTTAATGGAAGGTGAAGTCTTAACCACTGGACCGCTAGGGGAAGTCCTAGAACCCATATTTCTGAGATCTGTGTTCTAAGATGAAAAGTGAAAGTGTTCGTCCTTCCGTCATGTCCAACTCTGCAACCCCATGGACTGTAGCCTGCCAGGCTCCTCCAGGCAAGAATTACTGGAGTGGGAAGTCATTCCTTCTCCAGGGAATCTTCCCGACCTGTGGTTCGAACACCTCCCCGCCTCTTGGAAATCATCCTTGATTATTCATTGGAAGGATTGATGCTGAAACTGAAGCTCCAATACTTTGGCCACCTGATGTGAAGAGCCGACTCACTGAAAGAGACCCTCGTGCTGGGAAAGATTGAAGGCAGGAGGAGAAGGGCATGACAGAAGATGAGATGGTTGGATGGCATCACCGACTTAATGGACAGGAGTTTGAGCAAGCTCCGGAAATTGGTGATGGGCGGGAAAGCCTGGCGTGCTGCAGTCCATGGGGTCACAAAGAGGCAGACATGACTGAGCGACTGAAAACACCTTCCGCAGCCCAGACCGAGACATCACAGGGGGCCTGACACCTGCATTTTTCATTCGTAGTTTGTATCATCTTTCAAAATCGTGTAGAACATTTTCAGTCATGCAAAAATAGTGGAGAGTGGTGGGAGAACAATTTTTATGCTAAAAAAGAAAGCTTGTGTGCTTTTGAGTGACAACTGCAGAATAGGAAGCTGAGTGACAGATACTGTTAATGAGTTTTCAGGAGTTTAAGCATGACGAGAGCTTTGTCCCTTTAAGGTTGCCCCCTTGAGAGATATTTTAGTTCTTTTCTCAGTTGTATCCCTTGTTAACATTGAATCTTGTAGCGCTTGTTAAAATTGAAAACTTTCTTAACTAAAAATAAGACTTTGAGGGACATCCCTGGTGGTCCAGTGGTCAAGACTTCACCTTTAGATGCCGGAGGTGTGGGTTTGATCCCCGGCCGGAGAGCTAAGATCCCACATGCCTCACGGCCAAAATGCAAAACATAAAACAGAGGCGATATTATAACAAATTCAATAAGGACTTTAAAAATGGCCAACATCCAAAAAATAAAAAGAATGAGACTGTTTGTCTTTTCTATATTTAAGCAGGTTTGTGGTGTTGGAGACTTTCTGATTAGGTATATTTATCTCTATATCATTTTATTTAGTGTCCATTCAAAGCATTGGAATAAGTTAAATGAATTTTTAATGAAAAGTTGCACCCTTGGACGTCTGAAGCTTGTTCTGGTCGCATTGGCACTGCTTGGCGTCGGCGTGAGTTTGCTCGGTACCGTTTGATTCCTGGGCTTGTACTGTGTCGAGGGCGAGTGGGCAGTGCCTGGCCCCCGAGCCTAGGTGCGGTGGGCTTGCCACTTCTGCCTTCTCCTTTAAGAGACTCACTACTCTGCGCGTGGCCACTGCAGCCCAGGTCCTTGCCTGGCTCTCCACTGCGGCTCTGAGGCTGCCCAGAACCCCCGAGCTGCTGACTGCCTGCTCAGGGTGCCCCAGAGGAGGAGTGGCCTGTGCTGGCTTTTACCATGTTGCCTGTGTTGGCAGAGTTTTCTCCAGCTGGAGTGTCGGCTCACAGGGCTGAGGTGCTGGCTCTCTGCGGGGGGGTGCCCAGTTCAGGGGACCTGGGCATGCCCCCCTGCCTGAGAGCACAGTCCTGGTTCCCTTGGTGCAGGCAGTGGTCTGCCCTCGGGGTGGCCCATCCCCACCTCGTTCGAGCAGTGAGTGGTTCTTGATGTATGGAGAACACTTAGCACCACAGAGCATTTCCATCCTTTTGGCTACTACTCTAGTTTTTTAAAAAATTTTCCCTCTTTTGAAAGATTTTTGTCCTTCCAGGGAGAGTACATTTGTTAAGTTGTAATCTTTTCTGCTTATTGATCCCAGACACGCACAGTGGCCAAGCCGGGCTTGCAGGGTTTCCATCAATCCCTCACCAGGGAGTTTCCATTTGGCTTCTCAGCCATGAAAGTGCCTCTTGGGGCCAGCACACCATGTGGCCCCTTGGGCTGTGGAGCCAGGCTGGGAATGAACTGATTTGGAGGAGGACGTGGGGTCGGTTCCAGGAACCAGGCAGATCTGGCCTCAAGGTGGGTGCTGGGCTTCAGGCAGCTCCCTTGCTCTGCTCTGTCCATGAGGTTCCAGGAAGACCGGTTCAGAGCAACCACCAGCTGACTTTCTCCTGCTGGGCTCCAGTGACCCTCCCTGTCAGGGTGGAAGATGGCTGAAGGGGGAACCCCACCCCATACTCTGCCCTCCAGCCTTGGATGCCTGAAGGATTGTGTTAGGGACTTTGGACCTGTGAGGGGGCAGTTTTCCAGACTCTCTGGGCCTTTAGTCCCCAGTCTGATCTTCCGTCATGAGGGTTAAGGTCTTTGGATGGCAGGGATCTCAAGGGATGTTGTGTTTTCAGTGGGGAACTGGTGAGGTTTAGGGTTTTTCCAGGTTTCCCTAGCTGGTGTCAGCAGCGCAGGGCAGCGACAGGGTGGGTGTGTCCAGTTAGAAACGAGTTCTGATCTGTGATGTGTGAGGTCCTGTGGTATCAAGGGACACATTTGGTACTAGTGTCCCTTGCCTCTCCTTTGTAGGGGTGAAGAGGACAGGTAGACCTCTCTTTCCCCTTGCCTGCCCACAGGACCTAAGGCCAGCTTGGTCCCCATTGGACGCTCCGGGTGGTCACCCTGCCGTGGTGTGTGGTCCCCTCCAGCAGCCGTGTCCAGTGCTGGCCTCCGAGCAGACCTGCTATCTGGGACACCCTGAGTGCCTGGCCTCCTTCCCTGTCACCACCTGCCCTGGTTTGCTGGGAACAGCTGAGGGGGCTGCTGGCGGAATCCCAGCCGCGATCCTGGGGGCCCTGGCCCGGGGCTGCCCACCCAGCCTCCCCTGCCTGGAATCCCCGGGCACATCGGGCCCCGCCCACCTGTTCCGGCTCACATTTCTGGCTCCACTCCCGGCTCTGCAGCCTCCAACAAGCGAGCTGACTCCTCTGGCCTCAGTTTCCCCACCGTCTGAGGGAGGTGTGTGTGATTGTAGGGCGCCCACATAGACACGCCCGAGGATGCACAGAGGTGAGGCTGTAAAGTGCTTAGCGCGGGCCAGCTCCTGTGAGCCCTCAGTAATTATTAGTTATTAGGGTTATTATGGCAGTCATAATTGTGGTTCTCCAGGGAGAGGACCCTCAGGGGCTTCTGGGATCAGGTTCAACTCCAGCTGAAAAGGTGGCGTGGTGGGAACCACCTTGGTCCATCTTTGATGAGGCGAGTGTCGAGTTGCGTTAGATTGCCCCGAGCGGCCTAATTGCTCTAGTCGCGGACTTTCTTCCTCGGTGAGGTCAAGACGGCATTTATACTGTAGCTGGAAGCCCGCCGCGGTGGGCTGCGGGAACCCCAGGGCTGGGGGCAAAGGTGCAGGTGTCTGAGGGCGGGGTCCCTTCTGGGGCCTCTGTGAGAGGCGTGGCCTGGAGGGCGTGGCCAGCGTGCTCTCCCCTGTCTTATTTGCTCAACCCCTGCCCCTCCCTCCTCAGAGGCCCTAGTCCTGCCGCCCTAGCCGACTCTCAGGGCCTCCTCCTGGTTGGCTGACTAGGCCCTGCTCCAGTCCTCCACCCCCACCCCAGTCCCTCCAGCCCCCATCATCGCTGGCCTGCCCGCCCCAATTTCCTACCCCCGAGCTGAAGCCCTACGAGGCCCTTCCCCCTCCGACCCGCAGTCCCTGCTCCACGTGGCTTCCCGCTCAGCTCCTGGAGGTGGAGCCCCTCTCCCCTCCTCTGCAGCCCAGAGCTCCTGGGCCCCCCTCCATACCTGCTCAGGTGGGGCGGGCCTCCGCCCCAGGCTGGAGGCTCCAGGCCTCTCCTGACCCTGCTGTCGCCTCCTCTAGCCTCTGGCAGACGCCCAGAATCACAGCCCCCGGAGCCGCTTGAGCACCGGCAGACAGGGGCTCAGAGCTGAGGGTTGTGAAGGGCCTAGCCTCCCGTGCCTGCTGCCCCGGGGGTGCCACCTGGACCCCGTCTTCCACGGTCACTGATGCGGCTCAGAGTGGGGGCTTGAGTTTATGGGGTGTCCCAGTGAGGGGACGCGCCCCTCCTCCGCCCCCAAACTCAAGGCTCCGTCATGTAACTCCACTCTTAGAACACTTGAGCACCGCGCACCCCCCCCCCCCCCCCCAACTAGAGCCCACAAGGTCCTTGTGAGGAGAGCTCCTGCGGGGGGCATGGGTTTTTGGACTCTTAGGTGGTTGAGTGGCTAAAGCTCATGGTTTGTCCCATCCTACAGATGGTACACAGGGACAGTTACCTTCCCTGTCCACGCTGGCAAGTGGGGGCCCAGGGTGGGAGCCCCAGAGATGAGCAGGAGGGACTGTTGACCCAGCATCCTGGCTAGCGAACCCTTCACCCCCACCTGGAGCAGCGTCCTGCTTCCTGGGCTCTTTCTGCCTGAGAAGGAACAGCAGGGAGCGTCAGGCTGATGTATGCGTCTCTGCTGCCCGAGGACGGAGGGGTTGTCCTGAAATGCTCAAGGGAACCTGGTCAGAGCCCAAGGGTCATGGCAGTGCCTTGGGGGTGGCAGCTGCCTCGGTGTCCAGCCCTTTTGCAGAGAGATCCCGGGTCATTCGATTGCCCTGTTACGTAAAATGAATGGATTTCAGATGTGGCAAGAAACTCAGCTCTTTGATCTCTCATCATTGGCCGAGTGGAACTTTGGTCCCCTTGTGCCTCAGTCTCCTTGTCCATAAAATGGGGTTTCAGCAGCTCCACTTCCTATGAGGACCAAGGGGCATCAGGTACTTGGAGCACTGGGTACTCACATGTGCTGCAACTTGGGAAAGGTGGTCAGACGTGGGGAAGCGGGAGGCCTCCAGGCACAGTGACTGAGGGAGGGGGCTGGGGAGGGAAGGACTTGGGGGTTTCCTCCAGGTTTTCTCTCTGGTAAAACCTGCTCCACATCTCTGTACCTGTCTGCAGGCTCCCCCAGCATGCCAGAGCCCTGCAAAGTCCTAACTGTGGGCGTCTCCACGTTTATATGAACCAGCAGCCCCAATGCTCAGCTTAGTTCACAGGAGAATCTTTGCTGATCCTCAGCACTGCACCCCAAACTAACATAAACATTTGGAATTGAGAGCTGCCAGCTCCTCCAAGAATGTCAGCGTCCTGAAAGGCTTCAGCCGGGAACAGGGGGCAAGAGTTTTCTTTTATTCAAGTTTTCTTTTATCTGATGGTTTTCGTTCGTCCCCCTCTCTCCGCAGGACAGAGGTGTCCTGAACCCGAGGTCTTTGTTTTGGCTCTTGGGGCAGCCTCTGGGCCTTGGCACCCAGGTGGCAATTTTTTTTCCAGGAGCATTGGAAAACAGAACCTCCATATTTTGCCCCATAAAAAGGAGATTTTGTAGAGTGATGGTCAATTTGGCACATCTTTAGTATTTTTTTTTTCTGCAACACTTAAAGAGAAGAAAAGCTGGTACAAAGGTATGTTTGTTTCTGAAGTGAGTTTCCTTTCCCAGATGTTCTTCTCTGCCAATTCCAAAATGCATTCTGAGCTCAGCTCTCCGGTTTCCTCTCTGCGGGGCAGAACAATGAGGTCTCTGTAACCACACGGGGAACACGCTGCCTTCCTTGCCAGTGGGCATGGGGGGAGGTGGGACCGTCCCACCTTCCCCCACCTCAGTGGAAACGACCAGTCCGTGCCAACCTGGTGAGAGGCCCTGGCTGCCTGTCGAGGGCCTGGCGGTCCGCTTGCCCGTGGGGGTGATCTGAGGGTTGTGACTCAGAGGCACTGCAGGCTGCACCTTCGTCCCCAGTCCTTGAGTTTGCTGCGTGGCCTTGTGCTAAATTCTTGGGTTTGCATGGCATTTGTGGACCCGGGGCTCGGTACTGTCTCTGTTACCAGGAGTTGATCTGGCCCCTTTCCTCTTATTTTTTCTCTTTATTGCATCAAATACCGGCCCCACGCCAAGGGCAGGTCTCTAGGACACAGTGCAGCTGCAGTTTGCTGGAGAGCCAGGTAGAACCAGGTGGGCATAACCAGAGCCCAGTCACTTCATTACTTGACACACGGGGTGTATGGGAGCTGTGATGCACACACACACACACACATGCACACACACACAGTACCCTTAGAGGTGCTTTCTTGATTGATTTCCAAGGACAGCTAAGAGACCCTGAAAACTTGCACTTAGGGCTGTTCAGATACCGGTCTCCATTAAGAACGACCTCTATGGGATCACTTTATTTGGAGTGTGCATTTAATGAAAATCTTTATTTTTTTGACCACTGCATCATGCCTTAAAACACCGAAGATCGAGATCTCTAGACTTAGTAGATAAAAATAGCTCACATTTATGCACATTTACAGTGTACCAGGCAGGTTCTAAGAGATGTTCACTGATTGACTTATTGAATCCTTCTGGCCTCTCAGGTGGCTGGGTACCATCCGGCCCCATCCTACAGGGGAGGAAGCTGAAGCCGGGAGAGCTGAGGAGCTCTCAGGGTCAGGCAGGCACTACACCTGGCTGACAGATGATGTCCCAGTGCCTGCCTCTTAATTGCTATTTGAACTACAAAAGTATTTTCTTTCCATCTAAAAGGAATTGGCTGAAAAGCCCCCAGTGCATTTAAGTAAGTGTGGTGCTGAGTCCTCCGCCCAGACCTCCCTGTCCTCATTTGCCAGGCGAGGAAACTGAGGCGTGCAGGGGCACTGCCCTGGGAATCCCTCTCTGGGGGATGCCCCGCTTTCTGTACAAACCAGGGGGCCTCCTGATGCCTGTTCAGGTTGGGGCCTTGGGACTTTGGGCGAAAGCCACGGGCTTGCCGTCCCCCAGAATGGACAGAGTCCGTCCTTATCCAAGGACCTGTGTCTCCTATCTTTGCCATGACCTTGGGCCACTTCCGGGAGCCTGGCAGGCCCGGAGCCGAGAAACCGAAATGGTATGTAATCAGAATGCTATATTTTGTCGAAAATAAGAATGTTAGTAATGGGCTGGTTTCTGGCAAGTCAAACTGGGACTCTGAAATACATATTTTTCCTGTTCTGCCCTAAACCTTCTAATTAGTGAAAACGCACATTGGCAGACATAAATCAAATGTCATATCCCCTAAAAACTTGTCCTTGGTATCACTGAGTGGGTAACCTTCTACAGCTGCTAAATTAGGGCTTCCAGAGGGGAGCGCGTGTATGAGTGAGTATGCAGGTTTGTGTGTGGGGGGTGTGTGTCGGGTGTGTGGGGGGGTGGGTGGCTGTGGGGGGATGTGTTTCTG
This sequence comes from Budorcas taxicolor, assembly GCF_023091745.1. Lineage (NCBI taxonomy): Eukaryota > Metazoa > Chordata > Mammalia > Artiodactyla > Bovidae > Budorcas > Budorcas taxicolor. Next base: position 46,520,638 of record NC_068934.1, read on the forward strand.
TGTGTGTGTGGGGTATGTATGTGGGAGTGTGTGTGTGGGGATGTGTATGTGGGGTGTGTGTCTGTGTGGTATATGTGTGTGTGTCTGTGTCTCTGTGAGTGTGTGTGTGTGTGTGTCTGTGGTGTGTGTCTCTGTGTGTGTCTCTCTGTGTGGTGTGTGTGTTTCTGTGTGTGTGACTGTGTGTGTGGGGTGTGTGTGTGTCTGTGTGTGGTATGTCTGTGTGGTGTTGGGTTGTGTGTGTGTCTCTGTGTGTCTGTGGTGTGTGTGTGTGTTTGTGCGTGTCTCTGTGTGTCTGTGGTGTGTGTGTCTCTGTGGTGTGTGTGTCTCTGTGTGTATGTGTGTTGTGTGTGGTGTGTGTGTGTCTGATGTGTCTGTGTGGTGTCTGTGTGTGGTTATGTGGTGTGTTTGTGGTGTATGTGGTGTGTGTGTGTTTTGGTGTGTGGTGTGTGTGTTTGTGTGTGTGTGTGTGGTGTGTGTGTTTGTGCGTGTCTCTGTGTGTGTGGTCTCTGTGTGTCTGTGTGTCTGTGTGGTGTCTCTGTGTGGTGTGTGTGTGTCTGGTGTGTGTGTGTTTGTGTGTGTGTGTCTGTGTGTGGTGTGTGTGTGTGGTGTGTGTCTCTATGTGTGTCTGTGTGTGTGGTGTCTTTGTGTGGTGTGTGTATATGTGGTGTGTGTGTGTCTGTGGTGTCTGTGTGTGGTGTGTGTATGGTGTGTGTGTGTTTCTGTGTGTCTGTGTGTCTCTGTGTCTGTGGTGTGTGTGTCTCTCTGTCTGTGTGGTCTCTGTGTGTGTGTGTCTCTGTGTGGTGTCTGTGTGTGGTGTATGTGTGTGTTTCTGTGTGTCTCTGTGTCTGTGGTGTGTGTGTGTCTCTGTCTGTGTGGTCTCTGTGTGTGTGTGTGTCTCTGTCGTGTCTATGTGTGGTGTATGTGGTGTGTGTGTGTCTGTGGTGTGTGTGTGTCTCTGTGTGGTCTCTGTGTGTGTGTGTCTCTGTGGTGTCTGTGTGTGGTGTATGTGGTGTGTGTGTGTGGTGTGTGTGTGTGTTTCTGTGTGTCTGTGTGTGTCTCTGTGTCTGTGGTGTGTGTGTGTCTGTCTGTGTGGTCTCTGTGTGTGTGTGTGTCTCTGTGGTGTGTGTCTCTGTGTGTATGTGTGTCTGTGTGTGTGGTGTATGTGTGTGGTGTGTGTGGTGTGTGTGTTTGTGTGTGTGTGGTGTGTGTTTCTGTGTGTATGTGTGTGTGTATGTGTGTGTGTGTGTCTGTGTGGTGTGTGTGTGTGTGTGTGGTGTGTGTGTGTGGTGTGTGTGTGTGTCTCTGTGTGTGTGTGTCTGTGTGGTGTCTCTGTGTATGTGTGTGTGTCTCTGTGTCTGTGGTGTGTGTGTGTCTGGTGTGCGTGTGTTTCTGTGTGTCTGTGTGTGTGTCTGTGTGTGTGTGTCTGTGTGTGGTGTGTGTGTGTGTGCATGTATGTGTGTCTCTGTGGTGTCTTTGTGTGGTGTGTGTGTGTATGTGGTGTGTGTGTGTCTGTGTGGTGTCTGTGTGTGGTGTATGTGGTGTGTGTGTGTGTGGTCTCTGTGTGTGTGTGTCTCTGTGTGGTGTGTGTCTCTGTGTGTATGTGTGTGTGTGGTGTGTGTGGTGTGTGTGTTTCTGTGTGTGTGTGTGGTGTGTGTTTCTGTGTGTCTGTGTGTGTGTCTGTGTGTGTGTCTGTGTGTGTGTGTGTGTGGTGTGTGTGTGTGTCTCTGTGGTGTGTGTGTGTGGTGTGTGTGTGTGTCTCTGTGTGTGTGTGTCTGTGTGGTGTCTCTGTGTGTGTGTGTGTGTCTGTGTGGTGTGGGGGGGTGTGTGTGGGCACAGGAGGCAGGGAGGGACAGAGGTGCCCCTGGTGAGCCCCGGCTGCATATCTCCTTCCCTCGGCTCTGCTTCCAGCACCCCCGGCCCCCCCCCACCAGCCTGTCAGCACCTGCCCAGCCTCTGCAGTGGAATATATTTGCCCAGTTAAAACGTAATTATGGGGGGACTTCCCTGGTGGTCTAGTGGCTAAGGCTCTGTGCTCCCCGTGCAGGGGTCCCAGGTTCGATCTCTGGTCAGGGAACTAGATCCCACGGGCCGCAACTAAGAATTCACGGGCCGCAACTAAAGATTGCTGGTGCCACAGCGAAGATTGAAGACCTTGTGTGCAGCAGCTAAGGCCTGGCGCAGCCAAATAATCAAAAAAGAAATCTATTTTTTAAAGCAGTAGATAAGAGCGCTCCTGTCTCAGCAGGGGTAAGTAGGGCAAAGGCAGGGGGCGGGAGCCCACTGCTTCTTCCTCTGCCCAACCTGCTGGGGTCTGCGGCACCCCCTGCCCCCCACCCCTGTGGTGTGGCACCCCCTGCCTCCTGCCCCCGTGGATGTTGGGCTGCGGGCTGGGCACTGGTGGTCATCACTCGCAAGGTGCAGGACTTGAGGACAAGGTGATGTCATCCCTGGGAGTGATCCTGGGCTGGGGGCTGCCCTTTTGCTGGGTGGGAATTGGGGCCACACAATCATTCCTGGAACCGTCCCAAGTCACCTGGCTCAGGGTCCGGACCCTCAAAGGGGCCCTTGGGGGTGATGGGCTGCCCTGACTGACATCCAGGGTCCCTCTGCAGGCAGTGGGCCTGGGTCAGGCCCTGGCCCTTTGTTTGTTCCCCGGGCCTTCCAGAACCTTCCAAGCCCAGGCTCTTTCCAAAACAGAGGTTCAGTCCTGTCCTTGGCACGGCCTGCGTGCCCTCCCGCTGTCCCAGGGCTGTGGTGGCCTCTTGTCAGGGTGATGGCCCCCCATGTGGGAGACAGCAGGGACATACCCCCCAGACCATCTCCCTGTTTCTTGAAGACTGGGAGCCCACATCCTTAGTTTCTTTGTCCTCCGAGGTGTCTGACACCAACCAGCTCATTTTCTTTTTATCTTTTGCAACTGATTTCTTCTTTCCTGCTCCACCCCCAAACCTGCCCCTGACCGTTTCCTGTTCGCCTGCTTCCCTGACCTTTGAAATGTGGTCCCTGCTCGGGGAGCTTGCTGGGGCCCAGGGTTAATTACCACCTTCCCACAGGGCCCAGTGTGTGTGGGGAAATTAGACTGGGATGGGGGCTGGGAACAGCAGAAATGGGGGTGACTGAGCTGGAGGGGAAAGGGTGTGTTGAGAGCCCGGGCCTGGCTGTGGGTCTGGGTGGGGAGCACATGGTGAGGGTGGGCAGGCAGAGAGGCACCGGGAACCGGGCCGTGGGGGTGAAGGTGGGAGTGATTTCGGGGAGCAGGGTGTGACCACGTGCAAGCAAGGACTGGGAAGAGGTCAGAAGGGGTTGGCCTTGGTCCTGCCCCTGGTGATGTGCACAGACTCGGGAACGCAGCTTGATGAGTGAACGTCCACAGCTCACCCGTTTGCCCGGATCAAACGTAGAACCTCCAGTGTTGCGGAAGATTCCTTGAGCTGTCTCCCAGCCTTCACCCAAGCACTGACCCTAGGAACCAAATTGTAGTGTGCTCTGCTCTGAACACCCTTGATAACCCAAGCAGCCTGGACTTGGGAAGAGGCAGGCTGTCCTCCAGAGTGGCTTCCAGGCTTCTGCCTGCCTTGGCTGCTTCATCTGCTGCGGATCTGAAGCAAACTCTGGGTCTCAAAGAGTCATGACTGAGCATGCACGCCCGCGTGCATTTCTTCATTATTTGTACACAAATGTCAGCAACTCACAAGCTTGGTCAGTTGATCGCTATCCTGACAGCGCCTGGAATGGGAAGGGTGGGCAGCAGCCCCAGTGGCAGCCGGCCTTGCTCTGCTGGGGCCCTGTGGGTGGCACCCCATCCCTGCCCCCGGGGGGAGTGGGGTGTGGGCCCCACCTGATGAGGTAGACTCTCAGGGGAGCAGGGCCAACTGGGCGGGCTCAGGGAGGACACAGGCGTTCACCTGGGCCAGGTGTGGCAGCCAGGGAGGGTTTGATGGGGGTGGGAACTGTGAAAGGCATGGGAGTGGAGAGGGTAGGGGTGGAGTCGTGCAAGGGAGCCTGGGGCCCTGAGGCCAGGGTGGAGAATGGAGAGAAATTCGAGGATGTTCCCTGGCTCAGTGGGTCCAGAGATGGGTGGGTGGGAGGGTGGAAGGATGGGGGGTGTGGACTCTTCTTATGAAGGGAGGGTCTATGATAATTTAGCTGAGGTGGAGGGCTGGGAGGAGACTCATTCCCCAGCATTCAGAGATGTTATCAAAGATTCCACTTTCAGGCCTGCAAGTTTCAGTTTGCTGAGCTTTCCATAAAAGGCAGAGAACATCTGTTCAGTTAAAGGAAACCTAAGGTTTTATTATTGTCGTAAATGTCAGATCTCTCCTTTAGAATATTTAGACAACTGCAGGATAGTGTCCCCGAGTCGAGCCTGTCTCAGTTGGATTGAAGACCGGGATAAAACGTAGGGATCTGTGGCTAGGATTGTGGTCCCTGAGGCTCCACAAGGGTCCCCGTGGCTTCTGTGCCCCCCCGCCAGAGCCGCACAGGTGGTGAGGGCTCCTTGGGAACTGAGGGTCGGGTCAGAAACCTGGGGCAGGGGGCTCTGGGCTTTGAGAGCCTGCCCGCAGAGAAGTGAGCTTGGATTTTTTATGAATAGTATTTCTTCTCCCTTGATTAGGAAAGCTCCAGGAGAAGCCGAGGTGTTTGTGATTTTGCGGAGATGCTGCTAATGGTTCGCAATGACTATTTCCAGCCCGTTTTAAGGTCTCTGAGCCTCATTCTGTGGTTCTTATATCACACGTGGAGACAAGGGACGGAGTTTTCCTGTGCTCAGAGCCAGGGAGGCTCGTTCACTGGCAGTTGGGGGTACCCCACAGGTTTCTCCTTGGTCCCCATCATTGTAGCTGGATCAGCACTTTTCACCCAGTTCCTCTTAGAAGGGTAAATAGAACTTTCCTGTCTGGGGGCTGGGGGAGGCTTTGTCCACACCCCAACCAAAGCCATCTTTGAAGTTTCATGTTTTATCGTAAGATTCATGGGCATTTGGCGATCTCTCTCTGCTACAGTCATGCTAGTTTAATGCTTTGAATTTTATTTGAAGCACCTGGAACTGTATCTAAGAAATAATGTGCAAAATCGTATGCACAAGAAATAATAAAATTTTACAGAGACACCACCGAAAGAAGACCTACCTAAATGTTTATGGCTGGGAAGGCAGTATCGTAGAAACACCATTTCCCTCCGCAGTGAGCTATAGACTCAGCAGGATTCCCTGCCTTTCCTTTCCCCGAGCAGAAATGTCGGTGCCTGGCATCTCAGGACAGGTGGTGGTGGTGGGGTGCCAAGTAGAGGGCAGAGGAGTGGAGGGGGGAGGCCAGCAAGGGCTGTGGGAGTGGTTGGAGGAGGGTGATACTGAGCTGATAAGTGTATATGTTGACAATCACAAAAGCCATCTTTCCACTTTGGAGAGGGTGCTAACAAACGTCGAAGAAGGAGGGAAGGTTAGGAAGTACCTTGAGGAGGGACGTCCCTGGCGGTCCAGTGGTTAAGACTCAGCACTTCCGCTGCAGGGGCCAGGGTTTGATCCCTGGTCAGGGAACTAAGATCCTGCATGCTGTGTGGCATGGCCAAAGATACATTTATTAAAAAAAAAAAAAAAATCAATCAATCAGTGAATAAGGTCGTACCTTATTTTAAAGAAAACAATAAAAATTGTTTAAAAAGAAAGTACCCTGAGGAAATGTTTAATAACATTGCAAGAAGAGCCGTGAACGCGTGGATTTTTACCACGTAAACACACACACGCAGAAATGCAGTCTCTGATGTGTGTGTGCGTGAGTGTACATGTGTATACACAGGGGAAGATCCCCTGGAGGAGAGCACGGCAACCCACACCGTATTCTTGGCTGGAGAAGCCCATGGACAGGGGAGCCTGGTGGGCAACCCACACCGTATTCTTGGCTGGAGAAGCCCATGGACAGAGGAAACTGGTGGGCAACCCACACCGTATTCTTGGCTGGAGAAGCCCATGAACAGGGGAGCCTGGTGGGCTATACGGTTCATGGGGTTGCAGAGAGTCAGACGTGACTGAGCGACTGAACGCCAGCACACACACAGGTTTTCGTTGTTCGCAGCCGTTCTGTTCTATAAAGCTGCTGCAAACACCGGATGGTGCAAATTCTGAACTGTTGGTCCTGGAGGAGATACAGGCTTGGGTTTCCCAGAGCCTCGGGTCTCGTTTTCCTCTGCTGATCAGTACACAACTTTGTGAGCCATTAAACACCTGATTTAATGTGAATTATTGTTTCTTGCCCTGGTGGCGCGAGTGGTAAAGAACCCGCCTGCCAATGCAGGAGACAAGAGAGATGCAGGTTCAATCCCTGGGATGGGAAGATCCCCTGGAGAAGGACATGGCAACCCACTCCAATATTCTTGCCTGGAGAATCCCATGGACAGAGGAGCCTGTCAGGCTACAGTCCGTAGAATCACAAGAGTCGGACATGGCTGAAGCGACTTAGCGTGCACGCGTGTTGTTCGATTCACACTGACCTAAGCTAACCTAAGCCCCTGTTTTCTCTGTACCAACACCACACCGCCAGCCACCCTGCCTTCCGACAGCCCTACAGCCCTGTGCCTGGGGCCATTGTCAACACTGAGTGTTAGTCACTCAGTCATGTCCAACTCTTTTTGATCCCATGGACTGTAGCCCACCAGGCCCCTCTGTCCATGGGATTCTCCAGGCAAGAACACTGGAATGGGTTGCCATTGTCTTCTCCAGGGGGAATCTTCGTGACCCAGGAATCGAACCTGGGTCTCCTGCATTGCAGGCAGATTTTTTACCGTCTGAACCACTAGGGGAGCCCAACAGTGAAATTCAACAGTGAAATCACACACAAAAAGCACAGAAATGCAAACAGCGTAGCATCGAGTGGAGAGGATGCTCATTTACAGTGTGAGCTGAGGCAGGAACCTGGAGCTAGCCTGGGCCACCTCGTCTAGGGGCCCGCGTGTGGGGTGACTCAGTTTTTTCACCGTTCTGTGCATGTCCAGGAGTGACCACAAAGCTCCCAAGCATCGATGGGATTATGTGGAAATCTGGTCCAGCAGGTGACTCTCCAGGCGGCATCTGTGAAGGACGATGGTTGGACTGTGAATGTTGCCCAGCACTGCCTGATGAGAAGACCCAGGAGCAGTGAGCATCCCCGGCGCCCAGCTCTTGGCTCCTAGGGATCACGTTCCACTCAGAGAAGCCAGAGCTCATTGAGAAAGGGCCGATTCTTAGGCTAGAGCAGGGAGAAATTCACGTGAGCCTGGAGCATATTATTATTCTAGAAAGAAAGTAAAGAAACCCTCAAGGGATGATGTGGGGACATGCCAAGAAGATACATGGGACAGTGTAAAGGGACTCTCACTGTCCAAACCTGGGAAACACTTGAACGTCAAAGTGAGTGGGGATATTGCATCTTAACCCGTTTGATGAAATGGGAATAGATGAGTCTACCCTGGCTTCAGTCAATTAATTAATAAATATTGGGTTGGCCAAAAAGAAAGGTGGTATGGAAACCCGAACAAACTCTGGCCAACCCAATGTTGTATGTAGTGGACATGCTTTAACGATCAGCCTGGATGAAGTCTAGCAGTAGTTCTGAATCATTATTCTTTTTTAAAAGTAATAGTAATAATAATGTTATTTACTTATTTACCTTTGGCTGCGCTGGGTCTCTGTCGTTGCACGGGCTTTTCTCTGACTGTGGTGTGCGGACTTCTCGTTGCGGGGGCTTCTCTCCTTGTGGAGCACGCGCTCTAGGACACACCAGCTCTAGTAGTTGCAGCCCAAGGATGCAAACTGCTTTTGAGTAGTTAGTTCTGAAGCCGCTCCCAGGCTTCAGAGCTCAAGCTCAGCAGTTGTGACACACGGCCTTAGTTGCTCTGTGTCACGTGGCATCTTCCCAGACCAGGGATCGAACCTGTGTCTCCTGTATGGGCAGGCAATTCTTTTCCCCTGAGCCACCAGAGAAGCGCCTGAGTCTTTTTTTTTTTGGGGGGGGGGAGCTTATAATATTCGAATGTATCACTAGACCATCACGTTTTATTTATATTTGTGTTACTATTTTGAATTCTGTTAAAATACATATACCTTAAAATTGACCACCTTGGACCATTTTGACATGTCTGGTTCAGTAGCGTGAAGTCCATTCACATTGTCCAGCCGTCACCTCCGTCCATCCCCCACCGTAATTCAATAAACAAGTAAAACCAGGTTTTCACATTGTAAACACTTTTTAAAAACGATGCCATGAGGAACCCCAGAGGGATTTTATGGGACTTGGGGAGCTGGTGGTGGACCTGGGGCAGCCGGGACATCCCGAGGGACATGCATTGGGAGGGCCATCTCCGTGGCAGCTGGGGCCGGCGAGGTCAAAGGAAGAGGGGCCTATACCCAGTCTGAGAAGCCCAAGCTGGAAGGCACCTGGAGCCATGAGGTGTCAGGAAAGCCGTGTGGGTAGGATTCATTCCCTTGAGCGCCTTAGCTGCATCTGAGGGTTGGGTGTCAGCATACTGACAAGGGTTCCAGTCTCCCTCCTCCAGGAAGCCCACTGGGGCCCCCACAGCCAGCTCTTTTCTCCTCCAGGAAGCCTGCCAGGTTCACATAGCAGCTCATTCACCTCTAGGCTCCAGGCACCGCCTGTCTGTGTTACTCATCTGCCTTTCTTCCTGCTTGGTGGCTGTTTATCCGCACGTGTGCATGTGTGTGCCTGTGTGTGTATAAAATGTGTGTCCTGCCCGACTGCTCAGTGAGTGCCCTGAACGCAGCCCCATGTTGTCTTCCGTTTCTTGGCCTTCTTTGTGGGGCTGGTGTGGGACAAAGGACCGTTCCTGACCTGACCGAGAAATCCGTAGGTTGCGTCCAGGTTCCAGGCTGCTCCAGCAAGCAGTGTAATGCTTGGTGAAGAGCAATAAGACATGTGCTAAGACGTTGCTTATTTTGGTGTCATAGCAGAGGATTCGGTTACCGTGAGTCGGGCTGTGTTTAGTGTAACCATGTGAACAGTGTAAAACAGAGGCTATCGGAATGGAAGCCCAGACATCTGCTATGAATTCTATATATAAATACTGGCTCTGCTTACTTTACGTGGGTTAAAATGGGATTGTTGGCACTGGCTTCTCAGACTCCCGATTCCTCTGTGGTGGGGACTGCACGTTAACCATGGGTCCCAGTACCCAGGCCGGGAGTGGAAAGAGAGGCCTTTTTCTGATGCTGATGGGCCAAGGGTACCCGAGATCCACCCTAGAAATAGGTGGGAGTGGTCTGCTCTCCATCCCCAGGCAGGGAGCTGGGGAGAACCCCTGGGACTTTGTGGGTGTCCCGAGGGCCGTGCCAAGAAGGGGCTGTGTGAATTCAGGGTCACAGAGGGGTTTGTCCTTGCCTGAAAAAGCCAGTTGGGAAGCCAGGCCCAAAGACAGCTGTCACGGGGGGAATTCAGTGGACTGGGCGTGCAGCAGTGCCTCTACAAATTATTTATTAAAAAAAAAAGGACTACCCTGGTGGTCCAGTGGTTAAGACTCTACTTCCTTGCTGGAGCACGGGTTCAATCCCTGGTCTGAGAACTAAGATCCGACATGGTGCAAAGAAAAAAAAAATTTGCCATATGTGGCCCCCCCCCAAAAATTTATCTATTAAGGTGAAATTCACACAATATAAAATTAACCATTTTTTAAAAAGCATATTTATTATTATTAAAAATATGTATTATTCCATTATTATTTTAGGCTTCGTAGAGTCTTGTGGCACACGGGGTCTTTCTTGTGGCACAGGGGCCTTAGTTTCCCTGCGGCATGTGGGATCCTCCCCAGCCAGGGATCAAACCCACATACCCTGAATTGGAAGGTAGATTCTTAACCACTGGACCAACAGGGAAGTCCCTAAAATTAACCATTTTAAAGTGAATAATTCAGCGGCATTTAGTGCATTCATGGGCTTCCCCGGCGGCTCAGCGGTAAAGAATCTGCCTGCCACGCAGGAGAGGCAGGAAGTACAGGTTTGATCCCTGGGCTGGGGAAGATCCCCTGGAGGTTGGCAAGGCAACCCGCTCCAGTGTTCTCGCCTGGAGAGTTCCGTGGACAGAGGAACCTGGAGGGCCACAGTCCGTGGGGTCGCAAAGAGTCGGACACGACCGAGCGACTTGGCATGTACACGGTGCATTTGCAATGTCGCAGCTGCCACCGTCTAGTTCTAGAACATTCCATCACTCTCACAGGAAACCATGGAGCCAGTAAGTGATTTCGCCTCATTGCCCCCTGTCTCCCAGCCCCTGGCCACCACTAATCTACTATCCTGTCGGTCTTTATCTAATTGCCTATTTGGGACCTTTCGCGTGACCAGAACCCTATGCTGTGTGGCCTTTCGTGTCTGTCTGCTTCTCGGAGCATGATGTTTTCAAGGCTCCTCCGTGCTGTGCCCTGGGTCTGTCCTCCACGCCTTTTTATGGCTACATGATATTTCAATGTGTGGACAGAGTGCACTTGGTTTATCCACTTGTCTATGGATGGACGTTTGGGCAATTACGAGTCTTGCTTCTGTGAACATGCGTGTGCAAGTATCTTTTTAGATAATTTTACTTATTCACTTACGTTTGGCTTGGTTGCAGCACGGGCTTTTCTCTCCAGTTGTGCACGGGCTTCTCATTGTGGTGGATTCTCTTGTTGCGGAGCACACAGGCTGTAGGGCGCACAGAGTTGCCGGCCCGGACTCTAGAGAGCAGGCTGGGTAGCTATGGTACACAGTCCCTCTGTGGCGTGTGGGATCTTCCCAGACCAGGGATCGAACCCGTGTCTCCTGAATGAGTAACTGGATTCTCTACCACTGAGCCACCAAAGCAGCCTGAGTGTTCAAGTGTTTGTCATCATCCTCTAGCTTCAGTCTTTCGAGTACACACCTCGGAGTGGAATTGCTTGGTCACGAGGTGGCTCAGTGGGTAGCTGTTGAGGACTAGCTGGGAGGCTCTGCACCACAGCAACAGGGGCCAGCGGGGCCTTTTTAAAGTAGTTACCGTTTCCTGCTGGATGGATGAGGAAACAGGCTCAGAGTGGAGATGAAACATCTGGCCCCAAGTCTTCCAGCTGGAGGTCAGGCTGAGGTTTGAACCAGGCTCCCTGAGTCTAAGTACGTTCCTTTGTAGCAGGACTGGATGAATGAAACATTTAACTACAACTATTAATTAGCACTGCCCTGGCTGGTATATATATATGTATTTTTTTTTAAAATGTCCTCGGTTACTATGCCACATTGCCAGGTGGAATTTTAGTTCCCTGACCAGGGATTGAACCTGTGCCCCTTGCCCTGGAAGTACAGAGTCTTCCCCACTGGACCACCAGGGAAGTCCCTGGACGGTATTTATTGAGTGCCTAAAACGTGCTGTTGCTGGGCTGAGGCTTTGTGTGAATCGTTCTGTTGAAGCCTCACAGTCTCTGACGCGGGGGTACAGTGATGACCCACATTTCACAGAACGTTAAGCTCGGAGAGGCCCAGGTCTCAGCCGTTCCCCTGAGCCGGCTCCAGGTCTCTCACTCGGAGAGCTGCCCTGGGCTATGTGTCCTTGTGATACAGGGTCCTAAAAATATATATATACTTGCACAGAGAAAGCCATAGCAACATACATGGAACCTGGGGTTAAAGTACTTAAAGACATAAGGACTTTCCTGGCGGTCCAGTGGCTAAGACTCTGCGCTCCCCAGGCAGGGGGCCCAGGTTCCATCCCTGGTCGGGGAACTCGATCTCGCATGCTGCAACTACGACCCAGCGCAGCCAAACAAATGGATACATTAAAAATAATAATAACAATAAACCAACCATGTAAAACATTTATCCAGTATCTCAACAGAATCATCTTTCACTGTTCCGTGGCTAAGTCATGTCCATTATCCAGTCTCTAGTTCAGTCTTGGTTCCCACCTAGCCCCTTCTCATACCTGCAGTTCAAGTACAAACCAGGGCTTATAGTTGTGTGTGTGTGTGTGTTACTTGACACGTCTTACACATTTTCTGGTGTCACTGCAGTCACTGTCTTACTGCTTTAACGGACACAACTTTATACTGAGAACAGTCTAGGTACCCGACGCTGGAGCTTTTGTATTTGTTTGGTTTTCTTCTTATGAGGAAGACTGCAGCAAATATTGTGTCTAGAACGTTTTCCTTCCTTCAGGTGTTCCCTGGGATAAGGACCTGCGAGGCTGATCCCTGGGGAGAGCGTTGAAACGGTTGCGGTCCTAAGTGCCAGCAGATGAGGCATTTCCTGAAAGGGCTGCCCTGCCTCTGTGGCTGCCAGGGGGCGTGTCTGTTTTTCCGCCGACCCCGAGGGGGTCCTGGTGGCCCCAGCGTGGCCTGGCCGGAGGCTCGGCTCGCAGCCTGCCTGCTCTCCCCTCCTCTGTCTCCTCACACTCCTTGTCTCCCCCAACTGCTCCAGAAGCTTGGGCCGCTTGGTAAGAGGGCACCCCAGAGTGGCCTGGGGCAGGTCAGGGCACCCTTCTAAGAGCCGCAGTCCTCACCTGGGGCATGTGCACCTAGGACTCGGGCCTACCGGGTCCTGGGCCTGTGGGCACATCGCCTGGGCAGGAGGCAGCCTCCCCCAGGCCTCACCCCAGGGCCTTTGCACCAGCCGTTCCCTCTGCCGGATGCCTTCCCTCTGCCATTCTCTCTCCCCCTTCAAGTCTTTGTCCAGGGGTCACCTGCTCAATGAGGCCACCCTGACCATCTTACGTGAAATGGCAGCACCCACTCCAGACCCTTCACTCGGCAACTGACTTCACCTCACCTTCCATGCTGGTTGTCTTTTCCCCCCACGTAAGACAAGGCACGAGGCTGGGTTCTTGGTTTGTTTGTGTGTCTCAGACAGGCTGGCATGGGCTTTATGACACTCTGCTGCCAGCCCGCTGGCCGGCTTGGTTCCGGTCTCAGCCCAGCGCATCCCTTCCTAGGACTGCCTGTCTGGACCCCAGCCCCTTGCCTGGGTGCTCTGATCCTGCCCAGGCCTCAGCCTGTCCCTCCCATGGGGCAGGAGGGCCCCGACCCTGGAAGCCACCGACCCCGAGGGGGTCCTGGTGGCCAAGCGTGGCTCCGTGACCAGCCGGAGCCCCTGCTAGGCTTGGGGCCGCATCAGCCAGGGCATCCCAGGCCCTAGGAGGGGCCCTGGGCGTGTAGGTGCTGCTGGGGGGCAGGCAGGCAGCCCCCTCACAGAGACCCCCGTCACTGTGAGCTCCCTGGCTGACCCGGAGAGTGAGTGAGTGAAAGTCGCTCAGTCGTGTCCGACTCTTTGCGACCCCATGGACTGACTGTAGAGCCCACGGGATTCTCCAGGCCAGAATACTGGAGTGGGTAGCCTTTCCCTTCTTCAGGGATCTTCCCAACCCAGGGGTCGAACCCAGGTCTCCCGCACCGCAGGCGGATTCTTTACCAGCTGAGCCACCAGGGAAGCAGACTTGGAATCGAGTGTGTGGTGGTCTCCAACCATCTTCGAGGCAGGAGCCGGTCCTCCTGGAAAGAGCCTGCCAGCCCCTGGCCCTCCAAAGCGGCTCCCCGCCCCAGTCTCCGTTTGGGAAAGCACGGAAAATTGGACGCCCACCTCCCCCCACCCACTAACGTCGTCTGCGGCCTTTGAAGGGTGCACCTGAACAGCCCAGCGTGTAAACGGTGGTGAAAATGTGGTCTTTCCAGTTTGGGGAGAAACAACAGAGCAACTCGGATTCTCTGTTCCCCAGGGCGGCTTCCTCACCATCTCTGTTCCCCAGGGCGGCTTCCTCCCCATCTCTCCCCAGCCCCGGCTCCCCGTCCCCCTCTGGGACTTTTGCCTCGGGGAAGGCTTTACTTACTGGGTTTCTGGCTGACAATTGGGGCTGGTGACTTGCCTCCTGGGTATTTCCTCCAAAGAGCTTCCCCTTGGGGCTGGAAAATCTCCTGTCTGAGACTCCCTGTGTGTGGGCCGTCCAGCTCTTGATGAAGATGTCAGGTGAGTTTCGTCCCTTACCTGTGGTCACCAGTGTCCACTTGAATGCCTGTGGCATCAGGGAGCTTACCTTCTCCCGAAATAGTCCCTTGCAGAGTCGCCCAGAGATGCTAACTTGTCTGTTTATTTTTAGTGTTCCGAGCTTCCAGGTGGCTCTGGTGGTAAAGAACCCACCTGCCAATGCAGGAGACTTGAGACACGGGTTTGATTCCTGGGTTGGGAAGATCCCCTGGAGGAGGGCATGGCAACCCACTCCAGTATTCTTGCCTGGAGAATCCCATGGGCAGAGGAGCCTGGAGGCTACAGTCCATGGAGTCACAGAGTCAGACACGACTGACGTGACTTAACATGCGTGCATTTTTAGTGTTTATTTATTTGTTTGCCTGTGCTGTGTCTTCGTTGTGGCATGCAAAATCTTTAGTTGTGGCATGTAGGATCTAGTTCCCTGATCAGGGATCGAACCCTGGCCCTCTACATTGGGAGTGTGGAGTCTTAGCCACTGGACCACCAAAGAAGTCCTCAGACATGCTAATTTAGAGAAGAAAGTGGAGTCTGCATCCTCAGGCTGGGGCTGGGTACACCCCGTTGCGGGGGAGGCCATGAGGCCTTGGTGTGCGTACCTGTGTGTGTGTCTGTCCCTGGGGAGGGGATCAGCTTATCCGGGAACTTTGTGACCCTCAGGAGGTTAGGAACCAGCCAGCAGGTCCTACCTTGGCCAGATGAGAGGGGATGAGCCGGGACACCTTGCTGCGAGGAATCTCGGGAACCTGGGCACATCGAGCAATGCCGGCGGGGTGGGATTACCAGTCATCTGCGCTCCAGTGGCCGGGATGACCCTGGTGACGATGAATGGGCAGGTGCCCTGGGGGTCCTGTTGCCCTGAGTATGCTGTGGGGGGTTGGTTGGCATTGGCTTTGCTGCCTCCCCCCATAGGCCTCCAGATCGAACCTTGAAGGCCCCCTTCTGCTTCTGGCCTTCACGATTCTTCCTCCTCTGAAGATCTGGACCCTCCCAGATCTGGGCTGTCCTCCCCTCACCCACCGTCCTCTGACTGGCCGGTGTCTGACGCTTGGAGGGCACCTGACTGCCAGCCGGTCCTCCAGTGGTGGGTATCACTGTCTCTCTGCTCCCCGGGCCTCTACTAATGGTGGGGTTCCGGACCCTTCTGGGCTGCCCATCCTTTTCCTTCTTCCCTCTCAGCGCAGAAGCGACTCACCGTCTTCAAGCTGGGATGCTAGGGAGTGAGAGGAGGGAGGGTGAAATGCATTTATAGAGCAGCTGCCTGTGCTGGCCCTGGGCAGGGCAGGGGCATTCTTCAGATGGGCAGGTGAGCCCTCCTGGAGTGCAGGGTCCACCAGGCCCCTGGGCATGCTGTAGCAGCTGGGAAAATGGTAATTTCCGTTTTTAATTAAAAAGACCTTTTTATTGAGGAACCTATCATTTTTGTAAACTAAATATATGCACGCAAGCAGCATGCTTGAGTATGGGTGTTCCAGAGTGTGGCACCTCTGGCGTGCTGTTGAACTTCGTTCCTCTCGAAGCCTTAACTTGCCCTTCTATAAAATGGGCCAGCTATCACCCACAACCCAGGCCTCTGTACCGAGGGCTCAGGGCACTCAGAGAGGAGCTCGCCTAGCCCCACATGCTGCGTGTGGCTGGCAGAGAGCTGTCGGCCCGTGACGACCCACGCTCTTTATTATCTGTTCGGACCTGTTCGGGGCAGGGAGGGATGAGATTCAGGACAGATATTCTCCGTGGACCATCTCCTCCTTGCAGGATGTCAGGATGCCCAGCTCGGGTGCAGTGGTAACATCCCGATGTTTGATTGTTGCCGTGTGTCGTAACGTGGCGATGGCGATGGTGGGAGTAGAAGAGCCCCGTGGGCGGTCCTGACCTGGAGCCCTCCGCGTGGCCTCTGTCCTGCAGGGGCAGGGGGCCAGGATGTGAGCCGGTGTGTGCCCTGGCAGTGTGGCCTTGTGATGGCGTCTATGGGCAGGTGATAGGCATGGCAGGAAGGGCTGTTGGGGCCTGGCAAGGGTAGGGGGGACACATGGCAGCCCTCGGTGATTTTAGTAACTACAGCTGCCTTGGAAGAGCCTCTGAACGAGTGCTGGGCCCACGCAGGCAGCTTCGCGGCAGTGGCCGGGGATGGAAGGCAGGAGCCGCGGGCCTCGGACGCAGGCCGGGTGGGGTCCCCGGGGTGGTCCGGGCACAGAGCCCCCTGTCCCAGGCTGTGCGGCCTGCAGCTCAGCCAGGGTCCTCATGCTTTGCTTCTGTCCCACAGCCTCGCCTCTCCTCCTGTTTGCCAACCGCCGGGACGTGCGGCTGGTGGACGCCGGTGGAGTCAAGGTGGAGTCCACCATCGTGGTCAGCGGCCTGGAGGACGCGGCCGCCGTGGACTTCCAGTTCTCCAAGGGAGCTGTGTACTGGACGGATGTGAGCGAGGAGGCCATCAAGCAGACCTACCTGAACCAGACGGGCGCCGCCGTGCAGAACGTGGTCATCTCCGGCCTGGTGTCACCCGATGGCCTGGCCTGCGACTGGGTCGGCAAGAAGCTGTACTGGACGGACTCGGAGACCAACCGCATTGAGGTGGCCAACCTCAATGGGACGTCCCGGAAGGTCCTCTTCTGGCAGGACCTTGACCAGCCGCGGGCCATCGCCTTGGACCCCGCGCACGGGTAAACCCAGCGCCTCACCTCCCTGGGGCAGGGGGTGGTGGTTATTCAGTCGCTCAGTCATGTCTGGCTCTTTGCGACCCCATGGACTGCAGCACACCAGGCCTCCCTGTCCATCACCATCTCCCAGAGCTTGCTCAAACTCGTGTCCATTGAGTTGGTGATGCCGTCCAGCCATCTCATCCTCTGCTGCCCCCTTCTCCTCCTGCCCTCAGTCTTTCCCAACATCAGTTTCTTTTCTTGATGGTGGGGTGGGTGGGGCCGTGATTTCCCTTTTGAATTTACTTGAGACCAAGTACCTTTTTCAGAGGAAACCAGCAGTCTTAAAATGAGTCCACCCTGCAGAATTTGTTGAAACACCCTGGAATGTTTCTTTTCTAAACTCACTGGAACTGATGTGCTTGGCCGTGGATCTGAGTTGTTAAACATCTCGGTGTGTGTATGAGTGGTGTGAGTGGGTGCGCGTGTGAGTGGGTGTGTGGATGTGTGTGTGTGAGCGGGTGCGCGTGTGAGTGTTGGAGGAGGGTCCGGGCGCTCTGCCGGGCAGAGCCCACACCTTTCACCCTCTCTGTGACTGCATCAGCTGAACACGGTGGAAAAAGTGAAACTCCCCGTCTGGATGTGGAAGTTGCGGAATTGCTGCTCTGGTGTCCTCTGGAAGCCCTCTGCTCCCTCCAGCTTCATGATCTGGCTGAGCTCACGTGACCCCCAGAGGCTCAGGGCCCAGCCCCAGTTGCAGGTGGGGTGTTGTGAGTGGCGGGAAAACTAAGAACGTGTGCAGAGTTGAAGGCTAGGCTGGAGGGGTGGAGGGGAGATGGCAAGCTGCCCTCCAGGCCATGTTCGTGGCAGGCTTTCCTAGCGGGAGCTCTTGGCTCAGTCACCCACAGCCCTCTTCCCTGTCTTTCCACCGCCTGGGAAGGACACCCCTTAGCTGCGCGGCATTAAGCCTGGTGCCCGCCCACTGGCCACGCCCAGCGCACGGCTGTGTCAGCCCACTCCTCTGCTCTCCGCTCATCAGAAACGGCTGTCAGGCATCTTTTGAACAGGAACGCAGTAGGACCCTGGTTTCTGGTCCTGATGCCCTCCGCTGCCCTGGGGGTGGTGCTGGCTGCCCTGCCTGCAGCCTGGGTGGGAGGGACCTCTCAGCCCACCTGGGGCGGGTGGAATGAGGGCTGAGGGTGGGTGCCTGGGTAGCTCGGGGAGCACGCTGGGTGAGGGGGGGCACTTGAGTGGCTGAGTAAAGTTCCTTCCGTGGGCTCCTTGGCGTGTTGACTGAGAAAGCACACTCGACTGCCTCTTGATACCAGGGAAGAGTGGTGCCTCTGGGGCCGCTGGGTTGTGTAAAAGCTGAGTGTGTGTGTGTGTTCATGCATTGCCGGAAAGTGTGTCTGAGCCACTGTGTGTGGGACTGGAGGGTGTGGGCGTGTGTGTTTGTACCTATTTGGGTGTACCTCTGAGTGCACCTGTGAGCACACGTGTGTCTGTGTCAGTGTGTACACGCATTGGGGGTGGGTGCATGAGACTTATTGCCCTGGTAGCTGACTGGCCGAGGTCAGGCCAGATAAGCCCGGTGTCCCTGCTCCTGAGGGCTGCCCCAGCATCCTGGGTCTGGGGCATGCTGGGCAGTGACTTATCTTTAGGCCCCCTCACCCCCCGAGGAGGGCTGAGCCACTCCAGCTGCCAGGGGGCCAGGCTGATCTTCCAGGAGGGTCCCTGCGTTGCCTGGGAAATGGCCCTTGCCTCAGGCCTCTCCCATCCTGCAGTGTGGCCGCAGGGGTCACAGAGGGTCACTGACTGTCTTCTGGGTCGTGGTGGCTGGGGTGGCCGAGTCCTGCTGGCTGAGAGGAGGCATCCGTCAGCATTGGGAGAGGCCCTCACAGTGCCCTGGAGGGGCTGCGGAGAGGGTGGTGTGCCCCAGGGGAGGGGGCGGCAGGGCGTGGGCACAGGGAGGGGAGGCGGGGCCTTCCTGCTGTCGGTCAGGAGCCCGGGGCATCTCTTGGTAGCATTTGAACAGAGACCTGAAGAGATAAGCACAGGAGACATCTGGGGGAAGGGTTTCTGGGCAGAGGGTGCAGCTACTGTGAGGGCCCTGGGCCTGTGGCAAGGGTGGGTGTGGGGGTGGGTGTGGGGGTGGGTGGGATGGGCTTTGAGGGGAGGGGTCGCTGGTCTGACTCATGCTTAAGGGGCTCTCTCTGGCTCTTGGAAGGAGGGGAAACTTTAGAGTGGGAGCGGGGAACTCCATGAGCAGCTGGTACTGTGTTCCTGGCAAGAGAAGGTGGATAGGACTGGGCTAGTGGGTGGGGGGTGGATGGATTAGAGGTGGTGGGCTTGAGTAGTGAGGGGTCTGTTTTGAAGCTGGAACCATCTGGATTTAGACAAGAAGGGAGGATGGTGCAGGGCTGCCCTGTGCCTCGGCATCCCCATCTGTACAGGGTTGTGACCCTGCCCCATGTCATGGACACCAAGAATGGTTATGCGTCAATAAATGGTCACTGTTGTTATGTTAAAAATGCCCCTTCCCTACCTGAAATGTAGTCTTCACATCTGTGCACAGACCTCTTTTTTTTTCTTTCTTGCAGCCTTTTGCCATCTTGGTTAGGAGGTGCTGGTGCTTGGTTGGGAGGTGTTTGGTGCTTGTTTGGAAGATGCTCAGTTGGGAGGTGTCTGGTGCGGTTGGAATGTGCTCAATTGGGAGGTGCTCAATGCTCAGTTGGGAGGTGGTTGGTGCTTGGTTGAGAAGTGCTTGTTGCTCAGTTGGAAAGTGTCTGGTGTGGTTGGAATGTGCTCAACTGGGAGGTGTTCAGTGCTCAGTTGGGAGATGCTTGGTGCTTGGTTGAGAAGTGCTTGGTGCTTAGTTGGAAGGTGTCTGGTGTGGTTGGAAGGTCCTCAATTGGGAGGTGCTGCAATGGCACCCCACTCCAGTACTCTTGCCTGGAAAATCCCATGGATGGAGGAGCCTGGTAGGCTGCAGTCCATGGGGTCGCTAAGAGTCGGATACTACTGAGCAACTTCACTTTCACTTTTCACTTTCCTGCATTGGAGAAGGAAATGGCAACCCACTCCAGTGTTCTTGCCTGGAGAATCCCAGGGACGGGGGAGCCTGGTGGGCTGCCGTCTGTGGGGTCGCACAGAGTCGGACACGACTAAAGTGACTTAGCAGCAGTAGCAATGCTTGGTTGGGAAGTACTCAGGAGGTACTTGGTGCTTGGTTGGGTGATGCTTGGTGCTGAGTTGGGAGATGCTTGGTGGTTAGTTGGGAGGTGCTTAGTGCTTAGTTGAGAGATACTGGGTGCTTGTTTTGGATGTGCTTGGTGCTCAGTTGAGAGGTATTGGTGCTTGGTTAGGAGGTGCTTGATATTTATTTGAGAAGTGCTTGATGCTCAGTTGGGAACAGTCTTCACGCTCACACCCATGCTGGCATTTCCTGTAGCATCCACAGAAGTGGTCCATCTCTGGCTCTGGCTTGTCTTATTTGAAATCTTTTCTGATCTTGCCTTTGAATTCTCTCCTCAGGTCCTGCTGGGATCACACCTCTGCCCCTGGGGGCAGAGTTGACTTTGGTGTTGACACCTTGGGCAGGATTTCTGAGGCCCCAGTCTTTCCCCCGAAGCTCCCCCTTCCCTGGTGATGTGTCTGATGTGTGATGCAGCGAAAATGGTGCTGCAAAGAGTCAGCCTCACCAGGGTGAGAACACTGCACCGTGATCCTAGGCTGGCTGTCTAGGGTGTGGTTAAGGCCAGCAGTGCCTGCTTTGTCTTCTTAAGCGCCGCTGCCCAGCAGGGGAGGACGCTAGGCTGGTGTGGAGGGACCATGGGCAGCACCCCAACCTCGCTAAACACTGGCCTGGTGGTGGCTCTTGGTGTGAGCTTGAGCTGAGTCCTGGGACAGTGGGTTTCGTTCTCTGGCCACAGACGTGAGGCTGCAGGGACATCACCACCGCCTCCCCAGCCCCGTGGGAGGCTCTCCCGTCTCCCTGTGTCTTCTTGTGATGTCCTCTTTCTGCCTCACAACTGGGCTCCCTCCTCTGATGAAGGGATACTGCCCCAGATGTCATTAGGAGGGTCCTCAGTCCTAACGTCCACCCCAGGGTGCATGACCAAGAGCCCCACAGGCAGAATTGCCCACAGACCCCGGGGATTGCACTTGGGCCGTTTCAGCAGTGGCACAGTGCAGTGCCCAGGCCAGGCACCTCTGCTGCGAGCATCAGGTGCCCCGGTGGGGGGCAGAGTAGCCCCTCTGGCCCTGAGACTCTGGGGCTGGGAGGACATCAACCCCGCACGGGGGCGGGTGATGGGGTGCATGCCTGTACCAGCCCACGAGGGGCTGTGGTGGCTCCTGGATCTCCAGCTGAAGCCAGGCTGAAACCCAACCCCCTCTTTAAAATGCAAAATGGTCCTTCCCTAAAATAAGACCCAACCACAACCGCACCAGCCGCTGCCCTCTGCGCCGAGCCCAGGCTGCAGTGCTCTGCCTCGGAAGTTGCTGGTCCTCCGTGGAGCTTGGCGGGGCCTCTGGCAGCGTCCAGGCCCTGCACGAGCACGTCCGCACCGGCCGGGCTCTGGGAGCGGGGTGGCCCGCGAGTTCCCCATTTAAGGAAACCAGCCGGCCTCTGTTATGAAACCCGGGGGAAGGAATTTGAATTATGCTCCTCGTGGAGGTCCTGAGCCTGCACTTTTTCCGGCCTTTCCCGCTGGCCTCCAAGGAGCCTTTGGGGAGGGCACGAGTGGAGGGCTCCGAGCTTTATTCTCCTGATAACTTCTGGGCAGCTGGGGGGCCCGGAGGCTGGGCTCATTCCAGGCTACTGGGGGTGGGAAACAGGCCTGCGGGAGCCTTTGCAGCTGGCCGAGGGCACCTGTGAGCCTCAGGGACCGGGAGGGGTTCACCACCGCCCCGGGCTGGCAGAGGGGCATGTGTCCTGAGGTGGACAGGCCTTGGCCCCAATGAGAAAACCACGCTGTGCTCCTGGAGCCTGTGACCAGCACAGTGCGCCCTTTCAGAGCCTCAGCTTTCTCACTTGTCCCACTGTAACAGTGATTCCTGCTCTCCCTGCATTTTGAATTGTGCTGGAGAAGACTCTTGAGAGTCCCTTTGGACTACAAGGAGATCAAAGCAGTCCATCCTAAAGGAAATCAACCCTGAATAGTCATTGGAAGGACTGATGCTGAAGCTGAATCTCCGATACTTTGACTACCTGATGTGAAGGGGTGACTCTTTTAGAAACGACCCTGCCCTGATGCTGAGAAAGACTGAGGGCAGGAGGCGAAGGGGTGACAGAGGATGAGATGATTGGATGGCATCATTGACTCAGTTGACAGGAGTTTGACAAACTCAGGGAGATGGTGAAGTGCTGCAGTCCATGGGATCGCAAAGAGTTGGACACGACTGAGCGAGGGAACAACAACCGCATTGCTTCTCGCTGGATGCACAGGAGCGTGCATAAGAGGCTTTTTGGAGAGGCGCTCTGAGTTCTCTGTCCCCACGGGGCTGGGGAACAGGGGAGCTTGTGACAGCAGTGGGGTACGGCAGGCCCCTTGCTGCACGTGAAGCCCCCTCAAGCTCGTTCTCATCATCTGTCACAACCCAGCAGCACCAGCGCTGACATGACCCCCCACCCAAGGTCGCTTGACCTCACAGATGGGGTTGGTCCTTGGAGCTCGGTCTCGGGGGGAATGGCAGCTGTGTGCATGTCATTTTCTCTCTCCCGCTGGACAGAGACCCCCAAAGGGCAAGTCTGGACCTGTTCTCCCCCACGCCCCTGCCGGCTTGGCTGGTCCCTGGTGGACGGCAGCGCAGGGTTTGTGATGAGGTTTTACCTCTGAAGATGTGGAGGTGAGAGCTCGGGGGTAGGGGAGGAGCTTGATTGGTAATAGAAGCAGCTGGAAGGGAAGCCCATTGTCCACGGAACTAGGATGCCCGTGAAGTCACGTGTTATCATTCCTGGTGTCTCTCAGCCCCTCCAGTCCCTATCTGGGCTTGAGCTCCCTCCCTGGCTGGGCCTCCCCACAACAGGACAGGTGGCTCCTAGGAGCCACCCCTTCCAGGCTGATGCCTGTTTGCCCAGCACAAACCAATCATTTGTCTCTAAAGCAGCCGCTAAGGCCGAGGGTGGTGGGGTTTGCTGATTGCTCAAGACTCTTCTGTGCTGCCCCAGAAGCGGGTATCACACCAGCTGGAGAGTCTTATGGGCCTCAAGTGGGAGGGGGCCTTTCGAGGGGAATCCAGGCCCTGTCCCGCCTCCACTCTGGAGAGACGCTGATGGACAGAGAAGGACGGGTCTGCCCTTTTGTGGCCTGTGACTCCCCCAGAGCCGAAGGGGCCGGGAACCCAGGAGATGCGTGCCCTCCAGGCCGGTGTGGGTCCCCTGTGCTCTCCCCTGAAGGGCTGCATGGAGCGGGCGCCCTGCTAGGACAGCTGGGCCCTGGTGGGGTTTGAACCCATCACCCGAGGTGCATGCATATTATCTCCGCCGCTCTCATGGTGGGACATCAAATAAGGAAGCCTCTACAGAGGCGGTGGGTTCTGGCTGGAGACCCTGAGATCGTGGTTAAGCAGAGCAGAATCACCCATAGCCCACCTAGGAATAACTGAGATGTTTGTAATTTATTTATTTTGGCCACACCAAAATAAATAGGACACGTGGGATCTTAGCCCCCTGCGATGGAAGTGCAGTCTTAACCACTGGACCGCCTGGGAAGTCCCAGCAGACTTTATTTCTTTTAAAGCAGTTTTAGGTTCACAGGAAAAATGAGGGGAGGAGTATACAGAGAGCTCCCACATATCCACGACCATTTACTGGCTTTTGACAGAGACTTAATGTCACATGTCCACCGTTGTGTTATCCTGTGATTCAGTCCTTCACTAATTTCCTGTCCAACTCTTGCGACCCCATGGACTGTAGCCCGCCAGGCTCCTCTGTCCATAGGATTTTCCAGGCAAGAACACTGGAGCGGGTTGCCGTTTCCTTCTCCAGGGGATCTTCCCAACCCAGGGATGAAACTCGGGTCTCCTGCACTGCAGGCTGATTCTTTATCAACTGAGCTACCAAGGAAAGTCCCGTATTATCCTGTAGAATCACTTTACTGCCCTCTGTATTCCACTCATTCGTCCCTCCCGAGCCCCCAGCAGCCCCTGCTCTTTTTACCGTCTCCATAGTTTTGTCTTCAGCAGAGCGTCCTGTGCGGGAACCAGAGTATGCAGCCATTTCACGCTGGCCTCTTTCGCTTACTAATAGGCATTTCGTATGGCTCCATGTCTTTTCACGGCTTAATAGCTCACTTCTCTTTAGCGCACAGTAATATTCCATTATACATGTTTTAGCTGCTTTTTAGAAGTTCCTTTATGGCATTTTTGTAGGAGGAAAAAATCAGAAGCAACTGCAAATGTTCAGTGTGGAATCACTTAAATAACTTAATGGAGCCTGGTGGGTTAATAGTCCAGTCAGTCAGTTCAGTCACTCAGTCATGTCCGGCTCTGTGTGACCCCATGGACTGTAGCACGCCAGGCCGCCCTGTCCATCACCAGTTCCTGGAGTTTACTCAAACCCATGTCCATTGAGTCGGTGATGCCATCCAACCATCTCATCATCTGTCATTCCTTCTCCCTTGCCTTCAATCTTTCCCAGCATCAGGGTCTTTTCAAATGAGTCAGTTCTTCGCATCAGGTGGCCAAAGTACTGGAGCTTCAGCTTCAGCATCAGTCCTTCCAATGAGTATTCAGGACTGATTTCCTTTAGGATGGACTGGTTGAATCTCTTTGGAATCCACGGGACCCTCAAGAGTCTTCAGCACCACAGTTCAAAAGCATCAATTCTTCGGTGCTCAGCTTTCTTTACGGTCCAACTCTCATATTCATACATGACTACTGGAAAAACCAAAGCTGTGACTAGACTGACCTTTGTTGGCAAAGTAATGTCTCTGCTTTTCAATATGCTGTCTAGGTTGGTCATAGCTTTCCTTCCAAGGAGCAAGCGTCTTTTCATTTCATGGCTGTAGTCACCATCTGCAGTGATTTTGGAGCCCCCAAAAATAAAGTCTGTCACTGTTTCCATTGTTTCCCCATCTATTTCCCATGAAGTGATGGGACCAGATGCCATGATCTTCGTTTTCTGAATGTTGAGTTTTAAGCCAAGTTTTTCAGTCTCCTCTTTCACTTTCATCAAGAGGCTCTTTAGTTTTTCTTCGCTTTCTGCTATAAGTGTGGTGTCATCTGCGTATCTGCGGTTATTGGTATTTCTCCCGGCAGTCTTGATTATAGTCCACAGGGTTGCAAAATAGTCAAATGTGACTTAGCGACCAAACGACAAGAAAATTCCCATTAAAAGAACAAGAAAGATTCCTATTAGTAAGAAGAAGATAACACTCAGAAGATATTGCTAAATGAGAACAAGTGGAAACAAGGATATTTAATTATCCAACTTTGATTAATAAATAATATATTAGTGGGGATTCCACACTTCCATTGCCAAAGGTGTGGGTTCAACCCCTGGTTGGGGAACTAAGAACCCACAAGCTTCCTGGACAAAAAAAATATACATATCACTAACTGCTTAGAAAGCAAATTGGAAGTAGTAATACCCCACGGCCTGAACACTGGATGAGGTTTCCGGGCAGATTCATTGTCTCTGTTTCATATGCTTGCATTCATGTAGACAGGAAACAAAAATCAAACAAAAGCAAGTGTTTCTGTCCTCGTTAGGTACATGTACTGGACAGACTGGGGAGAGACACCTCGGATCGAGCGGGCAGGGATGGATGGCAGCACCCGGAAGATCATCGTGGACTCCGACATTTACTGGCCCAACGGGCTGACCATCGACCTGGAGGAGCAGAAGCTGTACTGGGCCGATGCCAAGCTCAGCTTCATCCACCGCGCCAACCTGGACGGCTCCTTCCGGTAAGTCCCAGCTCTGGGCCCTCCCCTTACCCTCTGGCCCGCCAGTCCCCGCTGGGCGTTGGTTGATCCTTCTCAACTCAGGCCCGTGGTCTTGCACCTGAAACCCTGGGGGCCTCAGGCACGCAGGCCTCCTCAGAACAGAGATCAGTAATGGTGCTCACACTGTATCTGACATCCCACCCGAGCAGGGTCTGGGGAGGCACCTGTATCGATTTTATGGCAAAATATAGATGGTTCATTCTAAGTGGGATGGAAAAGGCTATAAAGAGCCCCTTGTCTACATCCAGGTTTGGCCACCAAAGCATTTTAAAATTTCAGAGTTTTTAGGGTTTCAGTATTGCAGATATGCAATTGTGGACTCAGGCCCAGGAGTTGATGGGGTTGTGATGACTTCTCTGCACATCGTCCTACCCCCAGCACTGAGCTTCTGGAGGCAGAAGTGTGGCCAGAATTGTATTCACTGCATTCCTGTCTGGCTAGAGGGCCTTACGCATAGTAGGTGCTCAATAAAATAGGCTGAATGAATGAAAAAAGTGTTGTCTTTGTTGGTAATTGCTGTTAGGGCTTGCTGGTCAGCTGGTCAGCTTAACAGCTTCCCTGCTTCATGACATTTTACATGTGGGAAACCCCCCCTACCCCCACCCCGCCCACCTGCCCGCCCTTACGACTCAAGGGTGGTTTATTCATTGACTTCCTGCCTGCTGGCTCTGTGCCAAGTCTTGGGGCTTCTCCCGTTTGAACAGACCCTGAACCTACACTGGCCGGGCTCCTGGGCCAGGCGGGCAGTGTGTGGATGCTCAGGGTTGTGATGATGCCACACGGGGAGGATGCAGCGGCTGGACCTCAGCAGACACAGGCAGACACCAGCTGGAGCAGACGTGCAGAGGTGGCAGCCTTGCCACGTTTTATCCAGGCCGTGTGCCGTGGTAATCTGCTGCCGTGTAACAATGTACCCCAGATGCTGGCGGCCTGAAACAGTGAACAGACTTCTGCGGGCATCTGAATTTAGGAGGGGTTTAGCTGGGGGGTCCTGGCTCTGAGTCTGTTCCGAGGTTATAGCCAAGCTCCTGACTGTCGGCAGGAAGCCTCAGTGCCTCTCGGCCTTCGTAGAGCTGAGCCGTGTGTCCCAGCTGATCTGAAACGTTTCCTCCCATTGTCCTTGGATCACAGCCTGGCCTGGGTCCTGGTTTGAGATTTGGTGGCCTGGGGAACCAAGGTCCTTGGATTGCTGAGTGATCCAGGCAGTTGTGAAGGGTGAGCTTTAGAGTCTACAGAGGCTGCAGGTGGGAGTGCCCTGCTCAAGGGGTTGTGATGAGGGGCAGTGAGGATGATGGTGGCATTTAAAATGTGGTGGTGGTGGTGGTAGTGATGATGGTGATGGTGTTGGTGAAGGTGATGATGGTGGTAATGATGGTGGTGGTGAAGACGTGATGGTGGTGAGGATATGGTGGCCACGTGATGATGTGACGGCTGGCCCTTGTATAACACTGGTGTTTTCCTGGACATCCGTCTGTTCATTTTGCCCTCATACCAACCCTGTGAAGTGTTTGCCATCTAGGATGCCTGTGTTTGGTCATGTCTGACTCTGTGAACCCATGGACTGTAGCCCACCAGCCTCCTCTGTCCATGGGATTCTCCAGGCAAGAACACTGGAGTGGCTTGCCATTTCCTCCTCCAGGGGATCTTCCCAACCCAGGGTTCAAACTCATATCTCTTGTGTCTTCTGCATTGACAGGCAGGTTTTTTTATTTTTTATTTTTTTACCACTGGCGCTACCTGGGAAGCCCTGTGTCTGCGGTTATGATCCGCTATAATGCCGGTGTACAGAGAGGGACGTGAACTCACCCAAGGCCGCACAGCTAGTCAGAGCCAAAGCTGGAAGTGAGGCACTGTGACCCTGGGGCCCGCTTCCAGCCCCTCTTCTACCTACTTGATTTTTCTAGCTCTGCAGGTGGTCAGTGCTCTTTATGGGTGTGCCCAGGGCTGTTCAAGTGGCACATGACTTCCTGGTAAAGAAGGTGAGCCCTGGAGCAGACGGACCTGCCAGGCCTCTCTCTTGCTCATGACTGCGGCTGGGTTGCTTCACTGCTCTGAGCCTTGGGGCCTGGGATGGGCGTTGGGGATTGTAATGGTGCTTCCCGGAGGTATTCACAGGGTCTGGTTTTATTATGCACGGTTTCTGGACACAGTAAACCCTCAGTGAAGGCAGAGGGGGCAGAGGGGACGTGGGTGGAGCTGCATCCAGGGGCCTGGGGAATCCTGAAAGGAGCAGGGAGGGTGGGTGAAGTGAGCTGAGTCTGGCACTGGCTTCGTGGGGGGCCTCCAGCTGAGGCAGGGCTCAGGGAGGAGAAACAGCCCTGAGAAGTGACAGGCGTCTGGCTTCTCAGTGACGTCATGGAAAGCAGTTTCATGGTCCCTCGGGGCGTGAACATTGAATTGGCGTAGGATCCAGCGATTCCGCTCCTAGGTTTATGCTGCTGCTGAGTGTGCTCAGTCATATCCGGCTCTTTGAGACTCTATGGACTGTAGCCTGCCAGGGTCCTCTGTCCATGGGATGTCCAAGGCAAGAATACTGGAGCCAGTTGCTATTTCCTGCTCCAGGGGAACTTCCTGACCCGGGGTCGAACCCACATCTCCTGTGATCCTGCATTGGCAGGCGCATTCTGTACCACTGAGCCACCTGGGAAGCCCTGCTAGGTTTATACCTGCAAAGAATTGAAAATCGGTATTGAAATAAATGTGTGTACATGAATATCCATAGCAGGACCATCCGCAATAGCCGAAAGGTGGAGACAACTCAGATGCCCACCAACAGATGAATGCTAGATGGATACATGAGGTGAGTCACATCTGTGCAACGGAGTATTGCTCACCCACAACAGGAGTGAACAGAGAGATGACACGCCACGGATGGCCTTGAAAACTTGCTGCTCCTGAAGGAGGCTGGACACCAAAGCCCACATATTGTGTGACTCCGTTTATTTGGAAATTCCAGAGCAGGCCAGTCCTTAGGGACAGAAGGCAGACTGGTGTCAGCAGGCGCTGTGGGGGCAGGAGAGTTGAGGAGATGAGGATTAATTGCTTGGTGTGTTCGGGGTTTTCCCATGCGGATGGGAATGTTTGGGAAGTAGCTGGAGGTGGTGGTTGCCCAACATTATGAATGTGCTACGTGGCCCTGAATTATTCACTTTGAAATGGTTAGTTTGTGTTATGTGAATTTCACCTCAAGACATTTTTTTTTTTCATTTGTTCGGTTTTGGTTTTTATTGAGATATAATTAGCATATACAATTATGTTCATTTTGGGTGTATTACACTGTGATTTGTTACACACGTATGTTGCAAAATGATGACTAATAAGTTTGGTTGTTTAGTTAACATCTATCCTTATCACATAGTTGCATTTTTTCCCCCTTGTACATATATATTGCAAAATGATGACCCTAATAAGTTTAGTTAATGACTATCCCTATCAGTCAGTTCAGTTCAGTCGCTCAGTCGTGTCTGACTCTTTGCGACCCCATGGACTGCAGCACGCCAGGCCTCCCTGTCCATCACCAACTCCCGGAGTTTACTCAAACTCATGTTCATTGAGTAGGTGATGCGATCCAACCATCTCATCCTCTGTCGTCCCCTTCTCCTCCTGCCTTCAATCTTTCCCAGCATCAGGGTCTTTTCAAATGAGTCAGCTCTTTGCATTAGGTGGCCGAAGTATTGGAGTTTCAGCTTCAACATCAGTCCTTCCAGTGAACACCCAGGACTGATCTCCTTTAGGATGGACTGGTTGGATCTCCTTGCAGTCCAAGGGACTCTCAAAAGAGTCTTCTCCAACACCACAGTTCAAAAGCCTCAATTCTTTGGCACTCAGCTTTCTTTACAGTCCAGCTCTTACATCTATTCATGACTACTAGAAAAACCATAGCCTTGACTAGAATGACCTTTGCTGGCAAAGTAATGTCTCTGCTTTTGAATATACTATCTAGGTTGGTCATAACTTTTCTTCCAAGGAGTAAGTGTCTTAATTTCATGGCTGTAGTCACCATCTGCAGTGATTTTGGAGCCCCAAAACATAAAGTCAGCCACTGTTTCCACTGTTTCCCCATCTATTTGCCATGAAGTGATGGGACCAGATGCCATGATCTTCGTTTTCTGAATGTTGAGCTTTAAGCCAAGTTTTTCAGTCTCCTCTTTCACTTTCATCAAGAGGCTTTTTAGTTCCTCTTGACTTTCTGCCATAAGGGTGGTGTCATCTGCATATCTGAGGTTATTGATATTTCTCCGGGCAATCTTGGTTCCAGCTTGTGCTTCCTCCAGCCCAGCGTTTCTCATGATGTACTCTGCATATAGGTTAAATAAGCAGGGTGACAATGTACCGCCTTGATGTATTCCTTTTCCTATTTGGAAGCAGTCTGTTGTTCCATGTCCAGTTCTATCCCTATACATAGTTACAATTTTTTCCCTTCTGATGAGAACTTACAAGATCCGCTTTCTTGGCAACTTTTAAATACAGTACAATATTTTTAACTGTACATTGTTATGTATTGTTAATGTACATGCTGTACATTACACCCCCAGGACTGACTTACTTTAAATCTGGAAATTGGTGTGTTTTGATCTCTTCCACTATTTCACCCACCACCCCACCTCTGGCAACCACTAGTCTATTCTCTGTATCTACGAGGTTGGGCTTTTAATATTTTTTATGGAGTTATAATTAGCATACAATATTACTGTATTCCTTTCAGGTGTAAAACATTGTGATTCAATTATGAAATGATCACAGCAAGAACAGTTAACCATCCATCCCCAAGCAAACTCATTATGGTATTATTGACCATATTCCTTATGTGTGCATTGTATAAATCCCCATGACTGATTTATCT
This sequence comes from Budorcas taxicolor, assembly GCF_023091745.1. NCBI lineage: Eukaryota > Metazoa > Chordata > Mammalia > Artiodactyla > Bovidae > Budorcas > Budorcas taxicolor. Next base: position 46,551,026 of record NC_068934.1, read on the forward strand.
CGTAGCTGGAAGTTTGTACCTCTGATCTCCTCCGTCTATTTCGTCTGTTTCCCCACCCCCTCCCCTCTGGCAACCCCCTGTTTGTTCTCTGTATCTGTGAGTCTGTTTCCCTTTTGTCTTCTGGAATTCACGTGTCAAGAAAATCATATAGTATTTGCTTTTCTCTCTCTGACCCTTTTTCACTTTGCATAATACTCCAGGTCCATTCATGGTGCCACAAATGACCAGATTTCATTATTTTTATGGCTGAATAGTGTTCTGGATTTTATTCACACACACACACCGTCTTTTCTTTATTCACTCAGTTCATCTGTTTATGGACAGAGGTTGCTTCCATACATTGGCCGTTGTAATCACAGTTGCAATGAACACAGGGGTACTTATATCTTTTCAAGTTTGTGTTTTCATTTTCTTAGGGAACTTATTCAGACATGGAATTGCTGGATTGTGCGGTAGTTTTATTTTGAGTTTTTTGAGGAAGCTCCATACTATTTTCCATACTGGCTGTACCAATTTACATCCCCACCAACAACGCACGAGGGTTTCTCTTCTCTACATCCCTCCCAACCTTGTTGTGTCTTGTCTTTTTGGTGATAACTGTTCTCTGCTTCCTCTTCTATTTTTTGGAATAATTGGAGATGGATAGGTATTAACTCTTCTTTAAATATTTGGTAGAATTCACCTATGAAACCATCTGGATCTGGACTTTTGTTTGGGAGGTGTTTATTGATTATTGGCTCAATGTTGTTACTAGTTCTTGGTCTGTTCCGATTTTCTGTTTCTTCATGATTCACTCTTGGAAGATTGTGTGCTTCTCGGAATTTATCCATTTTCTCTAGGTTGTCTGATTTGTTGGTATAGTGTTCTCTTATGAGGGCTTCCCTAGTGGTTCAGTGGTAAAGAATCCGCCAGCAATGCAGGATTCGATCCCTGGGTTGGGAAGATCCCCTGGAGAAGAAAATCGCAACCCACTCCAGTATTCTTGCCTGGGAAATCCCATGGACAGAGGAACTTGGTAAGCTACAGTCCATGGGATGGTAAAAGAGTCGGGCACAGCTTAGTGACTGAACACATTCTCTAATGATCCTTTGTATTCAATAATTTTTTTAAAAAAGTGACATCAAAGAAACGGGGAAGGGATTTCCCTGGTGATCCAGTGGTTAGGACTGTGCACCTCACTGCAGGGAGCTCGGGTTCGATCCCTGGCTGGGGAAACATCCGATGTGCCGCGTGGCGCGGCCGAAAAAAACAACAAAAAAACAGGGATGAGGCAGTCGGGTCAGATTGCCACTGAGCACGAGGGTGTGGTCTTCAGCCAGTGGCGCCTCTCAAGTATTTCTCTCCTGGGTGCTGCACTTGGGGCTGAGCACGTGCTGGTGGCCACCCACCCACAGCTCCTGCCTCCTACCCTACAGTGGGGCGAGAGTCATCAAACCAGGTAATTGCATGCTACCAGCTGTGTAAATTATGATTCTATTACCAGCATCCATAATTTCATGAAAACACAAGTTCTTGTTTGCTGGGTATTATAAATACACAGAACTCTTCTTCCCTGTCCCTGTAGGTACTTCGTCGCTATGTTGTGTCCGACTTTTTGCGACCCCAGGGACTGTAGCCCGCCGGGCTCCTCGGTCCATGGGATTTCCCAGGCAAGAATATTGGAGTGGGTTGCCATTCCCTTCTCCAGGGGATCTTCCTGAACCAGGGATGGACCCACGTCTCCTGCGTCTGCTGCATTGGCAGGCGGATTCTTTATCACTGAGCCAGTTGGGATGCCCTGAATACACAGAAGAGACTACCTTTTTTTATTTTCAGATTGATGCAAGTTTAAGTTGCTCTGGTAAATAAATTATTGGTTTCAGAGGAAAGGGCAAGGTACTTTTGTTCTGGTTTGTATTAAGCTGTTAGAGCGTCAGGCAGGACACGTGCTTGTCATCAGTGTGTTGCCACCAGGTGTGGCTTCTTGCTTGCCACTTCCCTTCCGTGTTTCTTCCTTGTGGGGTATTTTGCCGGCATCCCCTATTCTAGAATCAGGTTGGATGGGGAGCAGTTATGTGTGCAAGAGCGCCCATGTCATTGTCAGGGGTGGTGGGAGGTTGGCTGGGTCGGGAAGGTGCAACCTGATGGAGGGTTCCTGGGATGCTGGGGTCTCAGGTTGCTCCATCGCCGCTCCATGATCCGGTGAGATGTCGATGGGTCACCAGTGACGATGGAAGGCTTACAAGAAGGGGAACGCAGTGGGGATCCCCCCTGATGGCTTCTCCACCCGCCTCTGCAGGCAGAAGGTCGTGGAGGGCAGTCTGACGCACCCCTTTGCCCTGACCCTCTCCGGAGACACTCTGTACTGGACAGACTGGCAGACCCGCTCCATCCACGCCTGTAACAAGAGAACTGGAGACAAGAGGAAGGAGATCCTTAGCGCTCTCTACTCGCCCATGGATATTCAAGTGCTCAGCCCGGAGCGGCAGCCTTATTGTAAGTCAGGGGGCCAGGCCGGGGCTGAGCGCGGGAGGCTGGTGTCTTCACCTGGGGAGGGGGCAGGCTGGGAGAGGTCCCTCTGCAGAGCTGGCGCGGGGGCTGCTTTGGGCAGGGCTGTCCTCAGGGGTGGCAAAAGGATTCCCAAGGAAGGTTGCCCTGTTTTATCAAGGCCCGGTGGAGGTTACATACTTATGGAAAATCTGCTCCAGGTCTGAGTTCTCAGCCTGGGCTCCCCATGGGGTCGTGGAGGGATCTCTGATGGTGAAAAACCCCTGTGACATGCAGCCAGCAGGGCCAGGGACTTGGGTTCACCCACTCCCTCAAGGACCATCACCTGCCCTTATGGGGACCTCCACCAGGTCCCATGGGGACCACAGAGGGTGAAGGGTGAATTCTGGCCTCGATGCTGTTGAAGGTTCCAACTTTGAATTTAAGTGGGGCCCCAGGGGTGGGGCTCTCTGATCTTGTTTTCTGGGGAGAGCTCCGTGGTCCTTAAATGGAAGCTGGATTCAATCCTTGGGTTGGGAAGATTCCCCCGGAGAAGAGAATGGCAATCCATTCCACTGTTCTTGCCTGGAGAAAGTCGGACACAGCTGAGCGACTGACACTTTCAGCACTTGGCGTTTCATGGGTCCCGCCCCATCCTGTCCCGGGCAGAGCGAGATGCCGGGAGTGTCAGTTCAGTTGCTTGATGGTTGTGCCAGGGAGAGCTAAAAGTCTCATCACCAGCATCGGGAGGCTCAGCCCTGTGTGGCCACCGAGCACCTGTGCAGAGCCCATGAGGTCCAAGCACGTGACAGATAAAACAGGCCTCCGCTCCAGGAACCCCCGACTCAGGGCGGCACCGCTGCCAGGCGGGCAGGTCCTGGGATCCTGCCAGCGAGGGCTGGGGGTGGCCTGCACGGTGGAGGTGGCCTTGGAGGGGCGCTGATGTAGACGGGGTTTCTCGTTGTAGGAAATTGAGAGCAGGAGGAGGAGGGGCGGGGGGGATGCCCACGTCGGGTGAGGCGGGAGTGTGGGTCGAGGGTCAGTTCCGGAACTGTGTCCCCCCGCCCCGTTTCCCACAGACCACACGCGGTGTGAGGAGGACAACGGCGGCTGCTCCCATCTGTGCTTGCTGTCCCCACGGGAGCCCTTCTATGCCTGTGCCTGCCCCACAGGGGTGCAGCTTCAGGACGACGGCCAGACGTGCAAGGCAGGTGAGCCGTGGAGGGGCGGCCACCAGCCTGGGTGCCCACCGTCTGCTTCCCTCGGGGAGGGGCTCACACGGTCTGGGCTCCAAGCCACCGGGATTGGGTCAGATCTGGGCTCTGCTGCCCGACGGGTGCCCTGGGGTTTCCGTCTGTAAGAGGAGGTCGTGCCGGATGGGCTGAGACCCCGAGTGCCGCGCACGCTGCCTGCTTGTGTGATCACACCCTAAAAGCCGGCCATTGTCAACTGTTAGGGTAAGGAGGGCGGTGTGCCGGGAACCAGGGGAGGCAGCGGCAGACACATCGGCCTCTTGTCCCGCCTCTTCTGAGGGCTCCCCACTGTGTGGCACCGTGGGCCCTCCCGAAATCTCCTGTCTTTGCTCTTCTACTTTTTCATAAGCGTTGCTGTGGAACTTATAATTCACTTAAAAAACATTTTATTTTTTATTACTTTTTTTTTTTTGGCTACACTGTGGCAGTGTGGGATCTTGGGTCCCTGACCAGGGGTGGAAACTGTGCTCCCTGCTGTGGAAGCAGAGTCTTAACTGCTGGACATCAGGGAAATCCTATAATTCATTTTGACCCTTGCATCCCATTCCCATGGAATCTTCCTGCCATATTCACCCCCTTCCTTCCCAGCCCCTGGAAACGTAGGTCGTGAACACATCCTCAACGGGAGTTATCTTCCGGATGCATGAAGTTTACCTGATTTCCCGCCCCCCGCCCCCCGCACGAGTGATATTCTTTGCTTTTGACCTTTTTCCGCCTCTTTACTCTCCCCCTTGCTTGTCGCACTCTTGCTGCTGCAAGCACTCGTGCTGTGATTATTTGTAACGAAGTGTTACCCATCTTGGGGCGCTGCCTGGGGGCCTTTACTGCCAGGTGTGGGGTTCAGGGTGTGCTCTTCTGGAAATGATGTGTGTCCAGGATACAGCTTGTCCCTGGGGACGTCCAGGGCCCAGCACAGCCAGGCAGCACCAGGGTGAACCTGGGCCAGACCAGCAAGGGGGGTGGTGAGAGGTGATTGGAAGCAGCCACCCCTGGGCCAGCCCCACTTGAGGGAGAGAAAGCGAAGGCGAGGGCTTTCCTGGTGGGCTGTGGGCAGAAGGGAGGAGCAGTAGTAGAACTTGGTCCTGGACTTAAAACAAAAGTTCATGATGGCAAATCTGAAAAACATGGCATCCGCTAGTTTCCATATACCCCCAGGCCGTTCCCATGCGCCTGCTGCGTGCTAGGGTTAAAGCAGGTAGCGAGCCAGCAGGCCTGTTTCCCCGCCGCTCACAGAGCACACGGGCCAGTTGGGTCAGGTTGACGGGTCACACACGCGAATAAAAGTTGTCAACAGATTTGGATCAGAGTAATGCAAGACGCACGAAAGGGGCTGCGACAGAGAATATAGTCGAGTCCCCTAATCTGAATGAGTTCCCTTCTGGGAGTGCGTTGGTAAGTCCACTTTGTTGGTAAGTCTAACAAAGTTAGCCAAGGGAACCCAGCTAACACAATCAGGTATATAGCACTGGACTGTAAGAGGCTTATAATACTTTTCATGCAAATAATACATAAGAAGCAAACAAACACGAAAATTAACACATTTCTTATCTTACAGTATAGTACCTTGAAAAGGGCGGTAGTACAGTACAACAGCAAAGAGGGCGAAAAGGGGCTGGCGTAGAGTGAACAGGCCAGAAGAGTCACTGACTCGGGGAGGGAGAGGAGGTGGGAGATGGCAGAGCGGAAGGATGGTCAGCGACAGGAGATGGAGGGCGAGCTGCAGTGTCGGTCACACCTGGCTGGATGGCACAGGTTCTGCTCCCCCGCCGGAACCAGATGCACGTTCCCATCTTTAAAGTTCGCAACTTGACGGCTTGTGTGTCGGGGGCTTACTGTAATGCGCAGGAGGGTGGGTCGGGGGGACTGACTGCCTGAGGTGGATGGCCAGAGAAGGTCCCCCCCAGGAGGCACCGTTTAAGCGGAGACTTGGGGATTAGCAGGGAGGAGGGAGATGGAACAGAGGGAAGGAACAGCCTGTGTGACTGCCCTGTGGCAGGAGCCAAGTTGGTGTCAGGACCGACCTCACAGGTGTCTGATCTGTGCAGGCACACGGAGCCCCAAGCTCAGAAGAGCCTCGTTTTGTGCTCTGCTGTCGACTTGAGAGGACCCTGCATTTCCACTCTGCAGCGGTCCCTGCAAATTATGGAGCCGTTCCTGCTTTGTGTATCGCAGAAACGAAAGGGAAATCTGGAAACAGTGGAGATATCTTGGTGTATCTCTCTCTGCTCTTCTGCCGCATGTGTCTGCACATTCCAGTTGACCATACTGCAGGAGCATTTGCAGTTGTATGAGATACGTCCCAGGTGGCTCAGCGGTGAAGAATCCACCTGCCAGTGCAGGAGGCGCAGGAGATGTGGGTTTGGTCCTTGGGTGAGGACGATCCCCTGGAGGAGGAAATGGCAGCCCGCTCCAGTATTCTTGCTGGGAAAACCCCATGGACAGAGGAGCCTGGTAGGGTACAGTGCATGCGGTCCCAAAGAGTCGGGCATGACTAAGCACGCGCACACAGTGCTTCAAGAGCATGTGTTTACTGCCTGAAGAATGTTTTATCCAGCGTGCAGACCTTCAAATCATCTTCCTCCTGTTGGGCATTTCTGTTCTACTTGTGCTTTTGCAATTTCCGAGTCTCGCTGCTGTGAGAGGGCTGGCTTGGGGCCTGGCCCCGCAGGTAGAAGGATCTGGATCTGCTGTCTGTTCTCTGCCATCGATGGGTGCTGTCTGCCTGAGCCCTGTGTGGGATCGGTTGGTGATGTCTGCTCTGGGAGAGGGAGGGGGATACATGTATGGTTGCCATCTCCGCCCACTCCAAGTATCTAGAACCAGGCTGCATGTGGGCATTTGGGGAAGGACCAGGGATGGATATATCAACTTAAAAAAATACACAGTATGAGAATTGTGAGTTACGTTTAATTTGGGGTAAAATGAGGACGATAGCCCGGAGATAGCATCTCAGATAGCTGAGAAAGAGGTAGGGGAAAGGGTCAGTATACATGTGATCCTGGTGAAGAAGTTCATGCAATCAAGCGCATAGTTTTGCAGAAGGTTTCTGCTAGTCACAAGGAACAGATGTCACGTCACATGAAGGGCTGTAGTGCTTTTCTAGATATGAGGAGATACAAGAATTGGCTCATAAAATGGGCGTCTGAAAATATCTAACCATCCGAAGGCCCGTCCTGCCAGTTTTTCCTGGAGCACAGATGCCTCCATTTCTACTCTCCACCCCGAGCTCCTTTCAGGACGAGTTGAAAGTCAGCAGCCGTAGCAGCACACGACCTAATCTTGGTAGAGGCGGATGGCAAGTGCCTATGCTGCGTGCCAATTTGCAGCTGACAGACACAACCCCAGGAAGGCAGCAGTGCCTTCCCCAGTGGGGGCCTTGTGCAGCTGCTTTGGTTAAGGGGCCTTCCTGCGTCAAAGTTCCACGAGTGGGGTGTGGGCAGAAATGGGCTCTGAACCCTCATGGAAGCCCAGAGTCACGGCCCAGTGGAGTGGCACAGCCAGAGAAGCCTGGAGTTCCAGAAGATACTTGACCAGACCGCCCTGGGGTGTAGCCCTGGGGCCCTGTCACTCTGTCCCTCCCTTCCTAATCTGTGATTTGGGGGGTGGGGGCGGGTCGAGACCACCCCCGCCAGGGAAGCTGTGGAGAACCCAGGGCGTCAACAGGAGTTGCAAATGCTGAACGGGACCCCATGCACTTAGTGGGTCTACAGAAACAGTAGCCATGCCCACCATTCATGCCGTTGACATTGGGTCAGGCCCACGGGGCTGGGTTTGCCTCCATTGTCTGAGGATCCTGCCACCCCCTGGGGGAGGCCCCGATTCCTTTCCAACCAGAACAAGTGGGCACTGTAGCCTTCTTTTGGGTTTCCACCATCCCAGTAGCTGGGGCCTCTGAACTCTGGGGGCTGCTGCCTGGGGTCGAGTCCTTTGAGAGGATTGTGTACCCTCTGCAGGCATCACCTGCAGGGAGAGGGGTGGGAGAGCTTCCTGGAGGAGGTGATACCCAGGACTGGAAGCTCTGTGCTGGGGAGCTGACACCGATACCCGATACACACGAGGGGAACTGGGGATTAGCAGCAAAGCCTGTCTTTCCTGTCGGAAGGAAGCCCTCGGGGGCGGGATGTGTGGGGTGTGCCGGGGTGTAGGGTGGGGTAGGGCTGGGGCTCATCCAGTTCCCAGAGAGCCCCTGGGAGTCAGCCACTGGGGCCACCTTCCCTGGTTTGGTCAGAACTGCCCCCTCCCCAGCTGGGAAGGACACTTTTTCAAATGACTCAGCTGGAGAATGCCAAGCTCGTGGAAGAAAAATGTTCTTGTTGTCATTCCGAGGGGCCCCTGCTTGGGTGGGAGCGAGGGACAGGGCGGGGGGCTGCATAGACGCAGACAGGACGTCGTCACACTGAGGCTGCGTCCACCTGCATTTGCTTCATATGCCCCCGTCCAGGACCAGAGTGTCAGGTCAGAAGAGGGAACAGCTTGGAGAGACAAAAGCCGTGGATGGGAGTCTTGGTTGGCATGAGAATGGGGTGCCCAGGGCCCGGTTTTTATAATGCTGGTTCACACCCCAGTTGCTTCCCACTGATGCAGGGTTCATTCTAGGGGGTCAAGGGCGGCTTATGTAGCTCCTGCCTTGGAGCTTGTTAGAAGCTGAAGCGATCTGGGGGCAGCCGGGGTGGGAAAGGGTAAACAGAATTTCCTAAATGTTCTAACTGAAGTCGAGAAGCAACCCAGAAGCTTCTTAGAGCATTTCAAGGGTTTGCCCCCAAGGTGGCTTTCTGGACATTCAAGGTGGTCCTCAAACATCTCCTTGTGTCCTTCACCCAGAGGAGCGCAGGCGTGAATGAGAAGGGAGTTCTGTCCCCAAGGGGTCCTCCTCGGCTGTCTGGATGACAGATGCAGCGAGGACCCAGTGGGGCTGAGGGTTTCAGACGTCACACACAGTGATGCCTCCCCTGGCGGACGGGGGGCTTCGGGCCGCCGATCCCCCCGCTCCCAGCCTCTGTTCTTTGCCGCAGACAGAGTGTCATGTTAAAGGATGACGTTTGATGGAAAGGACCCCCCCACCCCCCGCCCTGCTCCTGTCTCCTGGGCGCGGTGGCTGCCTTCCCTGCTCCTGCAGCCTCCCCAGCGGCCGCACTGCTGGTGTGTGTCGTTCCGCATCCCGGCGGACGTAAATCATGTGTGGAATGCGGGTTTTGACTGCTAACGCCATGCGGGGTATCAGCTGCAAACACTGCCTGGAGACAGAGGCTGGCAATGCGAGGGTAACATGAAGCAAACGAGGCGCTGAAGCCTATTGAATGTCACTGGCGGGGCTCCGAGGATCTGGCGCAGGCGCCTTGCTGGCCGGAAGGCAGCAGTGCCTGTGGAGGGCCGCCAGGGTCTTCCGAGGCTCAGGGTGTCCGGTAGGGAGGATGGAATTCCGGGGCCAGCTGAGGAGGCCCCGGGATCACTCGGGGATCTCCTCTTGGCTGTGGAATTGGTGAGGTCCAGTGTCCCACGGGGGTCAAGAGCCAAAGCGACGTGGTGAGGGCTCCGGAGGAGGCCCTGGGCTAGGGGGATGGCCTCTGGGACAGAGGGAAATGGACACAGACTGTGCCTGGGCGGCTTCCGTCCAGGACAAGGTGTGTCGAAGGCAACATTTGCGACAAATAACACGGCTTTGGTCTTCAGTTGAGAGCCTGCCGAAGACTTCGGGTAGCGAGGAAATGCTCTCTTGGGCATACCCAGAATTTAGAGTGATTTTCCTGGTGGCTCAGATGGTAAAGAATCTGCCTGCAATGCAGGAGACTGAGGTTCGATTCCTGGATTGGGAAGATCCTCTGGAGCAGGAAATGGCAACCCGATACTTGGCAACCCCAAGTATTCTTGCCTGGAGAATTCCATGGACAGAGGAGCCTGGTGGGCTACAGTCCATGGGATCACAAAGAGTCGGACACGACTGAGCGACTAACATTTTCACTTTTCAATAGTGTGATGGCTTTCTGTGTGCAGTGTTCCTTTTATGGAACCTTAGCTCATGTGCCGGCTGTGTGATCTTGGGAAATTGGCTCAGCCTCTCTGTGCTTCCATTTCCTCAGCAGTTAAAAGGGATGATCAGCTTCCCTGGTGGCTCAGATGGTAAAGAATCTGCCTACAATATGGGAGACCTGGGTTTGATCCCTGGATTGGGAAGATCCCCTGGAGGAGGGTGTGGCAACCCACTCTAGTATTTTGCCTGGAGAATCCCCATGGACAGAGGAGCCTGGCGGGCTATTGTCCACAGGGTCGCAAAGACTTGGACACAACTAAGCGAGGAGTAAGCGTGTAGTACCTGATTCATGGGGTTGTTGAGAGGAAGGCCTGGCTGCCTAACAAATATGAGCTGTGCTTGAATTTGAACTTGAACTTGGAGCCAGGCAGGCATGATGGCAGGAGAGCAGTTCTTCCATGGACATTTGGAATCAGGAGTAGATGTGGATGCCAACTGGTACCCAGAGGAGCTGGGAAGGGGGGCCCAGTGTTTGGGGAGCCCTCTTCGCCTGGCCAGTTGGAGAGCCAGGCCTGTGGCTCTCCTCTCTGGGGATGAAGGCCAGTGTTGAGCTAGAAGGATTCTGGATCGGGGCAGGGGTCTGGCTGTGTTGGAATTACCATCACCCATGTGACATCCAGGTTCCCGGCCCCAGCAAACCTCCATGACAAGGGACTAGATGTGGGTGGCTGAGGGCTGCCTCCGCCCTGGATGCGTGCCCAAGGCAGCTGCCGGGTGGCCGGTCGGGAACCGCCCGCATGGCCGGAAACTTCTCAGGATGGGAAGCCAGGGTCTCGGGCGTGACTTGCGGATTCACCCCAGGTGCCTGACCTGTTATGCTTGTGTCTGTGTGCTAGTCTCTCAGTCCTGTGCGACTTTTTGTGACCCCGTGGACTGTAGCCCTCCAGGCTCCTGTCAGTGGGATTCTCTAGGCACGAATACTGGAGTGGGTTACCGTTTCCTCCTCGAGGGGATCTTTCCGACCCAGGGATCGAACCCAGGTCTCCTGCATTGCAGGTGATTCTTTACCAGCTGAGCCATCAGAGAAACCCATGGAGTTGAATTTGAAGACATTTGTGTGATGTGCGTGAATCCTGTATTTTTTCCTGATTTTGAGCCAGGGAGAGCCGGCCTTGTGCAGGGGTCAGCGCCTTCCCTGGGCAAAGCTGAGATGGAATGACGCTTGGACCCCAGCAAACGGGAGCCTGCGACATCCTGAGGCGGGTGCGGGGGCCCTCAGGGAAGTGGAGGGTGGAGTGGGGGCTGGTTCACTTGCTGCTGAATGTGCACAGAGCGGGGAGCCCGTCAGCGCCCTGAGCTGCGGCCTCCTCACTAGTGACGTGGGGAGATCGGAGCACGCCCCTCAGCGGGTCTGGATCGGGTGTCGGGAGAGGCAGAGCCGGCTGGGCGGGGGCACGCAGACAGGACAGGAGCCCCGGGACTCCCTGCCTGTGGGCCGAGGGGCGTCTCTTTTCCCACAGCCCCCTGGGCGGGGAGGTGACACCCACTGGCTTTGGGGGCCCGTGTTTCCAGAGACCCAGGGAGGCGCCTGTGGGTTCCGAGACTGGAGTGGATGTCCCAGCAAGTGGCCCTCCTCCGCCTTGGCCTTGCTGGGGGCTGAGTGAAGCCTGGGGGGAACCGAGTGACTCTGGTCCCTGAGGCGGGGAGCCTGCCCTGGGCCAGGAGCCCGGTCCGGGCCCGACCGCGAGCCCGCGTGCCCTCCAGCGCCAGCCTCCCCGCCCCCTCCTTGGCAGCCACGCCGACGGAGGTGCCCGGCTGGCTTTGGTTTTCCCCATGTTTTTCCAATTATGTGGAATGGGCTAAAAACAGCAGTAGCGGGGCCTTATTTGGGAGTTACCACCACCGGCCCAGGGCCCTCGCTCTTGCCGCTGCTCCGAGCTGCTCGGGGGCCCGCCCCTCGGGGGACCTGCCCTGTTCTTCTGACTTCTGTCCCTGGGCCTTCCTTATGCCCGTGGGACAACCCCCTCCTCAGGGCCTGAGTGACCTGGGCAGGTGACCTGCGGGCCCGTGTCTGGGGCATGTGGCTCCGCTACCCGGGGGTGGCCAGGCAGTGCTGGGGCGTCATTCTCCGTACCCTCAGCCCAGGCCTTTCCAGATGAGGCGGGGGCCTGCTGATTGACGGCCCGCCTGGCGCACCTCGCCAGGAAGGAGTTTTAACAGATGTTCGTGGGTCAGGAGACGAAAGGGCGGCAGAGATGTGGCTGGGCGGGGGTAGCCGGAGGGACAGAGGCGCCTACTGTCGGGCTGACAACTGGGCCCCTCGCGTCCGTCCGTCTGTCCGGGAGGATTAGCCGAGGCTCAGGCCCGAGGGATAAGGGGTGCGTTTGTTCCCAGCCTGGCTGTCTTGTCACTTATCGGGGAAGTAGGTCGAAGGGAAAAGAAAGGAGGCCCTTGTGGCCCAGGCCGCCGCCGCCCGGGCAGTGATTGGCGTCGACTCTGCAAACAGAAGGCAGCTGCTGTTCTCAGCCACGGACCGTGAATTTTTAATAGCAAGAAAATCAGACTCCACCGTCCCAAGAAATGGTGTCACAAGCCCAAGTGCTGACTTTTTTTTTTTTTTTTAAGGAATTGAGGTATTTAATATGACTTGCAGACAGTAAAACGTGCAGGTTCTAAGTGTAGATTTTGATTAGCGCTGACAGTTGTATACATCTGCATAACCACCACCCCACACCAGATACAGAAGACTTCCACCACCCGGAAAGTTCCCCAGTGCCCTCGGCAGCCTCCCGCCATAAACCAATCCCCCGACCCCCATCCCCCCCACCGAGGCGGCCGCTGTCCTGACTTCCATCAGCACGGATTAGTTTTGCCTGTTCCGGAACGTCATAGAAATGGAACCACACAGCATGTGTTCTTTTGTGTCTGAGTCTGAAGACTAACTTTTAAAACCAATAGGAGAGGGGAGCCTGCCATATTCTTTGAAAGAAAAACGTGACATTGTGGGTCTGGGGCCTTGGACAGGTGGGTGTCCTGGGTGCGGTCAGGCGCGCGGATGCCCGTGTCCACTGGCCGCAGTGAGACTGCGGTCACTCCACATGTAGCCCCCACCCTCCCAGCCTGTCCGACGTGCCCCTTGCTTCTGCAGCTGCGCCCACCTCCAGCCTGGCCCTGGACCGACCCTGGGGGCTGAGACAGGTCCCCTCAGGGACACATTCTGTGCTCTCAAGGTCCAGCCGCTAGTGGTCCAGCACCTCCTGGGGGCTAGGAGTGACGCTGTATGAGGTAGGCTCTCTGGCCGGCCTGTGTTGTCCACACGCACCGTCAGAGGCACAGAAGAAGGGGCAGAGATGAGACCTGAGCCTGCGCAGCCTGGCCCAGGGTCTGTGCCCAACACTCCCCTGCCCCGCCCGGGCCCCAGGGACGTCTGCCTGCGGTGCACCAGAGTCGTCTAGGGATGCTTCTGGTCTGCCTGGGCTCAGAGTGACCCCTCTGTGGGCTTTCTAAAGAACGGAGCCTGAAGAGGTGGGACGGAGCCTTCCTCATGCAAGTTCTGGGCTCTTTGCCAGCCCCCCACCCCACATTCCTGCCTTTCAGGGAGCCTGGCTGCCCAATTCTCATTTGCCCATCCAACCACACTCTGTTGGAACACGTCTCTCTCGTTCCCAGCCTTGTGTGGGGGCCTTATCCACACTTGAGTCCTACCCTTGAGGAACAGGCCAGCTTGCCTGCTCAGGGTCACTCAGGAGGGAAATGGGGCTGGGGGTGAGGTTGGGTGTGACCCCCAGGTGGTGCTGCCTGTGGAGGGCCAGGTGAGGGGCCTGGGGACGGGACTGGAGGCAACTGGCTGTGGGGGGAGTCGCAGGGCTGGCACTGACCTGGCCACTGTCCAGTGACCCCAGGCCTCAGGGCGGGGTGACCCCCGTCCCAGAGCCGTGCACGGAGGCCCAGCCCCCAGGCCAGGGTGCCTACCCGGCCCCTGGTTCCCAGGGGCCGTAGCCTCCCTGCAGCCTGGCTGGCAGGCCTGAGGTGGGCCGTGCGGGGGGACAGCTGCTTGGGCCTCAGGTTTCCAGCGGAGCCAGCGTCCGGCCCAGCCACTTCCTCTGTGCCTTGTGACCCTGTGGTCGCTTGGCGCGGTTTCCTGGGCTGGGGTGCCGGCCTGTGGTCTCAGTGTTTGTCCAACCGCTTACCCCAGGGGGGCAGTGGAGAAAATCAATTGCTAAAAAACAAAAACAAGCCTGCTGCCTGCCTGCTGTGAAGCTGTTTATGGCCTTAGAAGCTGCAGCGTGGACCGCGGCCTACGCTGGGCCCGGCTCTGCCTGTGTGGGTCTGGGCCCGGGTCACGATCAAGGCTGGCTCTGCCTCCCATGGGGGCAGCGAGGGGAGACGGACGCAGGAGACCCAAGAGCCAGGGCGGGGGCTGAGGACGCGTCAGGCAGGCGGAGAGGCATCTCTGGCAGGAGGAGCCTCCGGGGGTGGTGCGGCCTTGGGGGAGCTGTGAGGTGTGAGCCTCGTCCTTCCCGTGGGGGGCTGTGACCTTGGAGCTGCAGGTGGTTCAGCAGGGGACAGGGTGCTGTCCACCCTGCCTGCTGGGTTGGGGGGCAGGGAACTCACAGGCCCCACCCCTTCCGTGTATGGTGATGTGGTCAGTCAAGGCCCTGGGATGCACTCTTGTTTTGCCCATCGTGACAAGTCCGTTTTCCTAGTTGAGGTGCGGAAGGGGTTAACCCTGAGGCCCTCTCACACCGGACGACCGCTACCAGCAGCGTCCTCCTGGTCCGCCAGGGCTGTGGGTGCTTCTTCCCTCTCTCTCCTTTCTCCTGTTCTTCAGCTCAAACAGCTCAGAACCTGGAGGCCGAATATTCTCCCCCCCCCAACCCCCTACCCTTGTGGCAATTTAGTGGAGAGCTAGGGCACTCCCTGCCAGGTCACCCTTGAGAAAGCTATCGTGGGTCTCCGGAATGAAGACCATCGCCCCACCTAGTCTGTGGATCCCCTCGGGATAAACTTGTGCGTCATCTTTTAAAGCCTTTGTTTTTCTTCTTTTGAAGTGACATTTGTGTTAGCTGTAGGAAGGAAAACATAAAAAATAACTGGAGAAAATTTAAAACTCTCATAATTTTGCCGCCTAGAGTGTTCTTGCCTGGAGAATCCCAGGGAGCCTGGTGGGCTGCCGTCTATGGGGTTGCACAGAGTCGGACACGACTGAAGCGACTTAGCAGCAGCAGCAGAGATAGCTGCTGTTAATATTTTGAAGTGTGTTTCTTGTCCTTTTATTTATTTATTTATTTGGCTGTCACACGTGGGATCTTAGTTTCTTGACCAGTGACCAAATCCGTGCCGCCTACCATGGAAGCGAGGCGTCCTAACCACTGGACCCCCAGGGCAGAGGGAGCACCCTGTCCTTTCTCCTGTGCCCGCATTCACATCTTGCGTGATTTGTTCGGATCGTGTGTGTAGTAGTATCACGCTGACTTTCCCGCCTACCACCTCTCCAGCCTGTCCTGGCCCTGCCTTCTCCAGAGGGTGCCATTGAGGCTTGTGTAACGATTGACCTAGATTCCAGCCCCTTCATATATGTAATGCTTTCCTGGTGGCCCAGAGGGTAAAGCGCCTGCCTGCAATGCGTGAGACCTAGGTTCGATCCCTGGGTTGGGAAGATCCCCTAGAGAAGGAAAAGGCAACCCAATGCGGTACTCTTGCCTGGAGAATCGGACAGAGAAGCCTGGTGGGCTACAGTCCACGGGGTCACAAAGAGTTGGACACGACTGAGCGACTTCACTTTCACTTTTTTCCCTTTAGTGAGATCTCTAGGCTCTTTACAGGTTCTTCTTTTCGGGTTTGGGTTTTGCTGTTTTCACGAAGCCTTGGGGACCCTCTGTGACGGAGAACCCACGTGCGTTTCTAGCTGCTGCTTTGGGCTGGCTTCTCGGAGGGGAAGTTGCCTGGTCAGAGGGTCCCTAACCCACACTGCCATCCAGAAAGCGTGCACGAGACAGTCCCATGGGAGGTGGGGACCTACTGACCCAGCTGGTAGCAACAGTCCTCTCACTTCTACCTGCAAGAATCCTCCTGCAATGCAGGCGGCCCAGGTTCGATCCCTGGGTCAGGAAAATCCCCTGGAGAATTCCATGGACAGAGGAGCCTGGTGGGCTACAGTCCATGAGTTCACAGAGTCAGACACAATTGAGCGACTAATGCTTGGGCGTCCCTGGTGGCTCAGATGGTCAAGTTACCAAGAAGTTAGCCGTTTGTCATGTTTATTGATTGTGATTTTTGTCTTCTATTAGTTTGTGTTTATGGACTTTGCCCGTTTATTACCGGGGTCTGGGTAGTTTTCTTGTTGATTTATATGCCTTTTAACTTTCTTTAAAATACTTAACGGACTTTATTTTTCAGGCAGTTTTAGGTTTACAGGGGAGTGGAGTGGAGAGCACTTGGAGTCCCTCTGTGTCCCCCCTCCGTCCTGACATGGTTTCCCGTGTTGTCAGGCTATAGTTCTGACGCTGTAAAAGTCACACGTACTGTCCCATGGAAGGACTAGCAAACCCCAGCCCCCACCCGTGGGCCAGACGGCTCGCGGCCTGTTTGGGGGCAGCTGTGGGCTAAGTTCGGTCTTTACACCGTTGAACGAAGATCACGAGAGGAGTGTTTGGTGACCTGGGAAAGCGGTAGGACCTTCAGGTTTTGGCGCCCACGTAGGACACTTTGCTTGCACGCCTTTGCTGACGCGTCAACTGTGGCAGCTTCTACACGGTCGTGGAGCTGAGGGGCCGTGAGAGGCGGCTGTGGCCTTGCAGAGCCTGGAGCGTTTGCCGTCTGCCCCTGGATGGAAGGCGCACAGAGCCCTGTGGGGACTGGAAGGCAGGCCGGAGGGTGTGGAGATGACGCTGGTCATGGGGGCTTCCTCTGGCCTCTGTCCCGGGGGGCTCTGTGTGTCTCGTGGCCAGGCTCTGCCGCCCCCACTGCCTGCCCTTTCCACAAGGCTTCCTTGCAGATAAGGGTGGGCTCAGAGCTGCCCCGGCATTCAGCGTGCAGAAGGTATTCAGAGTAGAGTCGTGGTCTGCTGGTCCACCCTCGGCGGGTACCCAGCCTCCGAGCTCAGATCAGACCCCACGGATAGGGGGCGGTGGAAGGTTGCCCCATGCCTGCCTGTGGGGCTGCAGAGTGGCCTCCACAGCACCCCTGTGTCTGGAGTTCCTGCCCTTGAACACGTCCTTCTGTGGAAAGTGTCCCCCCACCCCGTGCTCCCCAACTGTTGGGAACAGAATCATATCCCCCCCAAAAGACAACGGTGAAGCCCGCAGCCTTGGAACCTGTGGATGTGACCTGATTAGGAGATAGTCTCTGCAGCGGGAACCAAGACAAGGTCGTGCTGTGCTTGGATGGGCCCGACACCCGGGGACCAGTCATCTTCTCGGAGGGCTGCTTAGACACAGACCCCAGGGAGGAGGGCGAGTTAAGACGGAGGCAAGCAGCCACAGCCCAGGGGGCGTTGGGGACTGCTGGCAATGACCAGAAGCTGCAAGAGGCTGAGAACGGCTCTTCCCAGAGTCTTTCGTGGGAGCTTGGCCCTGCCAGCACCTTGATTTTGAATATTTAATTTGTTTATGTTTATTTTATTGATGGATTGATATTTATTTTGTTTATTTTACTGAGTTGACTGTGCCGGGTCTTAGTTGCAGCGTGTGGGATCTAGCTCCCCTACCAGGGATCGAACCCGGGCCCCCTGCATTGGGAGTGCAGAGTGTTGTTAGCCACTGGACCACCAGGAAGCCCTCAGCACCTTAACTTTTGACTTCTGGCCTCCGGGACTGTCAGAGAAGCAGTCTCTGCTGAAAAGAGCTGCCCAGTTTGCGGGGGATGTGGCTGCAGCGCTCGTTTGTGGGGATGGTGGCTCGGTCTGGATGCTATGTTGTCAGGGAGGAGGGCTTGAGCTGGACGAGTCCCTGGCGTCGGGCTCTCCCTCCTGTCTGCTTATCCATTTTGAGGCGAACACTCTGCCGGGGAGGGCTGTGTCCCGAGCCCCATGCCTGACCCCAAGGCAGGGGTGCGCCCCTCTTTCCCGCGTGGGTGGATGCAGGGGGGGAGGGCAGCGGTCAGAAGCCGGCCGAGGAGGCTCCAGGGACTGCTGCCCAGACAGCAAGGGAAGCTTTCACTTTCTTCGGCAGTGCCGCGGGGCAGGCTATTTGTTTAAACAACCCCAAAGAAAACCATTTGGCCAAACTGTTAAGTTTCTAAACAGTTTACTTCCCTGGTGTTTAAACAAAGTCCTCCCCAGGCCCTGTGTCTGGTCCCAGGGAGGGGGTTGGCCTCTCTTCCTGCTGGGCCGGCCCAGCGCCCTGCGCCCACTCCAAGGCCAGCTGCTGCTTGCGCCTCCCCGCAAACAACCCTGGAGGTCGCCCCGGTGAGCGTCTGCCGACCAAGGGGTCCAGGCCCGCTTTGGGGTCTTCTCTCTGCAGCTGCCCTGCTGACCTGGCCCGGGACAGCACTCCCCATGTCTCCAAGTTGGGCTTTGCCTGCTCAGACCTTCAGGCTGACCAGGGCCAGACCTTGGCTTTCTCCTGGGGGTCCTGGTCTCTGTGTGGTTTTTTTTTTTTACAAAGCTCAACTAAAAACCTCAAAGGCTCCGTGGCCCAAGGGGTGTCAGAGGAGCCCCCCAACCCTGGTTTGGAGTCAGTCAACACCTACAGATTTATCCCAGCGTTTAATTGCTGCCTCAGCCACAGAGACTTGATTCTAGGAAACACTAATGATGGGGCTTCCTGATGGTGGGGTGTGCTCAAGGCTTTGTATTGACTGGTTACCTGAGGGCTGGGTCTGGGCACACTTAGCCCCTGGTGGCTCTGCGCCCATCGGGGACAGGTTGCTGGAATCTGTTGCATCCGGGGTCACAGCCCTGTGGATCCCAGAGGCTCCTGCTGGAGCCCAGACCCCTAGTCTCAGCCAGCCCCCTTTGCAGGTGCCCATGACCCCTGCTTTCCTCCCAGCCCTGGTTCATTAATGGTCTTGCTCACTGAAGGTCTGTGCCCTGTGACTGCAGGAGCACCCTGCGGGCAGTTCCACTCTTCTGTCCACTCCCAACCCCAGCATGTGGTTCGGGGCCTGGCCTGAAGCTGCTGCCCACAAAGCCACTGGTGGGGCAACCAGTCCTGCTGGGCCAGTGCACTGACCTTGGGCTTCCTGCATGTGCCAGCTCCGGGGATTGAAGTGTTCATGGTACCTTATTTTTCCCACTTGCTGCTGTGTGTCCCTGGGTGAGGAGCTTAACCTCTCTGTGCGGCGGGATTCCTCTGCAGTAAAACGGAGCATGAATCCATCTCAGAGGTTGTTGTGAGGATGGTGATATCTTGGATAACTGTGTCTGTAGGATCATGGGAACAGGGATGGGTGAAACAGGCTCAAAATATGTTTGGGAACCAAGTGTCTGGTTCCCTAAGGAACCAGCATTTTCTGGGCACTCTCGCCAGCTCCCGTGGGGGCAGATTAAGGCAGAACCCACCATAGAGTTTGGTTTATGGTTCTCCTTGATATCAGGGCTAGATGGGGACTCCCATCAGGTCAGGCTGAGTCTTCACTCTAAATGAGGAAACCAAGGCCCAGAGAGGGCTAGAGACCTGCCCCAAGTCACATAGCAGGACCGGGTCCAGGAAGTATCTGCCCTGAATTCTCTCTGCTTGTCCTGGGATATTGGCACCTGCTCTAGGCAGGGCCTTGTGTTGGGGGGCTGCAGAGAGCAGAGCGGGGTATGGGCCAGCATCCCTGTGAGGCAGTAGGCGGGGTGCCTGTGTGTGTGGTCCCTCTGACCACTTGGAGGGGAGGCAGGGATGGCTTCCTGGAGGAGGAGGCAGCCGGTGACCTGGCCCTTGAAAAGCAGCCCTGATGTTACTAGGACGTTTTGGGAATGGAGCCCAGCAGAACTCCCCTCCTCTCTGTCCGCCATGCACCAAGCCAGAACTTGCATCAGCACCTCTAGCTAAAGCTGGGTTCGGGGAGGTTTCCGATGAAGCCGGGTGCCTGGGCACCTTCTCCAGCACTCCCTGCACCTCCCATTTTACCCCATCTGCCTCAGTTTCCCCAGCCCTCAGTTCGTGAAGCCGTTGCTGTCCGTGAGCACCCTCTAGTGGGGGAATCGGGTTACGAACACGGGGCCTTGGATCAAGTTCCTGCCCTCACTGGAAACGCAAGGCAGGGTGACCCCAGAATCCCTCCGCAAAACAGCGGTTCCGAGGGCTCCACCCTGAGGCAAGAAGCTGATCGGCTGTTTGAGGCCTGTGGCTGGACCAGGCGTGAGGAGACCCTAGCAGTTGGGTGCAGAGCCCGGTCCTGGGGGCCTCGGCACGATAGGTGCTGGGTTGATCCCCACCCTGTCGGCAGCCCTCCCTGCTGTGTGACTTCAGCCGGGTCTCTGCCCATTCTAGGCCTTTCGTCAGACCAGGCAAGGGGCCCCCTGAGTGCCAGAGGTGGCTTCTGAGCATAATCTTTTTGCTTCTGTGGATCCTCGAGACCAGAAAGGGCCAGAGTGAGTGAACGGGTGGTGGTGGGGGAGGGCCACATCCTGGCCCCAGCAGCCTCTCGGGGTGTCCGGGTCAGGGCTGGCCAACACCCCCGGAGCCCTACACACGAGGCTCTGTGCAGTAGCACGCGAGGCTACCTCGGCTGGAAGTTCTGATGACTCCCTGGGACGATCCAGGATGTGTTTTGTTCAGGGCAGATTCTGCTCAGAGGCTGAGACTGTCTTTGCCAATGATTTATCTGACACAGGTTCACCGTGGGGAACTATGATTTATGCTGTTAATAGTTCACAAGTCGGTACTGTAAGGAATAATGTCTCTTAATAAGTCAATAAAGAAATAATATCGTTGGTTTATCACTAAGTCATGTCCGACTCTGCGACCCTAGGAGTGCAGCACTCCAGGCTCCCCTGTCCTTCAGTGTCTCTTGGAGTTTGGTTGGTGATGCCATCCAGCCATCTCATCTGCTGCCCCCATCTCTTTTTGCCTTCAATCTTTCCTGGCATCAGGGTCTTTTCCAATGAGTCGACTTTTCCCTCCCATCAGGTGGCCAAGTATTGGAGCTTCAGCTTTAGCATCAGTCCTTGCAATGAATATTCAGGGTTGATTTCCTTTTACAATGGACTGATTTTTGTTCTTGCTGTCCAAGGGATGCTCAAGAGTCTTCTCCAGCACCACAGTTCGAAAGCATCCATTTTTTGGTGCTTAACCTTCTTTATGGTCAGCTCTCACATCCCTGTACTCAAAACCAGTTACATTATTGTTCCAGGCAAAGGGGAGGCAAGAGCAGTTAAGGTGCGCCTTTCAACGAGCTGTTTCTCTGTAGAGTCAGTCCATCCAGTTAAAAGCTGCATATTGGCTGCTGGCTCTGGTCCCTTGCTAGTGGGCGACAGCGCCTGTTGGGTGGGCAAGGTGGGCTGCTGTCAAGGTCATCACTCAGGGGCCCTTACGCGGCTCTCCCATGGTCTATGTGGAGGAGCCTTTCCAGGGCAGGAACAGCTGTTTCCTCCCTTCCTGAGATGGCCGCACGCTTTCACAGCACTGCTGACCGGGAGTGGCCTGGGCATGGCTGGAGCTCTCAAGATCTCTGTAGAGCAGTGTAGGTCAGCCAAGCGTCTCCTTGCCCAGGACTCACAGACTTTCAGTATTTAGAGTCTAAATGTCCTTTGAGTCATCGTCCCTATCAAGAAGCCCCCCAGCAGAGCCTGGAGTCTGTGACCAGCTGAACTTATCAGCCATGAAAGGTATCGATGACATCACCCTGGCTTGGCTTCCTCCATGTAAACAGATTCACCTTTAGATCAAAACAGCTTCACTGTAAATAAGCCGATTGGAAATCACAGCAAATCAGTAACACAACAAAGCACAATACGGCCAGGGTGACAAAGGGGAAGGCGCTTACCAGTGTTGGTGAGATGGCCACCTGGGAAGGATGGACTTGTGATGGTGTGCGTGGTCACGGGACTTGAAGCTGCCTTGCTGGGTGGGTATAGGGAGGCAGGGTGGGCTTCAGGGAAGAGGTGGCATTTGAGTCCAGTGGGAGCTTTGAGGAGTATGGTGAGCAAGCAGGGCCTGGAGCCCAGAGCCTGGGCAGGACTGGTTACTGGGGCTGTTTGTGGCCAGGAGAGGGGCTTGCAGGGGAGAAGGCGGACTGAGCAGGAAGCAGCTCTCATAGTGGCTGAAGTCAGATGGCTGTGTGGCTTTCGACTGGCTGCTTAACCTTTCTGTGCCTCTGTTTTCTGTAAGACGGTGATAGAAGTAGCGCCAGATGAACTAGGGATCATGTAGGAAGATCCCGTGAATATTCCCTAACCTTACCTGCCCCAGGAAGGAAGCCCCCGGGACCTGGCCAAGCCCCTCCCCTGCCGCAACCCCCCCCCCCCCCCGCCCTGCAGGCCCGCCGTGCCGCCCGCCTCTGACCCCGCTGCTCGTGTGTGTCGGTCACAGGCGCAGAGGAGGTGCTGCTGCTGGCCCGGCGGACGGACCTGCGGAGGATCTCGCTGGACACGCCGGACTTCACGGACATCGTGCTGCAGGTGGACGACATCCGGCACGCCATCGCCATCGACTACGACCCGCTGGAGGGCTATGTCTACTGGACGGACGATGAGGTGCGGGCCATCCGCAGGGCGTACCTGGACGGGTCGGGGGCACAGACGCTGGTCAACACCGAGATCAACGACCCTGATGGCATCGCGGTCGACTGGGTGGCCCGCAACCTCTATTGGACCGACACCGGCACCGACCGCATTGAGGTGACGCGCCTCAACGGCACCTCCCGCAAGATCCTGGTGTCCGAGGATCTGGACGAGCCCCGCGCCATCGTACTGCACCCCGTGATGGGGTAAGGCTGGGAGGGGCCGCTGGGAGCCAGGCTGAGGGGGGCCGGGGGTCCCGGAGCTTTCTCCCCTTCAGGAGGAAGCAGATGTCTGGTTTAGGAGAGCTTGCCTTTCTAATGAGCTCCCAGGTGACGGGCTGATCTGGGAACCAGACTGAGAAGCTCCAACACAGAGCTTGGCTAGGTTTATAGAAAACCCTAGAGACCTTGGGTAAGTCATTTCTCACCCTGGGCTTCAGTCTCCTCACCTGCTGTCCACCATGAAATATTTGGGCCAGCAGTGGTGGCGAGAGTGACGGCCACCGCAGCCCTTACTCCACGTGTGCCGAGTCTCTTCTGTGCACGTTCCATGCTGCAGGCACGTTTCCCTCTTGCCCTCACCTGCCGGGGTAGGTCTGTTGGAGGACGCTGAAGCCCAGAGAGGTTAAGTGACTTGCCCAAGGTCACACAGCTGGGAGGCGGGACTTGGACCTGGCAGTTTGGTTCCAACTTTCCCCTGTAGGGTTCTGTGAATCTTGTCCATCAGGGTAGGAGCCTTTCTGAGACACCCTCCGGCCCCAGCGGCTCAGAGGGTACAGATGAGCACCTTCCTGCAGCTTCATGACCGAGAAAGGAAACTGGCAGACCCCAAGTTGGGAGGCGGGAAGCCCTGAGAGCTCTTGAGGGCTGGGGTTGGGGCTGCAGGGAAGCTCCCTGCCCTCGGTGTGGGATGGGCCCCCCTCAGTGGGCCCAAGTCCTGGGCACGGCCTGGAGGAGCTGGAAGGGCAGTCCTGGGAGGCAGCCCCAGGGGCGATCGCTGGGTGTGGGGGGTGGGTAACTGAGCTGCGCTGGCCGTAAGCATGGTAACAGGAGCACCCAGGGGTCTCCGGGTGCTCTTCCCTTTTCCCCTGGGGCTGAGGCTCCGAGTGACCTGACCCTGCAGGAGGCCTGGTGGTGGGCAGGCTTGCAGCCCTTCTGCCCGGGGAGCCTGTGCTCTCGGCCCTGCTCCGTGTGGAGCTGCCTGTCTCTAGAAGCCCAGTGGCGTGGTCCTCGGGGTGGGTCACAGGGCTGTGGCTGGACAGGCCTGGGCCTTGAGCCCTGAGCACCGTGGAGTCCAGGGTGGGGCGGACCGGCAGACAGATGCAGCTCCGTATCATCTGCCGGAGAGCAGGACCGTCCCTCGGGGAGGGCAGGTGGGCATGAGAGGCCAGTCCCCTGGGTCTGCAGGGCAAGGAGGCAGGAGCTTGTCACCAGTGATGGGAGCTGGGCTCTGGGCTGGGGAGACGGGGACCTGCTCCCCCGCTGCCCTGATGGAGGGTGTCAGGTCAGTGCCTCTGCTGGCCTCACTTGGGGGCCTCGTCCTCCCTTGTGAGATGGGGTCGGGTCCTTCCCAGTGCTGGGTGTGCTCAGGGCACCGTTCTGGATGCTTTCCTGGGCTGAAGTGTGCACGCAGACACACAGGCATCTCACTTTGCTTCTCGGGGCAACAGACAGCCTGTTGCCTGCTGTGCTTGGCACGCAGGGCGCTTGAGCTACTTGAAGGAGGTTCCACTATGCCTCCCTCTCTCCCTCTGAGCGCTTGTTCCCTGCAGCCCCGGGACCCTCGGCAGGTCTCTGCTGGCTGCAGTTCCAGAGCCCCGCCTGGTTAAGCCCCTGCTGTTCCCCGCAGAGCCCCTGGTGCTGCCCATGGGCTCAGACGTGATGAGGGTGGGCACCGTTCTCAGTCCCAGGGGTGGACCCGGGACATGACAGACGGGCAGCCTCACAGACGTGTGCTTCTTCTCCAGCCTCATGTACTGGACTGACTGGGGGGAAAACCCCAAAATCGAGTGCGCCAACCTGGATGGGCAGGAGCGGCATGTTCTGGTCAATACCTCCCTGGGCTGGCCCAACGGCCTGGCGCTCGACCTGCAGGAGGGCAAGCTCTACTGGGGAGATGCCAAGACGGACAAAATTGAGGTGAGCTTCCCCACTGGGGATCCCCCGCTATTCCGTGGAGGTGGGGGCACGGCCCGTCAGCCCCTGGCCCTGGGGCTTTCCACCTTCTTGGGTCCTGCCTGGAGCACGGGGCAGACCCTTCTGGCGTGTTTTTCAGTGGTGAAGGGCTGCAGGGTGAGTTTTCTGGAGGTGGCCTGAGCATTCCTGGAGGACTGGCTCATGTGTTCCTGCCATGGGCTGTCCCCCCTTGGGTCTCAGGGTTTGCCTCTGAGCACCCAGTGAGCGCCAGCTCTGCTGCACGTCTGGGTAGATGTGCCCAGCAGATGCTTCTCCGTCTTTATGCCAAGTCGCTTCAGTCGTGTCTGACTCTAGGCAGCCCCACGGACTGTAGCCCACCAGGCTCCTCTGTCCATGGGACTCTCCAGGCAAGAATACTGGAGTGGGTTGCCATGCCCTCCTCCAGGGGATCTTCCCGACCCAGGGATCGAACCTGCATCTCCTGCATCGTCTCCTGGATTGCAGGTGGATTCTTTACCCCTGAGCCACCGGCTTCTCCGGTGCGCCCCTCAAAGGACAAATTTTGTGAACCTTGGGGATCAGGCTGTCAGCCCAGGTGCAGACGCCCCTCTTGGGGTCCCGTGGAGTCGGGGCTTCGGGAGAACAGCCTTGGGTGAGGGGCCGCATCTCCTTTTCTGATGGCATCCTGGGACTCCAGGCGGGCGGGACGGTCAGAGGAGGCCCCTCCGGGTCAGCCCGGCAGCGGGGCGGCTTCTGGCAGCGGTTCTGTCTCCAAGAGGTTATGCCCCGCCAGAGGCTAAGGCGTCGAGCGTCTTCTCCAGCATGTCTGGCCAGGTTGCCTTGGAGGGGAGAGGGGAGTCTCTTCAGCATGATCGTGCCCATGGCCTGGCTCCGGGTTCTGAGCCAGGGCACCGGCAGAAAGGACCCCCACGTGGAATCAGCCGGCTTCCCTTTGAAGCGGGCGGTGTTCCAGCTCCTGCTTCACGGGGCAGCTGCAGCGGGTCCCCTGGGGCGAGTGGGGAAGAGAACCGAGCCCTGGAGCCCACGAGGCAGGGATTCCTCTAGCCTCTGCTGGCCGGTGGTGGCAGCACGTGAATGGATCTGTGGAACAGGGTCTAGACCATGGACGGGTGCGGGGGTGGCAAGGGAGGGGGCTGCGAAACCTTGCAGGTGGGCCTCCTGCCGCCTCATCTGTGACAGCGTCCTGGACGGCAGGGTCAGGCCAGCCCAGGTCAGCAGCCCCTCAGGGGGCTTAGCGCGGGGTGGCTCCCAGTGTGGGGTGCGGGTGGGGATGGGCTTGGGGCCGGCTCGCCCGGGGAGACAGCCTTGAGGCGCCCTCCCCAGCCTCGGGCACCAGAGGTGGACTGGTCAATCAAGGTTGGAGCCATCTGGGGTGTGTGTGGGTGCGGGCTGCCTCCCATGCAGCCCCAGAGCTGCCTGTGACTCCTGCCCTACTTACTTGGGTCTGGAGTTCCCCTGTGGCGCTTCCTTAACCCTCGTCCTGAGTCTGGAGCCCTTGGGGGTGGAAGTTCCTGCCACCGGTGATCAGCCCTTCCTGTGACTCCGGCCACACCCGGGGCCCTGGCCTGTCATCCACTTCCTGCTCCCAGCCAGGCTCCCAGCCCCTACTCCAACCTGCCCCTGCTCTCTTGCGCCACGAAGTTCAACTTTATTGGTGAAAGTATCTGGGACTTGCTGGCTCCCTATTTAGTCTCAAATCGACAGCCCCTTTGGCCCAGCATCTCCCTCCTTTTCTCTCTGACTTGCTTCTTGGTAGACGCCAAGCCCATGACACCCTAGCGAGGGTTCTCCCCCCGGCGGATCCATCCATCCAGGGCTTGTTCTCGAGGCCACATGCCCAGCTGCTCCGGGTCTCTCCCCCGGAAGCATCGATTCTTGGGCACTCAGACTTCTTTATGGTCCAACTTTCACATCCGTACACGATGTGAAACAGCCGACTGTGTAATGAAATACATACCCCTTCATGGATCACAGCCTTGTTGTAGCAAAGGGGCTTGCAGATTTCATTATATATTTCACAAGTGTGATAAGAATAGCAATAAAGTGCTCAATAAATGTACTGTGCTGAAGCCATCCCCTGACCCTGGCCTGTCAAAGGACTGTCTTCCATGAAACTTGTCTCTGGTGTCAAAACGGCCGGGGACCTTTGAAGGGGAGGCAGGAGTCCCGCCCTTTATTAATCCTGAAACAAGTAGAGCGTGTGCACAGCCCTGTGCGCACGCCGTGATCGGGCAAGGTCCCTGGGTGGCAGTTTCAGCCATTCCTGAATAAGAGCAAGGTCGAGTCTTGCCCTCTGTGGCCTTGCGGTATCTTCTAAAGCTTCCTCCCTGGGGCTTCCCTGGTGGCTAAGACTGTAAAGAATCTGCCTGCCAGGCAGGAGACTGGGATTCAGTCCCTGAGTCGGGAAGATCCCCTGGAGAAGGGAATGGCTACCCACTCCAGTGTCTGGAGAATGCCGTGGACAGAGGAGCCTGTCGGGCTCCAGTCCGTGGAGTCACAAAGAGTTGGACACGACTGAGTGGGTAACCCTTTCAGTTTCACTTCTCCTCAGGGTTGCTCTGACACCCGGCGGGAAGAAGCAGAAGTCTCATGGGCCGACCCCATAGACCTGTTTGGCCCATCTTTGAGGCAGGAAGTGTCACTTTTGTGTGGGTTACCTGGTACTTGCTGGAAGCCCTAGGGGTCACCCGGACTCCTGCGGCTCCCACCCCCACCCCGATGCCCTGGGGAGCTGATGTCCTTGCAGCTGAAGTCTGCAGTCACGGTGGATGCTGGTGGGAAGTACCCAGCGGGGATCGTCCCCCACAGGGGGGCAGGTGGCCAAGGAGGAATTACAGACTAAGATGAAAATACATCTGTCCCCCTGCTCCTGACATTTCCTGAGTTGGTGGAGGTGACTTCCAGCACACGTGGAATAAACCCTCATTGGAGGAGTGACGGATGGGCTGTGTGTCCAGGTCCACGAACCCTGGGGAAGAAGGGTGTAGGACCCCTGAGCACCGGGGCCACAAGCTCTGCGGGTATGTGTGGGTATGTGTGTAAGATCTTTTGAATTACATGAATCAAAATAACCAGGGCAGTTTTAATTTGGGTTTTATGTGAGTATAGTTATTCCATCAGAGAGCAGAACTCTTTTTCCTTGTTTTTTTTTTTTCCAGTTATTATTTTTTTAATGTAGGCTATTTCTAATGTCTTTATCAAATTTGTTACAACACTGCTTCCTTTTTCTTAAAAATGTTTTGGGTATTTTTTGGCCTCGAAACATGTGGGATCCCAGCTCCCTGACCAGACATTGAATCCACACCCCCCTCATTGGATGGCGAAATCCCATCCACTGGACCAGGAAAGTCCCTCTTTTCCCTTTAAGAGTCATGCTTTCAAAGGATTGGTCCTGGGAATCACACCCCTTTGCATGGCTAAGTGCTGGAAACAGCATTCAGTGTAAGGAAAGTGCACTTCAGATGACTTTTGGGGGTCCTCTGGTTTGTGGTGGCCATGCAGACCCCACAGCAGAGGGTCCTGCCCCTTGGACGTGGCTGAGGGTGAGCTGCTCTGGGGTCTGCCCACCCTTCCTCCCTGCGCACAGCTGTTGTTCTGCAGGTTGTGCAGTGAGCTGCTTGGGGGATGGGTGTGTTCTTCCTGCCACCCCCCGCTTCCCCTACCTCAGACCTGGGTCTGGTGTGTTAGGTCAGCTGAGCATAGGAGGCCGGAGGCCTAGAGGTCAGAGAGAGCACGCTGCACGCGGGCCCCTTCCACATCTGGCTTGGCCATTTGGACATAACTTCCTGGAGGCATCTAGTTTCCTTTCCTGAAAATGAAGGGCAGGGGAATTTCTCGAGCAGGGGTTGAAAACTGTGGACCGGAGGCCAGACCGCCTGATTTGTGCCACTATCAAATTCTTGGGGGTTTCTACACTTAGCTTTTTGCTGACCTGCGTGGCTCGTGGGATCTTAGTTCCCTGACCAGGGATTGAACCTGGGCCCAGCAATGAAAGTTCCGAGTCCTAACCACTGGACCATCAAGGAATTTCTTACACTTTTAAATGAAAACAATCAAAGGAGTAGTATCTCATAGCATGTGAAATTTATATGAAATCCCAATTCTTTTGTTTTTTGCACAAATGAAGTGTTATTGGGACATATTCCATTCCGTTCAGCCGCTTAGTCGTGTCCGACTCTTTGCAACCCCGTGGACTGCAGCATGCCAGGCATCCCTGTCCCAGAGCTTACTCAAACTCATGTCCGTTGAGTTCGTGATGCCATCCAACCATCTCATCCTGTCGTCCCCTTCTCCTCCTGCCTTCAATCTTTCCCAGCATCAGAGTTTTTTCCAATGATTCAGTTCTTCACATCAGGTGGCCAAAGTGTTGAAGCTTCAGCTTCATCATCAGTCCTTCCAATGAATATTCAGGACTGATTTCCCTTAGGATGGACTGGTTGGATCTCCTTGCAGTCCAAGGGACTCTCAAGAGTCTTCTCCAACACCACAGTTCAAAAGCATCAATTCTTCAGCACTCAGCTGTCTTCATAGTCCAGCTCTCACATCCATACATGACTACTGGAAAAACCAAAGCTTTGACTAGATGGACCTTTGTTGGCAAAGTAATGTATCTGCTTTTTTAAAAAAATATAAATTTATTTATTTTAATTGGAGGTTAATTACTTTACAGTATTGTATTGGTTTTGCCATACATCAACATGAATCCGCCACGGGTTGTCTCTGCTTTTTAATACACTGCCTAGGTCAGTCATAACTTTTCTTCCAAGGAGCAAGCGTCTTTTAATTTCATGGCTGCAGTCACCATCTGCAGTGATTTTGGAGCCCCCCAAAATAAAGTCTCTCATTGTTTCCATTGTCTCCCCTTCTATTTGCCATGAAGTGAGGGGACCAGATGCCATGATCTGAGTTTTCTGAATGTTGAGTTTTAAGCCAGCTTTTTCACTCTCCTCTTTCACTTTCAACAAGGGGCTCTTTAGTTCTTCTTCACTTTCTGCCATAAGGGTGGTGGCATCTGCATATCTGAGATATTGGGACACATTCACACTTATTTTAGGCTCCCTCCGTGGCTGTTTTTCTGTGACAATAACCTTATGGCCTCAAAGCCGAAACTATTTACACTCCTTTTCAGAAACTGCTTGGTAGCCCCTCTCCTGGACGGTCCGCCTCCCGTGCTCTCTCCCGGCCCCCATGTTGTCGATCTCCCAGGTTCAGATCTGTTCTTTCTGGATTCTGTTCTGATGCGTTGCCCACCCTGGAGGCTGATGGATGGGTTCCCGTGTCTGTCTCCTCGCCCTCCATCAGAGGGCCAAGGGAAGGTGAGGGCCCCCGAGTTGGGCCCAGAGGGAGCCTGGGGGCCTGACATGTGTCTCGCTGTAGACAGGCCGTACTCGTCGGTTCCAGGATTTGCAAAAGGCCTGGCCCAGCAGAGTTACTTTAACAGATGTGTTGGGTTTGGTCAAGGTGTGCTGAAAGCTGCTATGAAAAAGGCTGCCATGGGATCGTTTATTTTCTTGAGTGTTCGAGTCTTGATGTTCTTCCAAGTTGGAGGGCTTGCTCGGTGTTTCATGGGGTCTGTAATTGTGCAGAGAGGAAGCAGGGAGGGCTTCCGAGGCAGAGGGGTGCCCTGCCAGCCCAGAGCCGCGGGTCTGTGCTTGTGGTGGGAGCCACCAGCCTGGCCCTGGGGAGCAGCTCACAGCCTCCCCCACTTTGTTCTGGAAAACCGAGACGGCAGGGTGGGGGCGCACAGGCAGAAACAGGGAGGTGCTTCTGGGCAGCGTCCACCCCCCTCAATCGTCCTGAGTCTTCCATGGGCTCACGGTCATCATTCCTAAGCTGGGAAGATGTACTTCCTCACGTCGGTCAGTGGAACATGCGCTCACTTATGTCTGGAGTGGAGTTATTAAAGGGAATGGAGGAAATGTGTACCTAGAGAAGGACGAGGACAGTCTCTAAAGAGACACTGCTGACCCTCTGGTGTATAGCAGGCGAGTCTTTACTTTCCAGACGTGGATTGTTTTTGTTGTACTGATCTGTATCCACAGCCCCTGCCTAGCCCTGGGTAGTCAGTGTCAGAGAAGGAGCAGGCGTGTTGTCTGTGTGTTTGTGAGTGTGAGACGGGCCGTGTGTTCTTGGAGACGCTCTTCCTCTTGCTATGCACTTCCTCAGGAGAGACCCCTTCCCAGGTCCAAGCGCTGTGTAAAGCGTGTGTTCACCATCTTTACGCGCCT
This sequence comes from Budorcas taxicolor, assembly GCF_023091745.1. Taxonomy (NCBI): domain Eukaryota; kingdom Metazoa; phylum Chordata; class Mammalia; order Artiodactyla; family Bovidae; genus Budorcas; species Budorcas taxicolor. The sequence goes on from NC_068934.1 coordinate 46,581,748, forward strand.
TCATGTTGTGGGGCCAAAACCAGATCCAGCACCCTAGACCAGCTTGGAGTGTTCCTGCACCCACTGTCTGACCCCTGCGGCTAACCCGCGGGCTAGGAGCGGAGCCCAGAGCTCTACCCAGAAATCCTGCTGCCCGAGGTCTGCAAGCCAGCTCGTGACACAGGAGATGGTCCCTCACCTGGGCGGCTCATTGTGCCCCTTGGGGGCCTGTACCTGGCCTTCCAGTTCTGATGTAATTGCCCCTGGTTGGGGCCCAGCCACAGTTTGGTTAAGTTCCTAGGATATCTTAGCTGCTCCCCTTAATTACAGGTGGATAGACTGAGGTCCGTGGGGTGCAGGGACTCGGCCGTGGACAGAGCAGGGGTGGGGTCCCCGGTTGCAGGGTCCCTGGCTGCCTGCCCCGCCCCCCACCGCTGGACCCAGCAGTTTTGAGTTCTGTCCGGTGCTGTCCAACAACAGAGGACCAAAGTCTTTTCTGTTCAAGACGTACCCGATCTGTCTTACGTGTGTGCCACCTGCACAACAGAAGGCTTGGATCCTCTCTGATGAGCTGGAAATATAGTCTGGCTGCAGGAGGCCTGTTGAGACTTGCCTTTAATTCATCGTGTCCCTTTGGTCGTGGCCTGAGAGCCCAAAGTTCGGATGCTGCGTTTTCGTCGTCTTCCTTTGCACATCAGCTTCTATTGGATTGTCTGTCATCACAAGCACGTCTTATCCTGTTTGTCTGTGTGTTTCGGTTGGTTAAGGCGTTCTTACGTTTGACAGTACTTTTCTCGTCTGTGGCTTTTGTGGTTGATGCTTTTAATCAGCACTGACTCTTCAAGAAGATTTAGCTTTTACATCTCAGAGTCAACGGCCACCAGTGTGTATCTGCGAGGGCTTCCCTGGTGGCTGAGCAGTAAAGAAGCCACCTGCCAACGCGGGAGATGCCGGTTTGATCCTGGAGTTGGGAAGATCCCATGGAGTAGGAAATGGCAACCCTGTCCAGTGTTGTGCCTGGGAAATCCCGTGGTCAGAGGAGCCTGGTGGGCTATAGTCCATGGGGTCACAAAAGAGTTGGGTAGGACTTAGCGACTCAACAACAAGTATGTCTGGGGTTGGATATCGGCTTAGAGCTCTGAGCTCAGACTTAGAAGCAAAAGTGTCCTCCGAGTTCACCTGGTCCTGACCGAGCAAGAAATTAGTCCACAGGCAAGTGGGAGGCCTTGTCTGGGTTAGTGCGTTTGTGCTCCAGCCTTTTGAAACTGGGCTCTGTGTCGGGGGTGGTGATCAGTGCCTTCTCATGCTGCGTCTGGGCAGACATTGCTAATCAATGAGCCTATCCCCGGTCAGAGACCCTACACCTTGGTACTCCAGGCAGCCGTGGCCAGTCGATCAGCGATGGCGAGGCAGAGGATACCTGTTTGCTTTGCCTGCCCCTCTCAGCACAGCATGCACACCCAGGTCGGGGAGGCAGTAGGGAAGAGGCCCTGAATGGCACCATCACTGAAGACGTCATTCCTCCAGCTGCCTCAGTGACATGGTGCCCGGCCTGGCCAGATGCTGCTGGGGCCCGTCCCGTTCCAGGCCGCTCAGGCCCGAGGCTGGCTCAGCCCCGTGTGTGCCATCCTGCAGGTGATCAATGTTGATGGGACCAAGCGGCGGACGCTCCTGGAGGACAAGCTCCCGCACATTTTCGGGTTCACGCTGCTGGGGGACTTCATCTACTGGACCGACTGGCAGCGGCGTAGCATCGAGCGTGTGCACAAGGTCAAGGCCAGCAGGGACGTCATCATCGACCAGCTGCCCGACCTGATGGGGCTCAAGGCCGCCAACGTGGCCAAGGTCGTCGGTGAGTCTGGTCAGCTTCCACCTGGGGGCCAGCCCCGCCACAGGCCGGTGGCTCCCCTTTGCCACAGGCAGCTGAGCTGGAGGCTGAAGCTGGGGGTGTACGTGCCGGGCTGGGGCACCTGCTCTGGGGCTGGACAGGGCAGGAGATGGTGAGAATACCAGGACATGGGGTGGGGTATGGACCAGGCACAGTGAGTGGGCACGGCTGGCAGTAATTGCTCTCACGGTGGCTAACACTCACCTACTGTGTGCCAGGCTCTGGCTAAGCATCTTAGTACAGCCCTCTTCACTAATGACAAGGTGGCCCCATTCGTACTGGGGCATACAAATGGGTGGCCGAGCTCAGGACTCACATCTGGGGCTGCCCCGACCTCATTGCTGGGCTGGGCTGAGATCGTTGTCCAGTGTGACAGGCTGGACCCTAAAATGCACACCGTTTATCTAAAAGCTGGGATCTGCAGAAAGTTCCCTTAACACAGTGACTTGTCTCTTTATGACTAGGATTCCCAGTGCAAGTCCACAAGCTACACTGGGGACAGCAGTGTCCAGCTGTGCCGGGGAGACAGAAGCGGGGATGGGACAGTGGGCTCTGTGGGGACCCGGGGTCCCGGTGCCTAGTCCTACACCTTCTCATCAGAGACAGTTAACCTTTGCTGGAGGGAGGGACGGGGAACTGACCAGAGAGGCCCCAGGGCTTGCCCTCAAGTTGCTTCTGGTCCAGTGGGTGAGCTCTGCTGCCAGGCTGGTGAGTAGAGCTGAGATGTGAAAGTGATACCTGGCTTTAAAATGCAAGGGAGGGCATTTGAGCGTGGAATTTGGGGAGCAGGTGGGGGGCAGGGTCTGCCTGGCAGAAGGGACAGCTGAGCATGGGCCTGGAGGTGTGGCCTGAGGGGCACTTGGGGGGTGGTGCGGGGACGGTGCACCCCTGTCTCCAGGAGAGGCCTTTGGTCTCAGCCTGCCCTCCTGAGACCAGATGATGGAATCAACACACTTGGTTTACCAGCCGCCTTGGCAAGCGTGCTCTTTATCTACGGCAGAGCGCGAGGCCCACCAGTGAATGGGTGTTTGAAAAGCAAAGAATAAAGCCTCAGAGATAAGAAATGTGATGCCTCCATGGGGGGTGATTTAAAGTTGAGAACTTGGGTCCCTTCCCACCTCTCTCTTTCTCTCTCTCGTCGGGATTTACTGAGAAAGATGGCAGAGAGGATTTCTTTTTTTAGCTGAAATATTTAACATGAAATTAAAGCCAATTTTAACAGCACTGCGGCAGAGTGAGTCTAACAGGCTGGCCCAAAATAAAATGTATGCTGACTACCGTCTGCTGGAATAAGAAACAGGCGCCTTGGGCCGTGCTGGGTGAATCTGAGATTTCGAGGGCGCTGAGAATGTCGGGGACTCAGAGGAGGAACCATCTGGGTGGTGACTTGGGCTGCAGTCTGGTTGGTTAGCAGGCAGGGAGGCCAGGCCCAGTGGGCAGGGGGAGCAGAGGGCGAGGCGTCCCCAGGCGGCCTTGAGGAGGGGGGCGTTCAAGTGTGCAGGGAGGCCCGGGGCTCGGAACCTTGCTCCGTCCTGTCCTTGAGCCAGGGCGGACCTGGGTTTCCACCAACCCTACCTGCTGTCCCCTAGTGGTGCCTGGGGGTAATGAAGCCACATACAACCGGGGAGCCACTGCCCCCCCATTGCAGGGCCACTGGGGCCTAGAACCTGTGTCTTTCCGTCCAGGAACCAACCCGTGTGCGGACAGGAACGGGGGCTGCAGCCACCTGTGCTTCTTCACGCCCCGCGCCACCAAGTGCGGCTGCCCCATCGGCCTGGAGCTGCTGAGTGACATGAAGACCTGCATTGTGCCCGAGGCCTTCCTGGTGTTCACCAGCCGGGCCGCCATCCACCGGATCTCCCTGGACACCAACAACAACGACGTGGCCATCCCGCTCACGGGCGTCAAGGAGGCGTCTGCCCTGGACTTCGATGTGTCCAACAATCACATCTACTGGACCGACGTCAGCCTGAAGGTATGGCGGTGGGGTGTCCTGCTGTTCACCTCTCCTGTGAATACCTGCCGGCGATGGTATCACCTCAGAGGCTTAAAGAAGCCTTTCTTTTTTTAATAGGGGGGCTTTCTTTTTTCTTTTTGGGGGGCCATACCGTGTATGATCTTAGCTGTCTAGTCAAGAGAGAGCACGATGCATGATCCCCCTGCGTTGGGAGCAGAGTGTTAACCCCTGGACCCCTGGGAAATCCCTTAATGTATTTTTTTAATGATTTATTTCTCTGGCTGGGCCAGGACTTCGTTGTGGAAGCGGGATCTTTGGTCTCAGCGCGTGGGATCTAGCTCCCTGACCAGGGGTTGAACCCAGGCCCCCTGCATTGGGAATGTGGAGTCTTAGCCCCTAGACCAACAGGGAGTCCCCATAGTTTTGTTTTGTTTTTTTAATTGAAGCTTAGTTGCTGTACAGTGTCAGTAGCGAGAGCACGGTATAGTGATTGACCATTTTGAAAGCTTATACTCCATTTATCGCTACTGAAATTATTGGCTCTATGCCCCGTGTGGTCCAGTGTATCCGTGTAGCTTATTTTACACCTAATAGTTTGTACCTTTTACTCTCCTACCCTGATGTTGCCCCCTCTCCCCTCTCCCCGCTGGTATCCACTGTGTCTGTGAGTCTGCTTCTTTTTTGTTATAGTCACTAGTTTGTTACAATTTTTAGATTCCCGGATAAGTGGTACGCCACAGTATTTGTTTTTCTCTGTCTGACTTATGACAAAGCATAGTACCCTCCAAGTCTGTGCATGTTGTTACAGATGGCAAAATTTCATTCTTTTTTTATGGCTGAGTATAAAAAATTAAAACAACTATAGGGAGTTCCTTGGTGGTCCAGTGGCTAGAACTCTGTGCCTGCACTTCAGGGGGCACAGTTTCTATCCCTTGGTTGGGGAACTAAGATCCCGCAAGCTGCAGGGTGCAGCTGAAAATAAAGTTTTAAAAATTAAAACAAAAATTTAAAAAAATATTTATTATGGCTTGATTCAAACCAGTAGAACACTAGTGAACCCATGTTAATACCTAAGCATGAAAGATTACAATGAGCAGATCCGGTGGACACACAGGTGGCTATTTCTAGAGTGATTATGTATCCATGCGTCTTTTGCTTCACTCCACTCACTCCCTCACAAGGGCCCACTTACTTAACAAACTTTCTTTGTTCTGGGTGCTAATGTAAATATCCTGGATTAATACAGGAGAGCCTCCTTTATCTTCTCAAGTAGAGTTTGGCAAACTGGTCCTTGGGCCAGCCTCCTCATTTTGTCAGTAAAGTTCTGTTGGAACGGTGGTGCCCCTTTGCCTGTGGACCGTCCGCACCTGCTTTGTGCCGCTGTGGTCGCGTGCTGGTTCACTTCAGCCGTGTCTGACTCTTTACGACCCCAGGGACTGTAGCCCACCAGGCTCCTCTGTCCATGGGATTCTCCAGGCAAGAATACTGGAGTGGGTTGCCGTGCCCTCCTCCAGGGGATCTTCCCGACCCAAGGGCGAACCTGCATCTCTTGTGTCTCCTGCGTTGGCAGGCAGGTTCTTACCACTAGCGCCACCTGGGAAGCCACTAGGCAGTGGCAAATCCATGGACCCCGTGATGCCTGCACTATTTACCAAAAACGTCCTCTAACCCCTGTTCTAAAGCACGGGACAACTGCAATGGTGTTATCAGCTACCTTTTATTCCACCATTGGTATTACATGGTTCGTAAGGTTTTTTTTCTGATTTTAAAAGTCATAGGGTTCACTGTAGAAAGAGAGAAAAATATACAGAAAAAGTATAAAGAAAAAAATAAAACATCCACACCTCCATCATTTCAAGTCAGCCGCTGATGTCATTTTAGTGTGTTTCCTTGGATTTTCCCCTTTGTTAGTGTTTCTCATAATCAGTCATATGCTTCATAGAATTCTGTACCCTGTGTTTTTTTTTATCACATTATAACATATTTTGTCAAGCTATTACAAACTCTTTAACATAATTCTTTCAATGTGTAAATTATTCTACTGTGCATATATTTCTTAATCATTGCCTTATTTTAAATGGCCTTCCAGTTTTTTCCCCAACTCTAACCCATACCACAGTAACAGATATCTCTGTGTATAAAGTCTGTTTGTATTTTCTTTCCTTTGAATAACATTTCAAGAGGAAGATTACTGGGTGAAAGATCCAACGATTTCTTTTTTAGGATGTAACTATTTTGAAGGGTCCTGAGACATGTATATATAATATAGCTTATATAATGATATATTATTTTATAATTATGTGCTATTATATAATATGTTTACATAGTTTAAAAAAGTATGTATCATATATATATATGTATATATATAGCCAAATTGTTTCTTTTAAAAAGGTTGTGTTTTAAAAGTTCCTTTAAAAACTCAAATGTTGAGGGGGAATAGATAGAAGAAATAAAAAGAATAGAAACTCAAATGTTGTGATCTGGCCCCTCCTCAGTGGCTGGTCAGTTGCTGATAGTGGTTATGGTTAGCAGTCGCTCCAGCATCGCCTGGTGAGATGTCTGCTGAAACCCTGGTTCCTAACGGGTGGCCTCTCCTCCTCCCCGCTCCCAGACCATCAGCCGGGCCTTTATGAACGGGAGCTCCGTGGAGCATGTGATCGAGTTTGGCCTCGACTACCCAGAAGGCATGGCTGTCGACTGGATGGGCAAGAACCTCTACTGGGCAGACACTGGGACCAATAGGATCGAAGTGGCCCGGCTGGACGGGCAGTTCCGGCAGGTCCTCGTGTGGAGGGATCTAGACAACCCGCGGTCGCTGGCCCTGGACCCCACCAAAGGGTAAGGGCCGCTTTGCCAGCCTGTGCGGCCATGCCCCCACCACCTCTCCACACCAGCCAGTGCAGTGATGCCCCGAGGCACACGGCTGCCCGCTGCCCGTCAGCGCCGCAGTTGAGAGTAGTAATGACCGCTGTGAGCTTGGAGGTGGCTGGGACCAGCAGGATTCTTGGGGGGTCATCTGGTTCATTTCACAGTCGGGACACTGAGGCCCAGAGCAGAAGCAGGAAGGAAGGGAGGCCCCCGTATCAGGCACCACTGCCTGGGCCCTCTCAGGGGAACCTCTCGTCAGAGCACTCAGGGGCCTTGCCAGGGAGGGTGTCTTTGTACCTGATTTCACGGATGCAGAAACGGAGGCTCGGAGAAGCTCAGTGACTGAAGGTCACTGAAGGTCATGTCAGTGGGCCAAGAAGTCCTGTCCAGACCCCTGTCCGGAGCTTCTCCTCCTGGCCTCGTGCAGCTGCTTGGCTGCAGATTAAAACCTCCCTTGCGAGGCACATGCTTTGATCTGTCAAGCAGCCTCGGGGCCCTGTCCTGGGGCCAGAGGGCTGGGCGGCACCTTCCTCTGCCTGCAGCGCTCACCCCGTAAAGCATCAGTGATGTGTAGGGAGCACCCCAAACCCGGCCTGCTGCGTGCTGTTAGGGAAGGAAGATTTCTGCAAACAAAGGGAGGGTCCAGATTTCAGTGAAAGAACCAGGAAACACAAGTTTGAGATGGAGGTGTCTTCCCCAGAGCTGCTGAAGAGCCAGGAAAGAGGACCTTGGTGGAGGTGGAGCCAAGTTCGAATCCCGGCCCTGCAAAGCCTGTTTGTCTCGGGGTCTTGTTTTCTTCCTTCTTTGAGGAAAGGGACTGTACGCCCTGATTGGCCCACATTCTCCTGTCCAGCCTACTTAGCATTTGTCCCTGAAACGGGGTCCCCGCCTGGATGTCCTGGCACATGGCCACCACGTTTGTGCACGTGAACAAGAGTATCAGGGCTTAGCTTGCAGGAGGGCTGCTGTGCAACCCCAGGAGCCAGGAGCCAGTTCCATGGCCGCTCCTGGAGGGACAGTGGGCTGGGGGGGCTCCAGGTCTCCCCTCGTCCCTGCTTCCTATACGATGCCTTCAGCACGGCCCAGGAGATGGCGGCAAGCAGGCTTCCTGCCCTGACTCGGGGTGGACACGCTGACGGCACCCGCCCTGCTCCCGTGTCTTCCAGCTACATCTACTGGACTGAGTGGGGCGGCAAGCCCAGGATCGTGCGGGCCTTCATGGATGGGACCAACTGCATGACACTGGTGGACAAGGTGGGCCGGGCCAACGACCTCACCATCGACTACGCTGACCAGCGTCTCTACTGGACGGACCTGGACACCAACATGATCGAGTCGTCCAACATGCTGGGTGAGAGCCGGTGGGTCCTGCCGGGAGGGGGCGCCCCTGGTGGGGTGTCAGCCACCCTCAGCCCCCATGGCACTGTGCCCTCGGGCTTGCAAGGTGTGGACGGGCCCCAAGTCCTGACCCACCCTGCCACCAGAGGTGTCCCTTTCTGCCGCTGCTGACGTTGAGTAGAGGCCCTGGTGCTGACAGCCGGATCCAGACCAACCCCAGGCCAGGATTCTGATCTGACCTGACACCACAGAGCATAGGTTTTCAGTGATGGGGAAACTGAGGCTCTGGGAGATCACGGGACCTGTGTAAGGTCACCGAGCACTGCTCAGCCCCCAGGACCACATGCTTCCTCTCCATCCGACCCTGAATTCCTCCTGGGTACCAGGCATCGTTCTGAGGCCACTCAACACCCTGGGATGAGATTAAAAACAAAACCCAGGGCTTCCCTGGTGGTCCAGTGGTTAGGATTCCACCTGTCAATGCAAGGACACAGGTTCAGTCCCTGGTCAGGGAAGATTCCACGTGCCGGGGGACATCTAAGCGCCTGGGTGACTAAGCTCCTGCACCACAACTCCTGAAGCCCATGCCCTAGAGCTTGTGCTCCCAACAAGAGAAGGGAGTGCTCCCCATACACGGCAGCTAGAGAATGCCCACAGGCAGCAACAAAGACCCAGCGTAACTGAAAACACATAAATAAAAAGCCAGAAAAAAACCTCTTATTCCATATCACCTAGCTGTGAGGGCAGGATTGGAACCTAGAGCATGACTGGACTTCTTGGTGGTGGAGGGGGGTGGCTCTCTTGGGTGGTACCAGTTGGTGGAGCTGCCCTGTGCAATTGAGAGAATTTGGCTGCCTTTCTTACCGCTGCTGCTGCCACCTGTGGTAGGCACAGTTGTGCCCACTTTACAGATGAGGAGACTGAGGCCTTGGTGGGCTGAACCGCTTGTCGCAGGTACTGTGTGAACAGAGCCAGGGCCAGAAGCTCTGTGTCCTGGTTTCTGCTCGCAGTGGGGCTGCACTCGCCCTGCACACTGACTGTCCTGGTTCGTGGGGCCCGGAGCGAGGCTTGACTGCGTCTTCGAGGCCACCACGCCAGCCCTGCAGGGAGTTATAAGAGGCTGGTGGCAGGTGGGAGACTTGTTGCAGCACAGCTGTGGTTGCCCGAAACAATTAAGCTCCCTGATTACCCCAGAGTGATGACACACTCAGAGGAAAGCCAGTGAAAGCCCTGGAAACCCGCCCAAGCCTGCAGGCCGAGGGCAGTGGGTGCATCCGGCCGGGCTGTTTGCTGCCGTGGCAGGTTTCCCGCTGAACAGCACAGATGTGTTCAGAGCGCTTGGTTAACAACAGGGGAGGCCCCCGTGGGAAGAGTGCCTCTGTGTAAGAGCTGAGTGTGGATTGTGAGCCTGGGTTTTGTTTTTTTTGTTGTTGTTTTTTTTTCACTTTTTTCCTTTAAAAAAAAAATCATTTTCAAAACATTATTTCAAATCGTGCCATAGATGATTTCCGTTCCGCTTCCTCCTGCTCCCACATAGGAGGAGCATGTCCACACGTCTCTGATTTGTTTTCATGGGCTTCATTGTTTTAAAAACTATTTATTTGGCTGTATGGGGTCTTAGCTGTGGCACGGAGGATCTTCCTTCGATCTTTAGTTGCAGCACGCAAACTGTTAGCTGTGGCATGTGGGATCTAGTTCCCGGATCAGGGATTGAACCCTGGTCCCCTGCATTGGGAACGCGGAGTCTTAGCCCCTGGACCACCAGGAAGATTCCCATCATTGGCATCATTTTTACCGTAAAATAGAGGATATGTGTATATGGGTTCTGCAGTGACTCAGTGGTAAAGAATCTGCCTGCAATGCAGGAGACGCAGTTTCGATTCCTGGGTTGGGAAGATCCCCTGGAGGAGGAAATGGCAACCCGCTCCAGTATTCTTGCCTGGAAAAAATCCCATGGACAGAGGAGCCTGGCAGGCTATAGTCCATGGGGGTCACAAAGAGGTGGACACGACGGAGTGACTCGGTGTGCACACAGAACTTATATGAGGCGTTCGCACAACACACACTTTGCCGGGGGAAGACTTAGGACCCCACACTGGGGTCGAGGTCGAGTGTCCCCAGGCCCCACATGTACTCTTTCCCTCCTGTGGGGCTCAGCCCCCCTCTGCGCCCTTTCCACCATGCGCCGTCCCAGTTGGCCCTGAGCCTGCTTGTTGCCGCTGTAGCCCCAGCAGCTACCCACAGTCGTGTGTGTTCCGCACGTGGCTGCCCGGTGGTCAGACCCTGGTTCATTTGACAAGTCCTCTGCTGCTGGCGTTAGCCTGAGCAGCCGTATCCCCAGATGGGGTCAGTGGGCTACAAGCAAGGTGTGAGCCTGGCCCCCTCCCTTCCGGGGGCTGCTGCCTGGGCCCAGTGCCTTTTCCATCTTCTGGAGGCTGCCTGCCTCCTTGCCTCGTGGCCCCTTCCTCCAACTTCAAAGCCAGCTGTAGCGACCAGCCCCCTCTCACTGTCCTGTTCTCTCTACCCTTGTGTTTACACCGGGTGTCCTGGGATAATCCAGGATCATCTCTGCAGTTCAGAATCTTTAATTTAGTCACACCTGCAAAGCCCCCAGCCATGTAAGGCATGATGTTCACAAATCCTGGAAATTAGAATGTGGACCTCTTTGGAGAAGAGGGAGGGAGTGAGTGAAAGTCGCTCGGTCGGGTCCAACTCTTTGTGACCCCATGGACTGTACAGCCCATGGAATTCTCCAGGCCAGAATACTGGAGTGGGTGGCCTTTCCCTTCTCCAGGGGATCTTCCCAAGCCAGGGATCGAACCTAGGTCTCCCACATTGCAGGAGGATTCTTTGCCAGCTGAGCCACCTGGGAAGCCCAAGAATACTGGAGTGGGTAGCCTATCCCTTCTCCAGAGGATCTTTCCTACCTAGGAATTGAACTGGGGTCTCCTGCGTTGCAGGCAGATTCTTAACCAACTCATCTATGAGGGAAGCCCTGGAGAATAGGGATTAGAGTGTTATTCTGCTCATAAGTTCTTCTTGTTGTTCAGCTGCTGAGTCATGTCTGAATCTTTGTGACCCAATGGATTGCAGCACTCCAGGCTTCCCTTCCTTCTGTCTCCCAGGGTTTGTTCATATTCATGTCCATTGAGTAGGTGTTGCTATCTATCTCAGCCTCTGCTACCCCCTTCTCCTTTGGCCTTCAGTCTTTCCCAGCGTCAGGGTCTTTTCCAATGAGTCCCACCTGGTTCCTCTCTCCATGGAATTCTCCAGGCGAGGATACTGGAGTGGGGGGCTTCCCAGGCGGCTCCATGGTAAAGAATCTGCCTGCCAATGCAGGAGACACGGGTTCCAACCCTGGTCTGGGAAGATCCCACATGCCTCGGAAAAACTAAGCCCATGAACCACAACCATTGAGCCTGTGCTCTAAAGCCCACGGGCCGCGACTGCTGAACCCTCGAGCCTGTGCTCGGCAGCAAGAGAAGCCGCTGCAGTGAGAAACTCACTGCAGCAAGAGCATCGCCCCTGCTAGAGATGCCTGGGCAGCGAGAGAAAAGCTGAGCAAACAGCTAGAGAAAAGCCCGGGCAGCAGCGAAGGCCCAGCACAACCAAAACCAGGTAAACAAATAAAAGGAATACCGGACTGGGCAGCGGCTCTCTTCTCCACGAGACCTTCCCAACCCAGGGACTGAACCCGGGTCTCCTGCACTGTGCATAACTTTTACCAAGCACTTATTTTGTACTGGCATTTTGACCATTCTACATGCATTCTACATGATCTCACTGAATATTTATCACAATGATAATCACAGACCTCACTGATTTTTTTTTTATCATAATTTATTACATTTAAGTATCACGGATACCCATGAGGACACTCTTTGTTTTTCAGTTCCTTAGACTGCACTGGCTCTTTGTTGAAGCATGAGGGATCTTTAGTTGCGGCCTCCCTGGTATCTCACTGGTGAAGAATCTGCCTGCAGTTTGGGAGACCTGGTTCGATTCCTGGGTTGGGAAGATCCTCTGGAGAAGGGAAAGGCTACCCACTCCAGTATTCATGGGCTTCCCTGGTGGCTCAGACAGTAAAGAATCTGCCCACAATGTGGGAGACCTGGGTTCAGTCCCTGGCTTAGGGCAATCCCCTGGAGAAGGGACAGGCTACCCACTCCAGTATTCTGGCCTGGAGAATTCCATGGACAGCATAGTCTATGGGGTCGCAAAGAGTCAGACACGACTATGCAGCTTTCACTTGCACCTTGTGACGTCTAGTTCCCTGACCAGGGATTGAACCCAGGCCCCCTGCATTGGGAATGCAGAGTCTTAACCGCTGGACCGCCAGGGAGGTCGTGAGGGCACTCGAGAATACTCACGTTGCAGATGGGGAGACTGAGGGTCAAGGAGCTTATACAGATTGCCCGAGGTCATGTGATCAGTGGAGGAGCAAGGGGACCCAGGCTGACTCCAGAGCCTGGTTCCCATCCCTGTGGTAGAAGGCTAGGCAGACTAAACCTAGTTTAAAAGATTTTATTGACATGCAGGGAACTGAGGTTCTGCCAGCCTCATGATGTGGCCAAAATAAAGTGAAATATTTTCTGACATACAAATACAGTCAAGTGGTCTCTACAAAAAAGTGGTCAGGCTGCAGAACTTTTACATACTGATACGTGCATATCCATAGGAGCATCAACGTAGGCTGGGCGGCTGCCGTGCAGATCAAAGCAAGGAAGTTTCCAGCCCCCGAAAGGCTCTTAGTCAGTCTTACCTCATCCGGGCTCACTGCTGCACTGACGTCTATCTACATGGTCTAGCTGTGCCGTTCTGGAACTTTCTATCACTGACCGTACGGCGTGTGCTCGTCAGCATCCGGCTTCTTTCTGTCTAATGACTGAGATTCTGTTTTACGCTGCGTCATTTCCACGGTCTGAAGATTGTACCATGTTTGTTAGACCCATCCTGCTGTTTGGGTTGCTTCCTGCTGTGGCTGTCACACACAGTCGCCGCTGTGCACAGTCTCATCTGCGTCGTGTGGGGGAACGCTCTCTTGTGCAGCGGGAGGGGAGTTGCTTGCCCTCAGGGTAGGCGCACATCCAGGCTCGGTGGGCCCTGCCTGTTTCCCAGCGTGCTCGCACGCTCTACCAGCCCGACGCAGGTGGCCAGGCTGTGGGTTGGCGCCCGTGCAGTGCCCTGGCTGACGCCGCGCCCCCGTGTCTCCGCGCAGGTCAGGAGCGGGTCGTGATTGCGGATGACCTCCCGCACCCCTTCGGTCTGACCCAGTACAGCGATTACATCTACTGGACAGATTGGAACCTGCACAGCATCGAGCGGGCCGACAAGACCAGCGGCCGGAATCGCACCCTCATCCAGGGCCACCTGGACTTCGTGATGGACATCCTGGTGTTCCACTCCTCCCGCCAGGACGGCCTCAACGACTGCGTGCACAACAACGGGCAGTGTGGCCAGCTGTGCCTCGCCGTCCCCAGCGGCCACCGCTGCAGCTGTGCCTCGCATTACACCCTGGACCCCAGCAGCCGCAACTGCAGCCGTAAGTGCCTCGCTCTCCTCCTGCCCCTCACTCCCACATGAGATCCGCCTGCCTCTGAAAGGTAAGGCAGAAAGAAGCGTCTTATCTGGGGTGCACGTGGGCAGTTTGGGCAGGTTGTGCACTGCACATAAGCATGATGTTACCTGGAGGCTCAGGCTGGGTAGAAGCCCTGTTGCTTCATCAAGATATGATTAGATGGGCCAAGCCCTCACCTGACACGTCCCAGGGGAGGCTCTTTGGCTGTGAAAAACAGTCTCTGTCACTTATAGATTTGGGCACTGTTCCAAATGCTTTTTACGGCACTTAATCCTCCAGTCTTGGAGAAGGAAATGGCAACCCACTCCAGTATTCACAGAGGAGCCTGGTGGGCTGCTGTCCATGGGGTTGCACAGAGTTGGACACGACTGATGCGGCTTTAGCAGCAGCAGCAGCAATCCTCCAGTCTATGGGATAGGCAACATCACTGTCCCCATTTCACAGACAAGGACCCTGAGCACAGAGACACGTAGTTACCCACCCAAGGCCACACAGCAGTGAGACTTGGAACCAGGTCTGAATCCAGGCAGGCTGGCTCCAGAGTCCCCGTCCTGACCCCTTACTGCCAGCCTCACGTCCACTTGTGTGATCCTCACACTGATCCTCTAAACGAAGCCAGCCTTTTTTCTTTCATTCCAGTACTCAGGAAAGCGAGGTTCAGAGAAGGTTCAGAAAGCTGGAGCATGACTTCCCCACAGCCCATAGGGAGAACAGACGTGTCCTGTTGGCAGGCTTTTCTCCTGTGACATCACCAGAGCGCTGGTTAGAACTCGGCCTCTGAGCAGCTGTAGACAGTTTTACAAAGCTCTTTGTCACCCGGGGCCTTGTGTGAGCTTCTCGTGGCCCTGGGCGTTGGGAGGACTGGGCGTCCACGGTCCAAAAGTGTGGATGAGGGACCCACAGCCTCGAAGGGCGGAGGCTTGGTGGCAGTCCTCGGTGGGTATGTGATGGGCCTGGGGCCACAGCTGGGACTCCCCACTCCTGGGCTCCCTTTGGTCCTGTTGTCCAGTTGCTGGGGGCGGGGGGGGGGGGGGCGAAACCTCGAAGAGTCAAATGGAGGTGCAGGTCATCCACCCCCCAGAGGGGATGTGAGCTGGGTGCCGGCTCCCACGGCTGTAGGTGCAGGTCATCCACCCCCCAGAGGGGATGTGAGCTGGGTGCTGGCTCCCACGGCTGCAGACCCAGGGCCATGATTGGATTCACGTGGCGCAGCCGTAGCTCTGACCGTGGCCTGTGCACCTTCTGGGTCCTGACAGCCCCAAGGAGTGCCCCTTCCTGGTCTCACTGTTGACACGGTTTTCGGCCATTCCCTGGAGCTCATAGAAGCTCCTGAAGATTCCCACAGTCACCAGAGCATCTCACACACTTGACAGTCTGAGGCTCACTGCCTTTCTCTCCTTCCGACTTAAGTCTTGATAATCTAAAAAGAAATGGAGGCCTTCCCTGGCAGTCCAATGGCCAAGACTTTGCCTTCTGGTGCAGGGGGTGTGAATTGGTTGCGGGGATAGGATCCCACGTGCCTCTCGGCCAAGAAAACTAAACGTAAAACAGAAGCAGTATTGTAACAAATTTAATAAAGTCTTTTAAAATGGTCAACATCAAAAAAAAGGTTTGTTTGTTTGTTTTAATGAGGGGCTTCCCTGGTGGTCCAGCGGCTAAGACTCTGCTTTCCTGATGCTTAGGGCCTAGGTTAGACCCCTGGTCAGGGCACTAGTCCCACATGCATCAACTGAGAGTGTACATGCTGGAACTGAAGGTCCCGCACGCCTCAACGAAGGCCCGGTGTGCTGCAACGAAAACCCGGCACAGCCAAGCAAATGTTTTTCAAAAAGAAATGGATGTCTAGTTTTAAAATAACACATACGCTTATAATAAAATACTGAAACGACAGAGACACGTGTAACACGGAGAGTCAAATTCCTCATGGTTCCCCCGCCCCCACCAAGAATCGACTGTGTCTTCCCAGCCGTTTTCCACGTCCATCTCATAGGTACACACACGGACCTACTTTTTATCATAGCATGCTACGCCATCCTCCCCAGCCCCTCTCTCTTTGGCTCTGACACTGACCGGCGGCCCCTCCTCTGTCTGCCCCCCTCCAGCGCCCACCACCTTCCTGCTGTTCAGCCAGAAGTGTGCCATCAGTCGGATGATTCCTGACGACCAGCACAGCCCGGACCTCATCCTGCCGCTGCACGGCCTGCGCAACGTCAAGGCCATCGACTACGACCCGCTGGACAAGTTCATCTACTGGGTGGACGGGCGCCAGAACATCAAACGAGCCAAGGACGACGGGACCCAGGCAAGTGTGCCTGTTGGGAGTGCTGGAGTATGGAGGGGCGGCCGGCGGGGTGCACTTCCACAAGGAGCTGGCCCTGGCTGCTTCCAGGCCACCACCACCCCCTTTTCTTAGCCGAGGGGGTGCCGGGGAGCACAGTGGGCGGTAGGTGATGATCTGGGCCCCAGTTATGTCCTTGTGGGGTGTCAGGCTGAGTCGTGTGAAACCCTGAGATGATGACTCTATCTAGAAACTGGATTTTGCAGTTGTTTACAGAGTGCTGGTGGATGTCAAACCCCATGGGGTCTTTTTTTTTTTTTCCCCCTTTCCACAGTGGTTTTGTACAAGGACAGTTGGTATTGGTTATTCTAGGTTTATTTTTTATTTCAGAGGAGTTGTATATAGTCATTTCTGCTATGAAGCAGTATGTGTGTTTCTGAAAATCACCGCACGGTATAAAATGGTGCAGAACAGACCCCAGGGTTGATGGGGCGGGGTGGGGGACAGGAACACAGCTCTCAAAACTCCATCAACGACAAACTAAGCAAAAGAGAGGAACCTGGTGATGCAGGGGCCCCGCCCTGCCCCTTAAATGGTTCAGTACGTAAATGCTACAGCAGATACGGCCCTTGACCTTTCAGAGACCTGAAGTTGGCTGAGGAGACGGGAGCCAGAGAGCTGCGGCTTGTGGGTTTTGGTGGAACTGTGGAAGGAGGGTGGCCTGAGATGGGATGCAACGTTGAAACCCCAGCGTGGATGGTTTGGCTCCTGGTGCTTGGGGTCTGAGGGGGCGCTGGAGGTGTGTATTCACTCACCCCTGCTTAGCACGGTGCCAGGTGCGTGCTCTGCACTTACTAGTGTTTCTCCTGGGTGAAGTTGTGCAAACTCGAAAACCACGCTCTGCTCAAGTTGTTCCTGATATATCACAGCGTGGGAGCGGAGGCGCGTTTTCCAAACCTGAGTCTAGCAGAGCTGACTGCTTTCCTGGTGTTTGTGACCCAGGCCAGGAAGGACGTTGTCGCTGCCACCTCCGGGCTCATCCGGCGTATCCAGCCGTGTGACAGGGAACTGTGGCCGGAACCCCAGTAGGACACGCCTGCCTGGCCATGCCAGTTTCAAAAGGCTCCTTTCACAAAAGAGAACCCAGCCGTCTCTCGATCAAGTAGTCACTGGAATAGCTTATGTCATCATGGGGGAGTCTTGGCACTATCATGATAGCAAGGCTGTTTTGTGTCAGGAGGGATTTTCAGAAGATCTTCCTGTCTGTAATGTTAAGTGTTTCTGTTCCCTGCCTCAAACTGGGTACCAGGGCTGCCTGTACAGCTGGGCAGCACGAAATATGTCATCCAGCAACAATGTCAGGTTAACCGTCCTTTGACTGTGTGTGTCCTTGGTGCGTGGTAGAAGCTCCAGCTATCCCCAGATGGGAGCAGAGCCTGGGGAAGATGGTGGGAATGGATTTCTTTCATCTCTCTCCGGGCTCAGGTGACAGTGAGTTTGAGTCCTTTGGAGAACGTGAAGTGTTAATTGATGGACTGTGGCTTCCCTGCTGAGAAAGTTGCTGGGTGCAAATTGCCTTTAAGTCCCAGGGAGAGGCGTTCTTTTGCATTCTTTTATGGTGTCTGCAAAAGTGGGGGAGGACTTTGAAGAATAAGGCCCTTTTAAGAGCACTTAATCTAGAGAACATTCATTTCCCTCCCTACTGAACTCCGTTTTCCTGTGGCTTTGATTATCTGGAGCACCACCCCCACCCCAAGGACAGTGTTGTTCATTGTTAGTTGTGTGCCCAGTTGTGTCTGACTCTTTGCGGCCCCATGGACTGTAGCCCACCAGGCTCCTGTGTCCATTGAATCCTCTAGGCAAGAATACTGCAGTGGGTGGCCATTCCCTTCTCCAAGAGATCCTCCTGACCCAAGGATTGAACCTGCGTCTCTTGCGTCTCCTACACTGACGGGCGGATTCTTTTACCACAAGTGCCGCCGGGGAAGCTCATTATTATCTACTCGGCTTTTGTTTTTCTAGTTAATATTTTATGCTTTCGTTGTGGTAAACATACATTGCATAAAACGTACCATTTTAGCCATTTTTAAGTGTACAGCTCTGTGACATTAAGTACATTCACACTGTTGAACAGCCGTCACCACTGCCTGTCTCTGACGACAGTCTGTCCCTGTTAACACTAACTCTCCACCCCCCTCGTCCTCCCCCGTCCCCGGCACCCACCATCCTGGTTTCTGTCTCTCTGAGTCTGACAGCCCTTAAGTCCTGCATATAGTTAGAACCGTGCGATCGATGTCTGTCCTTTTGTGACTGGCTGATTTCACTGATTACAGTGACCTTGAGGTTCATCATGGCAGGTATCAGAATTTTCTTCCTCTTCAAGCCTGAATAACATCGCACTGCGTGTACAGAACACGCTTTGCTTATCTGTCCACCCACCAGTGGACACGGGCTGCATCTGCTTTGGGGCCACTTGGTTAAGGACCACCCTGTACTGTGAGGGGGCGGGCTGTTGATGGCGACGTTGAGTTGGCTTCTGTTAAGACCTTTGGCGCTGGCACTGTGCTGTTCCTTACGTTAAAACCGGAGTTCGGGCTTTATGAAACCGGCTGGCCGTGTAAGGTTGGTCTCCTCATTCATGTCTGCCCGGGGAGGGACGTGGGCGCTGTGTTATTACATTGTGCCCTTTTCTCCCCTGGTTGTTTCGATGAGTGTGTGCCCGGCCCCCACATACCCACCCTTCACGGGGAGCCTGACTCTGGCCAGGGCTGGCTGGAATCTTGCTTTACTCCCAGGCCATCAGCTATACTCGTTTGTGGTCTTTGGCCACAGAGCTCCGTGGCTCCTGAGAGAGGAGGGTGCTGGTTGGAGTTGACGCTTGCTTCCTAGGGCCCACAGCTCCCAGGATGTGGATGTTGTTGCCTGCAGAAATGCAAGTGGCACACTTCTAGCTGCCCAGCAGGGCCGGACCAGAGGCTGCTGGGTGTGGAGGGCTGGGAGGGTGGGGGGTTCCTCTCCAGCTGGGTCCTAGAGGCTGGGCCTGGGGAAGGGGGCTTCCTTTTGCCTGCAAGCCGCCTCTCCCCACCCTGGTGACTTGTTGTTTTATTAACGCCTGAAAAGAGGCAGATAAAGAGGGTCTGCGATGAACTGTGGTCAGAGCATCATTAGAAGATGATGCCCTTCTCAGGAGAAGGGGCTTTTCATCCAGACCGTTGGTGGCAGCAGCCCAGGAGCTTGGGAAGCCTCTTTGCACCAGGTCAAGTCACCCGAGCACCCAGGGGGACCACATCCACCAGGGAGTCGGGCTCTGGCCTGGGAGGGAGATGAGGGGCGCTCCTCCTCCAGTATCAGTTCATGAAATGAGGTCCCCCCTTGAAGGGATTCTCTGTCGGTGACTCTGAGAGCCAGGCTCATCCCTGAGATGCAGCGAATGGCATGAAGTTGGGCAGAGTTCCTGGGAGAGGCTCGGGGTGGAGACCCAGAGGGATAACAGCCTCCGAGAGGGGCCCGCACTGCCCCTGGGCTCCCAGGATACACTGCAGGGCGGCCCTGTATCCTCACCTGCCCTTGAGCCCCACCCCCAGCTCTGGCCCTCAGGGAAGAGACGGAGAGGGGGACCTCCAAGCTGGACACCCATTATCCCGGCACCCTAAATTTTTGCTGTTGTTCAGTCGCTCAGTTGTGTCCGACTCTGCAACCCCATGGACTGCAGCACACCAGGTTTCCCTGTCCTTCACCAACTCCCAGAATTTGCTCAAACTCATGTCCATTGAGTTGGTGACGCCATCCAACCATCTCATCCTTTGCCGCCCCCTTCTTTTGCCTTCGATCTTTCCCAGCATCAGGGTCTTTTTCAGTGAGTCAACATGTCACATCAGGTGGCCAGAGTATTGGAGCTTCAGCCTCAGCATCAATCCCTGAGTACTTTAAAAGACAGCAAGACTTGAGAGTCTTAGTCCAAAAGCCTGGGTCTAAGGAAACAAGAAGGGAGGAGATGCCTTGAGCCGGGGGCCTGCAATCCTGGCTGACCACTTGGCCACCTGGCAGTCCCCCTCTCTGCGAGCAGGCCCGGGCTGGCCAGTGGGGGTGGGATGGCTACCATCTGGGTCCTGTGCCGTCACCAGTAGCTGGGCCTGGCCCAGAGCTCATGGCGAGAACTCCCCTGGAGGCTGTCGGGGGAGCCCCTTCACTCTGAGGTGGATGTGTGGACAAGAGCTGGTTGGAAAGGAAAGGTTCCTAACAGGGTTGAGATTTTGATGCTTGCTGTGGACTGGGGCGGAGGTCTCTGCCCTCCCCGCCTCATCTCCAGTGGATGCTCTTTTCTTTACCGTCTTACAGCCCTTCGTTCTGACCTCTCCGGGCCAAAGCCAGAACCCGGACAGGCAGCCGCACGACCTCAGCATCGACATCTACAGCCGGACACTGTTCTGGACGTGCGAGGCCACCAACACCATCAATGTCCACCGGCTCAACGGGGACGCCATGGGCGTGGTGCTGCGGGGGGACCGCGACAAGCCAAGGGCCATCGTTGTCAACGCCGAGCGCGGGTGCGGGGGCGCCGTGGGCTGGGGTGCTGTCCCTGCAGGGGTGTGCCGGGCGCCCTTCCCGTGCATGCTGGCCTCTCAGGCCAGGAGGGATCTTCCACCCCCTACACGCCCATCCATCAGGAGCTCCCCAGGGTCCCTGCCACCACAGCCACGGGTCGGCGGGGTGAGGAAACACCAGCTCATTCCCAGTCGTGGGGAGGAGGTGGAGATGCCCAGGGACGGCCTGGACTGAAAGCCTGTGCAGGGGTGGGGGCTTTGTCGAGAGACAGGCAGGATGTGAGCTCTAGTTCATAGGTGTCAGACCGTCCCATTGAATTTGAGCCCTGTAGAGCCATCCCTTCCATAGCATCGCAGGTGGTGCAGGTTATTCACTTGCATAGGTCCCACTATGGGGAGGTCACTACCTGACTGGGAGCTTCTTCCTTCCGTGATGCTCCCTGATGCTCTGTCAGCCCTCAGGTTCTCTGGTAGGCTGAGACATGCGGAAAGATGTGGAGGGTCCTGGAGGAAAGGACCAGGGCGGGGGGGGCACCCAAAGCCCCATGACATGAGGTTAGGAGCGTTTGGAGGTGGGAGGCAGGAGCGTGGTGGTCACCCCAGATACCCGCAGGACTCGCCTTTCAGAGCCAGAGTCAGACCTGTCCAGGCACTGTGTGCTGGAGCTTCTACCCAGGGGCTGTCGTGCAGACACGAGTTCAAATCCCGATTCCATCACTTACGGCCTGTGTGACGTGACCTCCCAGGGACTCAGTTTCCTGGTGAAGAGAGCGGGGCGTACCAGCCATGCAGCACCCGGGGGCTCAGTCAGTGCTGGTGGTTCTTCAGGAACCAGAGGAGGGGCTGCCACAAGTGACCACAAACCAGGCGCTTCAAACACGAAGGCCTGTTCTCCTGCAGTTCCAGGGTCCAGGGTCAAGGGCAGCGAGGCCGTGCTCCCGCCGGAGTCTGTAGGGGAGGCTGCTTCCTGCCTCTCAGCTTCGGGGGCCCTGGGTGCTCCCAGGCTTGTGACCGCGTCCCTCCGCTCTGTCCGCGTCATCACATGGACTCCTCTGTGTGTCCCGTAGCCTCTTTTTTCTCTCTTAAGGCCACTCTCACTGGCTGAGGGCCCTTGCACAGCATGCGGGATCTTAGTTCCCTGACCAGGGATTGGACCTGTGCCCCCCGCTGCAGTGGGAGCTCAGAGCCTTAACCACCTGGGACCGCCAGGGAAGTCCCAAGGGTAGCCTCATCTTGATCCTTGATTATATTTGCAAATACCTTGTTTCCCAGTAAGGTCACATTCCGAGGTTCCAGGCAGCTGTGAGGTCTTGGGGGACATTCTCCAGCCCCTCCAGGGTGTGACCTCTCACTTACAGGAGTGGGGTCATGCGGCTGCTCGCCTGCTGGATGTCCGCAGGGTCGGGGCTGGTCTCTCTGGGGCTTGGCCGAGGATGGGCAGGACACAGCAGGTCCTCACTGCCGCCCCCCGCAGGTACCTGTACTTCACCAACATGCAGGACCGCGCCGCCAAGATCGAGCGTGCCGCCCTGGATGGCACAGAGCGTGAGGTCCTCTTCACCACGGGCCTCATCCGCCCCGTGGCCCTCGTGGTGGACAACACGCTGGGCAAGCTCTTCTGGGTGGATGCCGACCTGAAGCGCATCGAGAGCTGTGACCTGTCAGGTACGAGCCCTGGGGCCTCCCTGGGGACTGGTCTCTCGGCAGCCACCCTGTCTGACCCGCTGGGAACGCCCGCCTTCCCCGTCATCGGTCACACGCCACAGTCTGTCGGGGGCCTGCTCCGAGGAGGCACATACACTCCCCCAGCCACATTCCAGGATGTGGGACCTGAACGATTCCTGATCGGTAGAGTCCAGGGAGGCTCAGAGAGGGTGAGCCAGCTGCCTGGGGCCCCCAGCATGGGGTGGAGCAGGAATCCTGTGCCCTTTGCCTCCAGCGCCCACACTTAGAGCTGCTTGGCCATGGCTGCCTTTGTCTGGGGGCCCCTGGGCTGGAGAGGAGCAAGAATGAGAGCTTGGAGGGGCTTTTCTGCCAGAAGTTGGGGTGGGCTGGGGGAAGGGGAGGCACCGTGTTTTCAGGGGATCAGCAACTTGGGTCCACGGCTGCGGTCACAAGGCCAGCCCAGGTGGAAGCAGGGCTGACTGAGAGGAGTGTGCCCAGCCTGAGCCTGGCGTCCCCCAGGCTCCCGGCAGCCCTCCATTCTCCCAGAGCGAGCATGGGCTGAGCTCTCGGGGTCAGCCGCCACTCGGGGCGCTTATCCCTCTCGCAGGGGCCAACCGCCTGACCCTGGAGGACGCCAACATTGTGCAGCCTGTGGGCCTGACCGTGCTGGGCAAGCACCTCTACTGGACTGATCGCCAGCAGCAGATGATTGAGCGTGTGGACAAGACCACGGGGGATGCACGGACGCGAGTCCAGGGCCGTGTCGCACACCTGACCGGCATTCATGCTGTGGAGGACATCAGCCTAGAGGAGTTCTGTACGTGGGAGGCGGGCAGTGGGGGTGTGCGGGGGCCCCTGAGAGGAGGGAACACCTCTGCACGGAGCACAGCAACCCCTGGGCTGGCCCCCTTGGAGAAAGGGAGGAGGGTGGACCAAGGCGAGAGTAGGGCTCCGGCCGTTTTCTTTCTGGCTTTGGCTGGGCCCAGTCTCGGTCATCAGAGGCCACCCTCAGGCCCCTACCCCATCCCCTTCTCCATCAGCAACAGATTGGACCGCTCTGACTTCCGTTTCTAGCTCTCGAACCCACTCTGCTTTCCAAGTGCCTGCGATGAGACTTGGCCCAGCTTTAGATGAATCACCCTTTAGATTGACTGAATCAACTGATTAGTAACCTTAATTACATCTGTATGTCCCTCCGCCAAGAAAGGTGATAAAACCATGGGCATGACAGCTCATCACATCCTCCCCAGCTGGGGAGCAGGGTGGGGAATTTGGGGGGCACTTTAGGATTCTGCCTACCACAGCCTGGCTGAGTCCAGGGGCCTGAGAGAGGGATGTCTGTAATCAGGACCTCTGGTTCCTCCACCCAGTCCTTGGCTATATGTGGATGTGGAGGGGTGTGTGTGTCTAAGTGTCTACCTGTCTCTATCTTCTTGCTTTTCTCTCTTTATTCATTACGTACATGCAGCCCAGTGGGCTGCCAGCTGAGTGAGCAGGGCCTTCTCTGTCCTTGTCTCGTGACGCCCATGGTCTGGCTGCCTTCCAGGCCCTGGGGCTGCCCAGCCTCACCCCAGCCCATCCCTGTCAGCCTGTTGCCTTGGCCACACTGCATTTTATATATGATATTATAATGTAATATTATATATTACATTATATATGTTATTTCACATTAATTTATAATTTCAAATGAGATTACATTTTACAGCTGAAAAAAGTAGAACTCAGTAAGGGTATTACTTCTCCTGTCTTGCAGCCAGCAAACACAAGGGGGCTTGAATTTGCAACCAGAGCCCATGCTTTAGCCACTTGGATTTTTTTCCGTTAGGCTTCCTGCTCAGAATCCGGGGCGTGACCTCCGAACCGGCCACTTCTTTGTTGACTGCTCCGTGGCAGTTTCTGTGGTAATCAGCTGGGTCCCAGATAAGTGAAGTCACCAGGAAACTAGCTTCTAAATAACCGAGGCGCCCCATACCTCTGGGTTAGCATGCTTGTGGTCATCTGGCCCCTTAGTCCATGCTCAGCCAAGTCACGGCTTCCTGGATGTCGCTAGCAGATGGTCGGAATGGTGAATGCTCAGCCCACAAAGGTCAAGACGCGCAGCCTGCTGGTGTCGGCAGAAAGCCAGGGGCGCTGACTGGCGGCTCCTTGGAACCGGGGCTGGGAGGGCCAGGAAACGCTCAGTGAGCAGGTTTGAGGTTGGAAACCGGGGACGTGTCTGTGAGCACCGATGTGCAGGCTCTGGGGTGACATGGAGAGGCTCCTCGTTTTGGGTAAGCACGGGAAGTCCTTCGGTGGGCTCTGCCATGTTGATCTGGGACGTGGGCCACCCATCCTGCTTCCGCACACGATCCCACAGCTAACCTCTAAACCAGGGGTGGCACTCTGCAGCCTGTGGGTCCCTGCCATCCTGGCTGCTTTTGCCCTGCAGCTGGCTGACCGGGAGTCACAACCAGTGGCCTGGCCTGTGAAGCCAAAATTATTTACTTTCTCATTATTTATGGAACAAGTTGGCTGACCCTGCTCTAAACTGTGACTCTGCCATTTTAAAAACACCTAATCCTTGAGATGAAGGAGGAAAAAAACCATGATTTGTCTTCAGGTGAGGAGCAGAGCGCTCTTTGCCATTTCCTCTTACCTGGGGGAGGTCAGCCACTCTCCCGGGTGCCTAACCATTGTCCAGAGATTGGGCACAGGAGGTTGATGGAATTGAAATAGTCAAGGTTCCTGGGGTTCACCACCTTTACTATGTTAATTTCCACGTGTATCAGTTTACTGCAGCTGCTGTAACAAGCGACCACAAACTGGGTGAGTTAGAGCAACAGAAACATACTCTTTCCCGGTTCTGGAGGCCAGGAGTTCGAAGTCGAGGTGCCGCCAAGGCTGTGCTCTCTCTGGAGGCTGGGAATGAGGGGGCTGAGGGGATGGGGACCAGGGGGGTGACCAAGACGGCTCATGGCTACGGGTGTGCTTGTGGCTGTGTCATCGCAGCCTCTGCCTCTGCCATCTCATGGCCTTCTCTCCCATCTTCACCTCTTGCCTGCTTGCATGCTTAGTCACTTCAGTTGTGTCTGACTCTTTGCGACCCCAAGGACTGTAGCCTGCCAGGCTCCTCTGTCCATGGGACTCTCCAGGCAAGAATACTGGAGTAGTTGCCATGCCCTCCTCTGGGGGACTTTCCTGACCCAGGGGTTGAACCTGCATCTCTTAGTCTCCTGCACTGGCAG
This sequence comes from Budorcas taxicolor, assembly GCF_023091745.1. Classification (NCBI taxonomy): domain Eukaryota; kingdom Metazoa; phylum Chordata; class Mammalia; order Artiodactyla; family Bovidae; genus Budorcas; species Budorcas taxicolor. The sequence continues at coordinate 46,607,067 of NC_068934.1, forward strand.
GCAGGTTCTTTACCACCTGGGAAGCCCTCACCTCTTACGCACTCTCTTATAAGGATACTTGTTAGTGGATTTAATGCCCACCCAGATAATTCAGAATTAGACCCCATCTCAAGATCTTTAACGTGATCACATCATTTGCAGAGACCCTTTTCCCCAGTAAAGGTCACATTCTCAGATTCCAGGCATTAGGATGTGGACGTATCTTTTGGGGGGCCCACCACTAGCCCACTACACCATGAGAGACACACAGGCGGGCAGTGTAGCATGATGGTTGTGGGCACGGTGGGAGCTGGTGCAGAAGGCTGGGGTGTGATGTCAGGAAAGTTCTAGATGTGCTTTTGGCCTCCACTTCCTCATTGGCAAAATGCAGCGTCCACAGAAACAGACTCGCCTGGCTGCCCTAGGAATGAAGTGAGAGGGTTGACTGCACTTCTGTAGGAGTGCCAGTTATTGTGAGGTCTTGCCTGGCCCTCACCGCCTCCCTTCTCTAGGCTGAAGTCCTGAGACTGGAGTCAGAGTCCGACCCCTCCTTCTTTTCTCTCCACAGCAGCCCACCCTTGTGCCCGCGACAATGGAGGCTGTTCTCACATCTGCGTTGCCAAGGGCGATGGGACGCCGCGATGCTCCTGCCCGGTCCACCTCGTGCTCCTGCAGAACCTGCTGACCTGTGGTGGTAGGTGTGAGCTTGGCACTTTCTGTTGGGACACTGAACAGGGACCTGGTTCTCTGCCTGCCAGGTTGTTGCCTGGCATTTAAAAAAAATCCATAGTCCCTGTGGCACCCAGGGTTCAAGCCAGACTGTCTTTTTATTTGTCTTCTTTTCTAACACATGCATTTCAAGGCTTTGAATTTCCCTCTAAGCACTGCTTTAGCTGCATCCCACAAATTTTGATGTTGGATGGCATCGCCGACTCAATGGACATGGGTTTGAGCAAGCTCCGGGAATTGGTGATGGACAGGGAAGCCCCACTTGCTGCAGTCTGTGGGGTCACAAAGAGTGGGACATGACTGAGCGACTGAACTGAACAAATTTTGATAAATGAAATTGATAAATGATAAATTTTAATAACTGAAAATTGTATTTTCATTTTCAGTTAGTTCAAATATTTTTAAATTGTTCTCAGTAATTCTTTGGCCCTGGTGTTATTTACAAGTGTGTCGTGTAATTTCCAAATAGTTGGGAATTTTCTAGCTATTTTTCTGTTCCTGATTTCTAGTTTAATGCTATTGTGGTCTAAGCGTACACAAATGATTTCTATCCTTTTAACTTTGTTCAGATATGTTTTCTTCCCCAGCATGTGGCCTGTCCTTGGTGAATACTCCTTATGAGCTTGAGAAGTTATGTCATCTGCTGTTGTTGGGTGGAGTGTTTCTCTAAATGTCGGTTAGATCCAGTTGAGGGATAGTGCTATTTAGGTTGTCTTTATCCTTCCTTACTGCTTGTTCTGTCAGTTACTGATGGAGGCGCTGAAATCCCCAATAATGGATTTGTCTAATTTTTTTAGTAGTTCTGTCTATTTCCCTCCTTCTACCCTTGACCCTCTTCTTTTCAAAGGCTGCACAGAATATAAGCGTTAGGGTCCGCCAGACCTGGGTTCCAATACCAGCTTTGCCACTTCCCAGCTGAGTGACCCTGGGCTGCTCACTTACCTCTCTTATCCTCTACTTCCTTTTCTGTGAAACAGAGAAACTGAGAGCATTTATCTGACGGGTTGTTGTTAGTAACCGAGTGCTTTGCGTGGTCCCTGACACATGGCACACGGGAATGCCCGCTGCCACTAGTCCTGAGGATGGCAGGAATAATAGACTGAACTGTCATTGCCACCGTGATGAAGCTCAGTCCCCAGGCTTCCTCTCCTCTTCCTGCAGGTCCTCCAGGTGACCTTGGGTGTGTTGTTCCTGTGCTTCTTTCCTCTCCTGTCCTCTGAGCTCCAGGGGGCCGGTCTTTGCCCTGCCCCTAACTTCTCACCCTCACCCCCATCATCCCCATGCCTTGTCCCACACATGGCACATTGCAGGGAGCAGGACCACGGGCCTGTCTTTCTGGAGCTTTCTCCTGCCCCACCTCATCACTGTAAACCCCGGAGACCCTGGCCAAGAAGAGGGGGGCCCTTTAATGACTATCCGCTGGCAGGGACACCTCAACTCTCCTGAGCTTCCCGGTGGCCTTTCTCTGAGTTCCGGCCCCAGGGCCCACATGGCTTTGTGGCCTGAGAGTGGCTTTGCAGCTCGCACAGACATCCAGACTGCCCTGGAAGAGAGCTGCACCAAGCGCTCAGCTCCCTGTGGGACCCCAGCCCTGGGTTTCCCCACGGGAGGATGCACCCCTCTGTCACCCTTCCTCAGGGCCTAAAAGGCTTGTGTTCACTGTGTCCCCATCTCCATTCTTCCCTGGCCTCTTCTCTGGGGGCTCTCAGAAGGTCAGGGGCTCACGGAGGTCCCCAGGAGGTGCCATGGAGCCTCGTGCCTCATGCAGTGACCCAGACGGGCAGGGCGCGGCCCGCGATGCCCGAGTGTGCTCCGCAGCGCCCCTGCTGTGCGAGCCCAGCCCAGCCGGACGCTCGCGCATGCGCACATACTCACCCTCGCACGTGCACGCGCACATGCTTGCCTGGCTCTGTTACTTCCAGGAGGAAGCGGTGACCAGGCGGGCTGCTTCTGTTTTAGGGACAAGGAAATGGAGGCCCTGGGAGGTTGAAGGTTCCTCAGGTTGCCCTGCTGCTGAGAGGAGCCTGGGTTCAGCCTCACGTCCGTGCACACAGAGACACATACACACACCCCGCCCCATCACGTCCTGGCTCTCCAGCAACATCTGCCAGGACTAGGGGCCGTTTGGGAAATCAGAGCCTGCCCCACCTGGACCCTCTTCCTCTTGGCTGGGCTGTGGGGGCGGGCGGGCAGTGGAAACAGCGGTCAAAGGCACAGGGCCTTTGGTTGGAGTTCAGGAGTGGGCCGTGGGCCACTGTCCACACACAGCCTTCCGTGGCCAGCATCCCTGTGTTCCTTGGCAGCTCACTGCACACACATCCGTTGTCCCCTGTGTGTCCTCTGTGGCCAAATGCAGTGGGAACAGCGGGATTGTGTTCATTTTTGCTCACAACTCTTCCCCCATCTCCCATCCCCATTCAGTCCAGTGTGGATCCTGCAGTTATGGGGGAGGCACGTGGATTCCAAATGTTGAAAGTCTTAGTACATCATGAAATCAATGCTTTTGTGAAGTTGATGTCTTTTAAAGGTTTTTTTTTTGTGGGGGGGGCATGCTCTGTGGCTTATGCATCTTAGTCCCCCTCCCGCCCCTGGGGATCGAACCTTGGCTATAGCAGTGAGTGAAGTCGCTCAGTCATGTCCGACTCTTTGTGACCCCGTGGACTGTAGCCTACCAGGCTTCTCTGTCCATGGGATTCTCTAGGCAAGAATACTGGAGTGGGTTACCATTTCCTTCTCCAGGCTATAGCAGTGGAAGGGCCCAAGTCCTAACTGCTGGACGACCAGGGAACTCCCAATACCTTTTTCCTTAATCAGATTTTATGGATGTTGATGACTGTTCTTAAACTTGAAATGGAGTTTGGGCTGATTTCTGGGCCTCCAGTTTTCTGTGATTTTCCAGCCAGGAGGGAGAGATGATGACAGGACCCTGGGGAAGGGGCTCCTCCTGAGTGTCTCTGCTGGCGCCCTGGCACTCATGCCCGCCTGTGTCCAGGCCTCCAGGACAGTGCCCCTCCCTCAGCAATACTGTCCACGCTTGGCCTGCACTAGAGAAGTGGACCCCGAGGGGGGTGACTTACCATGGCCACTGGCAGAAGGTGGCCCCAGATCTCCTGTCCTTCCCCCTCTCAGCTCACCACCCTCCCATGACTCCCTCCACCAGGGAACCTTCAAACCCCCTCCCCATCGACTCTGCCCCGGCTCCGGTACCCTTACCACCTGCCTTTCCTCAGCCCACCCCTCAGTGAAGGGCCTGGGTCCTCCACCAGCCCCCACCACCATGCCCGTGGGCTCTGTTGGCACTCACAGTGTCCTGGCCCCATTGCCCCAAAGGTGTAATGGGTGTGGGTGCTGACCACTGGCTTTCTGATCCTTCTACTTCCGGCGGGGGTGCAGTGGACATGCCGGTGTAGCCAGGCCCTGCACACACACCCTATGCTTTGGGTCGACAGCTTCGTGGCCTCACTTGGGGCTGGAGGCGGGAAGGCAGACAGGAAGCAGGGCAGTGGAGATGAGGTGGATACAGCATATATGACCGGAGCGTATTCTCTGCTTTGAAAGCCGGTCGTGCTTCGCCCAGCTTTTGCCCCAAAGCCGGCGCCCATGACGGTCTTTCTCTGCTCCGCAGAGCCTCCCACGTGCTCCCCCGACCAGTTCGCCTGCGCTACTGGGGAGATCGACTGCATCCCCGGGGCCTGGCGCTGTGACGGCTTCCCCGAGTGTGACGACCAGAGCGACGAGGAGGGGTGCCCAGTGTGCTCGGCTTCGCAGTTCCCCTGTGCGCGGGGCCAGTGCGTGGACCTGCGGCTGCGCTGTGATGGCGAGGCCGACTGCCAGGACCGCTCGGATGAGGCGGACTGCGATGGTGAGGCCCTGCCCCGCCCTCCCGGCCCCGCTCCGCCCTCCCGGCCCCGCCCCAGTAAGGCTCCGCCCATCCCATCGGGCACCCCCTTGCCCTCCTGGAGTTTGGGCTTTATCAGGCCGCACCTGAAGGTCACCGTAGAAGCTTTGCCAAGGCTCCTCAGCTTGGGAAGGAAAAAATGTTAGTTTTAGGCCCCCTGAAGGCTCCTGGCGTCTGCCCTACCAGTTTGGCATGAAGGTGGACTATGAGAATATCTCTTGCCTTCCCTCATTCAGTCAAGAATTTTACAGAAATCCAAGACAAATGCATTAGCTTGCTTTCCATGGTTTACACCCTGGTTAATTCCCATCCCCAAAGGCAGTGCTGTCCTCCACCAGTGAGTCTGTGGGTTAATGCTTATTTGTGGGTGATTTCTAGCATCCCACTGAACCAGGAGTTACAGAGAGATTTGTCTGGTCAGCCTGGGTCCACTCTGACCAGCAGGATCTTCCTTTGGACCGTGACAGTGAAACAAATGTCTGAGCTCCCTCTGAGTTTTTTCTTTTATAAATGACCTTCTCGGTTGGTTCCTGCCACACACTGTCAGCCGCACGGCCCCGTGTTGACTGCTACTGAGCTAGCTGTTAATAGGTCTTTCTAGCTGCTCCCCCCATAACCACTGGGTCCTGTACTTGGATAACTCAGATTTTATCTGTTCCCTGCCCACTCATGATAAGCAGCCATTCTGTGGAAGATGAAGGCCTGGGGTTCATTCCCCCAAATGTTTCTATGAAGCTGCAGTCATAAAGCCTTTCCAGCTCACAGACCCTTTGAGAACCTGATGGAGACTAGGCCAGGGATTAACACACTGTGGCCAAGGATTAGGCCACCCTGTTTTGGTAAATAAAGTTTTGGGTGCATGCTACGTCACCTCAGTCATGTTCGACTCTTTGGGACCTCATGAACTGTAGCCCTCCGTCCATGGGATTCTCCAGGCAAGAATACTGGAGTGGGTTGCCATGCCCTTCTCCAGGGGATCTTCCCGCCCCCGGGATCAAACTCCTGTCTCTTACGTCTCCTGCATTGCAGGCAGATTCTTTACCATCTGAGGCACCAGGGTAAGTTGGTATTCTTTACCAACTTAAGCCACCTAAGTTTTATTGGGACACAGCTAGGCTCATTCATTTACATATTGTCTGAGGCTGGTGTTGCATGAAAACAGCAGAGTTGAGTAGTTACTGTAGAGACCTATCTGTCTCTTTACAGAAGAGTTTTCTGAGCCCTGCCTTACACTCTTGGCCCCAGCTGTGTCTGGTGGCCAAGATCTCGGCAGGAGGCAGGAGCCCTGATTAGGAACCACTCCCCACCTCCTCCCACTGTGAGAGTTTCTCCTGGTGGAAGGAAGCCCTGGGAGAACCGGAGGCCCTGGTGCAGGCTCTGGGTTCCACCCTCCATTTCAGAAGCTTCCTCTCCTGCTCAGTGACCAGGAGATCTGCCCACTCATTGCACGGACAGGGTTCCTTGTCTCCAGTTGCGAGCGTGGGGCGCCTGGGCCAGGGCAGGTGGGGAGCATAGACAGGAAGTACTGGGGGCAGGTGACCAGCGAGCCCCCAGGCAGCTCCCTTCCTCACGGGGCCAGGACCCTTTCCAGGTCAGCAGGGAAGCAGCGGCAGCTGCAGTACCCGGCCTTTCTCTTCCCCTTCCCCTGAAAGCCTGAGAGCTGCACTAGTTGCTTGCATGGCCGGCCTCTGCCTTTCTGGTTGAGCTCTGCCCCTGCTTCCTGACCCCTGGAGCTCTGCAGGCGCATCAGCTGTCCCCTGCCCTGCCTGGTTAGAAGCCTGGCTCCTGTGGGCTGTCCACTGACCCCAGGACCTGGGACAGAGCCTGGGCTCAGGGGCTGTGGGAGGTCCGGTGCTTTGCAAGCCTGACCCATGGTAGGATCCTGGTGAATAATTACCTCCCTGGGTCATTGAGGTCCCTTCCCTGCCAGCCCGTCCCCAGCATTTCACAGGCCTTGAAGGGGGGTCATTGAGGGGAGGGTGAAGGTTGGTTTGGCCAGGACCATGCCCCTACCTGGTCCTCGCAGGGGTCCCTTTGCCTGCTCTGTGTTTGGACCCCAGGCCTCTGCTGCTGGGTCTGGGGTCGCGGGGCTGGGTGCACCTGTTGGTGGTCATCTGCTCAGTGCTCCTGGCTGCGTCATGCCCTCCAGCCTCTCTGAACGCAAGGCCCCTCCTTGCAGCCGTCTGCCTGCCCAACCAGTTCCGCTGTGCCAGCGGCCAGTGCGTCCTCATCAAGCAGCAGTGTGACTCCTTTCCCGACTGTGTCGACGGCTCCGACGAACTCATGTGCGGTGAGCTGGCCTCCTGCAGAGAACGGGGTCGGGGGGGTCACCCTGTGCTGGGCTTCTGTTCCAGGACCGTGGGGTCCAGAGGGAGGAAATGGTGAGGACCAAAGAGGCTGGGAGTGATCAGGCCTTGGTGGGGGAGTCAGGGAAGCCTTCCTGGAGATGGAGGCAGCTGGGAGAAGGGAGAGACGGAGCTAAGGGGCATTTTAGCTGGGACGGACGCACAGAAGCAGGCCCCTTTGGAGAAGGCAGAGGTGGGCGGGGCTGACTGTGATGGGCCAGGCCTGAGTGGCAGGCAGAGGCAGCATGTTTCTGCCCAGAGACCTCACTCGGCAGCGTCTGCCAGACAAAATCACCGGATGGAGTAGGGGCTGGGTCCCTTCCCTGGCAGCCTGCTGTCTGGCCAAGGAGGAGGAGTGTGTGGCCATGTGCAGAAACACACATGTGCATGCACACACGCACACATACGTACACGCGTGTGCTGCATGCCCCTTGAATGACATGGTCTGTATAGTCAGGGGTACCAGGGTACAGAGGATGGGAAATGAAGGCAGTCAGAGAAGACTTCCTGGAGGCAGTGGCTCTTGAAAGGCTGTCGGATTCAGACAGGAAGGGAACTGGGTTCCCAGGAAGTGGGGATGTGTCCATGCACCTGGGGATATGGCGCCTTCGTTCACGGCAGAAGGACCAGGGTTGAGAGCTCTGACTGCAAGATAGAGATGACTTATGAATAGGGAAGAAGGAGGGGTCCCCAGGGGACTCACTGAGCGCTTTTGTACCGTCCCATCAACCCAGGGCAGGCCCCTCAGCTACCACCTCAGGGGTGAGGCCTGGGGTCAGAGTGCAGCAGTGGGGTTCTGAGCCCTGCTCCTCTGGTGGGCAGGTGTCCATGCAGGCCGTGTCTGTCTTCGGCCTCCCGTGTGACCGTGACCCCGGTCGTTGGGGTGATTTTCATCCATAGTCAGGCCTCCTCACTGGAACCAGCAGCTTTCCTCCCTTTGGGAGGTTTGGCCAGCTGGAGAGGACGGAGTTGATTGTCCCTAGAACCGTTGTGCTGACCTGATGGGGAAGTGAGTGTTCTTTGGACAAGGTTGAGTCTAGAGCCCAGACTGGGAAGCTCCAGGTCAGGGGCGTGAGTAGGAGGAGGCTGCTTTGGGGGAGTCGCTGGTGAGGGGCTGGGGACGGTGGGAGAGCTCAATCCGGCTGAGGAGGGGCAGGAGGCCACTGTGGGCAGGCTGGAGGGGGCAAGCCCTTCAGGGGTGCTGCCCCAGCCCCCCAGCATCTCCACCAGTGGGTCCTGGGCCGGGGCAGGTACGAGCCCTCCAGGGCACACAGCGCCTGCACCCCCGCAGGAGACCCGCTCCGTTTTGGTTGACGTCCACCTTCTCTCCCTGCCCGGCCTCCGGCAGAAATCACCAAGCTGCCCTCGGACGACGGCCCGGCCCACAGCAGCGCCATCGGGCCGGTCATCGGCATCATCTTGTCCCTCTTCATCATGGGCGGGGTCTACTTCGTGTGCCAGCGCGTGGTGTGCCAGCGCTACGCGGGCGCCAACGGGCCCTTCCCGCACGAGTACGTCAGCGGGACCCCCCACGTGCCCCTCAACTTCATCGCCCCCGGCGGCTCCCAGCACGGTCCCTTCACAGGTGAGGAGCCTGAGCCCCGCGAGGGCCCTGGAGGAGGTGGAGAGGGCGGCTGGGGCGGGCTGCGGGGCGAGGGGGTCAGAAATGCTCTTTGGACTTGAGCTGAGCTCGTCTGAATCGCCCACTAGGGACACCCGTCAGGTGGGGCTTCCTTTCCTGAGCCTGGCTGGGTCTCCTGGGCAGAGGGGCTGGAGAAAGCGTGCCGCGTCCGTGGGGCGCCCTGGCCCCTGACCAGGCCTCCTCCCCCCCGGGACCCCCCCACCCCGCCACAGGCATTTCGTGCGGCAAGTCCATGATGAGCTCCGTGAGCCTGATGGGCGGCCGGGCCGGGGTGCCCCTCTACGACCGGAACCACGTCACCGGGGCCTCGTCCAGCAGCTCGTCCAGCACCAAGGCGACACTGTATCCGCCGGTGAGTGGGGGCAGGAGGGAGCCCGGACAGCTCGGTCCCCCCCAACCCATGACAGGGTTTCTAGAATTACCAGCCAGCCGTTCCATCCCTCAGGGTGGTGGGTGCGTTCCACCCCTCAGGGTGGTGGGTGCGTTCACTCGCCTCCCCGTCCTGACCTGTAGTTTTTTCCTTTCTCTTCTTTTATTGGAGTGGAATTGCTTTACAGCGTTGTGTTCGTTTCTGCTGTACCACGAAGTGAATCATCTCTGTGTGTACATAGATTCCCTCCTTCTTGGACGTCCCTCCAACACCCTGGGTTTTCTGTTTAGAAAAGAGCACTCCCTGTTCATTGTGGATAATCCAGAAGTCACATGAAGTCTAAAAAGTGGAAGTTGCACCCATAATCCCACCTCCCAGGGCTGCTGTCTGGCGTCCTCGGGTCTGGGTGCCAGTCTTTATTCCAAGGGCCTCCCCCATCCGCAGGGCCTGTCTGGCTGGACGTGAGCTTCCCTTCAGTGTCCCCACCAGAAATACCCTATTTTCCTGCCTAAGGCCTTGCTGGTTCCCAGAAACTAGCTGGATTGTTTCCTAAGGACAGGTACTCACAGGGTGACTGTTGTGCTGACGTTTGCTCCCTGGAGCTTCCGGCAGCCCAAGTGGGGTGTGGGCTGGCTCCAGGCCACACCCTAGAAGGAAATGATTGTAGAGGGTGACAGTCTGAAGCCCTTAGTGTCCAGGTTCTGCTGCAGGATCCTGAGGGGGACCTTCTCCTTCATGCTGGCTGGGAAAGCCCCCTATTGCCAGGAGCATGGCCTGGGGTAACCGGGTGAGCCTGATGCATGGACACGAATCCGGGGCTACGTGTCAGGTTCTGACTTTACCTCATTCTGTGCTTCTTAATTCTTCAAAACCTGACTTTTCTGTGATGAAATACTCTTCTGAGGTGAAGATGGCCCCTTGAACTTTCTCTGGGGGGTCCCAGCGAGCGCCACCCACCAGGACGGGGCCTGCCCACCCTTCTGAGTGTCCCCCATATCCAGGGTATTGCCCTTCCTTATTGCACCTGATCCTGGAAGGGTCTAGGAAAAAGGCAGCGGGGGTTATTATATCGGGTCCACAGGATTCGGTCTGAGTCTCCTGGAGGCTACGGGCCTGGGCTGTTCAGGGGTGGGGGAGGCAAAGAGTCAGCAGAGTGGAGCTGAGGAACCCTCCCCACTGTTCTTGTCCTTCCTGCTGCTATCGTCACCTGACCTTCGGATGGCCCATGTAGCCAGCTAGAAGCCCCAAGAACCCGTGTGGGACTGAGCTGACTCCAGGACAGCCCCCTGCCCACCCCCAAGGTGGACACCAGGATGCTTGCAGCCTCTGGAGAAGCTGGGAGCTGGGGGGATCGTACTTGGCAGCAAGAGACGACACTGACCACCAGCAGTTTTTACAATGGCTTTATTGAGATATATAATTCATATACCATGCAATCCACCCACTTAAAGTGTCCAATTCCGTGGTTTTTAGTATATTCACAGAGTTGTGCAGTCATCACCGTGGTTAAATTTAGAACATTTCATCATCCCCAAAAGAAACCCTTTGTGGAGCCAGCTGTTTAAAAATTAACTACATTGCTTTGAATCAGTAATACATGTTCATGGTACAGAATTCAAAGGGCACGGTGAAAAGAGGGCCCAGCCTTTACCGTGACCAGGAATTCATCCCTCCTGAAAGGCACAGCCTGTGCGGACTTTATTGTCTGTCCTCCCAGAGGAAATCTGTGCATAAGCGAGCATATGAGAGTATGGACTTTATCTTCCCAGCAAAGAGAGTGACTTTTTTCCTTTAATTTTGGAGACAATTGTGGATTTATCTGTAGTTGTAAAATATGATACAGAGCGGCCCCACCTCCCTTTCACCAGTTTTCCGCCTTGGTAACATCTTACGTAACTGGTTGTCTTAGCACATGCGTGCTGCTGTAACAAAAATACCATAGACTAGGCAGCTTAAACTACACACGTTTATTTCTCACAGTTCTAGAGGCTGGGAAGTTAAAGATCAAGGTTCCGGTTTCTCACTGTTGAAAGCCCAATTCTTAGTTCATAGTGACTGTCTTGTCTGTATATAGTAGAAGGCATGAGGGAGCTCTCTGGGGTCTTTTTTTTTTCGGCCGTGCCTTGTGGATCTTAGTTCCCTGACCAGGAATCGAACCTGCAACCTCCTGCAGTGGAAGCGTGGAGTCTCAACTACCAGGCCACCAGGGAAGCCCCCAGAGTCTCTTTCTTAAGGACACTTATTCCATCCCGGAGGGCTCTACCCTTGTGGCTTAAGCACTCCAGAAGGTCCCACTCGTAAACCATCAGGTTGGAGCATAGGTTTCAGTATATGAATTTGGGGGAGACCCAGACATTAAGTCTACAACAGTAAGACGATATCATAACCAGTGCATTGATACAATTCCCTTTGACTGTATTTAGAGTTCACCAATTTTAAATATGCATTTTTTAAAGCCAGCTTTTTAAGAATCTGTTTTTATTTGCTTGTTTGTTTGGCTGCTCTGGGTCTTCGTTATGACACACAGGGTCTTTAGTCATGGCACGCGAACCTTCAGTTGTGGCATGTGTATCTAGTTCCCTGATCAGGGATCGAACCCGGGCCCCCTGCATTGGGAGCGTGGGGTCTTAGCTACTGGACCACCAGGGAGGTCCCAAAGACAACTTTTTATTTTCGGAGCAATTTTAGATCCACAGCAAGATTGGGAGGAAAGTAGGGAGACTTGCCAAATCCCCAGTCTGCCCCCATGACCAACCTCCCGCACCAGAGTGGAACACTGGGTACAGTCCACGCACCTGCACCCAGAGGCCACCGTGTATGTCTGAGTTCACCCTTGGTGGTTTGGATTCTTGGTTGAAATCTGTGGGTTTGGATGAACGTGTGATGAACGACATGTATCCACCACTAGCATCTCGTACCGTGTAGTTTCGTGTGTACCTTTTAAAACCCGCACGATAGCATCTGCAGCTAATGGTAGCTCCTGTCTCAGCCTCACTTTCTTTTTGTAAATGAATTTATCTATTATGATTGGAGGCTAATTACTTTACAATATTGTGGTGGTTTTTGCCATACATTGACATGAGTCAGCCACGGGTGTACATGTGTCCCCGGTCCCAACCCCCCAACCCCCCCGCCACCTCCCTCCCCATCCCATCCCTCTGGGTTGTCCCAGTACACTGGCTTTGAGCGCCGTTTCATGCATCGAACTTGGATTGGTGATCTGTTTCACATATGGTAATATGTGTGTTTCATTGCTGTTCTCTCAAATCATCCCATCCTCTCCTTCCCCCGCAGAGTCCAAAAGTCTGTTCTCTATACCTGTGTCTCTTGCTGTCTTGCATATAAGGTCGTCGTTACCATCTTTGTAAATTCCATATATATACGTTAATACCCTGCATCGGTGTTTTTCCCTCTGACTGACTTCACTCTGTATAATAGGCTGCAGTTTCATCCACCTCATTAGAACCGACTCAGCCTCCCTTTCTGCTGCTGAGCCTCAGTGAAGGGCTGGCCTCTACTCAGCACTTGAGAGGAACGCCCTCTCTGTGTGCTACATCACCCCGACTCCAGAAGGGGGCGCTGTCCCCACCCTGTTTCGCAGTGAGGAGGCCGAGGGACCGAGTGGTAACTACCGGCCCTCCCCGCCTCCTCTGGGGGCCCTTCTGCCCGAGCTGGCCACTCTGCGCCGGTCTCTCCTGCACCCTGAAGTTTGTTTCCCTTCTCGGGCAGAGCAAGCCCCCTTCTTGGTGACTGGACAGTGCCCTTTGTTGGGGTGTGGCTGGGCCACACCGGTGGGTGTCTTGTCACCCCAGGATCTTGTTACCCCAACAGCAATGCTCAGAACGCCTGCATTTTCCTCGTTTAGGGGAGACACCAGGAGGATGCCCTGTAGCTAAGGCTGAAGGTCATCTTGACCTTTCTTGGCAACAGGGTCCTTAATAGACGACAGTCCCTCTTCCCACCAGCAGAGGGCAATACCAGCATGACTGTCCCTCACTCTCTGCGGGTCCAATTTAGGGTAAAAATGGTATCGTAGTGTGATTTATGTTTCACTTACTACAAATGACGTCAAACATCTTTTTGTATGGTTAATAACCTTTGTAGTTTTATTTTCTCAGAAAGGTGCGTTTATGTCCTTTTTCTATTGGGTTGTTGGTTTTGTTTTGTTTTGTTTTTTAATCCGTTTGTAAGGGCTCTTTGGGTTTCCCAGGTGGCACTAGAGGTAAGGAACTCTACTGCCAATGCAGGAAACGCAAAAGAGGTGGGTTTGATCCCTGGGTCGGGAAGATCCCCTGGAGTAGGAAATGGCAACCGGCTCCAGGAGTCTTGTCTTGAAAAATTCAATGGACAGAGGAGCCTGGTGAGTTCCAGTCCTTGAGGCTGCAAAGAGTCAGACACGACTGAGTGAGCACAGCACAGGGGCTCTTTATGTAGAGGTATAGCTATATTAAGAGAATGAGCCTGGGATATGGGTTGAAAATGTTTTTCCTAGCTGTCTTTCGATTTGGTTTATGTTGTGTTTTGCCCTTTATACCATGAAATTAAGTCTGGAGGGGTGTTGATCATGCCCAGAAAGGCTTTCCCTCCTCGTAAAAAATAGTTTCTTTCCATGTTCTCTTAAAGTTCTCAAGGTTTCATGTTTGTGTTTAAAACTTGCCCTTGGAATGTAATTAGAAGGTCTGAGTGAGTCTGGAGGTACTGACTATTTCTGCGCTGATGGCTTCCAGGCAGCTTTTATGAATTGAGGTCCAATCAGGAGACAGAAACCATATGGTGCTTTGACCAGAGAAAGTTCAATACGTTATTAGCGGGGATTGGAATTCCAGGGCGTTGGCCGGTGAGAGGTGAAGAGGACTCTTTAGAACACAGGAAAAGCAGATTATCTGGGAGGGAGTGACTGGGAAAGAGCCCCCAGCTGCCATGCACCAGAAGACAGAGAAGGGGCCAAGGTGCTCACCAATAGAACTTGCTAGAGATCTGCCTACTGCTGTACTGGGAAGGCTTCCCCACAACCCTTCCTTGATCTTCACCTCCCCGGCGCCCTGAGGGAGGTAGCTCTGACAGTCAGCAGGGAGGGGATTATGGGCAGGATCCCAGAGCTCCTTGGAGGCAGAAGTGAAGAGGAGCCAGGTCCGGTCAAGTTCAAGGGCAGATGCAGAAAAAGCTCCCCACCCCCAACCTGGGGTGAGGGGCAGGCCCTTTCTGCTGGTGGTGCTTCCTGACTGGTTTCTGCTCCCCTCTTCACCCCAGCTGTACCTTCCTAGCTTTGGGGTCAAATCCTGAGCATCCCGAGGCTGGCTGTTTGGGCTGAAGAGGACCCTTCCCCCAGAATAAGGAGAGGGGTCTATGTGGTTCCTGAAGGGCAGGGGAGGGGCCTGGGCTTTTCCTGTAGGTTATTCACCAAGTGTCAGGACCACCTTAGGAAGCAAGTCTTCTTAATTTTTTTGTTTCTTTTAAAAATTTTTCTTTCTTCCTTGGCTTCTCTCTGAGGCATGTGGGATCTTAGTTCCCTGATCAGGGATTGAACCCAACACCTCCTGCATTGGAAGCGCAGAGTCCTAACCAGGGAAGTCCCTAGCCCCATTTTAGAGATGAAGCTACTGAGGCCTCAGAACAGGAAATCCCTCACTAGGGAGCCTGCTGCAGCTGGGAGGTGCTACAAAGGACTCAATCCACATCTTCCCTGGGACAGGCTGTGCCCTGTCCACCACCCCAGGGACCTGGGGAGAGTGTCCTTCAAGGCACACGCACAGTGATAGCCCTCTGCCCGCTGTGCCCCCTGCAGGGAAGCTGGCAGGAGGTTGCGGGGCCGGGGAGTGCAAACCTGGCCCGTGTCTGGGCCCCTGGGTCCCACGGCCCCTTTTGTGGAGCCAGTAGTGTTCTGCCTGGCTCTGGAGGGTGTGTGCTTGGGGGGAAGAGTTGTGTCCTTACACCACAGTTTGGGGGCAGAGTAGTCCCTTGGTTTGTTGAGACGCTGGCCAGGCGGGCAGCTAGGCTGTAGCCCCTCCCTGGTGGGTGGACCCCCCTGCGTCCTCAGGGTTCCCCCAGGAGTGTTTGGAATAAGGAGTGAATTATAGAGATTAGACTTTTGCACCACGTGGAAGGAGATGGGGAAGTAAAAGTCCAGAGGAACCTCGCCAGGCGCTCTGGGGCCCAGTGACACGCCCAGGCCGGCAGGGACACTTCCCCGCTGGTGACTGGCGTGCAGGATCCATCGGGGGCCTGAACGCGCTGGCCTGGGGTCACCACTGGTCAGCGGGGCGGCCCCGGCGGCCACCCTGCTCTGCCCCTCCGCGTGCCCACTCGCAGGCCACGGCTGCCGCTTCCCTTCCCAGACCAGGAGGGGTCGTGGGAGGAGGCAAGGCGGGCGAGGGTGGCGGGACCGCGGGCTCCGGGGCGCGTGTGACCTCGCTTGGCCTCCCCGCAGATCTTGAACCCGCCGCCGTCCCCCGCCACGGACCCCTCCCTGTACAACGTGGACGTGTTCCACTCTTCCAACATTCCCGCCGCCGCCAGGCCGTACAGGTACGGAGCCCCCGCGGTCCCGCGCCTGGCCCACTTTCCCGGGAGAGACAGCGGGGAGGGGTCGGCGCAGCGCGGCGCGCGCTGAGGTCAGAAAGCACCCGGAGCCCTCGGGTGGGAGCCTTGGGGGTCTTGGGAAGCCACCGGGGGTCCCCGCCGCGGCTGGCCGGTCCCCGAGGGCTCTGCGCTCAGGCGGTGCTTGAATCCGGCTGGGGACCGCGGCGGGGCCGCCACCCCGCGATGCCTCCCCTGGGAAGGAGCGGGCTCGGCAGGCCCTCGCCGGGGCGATCCTGCCGCCTTCCTCTCGGCGCAGGCCTGCTTCAGGGGACGTCGGGTCCGGCTCCGAGCCAGGCTGGGCGAGCTGAACCTACTGAGCTTCAACCACCCGGTGGTCTCAGCCCGCAGGGCCCACCCCGCCCCGGCGGGCTACCTGATGGAGCACGTGGAGGCTGGGCCCCGCTAGGCTTGTCCCCCGCCTCCCGCGTAGAGAGCCGGGGTCTGGGGACGCTGCGGGTGGCGCCTCGTGGTCCTGGAGCCGCGGACCCTCGGGGAGCGGCGCCGCCCGCCCTCTGGTGGCCGTTTGGGGGACTCCCGGGCCTGGAAGGGGAGCCGGCTGATTCCGGGAGGCACCGCTCTTGACCGGGTGGTCGCCACCCTGGTCAAGAACGTGCAGGGGCTCCCCAGCCTGCCTGCTCCCAGGACCCCACGTGGGGTGTCCTCCTGCTGCACGTTCCTCAGCGGCGGGCCCTTTGGAGCCGGCTCCCCCTTCCTGCCCACTGTGAGCCCCACCTCGGGCCCAGGCCACAGGGCGATGTCGCGGGGGTCATCAGGAGACATCCCTGGGATCAAGACGGGACTGGCTGGTCTCCACTATTTACAGCAGTGATACAAGGGGGGATAGCCGTCGAGCACTTCCTGGTGTCGGGCACTGTTTCTAGCACGTTCCATGCAGAATCTCAGTTTAGTCCTCATAAGCCGCTTTTGAAACGGACACCGTTTCATCCTTCCCATTTTGTCAAAGAGAAATGGAAGCTCAGACAGGTTAAGTAAGTTTAGTCCCAGGTGGCCTCTGGGGGCCTCGTTCTCCATAAGGGTGACCTTGGCTCGGGGCTGCAGTCCTTGCCAGGGCCTGGACTTGGCAGCCTGCAAGGTAAGTGCAGGCGCGCCCACCTTGGAGGTGGTGCTGTGGAGGCTCAGGGGGCCCAGGGGCAGATGGATGCGCATGTGGGCCACTCTGAATGCAGGCTCCCTTTGCCTGTATCCCCTTCAGGCCCTACATTATCCGCGGCGTGGCGCCCCCGACCACGCCCTGCAGCACGGATGTGTGCGACAGCGACTACAGCGCCAGCCGCTGGAAGGCCAGCAAGTACTACCTGGATCTGAACTCGGACTCAGACCCCTACCCGCCTCCGCCCACACCCCACAGCCAGTACCTGTCAGCGGAGGACAGCTGCCCGCCGTCGCCCGCCACGGAGAGAAGCTACTTCCACCTCTTCCCGCCCCCGCCGTCCCCCTGCACGGACTCCTCCTGACCTTGGCCGGGCCACCCCGGCCTCTCAGCGCCCCTGTACATAGTTTTAAATATGAACAAAGAAAAATATATATTTTATGATTAAAAAAAATATAGTTGGGATTTTAAAAACAGGAGAAATGTGAACAGTGATGGGGTGGGCAGGACAGGGAAAAACTTTGTACAATGGAGAAAATATTTATAAACCTAATTTTTTAAAACATCATTGCCATTCTTTCATGCCCTGTGTGTGGGAGCTGCGTGTCCCCGAGGAGTGAACGGCCCACCCTGGGCAGTTGTTGGAGTCCTGCCCTTATCCTCCTGGGCATCTCACCTTCAGGCTCCCCCAGGGAGGGGTGAGACCTCTGGGAAGAGGCCTGCGGGGGGTCAGCTTTGTGGATGCCTGACTCATGCCTGACTTGATGTTTGATTTTATGCTCTGCGATTGCCGTCCTGAAACTCTAGATAATTTTGAAGACTGAGGCCCTGCATTTCATTTGGCATTGGGCTCTGCAGGTTATATACCTGGGCTTTGGGCCATTCCCTGGCTGGTCCCTCCTACCGTCTGACCTGTGTGTGCCAGCTCAGGGCTGCTACTGCCCATCAAGACAGCCCCACCCCACCCGGTGGTCCAGTGGTTAGGACTCAGCGCTTTTACTGCCAAGGGCCCCGGTCCAATCCCTGGTTGGGAAACTAAGACCCTGCAAGCTGCATGGTGTGGCCAAAAAAAAAAAAGCGCTGGGGGCCCTGCCATCCATGTTGACCCAGTGGATGGTGCTGCCAAGCCACACTTACCCAGGTAGGGGAGGGAGACCCCAGCCCTCCTCCCCTCCCTGGCCCCCTCCATGCCCATCTCTGCAGATGGGCTAAGGACACCTTACTCACCGAGACAGTCCATACACGCTACCTGAGGCCTGTTGTGTGCCCACCCGGGTGGTACTGGAGGAGACATGGGTCAGCCTGGTCCCTGTCCCAGGGGCCCCCAGGCTGCGAGAGTCGTGGTGTGTTGCGAGCAGGCTGGGCTGTTCTGGGGTCCGGCAGGAAGAACCACCTTGGCAGGGTTGGGAGGAAGGAAAAGGCAACAGCCAGGAAGGGCTTGACCCTCGGGGAGGTGGATGGGAGGTCAGGGGGGAATCGGGGCAGTGCTGGTGCGGCCTCCACTGGAGGGTCAAACCACAAAGAGCTGGAAGAAGACTGCACTCCTGACCCCCAAGGCCTGGAGAGCGGGGTGAGAGCCGATGGAGGGGAGTCTGGTAGGGGGGCCATGAGGGCTCCAACTGTGGGCCCAGGGGTTGGAGCTGGGATGGGCTTGGCTTCTTGGGACAGATTTTTTTTTTCAGTTTTTGGCTCTGCTGGGTCTCTTGCTGCGAGGGCCTTTCTCTAGCTGCAGGGAGCGGGGGCTACTCTCCAGTTGCGATGCGCAGGCTTCTCATTGCAGTGGCCTCTCTTGTTTTGGAGCACTGGCTCCAGAGCACAGGCTCAGTAATTGTGGCGCACGGACTTGGTTGCTCCGCAGCATGTGGGATCTTCCCGGACCAGGGATCGAACCCGTGTCTCCAGCATTGGCAGGTGGATTCTTTACCACTGAGCCACCAGGGAAGCCCGGGGACAGAATTTGAGGAGACTCCCCTGAGCCCTGATTGCCTGGGAGTCCCCTGAGGTCATGGCTCATCAGCCTTGAAGGCGGTAGACACAAGTGGGCTTGCTGGGGACGGGGTGACCGCCCGTTGGTGCAGACGAACCGTGAGAGTGGGCGGCCTGTCCTGAGTGCTGATCAGGAGTGGGGACCACGCTCAAGGCCCCTTTGAAATTTATTTTTACTTACAGCAAATGGCAACCCACTCCAGTATTCCTGCCTGGAGAATCCCATGGACAAAGGAGCCTGGGGGCTACAGTTCATGGGGTTGCAGAGTCAGGCTTGACTGAAGCGACTTAAGCATGCATGTATTTATTTGACTGTGCTGGGTCTTAGTTGCAGCACATGGGATCTGTTTAATCATTCCCTGATCCGGGATTGAACCCAGGCTCCTCACACTGGGGGTGTGGAGTGTTAGCCATTGGACCAGCGGGAGAGTCCCAAGGCTGCTCTGCAGACCACGGGGCTTGGGTCTGCCTCTGCCGGAAAAGCTTCGTCTCTTATCCACACCGTCCAGCTGCCCCCGTCTGTCAAGGAAGGGTGCCGTCGCCTGCCCCTGGGAGTAGAGTAAGGCTTCCGTGAGATAAGCCTCTCCCAGTCGGCGCCTGGCAAGCCGCAGGTCCTTGGTCATGGGAGGGTGACATACTTCCTCAAGGTCGCAGCGCTAAGGACCAGCTGCTCCCAGGCCCAAGTCGGATCTCCTGTCCACAGAGCTGCCTGCGGAGGCTCAGGGCTCCTAACACTTGCCTGGTGCCCTGAGGTGCTCCTTAAAGCACCTGTCTCCGTGCAGGCGGGGCTTCCCAGGTGGCGGTAGTGGTAAAGAATCCGCCTGCCAATGCAGGAGACTTAAGAGATGTGTGCCTGACCTCTGGGTCTGGAAGATCCCCTGGAGGAGGGCATGGCAACCCACTCCAGTATTCTTGCCTGGAGAATCTCAGGGATGGGAGCCTGGTGGGCTGCCGTCTATGGGGTCGCAGAGTCGGACACGTCTGAAGTGACTTAGCACGGCAATGCAGGTGGCCAGTGGGGGAGCGGAGAGTGGCTGCCTCATGGGGGAGACCCCCCCTCTCCTGCCTTCCCTCTCCCTTGGGCAGCTAGGGATCTGGCGGGGGCGGGGGTCGGGGTGGGGGGAGTGGCTGGGCTGTGTGCATTGACAGAAGAGGGAACCACCCTCTGAGGTTCTCCCCTCCCTCTCCTGCAGGCCCCCCGGATAGAGACGTTGCGTGGCCTAGGAGCCCGAGGGTGCCTGCCACTAGACCTGTTCCTGCCGTGCGAGGTCAGCTGGTGGAGTGGGGTCAACCCTCTGGCCTCCTACCATGTGCCAAGTGAATCTGTCAGCCTTCAGCCAGCAGCTGCGGTGTGCAGAGCTCTGCACGCAAGTCCCACGCTGGAGGACCCAGACAGTAGCCAGATGGGACCCTTCCCTTAAAGGTGCTCGAAATTAGTAACAGAGGCAGCTTCCTAAGTTGTGGAAAGCACAATTTTGAGATATCCTGGGGCCTATAGGCAGGAAGGCAGGGAGGGCTTCCTGGAGGATATGATATCTAATCTGTGTCTTCAGTGAGGGGATGAAGTTAACTGGCTTATTTCATTTAAACTTCACAACAGCCCAGCGAGGTAAATGATATCCCCGACTTATCGTTGACGAAACCAAGGCTTGGGGAAAAAGAAGTAAAGACAGAATTTTTTTCATTCATTTCTTGAACTCTTCCTTTATCCAGCAAATGTTACCAACTGGCTCCTGGGTGCTGCTCAATGTGGCCAGAAGGGCATCCACCTTCCCCTTAAACCCTCTCCCTCCGCCCTGTCACCCACTACTTCCCAAGGCTCTGCCATCCCTTCTGGAGCCCTGTGGGGTCTCCCTCAGGTAGTGGGCTCTCTCCCCACTGACCCCATCAGAGGGGATCCATTTGTTCAGCTCAGCCTGCCTCCAACCCTGGGATGGGTGTGGGAGCTCTTCCCTGCCTGGGGTCCAGTGCTCCCTTGGGTCTACAGCTGCCCTGGGCAGTTGAACAAAAGCCATGTGCCCAGATCTTGGGCACATCCACACGCTGGGAACCAGGCTGTGGGCAGCGGAGGGGGTTCTGTCCCCGAGAAGCCTGGGTGGTTGCTGAGCTGGGTGGGCCTGGATCCCGCTTGGCCCCTGCAGTGCTCCTTCTCTGGTGCCTCCAGCACTGGGACCCCCTGGTTGGACCGTAACCTCCGGGAATGCAGCTGGGGTCCCACCAAGCAATCCCCATACTGGCTCCTCTCCCAGATTTCCACTTCTGGGCCTCTCCCTCTTCACTCAAAGGCTGTCTTCTCTTTTCTTTCCCAGCAAGCTCAATGGTGACCCTCATTATTAGCAATCCTAGTGGTTCTCCTTCCTACCAAGTCCTTTAATGGGAAGGGAAATACTCAAACCCCGACCCCCCACCCCAACCCAGACTGAATCTTAATGCAGTGAAGAAAAGGAAAAGAGACAAGTTAAATTTCCATCTGACAGTGGGCCCACCTTCACATCCCGCTAGAGTTCCCTATTTGCCCCCTTTTCTCCAGCCTCAGCATGTCGTAGCCCGACCACCCAGCAACCCCCTAGCACTGGCTCGGGGCCTCCCGGGGCACGTCCCCTGCCAGGGCAGCCTCTTTCCACCCCTCGGATCAGGCCTGAGCCTGGTGACATAACAGAAGGAAAGACAATGTGGATCTTTGTTCTCAGGGCGAGCTCCTTCCATCTCAAGCCTTTTCTTTATCCGGAGCTGGTCTTTTCTGAGTGTATTAAAGTGTCCTTTCTTTTTCTTTCTTTTTCAGTTGCCTTGGGTCTTGGTTGCTGCACACGCGCTCTCTCCAGCTGCAGTGAGTGGGGGCTGCTCTCTCGTTGGCTTCTCACTGCAGTGGCTTCTCTAGCACACGCTCTGTGGCTTCTGTGTGCAGCTCTCAGGGCACGTGGGCTTCGGCAGTTGCAGTTCACAGGCTCAGTACTTGCAGTACACAGGCTCTGTACTTGCAATACACAGGCTCAGTACTTGCAGTTCGCAGGCTCAGTACTTGCAGTACACAGGCTCAGTACTTGTAGTACACAGGCTCAGTACTTGCGGGTCACAGGCTCAGTACTTGTGGTACTCAGGCTCAGTACTTGCAGTGCACAGGCTCAGTACTTGCGGTGCACAGGCTCAGTACTTGCGGTGCATAGGCCCAGTTGCTCTGTAGCACGTGGAATCATCCTGGACCAGGGATCAAACCTATGTCTCCTGCACTGGCAGGCGAATTCCTATCCACTGTGCCACCAGGGAAGTCCGAAATGTCCTTTCTTTCATAAAATCACAGTAATAGCAAATAATATTTTTAAAAAATCATTACTTGATAGGATTAAAAGATGGCAGCTCTGTTCCCCAAAGTTAAGGAATCATAGCTAGGTGATGGGCACATGTGTGTTCACTATACTTTCCTCTCTACAGTTGAGTATGTGTAAAATTTTTCATATAATTTTTCTAAAAGTCGAGATGGGTTGAAAATTGAAATATGAAAAATCAAATTATGAAGGGATTAGGGAGAAAAAGGGGAAGATGGTGATCTGAGAAATCTACAAGTTTTATGATGGTGAGGCCAATCCAGAACTTTGAAATCACTGTCCTCTGTGAAGTCTGTCAATGGCTCCCCATGGTCCTCAGGAGATAGGCTCAACTCAGATGCCTCCTCTTCCAGGAAGTTCTCCCTGACTTCAACTCTTCTAGTTAGGCTAGGAGCTCATCATAAATGGAGACTTTGGGTGCCCACTTATGTTAGGTGAGGGAATGCATTATTTCATTTAATTATAGTGCATATGGCTCTGTGATCCACCTGAGTCTGGGATGGAGGAGTCTGAAGCAGGTACCAGCAAGTCCTTTGATGATGATACCTGATTCAGGTATCAGTGGGTGGCTAGGCCAACTCCTCCACAAGAGGGCAGTCCCAGCCCTGATTGCCCCCTCCTGCCCACACACTCAGAGGTGTCCCTCTGAGGCACCAACCCCTGTCAAAAACAACACTGACTTGTGCCAGAAGACAGGAATAGGGACATGCATATGCAAGAAACAGACCAGACTGAATAGGATGAAGGCTTTGTGCTGGATTATTTGGAAAGGAAAGGCAGGAGATAAATAGGCTTAAGACTTCCTCACCAGATAGAAGGTAACATTGGAAGAAGGAGGCGGTCCCAGCTGCAGAGAAGGGTCACACCAAGGACAATTCTCAGAAAATCCAGTCAATCAGAAAGGTCAGGAGGTCTTTAAAATGTTTTTTTAATATTTTTAATTTTTGGCCACCCCGAGCAGCATGTAGGAGGACCTTAGTTCCCTAACCAGGGATTGAACCCACTAACCCTGCATTGGAAGGTGGAGTCTTAACCACTGGACCACCAGGGAAGTCTCTAAAAAGAGTTTTTAATGAAATGAACAAGTATTTCCTGAGCATCTATTGAGCTGGTAAAGAATCCTCTTGCAATGTGGGCAACCTGAGTTCGATCCCTGGGTTGGGAAGATCCCCTGGAGAAGAGAACGGCTACCCATTCCAGCATTCTGGCCTGGAGAATTCCATGGACAGTCCATGGGGTTGCAAAGTCAGACATGACTGAGCAACTTTCAGTTCAATTCACTGTGTGCTAAGTACTAGGTACTGGGGTGAAAAGAGAGTGACAGTGTTGGTGACTCATCCATGTCTGACTCTTTGCAACCCCATGGACTGTAGCCCACCAGGCCCCTCTGTCCATGGACTTCTCCTAGCAAGAAAACTGGAGTGGATAGCTATTCCCTTCTCCAGGGGATCTTCTCAACCCAGGGATCAAGCCCACGTCTCTGATGTTGCAGGCAGATCATTTACCATCTGACCCCCAGGGAAGCCTCTGTGGTATAGCAGCAAAGAAAGGAAAAACTAACCTCATGAAGCTTCTGCTCCAATGGGTCTAGAGACAGAAAGCTGCGTTTTCAGTCCTGCTCAAGAGCATCACATTGTATAGAGCGCTTTTACTGTCCTGGGGTTGCCTGCAGCCGTTCCTGTGCTCCAGGGCAAGCCTCTTTGGTCCAGCTCTACTCACAGAGCACAGCCTTGCTGCTCTAAATCCAAACCATCCTTCTAAAGTATGGCCAGCCCTGAATTTGCCCTCTGTTGCTCTGAAGTTTTTCCTTTGCTTATCCTCCAAAGTTGCCGTGAGTCTCCCCCGCCCACCCAGGTTATCTGTATATAGATCCCTCTCCCTAACCCTCTGCATATCTTTTGAACTTGCTGCAATCTTTTTTGCGGGATCTTAGTTCCCAGATTAGAGATTGAACCTGTGCCCTCAGTAGTCAAAGTGCAGAATCCTAACCACTGAACTGCCAGGGAATTCCCTGGCTTCAATCTTGAAATGAATTCTTCACTAGCTGTAGGGCTTTGGGCAAGGATCCGAGCCTCTCTGAACAGTAGGATCAGGCAAGTAATATCCATCCTTGGTTGCTGCCACGCTAGAGGCCCAATACCCTCAGGGCATGGACACAGGCGCTGTCACCATTATCTACAATCACTGGTACTTAACAGATAAGATCTGGAGGTTTAGCTGTTGTTCAGTTGCTGCAGCAAGCCAGGCTTTCCTGTTCTTCACCATCTCCCAGAGCTTTATCAAACTCATGTCCATTGAGTCAGTGATGCAGTCCAACCATTCTCATCCTCTGTCGTCCCCTTCTTTTCCTGCCCTTAATCTTTCCCAGCATCAGGGTCTTCTCCAATGAGTCGGTTCTTTGCATCGGGTGGCCAAAGTATTGGAGCTTCACCTTCAGCATCAGTCTCTTCCTGGAAACTTAGAGGGGTTAGATTACCCAACTAAGGTCGCTCAGCCAATGTGAGTGTAAATTCCTTCTGGGCCTCAGTTAATTAACCGGTAAAATGGGGATGATGATTCACCAGTAGTTAAGTCTTTCTGAGTTGGCTTCCAGCTGCAGGTTTGCCGAAGGGGGGAGCTAGGGGACCGACGGGCATGTCTGCACCGGAGACCCAGCTCCCCAGGCACTACGTATGTGTGTTAAGTCTCTTCGGTAGTGCCCGACTCTGCGACCCTATGGATTGTAGCCTACCAGGGCTGACCCAGTTCAAGCTGGGCTCTCTTCTCCCTGCCATTTGGCCCGGGGGTGGGGGTGGGGTGCTCAGAGAGTCTGAGTCAGGGAGGTGGAGGGCCAGCTGGGGCCGAGGCAAAGGGGTGCAGAGGGAAGCACTGGCAAGGCAGACCCGGGGCCAAGCCCTGTCACTTTGCTCAGGCCCGGACTCTGGGAGGTAGCTGGGGGAAGCCCCACAGTAAAAGCCTGCCTCCGCTCCGTGAGCCGGAGTGATCATCCCTGACCAAGCCAGTGCCCCCAGAAACACCTGTAACAGTCTCCCTGCCCGGAGCCCTCGCCAACCCTCACTGAGCCGCGCAGGTCTGTCCTCCGTGTCCCGTGGGTGGAAATGTCACCTGCTCAGAAACACGACCACCACCGCTCTATGGCCTGCTTTGCTTGTGTTGCTCAGGTGGAGTCTGACGTCCGGGACCCTCTGCTCCTGTGTACCCCGGCCGGCGGGGCACAAAGTGCTCACTACCACTACATTTGAAGAAGCAACTTCTGCATAAATTCTTCCGCAAGGCAAAAGGAAGACCACCCCCCAATCCATCCAGTTTTCCTCCCTACCAGAGGCGGGTGCACAGATAGGGGCACCTAGCACAACTTGTCCTCACATCTCCTGGTACAAACAAGTGACACTGACTGCCAACTTCCCTGCTCCCTCCCCAACTTTATAAAATTAGCCGTGGAGAATGCGGGCATCGATCCCGCTACCTCTCACATGCTAAGCGAGCGCTCTACCACTTGAGCTAATTCCCCAGCTCCCGGCGAACTTCCGCCACCGAGACACATGGTGGCTAACGTCATCACCGGTTTCCTCCGGGCCCTCCGGCCCGCCTTCCCGCGGGGCTCGCTACCCCATTGGTTCTCGTACAGCTCCCTACTTGTGCAGACCTACTGCCATGATTGGCTTGGCTCACTTTAGTTTTAAAAAGCATTGGCCATCGGATTGGTGGCCCCAGCCGTCCGTCAAGAGAAGGCCCTGCTGTTGCTATGGCGTAGTTGGGGGGAACCCAGACAAGGTTTCCCTCGGTTTCTGATTTGTTGGCTCCAGACGCCAGGGTCCTAGAGGTTCCGGATCCATCAAGTCCATGGGAAAAGAATGCGCCCCCTCGCCCTTGACGGACGGTGTCCGCGAGCCAATCGGAGTAGGTTCAACGGGGGCCGCAGAGTGATCCAATAGGCGGCAGGGGGCGGGAGAGGAAGGCCAATGAGCACGGAGCCGGGGGCGGGGGCAGGGCCGTGATTGGCCGCGAGGCGCTCGGAGGGAGGGCGGGGGGAACTCAAGGCCTGCTTGATACGTCCGCCATTTTGGGCGCTTCGCTGATGGTGTCGGTGAGCGCGTTTCCCGCCTGAGCGCAACTAGCGGCGAGTCGCGGGCACCTCCAGGTAATGAGGAGGGGGGGGCGCGGCGGAGCGGGCCGCGGCGCGGGGTGCGCTGGGTGCGCGGCGCGCGGGCGGCGGCGGCGGGGCTCCTCCGCCCGGCCTCGGCGGCGCGGGGAGGGAGCGTCCCGGCCCCCTCCCCTCCCCCCCGGAATTCGCCTCTCGGCCGCCGGGGAGGCGCGGCGCCCGGGTTCCCTGGCCCGTCCCCGCCCGCGCCTGTCAGCCGCCCGCTCGCCCGCTGCGGGGCCCCTCGCCGAGTCGGGCCGCGGGCCGGGAGGCGAACTTCGCGCCCGGGTTGACGTCCGCGGCCTGGCGCGGCGGGCGGGCGGGCGGGCGGCCGGGCGCGCCCCTCACCCGGCCGGGCCCCGCTCCGCGCCGGCCGGCCCGCCCCGAGCGAGCACCGCCCGCTGCCCGCGGGCCCCGGACAAGTTCTCTGGGCGCGGGCCCCGCAGCGTGTCAAGTTGAGGCGGCGGCGGCTCGCCGGAGACTCCCGAAGAGGCCATTGTTGGACGCGGTTCTCCGGGAAACAAGTTCTGTGGGTTTCTGCTCCCTCGCCGCAGAGTCAGCGGGATACGCCGGCGCCCGGCTCGGAGTCTTTAAAACCTCCTTCCGAGTGATTTTTTTTTTTCCCCTTAAACTCCAGGGTTGCGACTCCAGCTCAGACCTGGTCGCGAAAGCCTCCCCGGCGAATACGCGCTAGGGTGGGGGGGTGGTCCTCTCGGGCGCAAGTACCTCCCTCTTAAAGAAGCCCTCTCGCCGCTCCCTTGGAGGGGTTTCCTGCGGCCCGGCTTTCTCTGACCACAACTTGGACTCTTGGTTGGAGGTGAACGGCACGAGTCCTTGGATGCACCTTTGTGTCTTGGCGTCTCACCCTCCGAGCTCCGTGTAATCTCTGTACTTAACCCATTTTCTCTGTGGGTCGGATCGAGCTTTTCTGTTTTGCTTTTCTGGGAGCGGCGCTTGGGAGTTGTTTCCTTTTATCGTCAAAGCACTTGTGAATGTGGCTGTTTTGTTAACGTGGAGTTGACTGCGATTTTGTCCTCAAGGTCACGTTGTAGGTAGGCAGCAAGTGGGAAAGAGGCTCCGGATTTCCAGCCGCTGGAAAATCCACTGAAGGGATGGTTTTGGAGCTTCCTTTGGTGTCGAGTTAGACGGCGTGGTTTCCAGATCTTGGCTTCACCACTTTCTGGCGCTGTGACCTTGGGCAAGTCCCTCAACCTCTCTGCTTTTTCTGTAATACGGGAATAACAGCAGTGGCTGCCTCAGCAGTCTGTCGGGAGGAAATGAGTTAATATGTGTACAGCAGCTAGAAACGGTGCCTGGCGTGAGGAATCCGCTTAGTAATTAGTGGCTATTATTAATTTGGATTTGGTTTTTAAATGTTTAGATAGTATTGGGACGTCCTGGCTTTTCGTGGCTGTCTTTAGAAAGCTCTTGTGTTTTTAAGAGTCTTTCCGGCTGAGAACCACCCAGGAGAGGGTGGCTGAGGATTGATTACGTTTACAGACGTTTTCTGGAGTCATTAGGGGGGTGATGCCTCAGACTGGCTTGTTGAAGAGATGGTTAAATAAAAGCCCACCAGGAGCTCACGTCAGATTCTGTTCCTCCTGTACTTTTGAATACCGCTTATTGCGTGTGATTGGCCCCCAAATCAGTAGTAACTGGAGAGGTTCTTAGTGTACTCTTGGGTTCTTACTGAGGTTTGAAAGATTACTGTGTATTGAGATACTCTTCAGTGAAGGTACTTTGGGAAATAACTGTTGTCCTGGGTGGATGCTTTCGAAGTTATTTTGCATTTCAGCTAAGTTTGATCAGAGAGTCTAGAATATCTAACAGAATGCCATCCACTCATGCATCTACTCGGAGTCTATTGATTCCTGCCCTGTGGTCTTCTCCCTGCTGCTTGAAACCAGGCTTGTCCTTCCCCTGGAATTACCTGCTTGGGACCTGGCTTGCTTTGTTGCCCTGGGAAATGTTACTTTGATAGACTCCGTCTTAAGTAGAGATGAACATCTTGCTGGTGTAACTTACTGAAGAACAGGAAGAAGATTGTTTTAGATTAGAAAACTAGCTTTTGTGTAAAGTATAGCAGAACAAAACTTGCTGGTTTCAATTAACTGCCTGGCGATTTGAGAATCAGAGCATAACTGGACAGAAAATGAATAATGATGAAGTTAAGGCCTGACAGGGTGAGGCTTGCATAGTCTCTTTGAAATGAATTTTGGCGCTGATGTGGTACAGAGATAATGTGCTTATTACAGACAAGACATCTTCCTTAAAACAGTATTTGTCAGGATTGGTATTTAGTTTGCTTCTTTGATAAACTTGAATCTTGTGGTTTTACATATTGGATATTTGAGAGGCAGCCTGAGTATATATTTGTCTAAAATTTTACAATGCTTTCTTACTGGTATAGAATGGTTAAGAATGGTAGTGACAGTGAAGTTCTTGTAACCATCTGCTCAATTAAAACTCAGTTTATTTACATACAAAGCACAAGAGGCTGTGGTTGGTTCTCATAAGTCAAGATCCGAGCCCTGGTGTGGCCAAGTAGAGTTGACTGCTTTTTCTTAGGTGAGCTAGATGGAAAGAATAGACCTGATCTCTTGGCTTTTGGAAGTTTTCTTATTTTTTTCCCTTCTTAAAGGAGCCTCAGATGACTGTTTTTTAATTTACTCTAGAGCAGTAGTTCTCAACTTTGGGGGGCGGATTTTGCCCCCAAGAATCATCTGGTGATATCTGGAGAAGTAAATTTTGCTTGTCACATCTGTGGGGTTGGGCAGTGGCTGCTAGAAGGTAGAGACCAGGGATGCAGCTGGACACCCTGTGATGCACAAGATGGCAGCCTCACCCCTCAGCAGGACGTTAGCCCCCCAGAGGTCAGCGGTGCTGAGGTCGAGAGACCCTGCTCCAGACAGATGCTGAGCTGACCTGCTTTGGGATCATTGGGAATACTTTTCAAGACTGTTCTGTAAATGTGTGATGAGAGTGAGAACGTTTCTAAAAGCTCCCAAGTAATACTCATGTGCAGCTAGGTTCTGGAACCACTAGACCACAGATTTCAGGAGCTGCGTGTGGGTCAAGGGATCCTGTCACCTGTGAGCTTGTCTATACCTCGACCCTCCTGGGACATGACTTAATAATGGGGAAAGATGGTACACATCATTTTCAGGTGCCTGAAGACTGAGCTTTGAAAAACGTTTTTTAAAGTGAATGTTTTATAAAGTAATTGAGAAACTTTTGTTTTTCTCTTGCTTCATGAGACTTCATCAACATATTGTGCTGAAGCTCTCAGGTGTTCAGGGCTGTTACTGGCTATGCTAAATAACCTTATCCTGCTGTGATTTTTGAGTTTTGTCATTTCTGTCCTCATCCTGTCAGTCAGCTGTCAATTATGTTTTTAGATGCCAGCTTCATTATTATTATTATTTTAATGAAGAGCTGTTTTCAGAGAGTTAGCCCTGGATTGGTTTGCCAAATCTGCCCTTGACAAGGCAGGAGAGAGGCAGATTGAATGCTTATCTTTTAACATGGTGACCCTTGCTTGCTACCACAGGGGGCTTGCCTGAACCCTGCACTCTGACCGGAGTGGGCAAGTGTTTTTCCCTCTGGGGAGATGAAGTGCAGTGAAAGAGAACTTGTTTTCTCTCACATCCTTAGAATACGGATGATCCTAGTGTATTGAGTGGGATGAAGGTTACTATAAAACTACAGATTTTTGCCAACTGAATGTTAAAAGGCTGGACGTATAAAAGGGAGATCCCGGAGATCTCCTTCATCCTGAAATTTTCCCTATTGCTGTGTGTCCGTGGGTTCGCAGAGAGTCGGACACGACTGAGCGACTTTCACTGAGATGCTTAGAATGACAGGTGACCACTTCAGCGTCTGTTTCTTCTGTGTGAGTAGTTGCTAAGTCGCGTCCGACTCTTTGAGACCCCATGGACTGTAGCCTGCCAGGCTTCCCTATCCATGGGATTCTCCAGGCCAGAATACTGGAGTGAGTTGCCATTTCCTTCTCCAGGGGCTCGTCCTGACCCAGGATGGAACCGAGATCTCCTGCGTTGGCAGGCAGGTTCTTTATCCATGAGCCCCCAGGGGAGCCTCTAAACCCGAGTTTGTTTCTGTTTTGCATGTATATTCATTTGAATTGTCTTTAAATTGCACGTAAGAGATATATAGTATCACCCAAGTCTCCCCCGCTCTCGGCTGCCCTAAACCCAGTGCAGTGCTGTGGCACGGAGGTGCTGGGAAGAGAGCATTACCAGGTAGATAATGGGATCATTCACGGGAAAGCCAGGAATGCTGCTGTCTGGTCTTCATTTATTTGATCAGCAAATATATTGAATCCTTACTCTGTCAAGAACACTAGTAGGGATTCACTCATCAACAGGCACTTAAGGACTTTCAGTCTTTGGGGGGAGGCAGCAATGACAAGGGACGTCCTTTGCGCTGAGGCCAGATATCTCAGCTTGTGAACTGAGTAATGTGGTGTATGTAAGTAAGCAGACTTTTAGTGAGAGGCCCTAGAGGCTTCAGAGCAAAGAGCTTGTAATTGTTGGTTGGGTGGTTTGAGATTGCCAGAAGTATGTTGTCAAAGAATGAAGTAGTTACACCTTTGTTTCTCATAGGTATTAAATAGTTAACTTCCACTTCCCTCTTTGGTTTGGTTTAGTTTTAAAAAGCAATGCTGTTATTCTTCCTGTGTTCTTGCCTGGAGAATCCCAGGGACGGCGGAGCCTGGTGGGCTGCCATCTCCGGGGTCGCGCAGAGTCGGACACGACTGGAGTGACTGAGCGGCAGCGGCAGCGCTAGTGAAGCTGCTCGGTAATGACAAGTAGGAGTGGCCTGTGTTGTCTTTGGCTCCATAGATGTTGGCTGTCACTTGATCAAACTGGAGAAGCTCACTTTCCCTACTGATCAGAGGCTTGGTGTAGATTCATGCTAAACGTCTTGAGTGTGCTTGAAATCCACGGTGTTTCCAGTGGGAGTGGGTTTTTTTTTTCCTGCTGCAGTCTGGATTGAGGTGACTGGAAGTTTGTTTTTGTGGCCTTTTGACTTTGACTTAGATTTAGTTGCCATGGAAACCCCCTTTCTTCCTCCCTGCCCCTTTATTTTTCTTTACTGGGAGGAGAGAGAGTTACTAGTCGGATCAATGCCCAGTTTGTTTCAGTTTGGATGTTTATGAACTGACATCTGGGTATCAGGTAGATTGGCTAGATGGTAAAGAAGCAAATGAAAGGGAACCTTGACGGTACTTGAAAGGCTTCCTACCTTAACTGGGACATTTTTGTGTCGCAGACTCACAAAGATCTGAGTAGAGGCGGTTTACTACGTCTCACTTCTGCTGGCTAGGGTTGACCTGTTTGATTATTAAGTATTAGTGAAGACTCCACAGTTGACTGATTTTATATAAATAAATTTGAATAGATTATGAACATCTTTCCTGACACAAAGAGACTCTGATTTTATACTTCTTGGCAACTCTGGAGAAAGGGTATTATTAGTTCCAGAATTTCTTGCAGAGGGAGTGTATATTGATTTGGAATGGTTTGTGTGCCCCAGAGGCTGACTGCCATGAAGTCTGGGGGCCCACAGGAAAGATGAATGAGATTGGTTTTTTCTTTTGAAACAGTAGGAAGCAGCACTAAAAAGGTTGCAGGAAAGTGAAAAGACTGCAGAGATGAAAGTGTGGCTGAACGTGGATTCAGACTTGGAGAAAGCTGTGTTGCTCGCTAGTGAGAGCCTGACGTTCCCTGTACTTATATGCAAATCTAAACAGTAATGCTGGTGTGTTAATAATGCAGTGCGTCAGAGACACGGACGAGAAGGGGAGCTTGCCTGAAGAGGCATGGCCCCCTGAGACCCTAAGCAGGGCAAGCGAGGCAGCAGCTGTACTGGCCACTAAGGCACATTCCGGGCTGGCTTGCACTGTCCAGTGAGGCTTGGTCAGGAGACACTGGCTGGATCTTGGTGAGGCCTGGGCTTTCATTCTCCAGACGAGGCAGTGGTGGAAGGAACATTGACAAGTATTGACTCTGTTGGCTGTTTGGCGCTTCCTTTCATGAGAATCACGGTTTTGGAGGTCATTGATATTAGAGAAAAATGTAGGTCATGCGGGAGAAAGGGCCTGTAGGCAGCAGAGAAATCTCAGTTCCTGGGTGAGGCCTTAGGGTTTTGGTGGCCCCACTAGACCATAATTTTAAGTGTCAGTTGTTTCAGCAATAACATAGCTGGAACTCACTGAGAGTTAAGAATAAATACAACATTGTAAGCAATCAGCTATACTCCAATAAAAATTAAAGAATAAGTGTTTAACTTCTGAACTGGTGTTTTGTCTGTCTGTTTTTGTCATTGTCGTAGGTGAGGGGTAGTGCCTCCTGGTTCCCTTTTGTCGACGGAGATACACAGGGTTTCTGTTGCCTCTGGGCAGTGGGCAGTTCACACCTGCCTCCGCTGCCTTCCAGGAGACCCAGTCCCTTCTGTCCTTGGTTTATTACGACACTCATAGATGGCGCAGCAGCTGTGCATTTGGCGCCCATCATAGGCGTAGCATATTGAACTGAGGGAGTTTTCGCAGATCAGTACCTGTTCTCTGCTCTCAGGCCAGAGTATCTTGTGGAGGGCAAGAGTGCAAAGAACCTAAAATAGCTGACTTTGAGTTCTGGCTGCCAGTCTTCAGCTGTGTAATCATGATGTTAGATGGCATCTCTGTTCCTTAGTTTCCTTATCTGTGAAATGAATATGAAGTGTAAACTTGTTAGTACAGTGCCTAGTACACAGTAATATTTGTTTGGGTATTATTACTGTTATCAGTCTTCTTGCTAGTAACAGTGAAATAAGGTCAGAAATGACTAATAGAAGTTGCAGGGAAACGCCCTGAAGAAATGGAGTGGAGTGTTAGGGTAGAAGGCCTGGAGTTCTGACTAGCTGCTCTGAGGAAGCATAGGGGGGCGGTGAAGTGGGTCAGGCAGGGCAGGGCACAGAGTTAGGTAGGGGTGTCCCCCACCCCCCAAATTTGGATTGTTTTATATAGATTTTACTTACTAAAATGTGACCTTTTTTTTTTTTTACTGTGGTGAGAGTAGAGATCATAATTTTGAGGTTTTGCTGAGTCGGACACAACTGAGCACGCAAGCACGTTTTGAAATATTCATCTTTAAAATCTTTCTGGTGCTTGAGGACAGTATAAAAAACTTTGGAGTCCCTCATGTTACGTAGAGCCATATTTTTTCAATGTTCTGTGCTGTGAGATAATCACACGTGTCTTGAAGGATCACTTTTTTTTTTCCTTTTGTTTTTTGAACTTTTATTTATTTATGTACTCAGCTGTGTGGCATGTGGGATCCTAGTTTCACGGCCAGGGATCAAACCTGAGCCTCTTGCAGTGGAACTATGGAGTCTTAACCACTGGACTGCTAGGGACGTCCTTGAGGATTGATGATTGGCTCTTTTAAATGTTGCTCTTAATTTGTTAACAAATTTCACACGATAACCAGACAGCTGTGTTCTGTAAAGGGCCAGGTAATGAATACGTCAGGCTCTGTGGGCTCTGGAACCACTCAGTTCTGCTGCCGTGGTGTGAAAGCATTCATAGTCAACACGTGAACAAATGAAGCTTCTAATAGAACTTTATCTACAAAAAGAGGCGGTGGACTGGGTTTGACCTGTCTTGTTCTAACCTATTTTTTTATTTTAATTTTTAATGGGATCATACATTCCAAGAGTCTGTATTGGCATGTGTACAGATGTTAAACGTTAAGACCACCAGTTTAAGTGACAGAATGTTGCGTTCCCTTTGGCTTCCTGAATGACCACCCCCCCTCCCATTCCTCCCTCTTCTCACCTCCCTTAAGCAGGGCTGCCCTGCGTGTGTCATTTTGTTGATTAACTTTATGGTGTTAGCACCTGTGCATGTATCTTTTTACCCTTACATAATGTAATTTAGTTTTTGCATGTCTTTGTATAAATTGAGTCATTTTGTTGTGTAACTCACCCTCTTCTCTTGCTGCTTTTTGAGATTCATTTGTATGTTTGAGTACTTACATCCTAGGCACTAACACATATGTTGTGATGCTGACTATATTAGTAGTGAGCCAGAAAGACATTGTCCCTGTCCTCCGGAAGTTACATTTTAGTGGAGAAAGACGGTTAACAGGTGAGTCAGAGATGGCAGCTGTCATGGGTGGTACAGCTGGGAGCAGAGTCAGCTGGGAGTGGCTGGGTGGGGGCTGTTTGCAGATTGGATAAGGTGGTCAGGATGGGCCTTCCTGAGACCTCTGAACATCAGCAGGTGACGGAGGGAGCCACGTGGCTGCAGGTGGGGGTGAGTTAGGGGGAGTCTTTAGGCAGAGTCCAGTGTGTGTGTGGTGCTAAGAAGGGTTGTAGCTGATGTGCTGGGGAGACAGAGGCCAGCCTGGCGGGGTGGAGGATGGCAGGGGAGGAGGTCAGAGGGGGTGGGGTGGGAGCCATTCATGCAGGCCAGGGTTAGGATTTTGCCTTTTTCTGTGAATGAGATGGGAAGTCGTGGAAGTGTTTTGGGTAGTGGTGTGACATGAGATCTGATATGTCTTTAAAAGGTCCCCTGAAACTGTGTTAAGAATAGTTGTCCCTCTGGTGCCGAGGACCCCCCCCCAGAACAGCGACGGCAGCTTGGACTGAAGGGGGGCAGGGGTGGCAGGGAGAGAGGGTGGATGCTGGATGCCTGTGGACAGTAGAGCCGCCAGGATTTGCTGGCAGATTGAACGTGGCTGAGACAGAGGTGAAGGTGCTCCCTACCGACCAGAGGTTTCTGCTTGTGGTCGAGATTGTGGGCGGCACCAGTTGTTGAAGTAAGGTTGGGGTCCAGGCCCGCTGCTCTTGTGAAACTCCAGAGAGCCGCCTGGAGCCACGTGGGATGAAGGTGTTCGGAGTGGAGGGGAGAGGTCTGGCTGAAGACAGACGTGAGAGTGTTCAGTGTTCTCTGACACTTAGAAGTCTTGATGCTGAGTGAGTGCAGGATGAGGGCCGAAGCAGCGAGCCAAAGGGTGCCGGGCAGTTTCCGAGGTGGAGGAGGAGCAGGGGGCCCTTGAATCTCTGAAGTCAGGGGAGGGGTCTTCCAGGGGGAGGGAGGGAGAGCCCCCGTGCAGTGCTCCTGCCGTGCCCTCCAGGGGCCTGAGGGCCCGGGCTTGTCCTGTGGCTTCGGTGGCACATGAGTCATCGATGGTCTTGATGGGAGCAGTCCGCACGCGGTGGTGTGGGGAGGGCCTGGGAGGGAGGCTTCCCGAGGGCTTGAGGGCAGAGGACACAGAGGAAAGCCCTTTCGCTAGAGGGAGAGTTGGGACCATGAGAAGGCTTTGTTGAGATGGCGAAGTTACCGTGTTTCTGTACTGTTGGTGGGAGACGATGTCTGTATAGAACGCACACCTGATGACGTGCGTTTCTGGGAAGGAGACAGGGAGTGGACCCATGGGGAGCGTCCGCCGGCTCTTGCTTGGTGAGAGGACGGGGAGCAGACTTGGGTGCTCACTTGGTGGGAGCAGGACTGTTTTCTTTTCTTTTTTTTTTAATTCAGTTAATTTGTTTTGGCTGTTCAGCGTCTTTGTTGCTGCTCGGGCTTTTCTCTACTTGGGGCGAGGGGCGTCTACTCTGTATACATGGGCTTCCCGTGGCAGAGCCCAGGCTCTCGGGTTTGCGGGCTCAGTAGTTGCGGTTCGCAGGCTCAGTGGTTGTGGCGCACAGGCCGAGGGAGCGGCCTTGACCAGGGAGCGAGCCTGTGTCTCCCGTGCTGGCACGTAGATCCTTCACTACTGAGCCACCAGGGAAGCCCAGGACGGTTTCCTGCTCAGTGAAACAGGGAGTTACCAGTCAGTGAAAGTGAGGGTGAGTAGGGCCTGGAGAATTCCACGGACTGTATAGCCCATGGGGTCACAAAGAGTCGGATATGACTGAGCGACTTTCAGGGCAGGTGGTCTGTGAGGAGAAAGTGCGGAGTATTCTACGGAAAGAAAGAATGAGTGGATCTGCAGTGTGGAACTCAGGGGAGCCATCCTAGTTTGAAGTGGATAAAAGCAGTTGTGTTCTTTTTCCTGGGGCTAGAGTAGGCAGTGTTGCAGCTGCGGTTTCTGCACGCAAGAGTGACAGAGCAAGGGAAGGCCACTGCCGTGTGTAAAGGGGATAGCTAGTGGGAACCTGCTGTGTGGTCTGGGGTCGCAGCTCAGTGCTCTGGTGGTCTAGACAAGCGGGATCCTGGGTGGGCGAGGGGGAGGGAGGTCCAAGAGGCAGGGGCTGCACGTGTGCATGTGGCTGAGTCACCTTGTACAGCAAGCAGAAGGCAGCACAGCTCTGTAAAGCATCTATACTCCAGTTTAAAAAAGAGAGAAGGCAAAGGGGCGTTTATAATGGGGAGGCCTGGACTTGGAGCTGGGAAGGGAGGGAAGGGAGGCCCTGCAGATAATGACTTTTGGCTGCAGTGATGTGTTTGGTTGCTAAGTTGTAGCAGACTCTTCTGCGACCCCATGGGGGACTGTAGCCTTCCGGGCTACTCTGTCCATGGGATTGCCCAGGCGAGAATACTGGAGTAGGTTGCCTTTTCCTTCTCCGGGGATCTTTCTCACAGGGATCAAACCTACGTCTCCTGCATTGGCAGGCAGATTCTGTACCACTGAGCCCCTGAGAAACCCACGTTGATGTGTGTAATTCTAGTTTATTCCTTTTCGCTTCTGTGTTCTTTTTCAGACTGAATATATTTCATTTTATTCTTTGTCCTGTCCTTATGGGATAAGATTGTTTGTTTCCAGTAAAGAACAATGAGGCTTTGGACAAGTGCAAAAAACATTTCTGCAAGGTATAAAGCCTGGAGAGACTTAGAATTGCAGGGTAGTGGGACCTGTACAGTTTTAACTTCAGTTAAAAGTAGTTGAGCTTTAGTTAGAAGTACCCTCCTGCCAGCGCTGTTGTTCTCCACCTTTGCCAGCTCTTGGTGTTGTCAGACTATTTTATATTTGTCAAATTGGTGGTTATGACCTTACATCTCATCAGTTACTAGTTTTATTGAGATGTAATTACATGTTACAGTTTACCCATTTAAAGGGTACAGTCTAATAGATCTTAATATGTTCAGAGAGTTGTGTAATGATCACCACAATCTAGTGTTTAGAACATTTCATCATCCTGAAAAGAACCCTTGCACTTGTTAGCAGTGATTCGATTTCCACCTAACTCCTGGGCAGCCGTGGACTTGCCGGTTCTGGACGTTTCACGTAAATGGAATCGTACAGTATGTGGTCTTTGGTGACTTGCTTCTTTTGCTCAGCGTGCCGCATATTTCAGTACTAGTGCTTTGTTGCGTTGGAGCGCGTGGACATACCGTTATTTATCCATTTATAAGTTGGTGGACGTTTGGCTTAATTCCACTTTTTGACTGTTCCCAACCATACTGCTGTGAGTGTTTGCCTATGAGTCTTTGGAGGGACGTAGGTATTTATTTCTCTTGGTGTGTACTTAGGAGTGGAATTGTTGGGTAATGTTCCTGTGTTTTAAAATTTTGAACTAACAAACTGTTTTCCAAAGTGACTGTACCATATTACATCTCACCAACACCATACCAGGGTTCTAATTTCTCCATGTTCTCACTAATATATATTCTTTTCCTTTTAAAAACAAATTATAGCCATGTTAGTGGGTGTGAAGTGTGGTGTATCATTGTGGTTTTCCCTTTCCTGAGTGACTAATATTGCTGAGCATCTTGTCATGTATGTATCGGCTGTTGTGTATCTTTTTTAGAGGAAAGTCTGTTCAAGTAGTTCTTTGCCCACTTTTATTTATCACTGCATGGTTTTAATGTTCTTTTTTCAAATTACTAACGAAGTTGAGCATCTTTTTTTGGCTATTTAGATTTCTACTTTTGTGAAATACCTGTTTATGTCTCTCTCTCTTTCCTGTTTATGTCTTATTTTTTTCCTCTTGAGTTTGATTTTTCTTATTTGTAGGAATTCTTATATATTCTGATTCTTATTATCTTTGTGACAAATATCTTTTCCCAATTTGTGAATGCTTTACTGTGTTTATGGGATTTTTAAAAAGGTGTTTATTGAAAGCATGTAATAAAAGGACAAAAATGGATTTTAGTATTTTCCGATCTTTTCTTCTGTCCTTTACACTACCCAGGTAGAAGAGGAAATAGATTTTTTGATTTATAGGTAGTTGTCTTTTTAAAAGTTTTATATTCTTTTCTTTCTACAAATTTTGCATATTTTTTGTTAATTTATTCTTTGGCTACTTTATATTTTTGTTGCTGTTGTAAATTATTTTTTTAAGTTAACAATTTCTGTTTGTTGGCAAATGGAAATGCAGATGACTTTGTATGTGGCTATTATATCTAGTAGCTTCTCTAGCTTAATAATAATTTGCTTGTGGACTCTTGGGGATTTTATGTAGATAATCATCTCACCTGTGAATAATGACAGTTCATTTCTTTCCAGTCCTTCTATTGTTTAATACATTTTACTCTAGTCTTACTGCGTTGCTGCATGGCAGCTAGCACCAGTGGAGAATATAAATGGTAGTGGCGGGCATCCTTACCACAGTCCCAGTTTTAAGGGAAATGCTTTTATCTTTTACCATTGCATGTGTGGATACTTTTTTTTTCTTTTAACAGGTTGAGGAAGATTTCTTCAACCTTAGTTCACGGAGAATTTAAAAAAAACAGTTCACAAGTGGGCACTGAACTTAATTGATGGATTAAAAGTTTTTCCACTTATTCCTTTACTTCTGGCTCGGGGGGGTCTTGCTTTTCTAGCTGTGGTGAGTGGAGCTGCTCTCTGCTCGTGGTGCGCGGGCTCCTCGTTGCAGAGCAGTGGGCTCTAGGGCGTATGGGGCCTCAGTTCCGGACCAGGGATCAAAATGTGTGCCCTGCCTTGGCAGGCGGATTCTTAACCCCTGGACCGCCAGGGCAGTCCTAATGGAATGCATTTTCTACATCTGTCGAGATGATGATATGACAGTTTTTCCAGCTTGATAATGATGTATTCTTTTTAAAAAAGGCTTTTTTGCTTTGTTTTTGTTATATATGTTTTCGTCTGTTTCATGTTTTTGTTGTTGTTTTTCTGTTTGTTTTGGGCTTTTTTTCTGGCCTTTCCATACTTGTGGAATCTTAGTTCCTCAACCAGGGATTGCACCTGGGCCCCAGCAGTGGAGAGTCCTAACCACTGGACTGCCAGGGAGTTCCTCCCACCCCTTTTGTTTTTAATTTGCTAATATCTCAGGATTTATGTATCTATGTTTATTGGTAAAAATGATCTCTCATTTTCCTTTTTTGTTGTATCAGCCTTATGAGTTTTGTTATCAAGAGTATTCTAGTCTCATAAAATAAACTGTGGTGTTTCCTCCTTTTTATTTTCTTAGAGGGTTCCTAAGTAAAATTAGGATTATTTGTTCCTTCAGTGTCTTATAAAACTTGCCTATAAAACCATAAGGGTGTGGTGTTTTGTCTCTGAGATTTAAAAATTATTGATTTGATTGCTTTAATATTTATAGGATCATTAGAGTCTTTTTCTTGAGTCATATTTGGTAATTTATGTTTTTCTAAAACTCATTTTGTCTGAATTTTCAGTTATATTGGAAGAAAATTATAACTTCTTAATTTTGGAATCTGCCTGACTTGTAGTTAATTAATATTTAATTTCTTAAACAGGATTCTTAGGTCATTAATTTTTAGCATGCATAATATGTACTTATATATGTAAATAGAGTAGTAATTACCCTTTAAATAACACTTTTGCTGTGTAGGATTTTTATCTTTCAGTTCTGAATATATTTACAGTTTCATTTTGACTTCTTTTTGACTTAGAGGTTTAGAAAGTATATTGAAAAATCTTGATGTGTGTGTGTATATGTATCTTTTAAGTTTTGTTACTGATTGCTAGCATACATTGTGCTCATAAGGTGTGGTCATGTGACGGCAGCCCACCAGGCTCCTCTGTCCATGGGATTTTCCAGGCAAGAGTACTGGAGTGGGGTGCCTTTGCCTTCTCCCTTTAACGGTGTCTAGTTAGTAGCAAATTTTTATTCCATGTGTGTTTAAAAAGAATGTGTTTCTAATTTTAAGGTCTGGTTTTCCCATGTCTGTTAGATGAAGCACATTAATGGAAGTCACATTCAAACTAGTGTCCTTAACTAATATTGTCTGCTTGTTCCCTTAGTTACAGAGAGGGGTATTGTTAAAATTTCATTATGATGGGAGATTTGCTGAATTCTTGTAGTTCTCAATTTTTGCTTTATAAGTTTAGAATTGTTTCTAGTGACTTGCACAGTTTGTCATTCTGTAGTGAATCTTTGATTCTAGGAACGTTTTTTCCACTAAAATACAATTTTGTTGGATATTGGCGTAGCTGTAGCAAGTGACTTTTAATTAATGTTTGCCTGATAAGAATTTTTTTGCTTCTTAAGTGTCGTCTTTGGTGTGCCTTTTGAAAGCAGCACACAGCTGGATTGCATTTTCATTATTCGACTTCTCATATTTCAACTAATTTACATTAATTGTGATTGAAATATTTGGTTTATTTCTGCTATGGTAGTTTTGCTTTCTAAATGGGGTTTTTTCCCTTTTCTATTTTTTTTTTTGTTGCCTATGTATTGTGGTATTTTTTTCCCCCTTAATTCCTGTCTACTCTTTTTGCCTGTACTCAGTAAGAGATTAGACGCTTCTGGTGATCTTAGACATTTCATGTTTAACCTAAGGCCTAAAGTTAATTGGTATCTTCATTCTTATAAGAAACTTTTGAATGCTTTCAGTCTCATGTCCTTCCCGATTTATGTGCATCTGCCCAATTTTCATTTTGCTGCTTTTGAAATCCTACAAATGGGGCATTACCAAAAAATACTGTCATTCTCGAGAGGCATTTTGCCTGCTGTCTAGTTCTAGGTTGATGATTGTTTTCATTGTCTCCCCTGAGCACTTCGACAGTATTTCCTATCTTTTCCCACTTGCTGTTGTGATTAATTAGAAATGACTTGTCAGTTGTTCCTCATCCAGGAGTCTGAGGTATTCTGTACCTAAAGTGCTCTTCATGTTGACCAGTCCAGCGGGCACGTTGAGTCTTTATTTTTAGGTTGCTGGTGTTGGTTTGCTCATTTGGTGTCTTGCTGCTTTTGAATAATCAAGTACCAGATACTGTTTTGGATATGTCTCAACCAGTATTCAAAAAAACTTAAAAAATTACAAGTGAAAGAGGATATTCATTTTACTAAGAGCTGGCAGATGGGATTTTTTTCTCCGTCCTTTAAATGGAGTGTCAGGAACGAATTTCTTAAAATTTTCTGCTCTTTCATTTGGTTGGCTCATTTTGGGGCTTCCCAGATGGCAATAGCGGTAAAGAATCCGCCTGCCAAGGCAGGTGGATGTAAGAGACAAGGGTTCAATCCCTGGGTGGGGAAGACTCCCTAGAGGAGGAAATGGCAACCCATTCTAGTGTTCTTGCGTGGAGAATCCCATGGACAGAGGAATCTGGCAGGCTACAGCCCATGAGGTCGCAAAGAGTCAGGCATGATTCATTTATTTTTTTTTTTTAATCCAGAAATGGAAAAGATTTCCAGAATAAGCTACCTTTTTGAAACAAGATCATTTTGATTGCTAGAAAACGTTTATGTGAACCTTAAATGCGACTCTAGCCAAGTATAGAACACCAAAAACAATCTGGAAAAGGGATGTGGACCAAAATAGATTACCGGCCAAATCTGTCTTTGGGAAATGAAAAGAGTAGAGTTCAGCTCTTAGAGTGGAGAAGGCAATGGCACCCCACTCCAGTACTCTTGCCTGGAAAATCCCACGGACAGAGGAGCCTGGTAGGCTGCAGTCCATGGGGTCGCTGAGGGTCAGACACGACTGAGCGACTTCACT
This sequence comes from Budorcas taxicolor, assembly GCF_023091745.1. Lineage (NCBI taxonomy): Eukaryota > Metazoa > Chordata > Mammalia > Artiodactyla > Bovidae > Budorcas > Budorcas taxicolor. Next base: position 46,649,038 of record NC_068934.1, read on the forward strand.
TTCACGCATTGGAGAAGGAAATGGCAACGCACTCCAGTGTTCCTGCCTGGAGAATCCCAGGGACAGGGGAGCCTGGTGGGCTGCTGTCTATGCGGTCACACAGAGTCAGACATGACTGAAGTGACTTAGCAGCAGCAGCAGCAGCAAGCAGCATTTAGAGTACTTGGCCTCTCCTGGGGGAGAGGAGGGATGGTTTCATACTTGTTGGTATTTCTTTATACAAAGTCTTTTCTTATTCCAACTAATCAATGAAAAGAGAAATGGAGGGACATACTAGTGTAGGCTGTGTGAGGTTGGAACTCCTTTTGTGAGGCTGGTTGGCAAGCCTTGTAAACTGAGGAAGGATTAAGGAGCTTGGTGTCAGCACTGCTGATCCCAGGAGTAAGGAGATAATTGCTACTTTTAGTCCTTTCCTAGTAATTTTCAGTGATGCCAAGGAGTTTGAAATGCACAGGCATTATAACTACTGTTTTCATCAACTTTCAAAAAATAAAGTTTAATAATCTAGGGCAATGAGGAAAGAATGAGAAGGGATTGTAGGGCACAGGGTAGAGAGCACGCGCTGGTTTAGCAGAATTGTTGTGAGAATTAAAGGTAAACATTACCGGGCATGTTTGTGTTTATTCCCTGAAAAAAGAAGAGTCCATTCCTGCCATTTACCATATTGTCAGGCCTAAAACTTTTTCAGCTTTTGGTGTCAGTTCCTGTTGAATTGCCTCTTGATTAGTGTGAACCTTCGGCAGCCTGCCCTTGCTCATGTACCCACCTTACCTTTGCTTATTGTTGTTCAGTCACTAAACTGCGTCCAGCTCTTGGTGAGCCCATGGACTGCAGCACGCCAGGCTTCCCTGGTCTTCATTATTTCCCAGAGTTTGGTCCAACTCATGTCCATTGAGTTGGTAATACCGCCGAGCCATCTTGTCCTCTGTCACCCCTTTCTCCTCCTGGCCTCAATCTTTCTCAGCATCAAGGTCTTTTTCAATGGGGCGGTTCTTTTGCATCAGGTGGCCCAAGTATTGGAGCTTCAGCGTCAGTCCTTCAGGGAATATTCAGTGTTGGTTTCCTTTAGGACTGACTGGTTTAGTATCCCTGCTGTCCAAAGGGCTCTGAAGAGTCTTCTGCACCACAGTTCAAAAGCATCCATTCTTCAGCACTCAGCCTTCCTTATGGTCCAACTCATGTCCGTACATGACTACTGGGAAAACCATAGCCTTGACTATATAGACCTTTGTTTGCAAAGTGATGTCTCTGCTTTTTAAATACGCTATCTGGGTTTGTCATAGCTTTCCTTCCAAGGAGCAAGCATCTTTTAATTTCATGGCTGCAGTCATCGTCCACAATGATTCTGGAGCCCAAGAAAATAAAATCTATCGTGGTTTCCACTTTTGCCCCATCTGTTTGCTGTGAAGTGATGGGGCTAGATGCCATGATCTTAGCTTTTTTGAAAGTTGAGTTTTAGACCAGCTTTTCCACTCTCTTTTTTCACCTTCATCAAGAAGCTTTTTAGTTCCTCCTCACTTTCTGCCTTTAGGGTGGTGTCATCTGGATATCTGAGGTTACTGATATTTTTCCCAACAATCTTGATTCTAGCTTGTGCTTCATCTAGCCTGGCATTTTACATGATGTACTCTGCATATAAGTTAAATAAGCAGGGTGACAGTATACAGACAATATACTCCAAATTATTTCGCTTTCTGAGCTCCAGCTTCTTCTATGTAAAATGGAAATAATATTAAAGTTCTCTTTTCCCCATTGAAGGTTAACTTTGGGTAATTTGAATTTGTATGGATTTTTTTTCCTTATGAGTTTATTAATGTAGAAATTATAAACTTTCATAGAACAAGTGATATGGCGAAGCTGACTTTGTTAATGATTAATACCTTATTTTATGAAATCTCTTACTGGCTTTGGTTTTGAAATCTTGACTGGTGGTAGGATGTTGTGAAATTTTCTTTTTTACTCTTGACATTTTTTTGTTTAGAGGTCTTAGTTTAAAAAAATTGGTTAATGTGTGATTATATTTACTTTGAAAAAAATAAAAACAGATAGACTAAAATCTCTTTTGCTCACCGTCTCTCAATCCTTTTCTGTCTTCTCCTGTTAATCGGGTTTTTTTTTTTTTGGTCTGTGTTCGTGATTTTCTTCTTTTGAGTATTTATTTGTGTGCCTATAGAATGGGAAGCCCAGAGTTAGGCATACACACTTTTTTTTTAAATCATTTATCACTTTTCATTGACTCCCATGCAGTACACAGAGATCTGCCTCCTTTTTAATTATATGAAGGTGTTTTTAATAGACATTTCCCAGATCAGTGGGCTTTAGATTTTTTTTCTATCACAGACAATTTGACTTGCTTTTAGTTTCTTACAATAAAGCACTTCGAACTTAGAAGCTTTTCAAAGTTTAGTGTTTGGTACAGAAATAGGTAAAATACTGAATTCTTTGCTTTTTATCTTTATATATAAAGTACAACTGTTAAAAAGTGGATGGAAACCTTGTTTTAGAAAGCTTTTCTCTTTCCTTTTCAAATGATGTATGACATGTATGATGTTTTTAAGCTCGACTGTAAATGAAAAATTATTTAGCAGATCTTTTTTGCTATAAAAATATAACACAAATTTATATTTTAACCATTTAAAAACATTAATAAACTTTATTTCATGGAGCAGTTTTAGGTCCACAGCAGAATTGAGCCAGCAGTACAGAGCCAGAAGCTCATATACTCTCTGTCTCCCCACATGCCCCCTCCAGCCTTGTGAACGTACACTGACACGTCATTGTCACTCAGAGTCCACAGGTTACGTTAGGTTCGGTCTTAGTGTTACGTATTCTTTGAGTTTAGGTGTGTAATGACATATATCCAGCATCATAGTAGTCTACAGAACACTTCTACTGCCCTAGAAATCCTCTGTGCTTTGCCTGTTCATCCCTGCCTCAGGCTTAACCCTTGACAACCACTAATCTTTTTAATGTGTCTCTAGTTTTGCCTTTTCTAGAGCGAAGTATGATAGAGATCATATAGTATTGAAGCCTTTTTAGACTGGCTTCTTTCACTTAGTAATATACATTTAAGGTTCCTCCATGTCTTTTCACTCCTTAAGAACTCATTTCTTTTCAGTGCTGAATAATATCCATTGGTTGTACCAGTCTATCCATTCTACCTGAAGGACATCTTGGATGCCTCCAAGTTTGGGCAGTTATGAAAAAGCTGATGCAGACATCTGTATGCAGGCTTTTCAGTTCAGTTGATTAAATAGCATTGAGCATGATTGGTCTCACAGAATGAATTAAGAAGTATTCCTTCTGTTTCTGTTTTCTGAAAGAGACTGTAGAGAATTGGTACAATTTTTTTTTCTTTAACTCTTTGGTGGAAATCACCAGTAAACCCGTTTGGACATGATGCTTTCTGTTCCAGAGGGTTATTCATAAGTGACTCAGTTTGTTTAATAGATCTAGCCCTATTCAGATAGTCTTACGTGTGTTGTGACAGATTGTATCTGTCAAGGAGTTGGTCCCTTTCATCCAGGTTATCAAACCCGTGGCTCTAGAGTTGTTCCTAAGACTCTCTTATTATCCTTTTGTTGCATGTGAGATCTGTAGTGATTCCCCTCTTTCATTTCTAATGTTAGTAATTCTGGTCTTTTTTCCTTAGTCTGCAGAAGTCTTACTGATTTTATTGATTTTGGGGGGAGGGGGCGGGGATACTCAGCTTTTGGGTTTGTTGGTTTCCTCTACTGATTTCTTGTTTTAAAATTATTTTCTGCTCTAATTTTTATTATTTCAGTTTCTGCTTAGTTTGGAATTAATTTGCTCTTCTAAGGCGAAAGCTTAGATTATTGACTTTAGATCTTTCTTTTTTGATATGTGCTTTCAATTCTATAAATTTTAATCTAAGCAGTGTTTTTTGCATCCCCCTAATTTTAATAAGCTGTATTTTCATTTTGTTCAGATATTTTTAAAGTTTCTCTTGAGAATTTTTTCTTTAATCCATGCATTTTTTAGAAGTGTGGTTTCTGATCTTCAAGTACTTTGGGTTTTGCCAGCTGTATTTCTGTTGCTGACTTGGTTTGATTGCATTGTGGTCTAAAGGCAGACACGGTATGATTTTTGTTCTTCGTTTGTTAAGGTGTGTTTCGTAGAGCACGGTCTGTCCTGGTGCATATCCCTGTGTGTTTAGGGATGGATAATCTGCTGGCGTTGGATGCGCTAGCCCATACATATCAACTGGGTACAGCTGGTTTTGATTGATGGTGCTGTTGAGCTCTGTTACGTCTTTACTGATTTTCTGATGGATATATCCGTTTCTGATAGTGGAGTAGTAAAGTCGCTAACTGTAAAAGTGAATTCATCTATTTCTCCTTGCAGTTTTATCTGTTTTTAATTTGTATTTTGATGGTTAGGTGTTAGGTGCATAGCATTAAGAGTTGTTATGTCTTCTTAGAGTATTGGCCCCCTTTTCATTTTGGTAATGACTCTTTTGCCCTGAAGTCTTCTCAGTCTGAAATCACTATAGCTACTTCCTCTTTGTTTGACAGTGTTAGTATGGTACAGCTCCATTCCTTTACTATTGAAGTGTGGGGTTTCTGTGTTAAAGTGGATTTTTTGTAGACAGTGTATGGTATACCTGGGGGTAGGTTTTTATTTTCTGTATTTATCTTGCTAGTGTTCCCTGAGATTCCTGATCTGTGGTTTGGTGTCTGTTATTAATTTGGGGAGATCTTGGTCATTATTGCTTCAAATACTGTTTCTATTCTTTCCCCCCTTCTCCTTCCAGTATCCTATTCCATGTATGTTACACCCTTTATGGTTTCCCATGGTTCTTGGATGTCTTGCACCCCTCATCCCCATTTTTGTTTTTGTCTTTTCTCTTTGCTTTTCCATTTTGGAAATTTCAGGGGTCACATCTCCAAGCCCAGAGTTTCTTTCCTCAGCTGCGTCTAGTCTGCTACCGAGTCTGTCAGAGACATTGCCCGTCTCGGTCAGTGTTTGGTCTGAAGCGTTTCTTTTGATCCTTTCTTCGAGTTTTTGTCTGGATTAGTTTCTCTTACTGCATGTTGTCTGCCTTTTCCACTAAAGTCCTTAGCTTTTCTGTTCTGGTAATTCCAGCGCGTCTAGCATGCATGACTTTTTTGTTTTGTTTTGTTTTTTGGTTGGGGGGCGCAGCACATGGCATGTGGGATTCTAGTTCCCTGACCAGGGACTGGACCTGCACCCCTGCCGTGGAGCCGTGGAGTCCTAACTATTGGGCCCCCAGGGAAGTGTCCCTGTAAGTGGCTGGTTCTGATGCTTGTTCAGTCTTTTCAAGCTACTTTCTGCCTTAGTATGCTTTGCAATCTTTCTGAAAGGCAGACGTGATACACTGGTAAAAGGAAACGTGAGGAGCAGATCTTCGGAAATGCAGTGTTGTTGTCTCGGGGACGGGAATGTTCTGCAGTGCTGCGCGGCCTCGGTCTTGGTGAGCTGTGACCTTCACCGGTGCTTCTCTGCTTTTTCCCTTCCTCAGGTGGTGCGGGATGGCTAGCGTGGTCTGGACTTGTGTGCTCCTCTTTCCTCACGCGGAAGGTTAGAGGGGCTGGAGTTGGAGATTCCCTTCCTCCAGGTAGGTTAGGTTCCAGTGAAACCCCAGCGGGTTAGGCTCTGGGAAAATAGCTTTTTTTTTTTTTTGAAGATGAGCTTTGTTAAGGACCGAATGTCCTGATGTTTCAAAAAAAAAAAGTTCCTTTCCCCCTCCCAGAAACATGAGGGGAAGGGAAAAGTAAGTCTACCCACGCACCCACTGAAGGACATTTTGGTTGCTTCCAAGTATGGAAGAAGCTGCTGTAAACATCTGTGTGCAGGTTTTTGTTGTTCGTGTTTTCAGCTCCTCTGGGTAAATATGAAGGAGCATGACTGCTGGATTATACGGTAAGAATGTGTTTAGTTTGTATGAAACTGCTGAACTGTCTTCCCAGTGCCTGCACCCTTTTGCACTTCGGTCAGCAATGGCTGAGAGTTCCGGTGGTTCCACACCTTCCCCAGCATTGCGGGGGCGGTGGGGAGGGGTGGTCAGCCTTGTGGACTTTGGCCATTCTAACAGGTGTGTGGTGGTATCACATTGTTCTCATAATTTGCATGCTTTTGGTGCCATAATGATGTGGATCACATCATTTTTAATGGCTGTATTTCATTGGATAGATAAGAACCTTGGGGTAGATAAAGTCTCTGTTACTCAGGTTCCATGGATTGTGGGCGACCTGATCGTTTGTCCTGTGGTGGTGCCCAGTGTCCTATGACCTCTATATTTGGACATTTCTCTCTTTTTCCTCCCCTGTTATGAACTCTTTGGACATTGTTATATATAAGACTTTTGACTCAGGATGAACACCTTAGGATGATCTCATTAAAGCAGAGTAATTGGGTCAAGGAATGTATAGATTTAAAAACCCTTTGATATCTATGGCTAGAAAAATTACCTTAGTTTATACTTTTACCAGCAGTTCCATCTAAATTTACATTAATGTGTGTTTAAAGTCTTTTTTTTATTAGGGGAAGATTTTAACATCGACAAACATAGAATAGTATAATAAACCCTCAGGTAATCGGCTCCAGCCCCATAAACCCAAGGTCAGTGGTGCCCCGCTTACTCCTTCAGTCCCCGCATTTCTCCTGGACTTGTCGTACTGGTTTAAATCTCTATTGAAGTGTGATAGAAATACAGAAGCGTGTACGTCATAAATGGGTTTTCACAGTCTGAAACCCACCTGGGTACCTGGGTCCCAGGCATCGCCTTTGTCCACTTTCAGTCATGCCGTCTGCTGAGCGCAGCCAGGGTCCTTAATACTTAGCTAGGTTGATTATTTCTGCCGAGTCTCGTTCCTTCTGTAATCTATGGTATGTTCATGTGTGTCTGAGCTTCTCTCTTGACATTGTGTGTGGGATTGTTGGGGATATACCTGGAGGTGCAATTGCTCGGTCGTGGAGGTGTGCATGTATTCCCCTTTGGAGGCCTGTGGCTGCCTCTGCTGAAGTAAGCGGTACCAGGCGACATTCCCCCAGCGCCGTGTGAGGCTCCATTTACTCCATCCTCTCTTGAGTGGCTCCTGTCTTCCATCCTTTTCATTTTACCTACGCTCCTGGCTGCGTGGTGATGCCTTACAGTAGCTGTAACCTGGGCTAGTGAAGTCAAGTACGTTTTCATGCCTTTTTTTGGTCAGTTTATTTTATAAAATTTTATTCATGTATGGTTGATTTATGTGTTAATTTGCTATACCGCCAAGTGATTGTTTTATATACTTACACACACGTCCTTTTTAATTTCCTTTGTTTACTTATTTTTGACTGCACCATGAAGCATGTGGGATCTTAGTTCCTTCCACGAACTAGTATTGAACCCCTGCCCCCTGCAGTGGAAGCTTGGAGTCTTAACCACTGAACTGCCAGGGAAATCAAAATATATTCATTCTTTTCCATCATGGTCTATCACAGCATATTGAATATGTTTCCCTGTGCTCTACAGTGGGACTTTGTTGTTTATCTGCCTTACATATAATAGTTTGCATTGGCTGATCCCAAACTCAGTCCTTCCCCCGCCCTGGCCATACCATAGTTGTCCTTTTTCAATGAATGTGCTGTGCTTAGTTGCTCAGCTGTGTCTGACTCTTTGGGACCCTCTGGACTGTAGCCTGCCAGGCTCCTCTGTCCGTGGGGAATTCTGCAGGCAAGAATACTGGAATGGGTTGCCCTCCCGTCCTCAAGGGATTTTCCCAACCCAGGGGATTGAACCCAGGTCTCTCGCATTACAGGTGGATTCTTTACCGTCTCAGCCATCAGCTAAGCCCAAGAATACTGGAGTGGGTAGCCTGTCCCTTCCCCAGGGTAAGTTCCCCACCCAAGAATTGAACCGGGGTCTCCTGCATTGCAGGCGGATTCTTTACCAGCTGAGCTACCCGGGAAGCCTTTTTTTTTCTCCTTTCAATGAAGAGTGACATTTACGTCTCCTCTCTTTTTTCTATTGCCTTATCTATTTTATGTTGTTAGCTCTCTGTTGATTCATAGCAGTTACCCCTAAACCTAGTGGCTTATGACAGTGGTAAACATTTACTGTCTCATAGTTTTTGTGATTTAGGAACTTGAAAGTGGCTTGGCTGGGCTGTTTGGCTTGGATGTATGTCATCAGCCTTCCAAGTCTTGACTGGAGTTGGAGGATCCTTCCCAGGGTGGCTCATTTTCATGCCCAGCAAGTTAGTCCTGGCTGTGGTGGGGAAGCCACAGCTCCTTTTCATGCAGGCCTTTGTCGTGATGCCTCAGTGTCCAGTCCTCAGGACATGGTGACTGACTTCCTCCTCAAAGAGAAAGATCTGACAGGAATAGCACCAAGTGGAAGTGATGATTTTTATGACATGACCTTTTTATGATATGACCTTTAATTTTGTCATATTCTGTTTGTTAGAAGAGAGTCACTTACTTTGTCCCACCTTGGACAGTGAAGTTCCGTTTTCTGAAAAGTGTCAAAAGAGTTTGTGGACAAATTTTCACACACAACACTTGGTAGGATTTGTTTTATTCTGGATATGAGTTTTTCAGGAGATACGGTGAATATCTCTGCCTACTCTCTGGGTTGTCATTGTGTCTTTTGAGGCAGAGGAGTTAATATTGATGTAATTCAGTTAGTTAATTTCCCCTTTATGGTTAGCCTAAAACTCCCACAAAGTAGTTGCTTGATGCTATCTAATGCCTAGTCAGAGCTGAAATTTTCAACCGTCTCAAATACAGTAATTTTTATATGTAGAGTTTTCTAATATTTTCGAATTGAGATCCAAATAAAGTCTAGCAATTAAAACAATTCCCCCTGTACCTCTTACCACCTATTTGTGGAAGACCTGGATTTTTTGTCTGATGTCCCCGCAGAGTTCTCTGTCTTGTAAGCAGGTAGTTGTGAGTTTCTGTGTTTGGGTGGTAAACTGGACTGTAGTTTCCTTGGCGTTTCTTCTTTTGGTTGTGATTGATCTCTGGAGGTTTACTGTGGACCCAAATTGAAGTTTTTAAAGGGTTTCCAACCTGAATCAGATAGAAATTCATTCAGATTATAGTCCTGTACTATGTCTTGAAATGCGCTCTGTGTGTGTGTGAGGCCGTCAAGAGCGCATGGTCTCTGTAGGAGACCTCATGCTGCCTGGAGGAAGCCTTACCCTCTGAGGGTACCACCCACTCTGGTAGTTCAGATGTCACAGGGCGTAACATAAGGGGGTCTGACACATCTTTGGAGCGGGGTCCAAATCCCCACCTCCGGGGGTTTTGTTTTCTTTGTTGTTTTCACTTGTTATTGGAATACAGTACTGTGTTAATTTCAGGTGTACAGCATAGTGATTGGACATTTAAATGCAGTAAGTCCCCTACATATAAACCTTGATACTGTGAGCTTTCAAAGGTTCGAACGTTTGTTTGCGTGTCCAGTCAGTGTCTGGCGTGTGTTGTCCCGTGCGTGTGTCCTCTGCAAGTGGCCGTGCTTTTTGGTGCTTCCCAGTACTGTGTAGTGGAGCAGGCAATGGCAGCCCATGCCAGTGTGCTCGCCTGGAGAATCCCAGGGACGGGGGAGCCTGGTGGGCTGCCGTCTATGGGGTCGCACAGAGTCGGACACGACTGAAACGACTTAGCAGCAGTACTGTGTAGAGTACCGTAGCGCACACAAGCCCAGGATATCCGGAAGCAGGCAGAAAAGCAGCGGTGGTGTGGCTGGGACTGCTAAGACCAGATCTGTGACACAGGAAATGGCAAGGAGATTTTCTTCGTTTGAGGAGGTGCTGTGAGCTTTTGAGTCATAGGCCCCGAACATAGAACGGTGCCCAAGAGTTGCAGCAGCCGTTCAGAATGCAGCCCAGCACTACCGTGTCACTGGGGGCGAGGAAAGGGACTGCTGCCCAGACATCACTGGGTCGTTTTTTCAGGAGGGTAGATAGAACTGAATTCAGTAAGGAACCAGAACCTGCGCCGTCAAATGCCGTGTGCGTCAGGCAGGAGTGACCCCGCGGCTCACCCTCCGTCTCCTGATGCAGACGACCCTGCAGCTCTACCATCCCTCCCGCCCCTTCCTCCGGGCAGTGGCTCTTCTTGCCTGTTCACTCGATGCCATACTGGACTCTTCAAGGTACTGTACTGGGAGATTAGAAATGTTTTTTATGTTTTGTGTTTGTGTGCTTTTTATGTATCGTTGGTGTGGAAAGAGTTCACACTGTAACAGTATAGCACTCCGTAGCAACTGTGTTAGTTGGGCATCTGGGCTAGCTGTTGGGCTTATTAACAAATCGGGCTTACAGACCTGTTCTTGGAACAGAACTCATTTGTGTGGGGGGGACTTACTGTACATTATGAGATGATCACTACCCACCTCTTATTTATGAGACTTTCCATGTTAATAACCGCCTTCTGGTTTCTTTTCCTCCTTGTCCTGTCCACTAGCTTTCCTGCTCTCACGATGATCTTTTGAGTTGTGATGACTAATGTTTTAAGGGTTGATGACTCAAAATCTTGTTACGCCACCTTGATTTTCCAGTCTTCCCCAGTTTCTGTCTTTCCCTTCTGATGGAAAATTTTAAAAATTAATGATATAATTAGAATGATTGTTAGAGAAGTAGACAACATATCGTAAAATTCATGTATGTGTAAAGTTTTCTGAACAGTTCTGAAATTAATTAGAAGGAGCTAGGTAGGTAAAAGGAGATTGTCACTTTATATGTGTTGTTTTAATAGTTTAAAAGGATGTATTTGTATAAATTCAAATGATGTTTTATTGTAAAAATGCAAAATGTGAGAAGCAAAGAAGGCCTTTCTGATCCCACATTATGGGTTTTCCTTCATAAAAGGGCAGCAGTGAGCCCAGCTGGAACAGCGCAGCTGGAAGTTGGGACACGTGAATCTGGTGGGCTCTGGAGAGCAGGCCTCAGTAAATATTTGTTGAATTAAACAACGAAGAAAGTAAAGTTGTTTTCCTAATAAAAATTGTACCTCAAAGTGTGGTTCAGCTTCAGGTAAGAGGTAAAATTTTCCATGTTTCGTTTTTAAATGAGTGTGCGTAAAGCATAGTGATTGTTGGCCATAATGCCTCCAGCAAATATCTGGGTGCCTGCCCAGTGCCAGGCCTGTGCTTTCTATGCTTTGGTCACATGTGATTAAAAGGATGGCATGCTGGTGCCCTCAGTGAATCAGGACAGTGTCTCAGACATACAGAGCAAGCTGCATGTGTGATCATACGTTTTCTAATGGCCTCATGAAAGGGCAACAGGCAAAGCTAATTCTAACCCAGTAATACAAAATATTACCATTTCAGCATATCATACAAAATTATTAATGAGGTATTTCACTTCTTTTTGTACTCAGTCTTTGAAGTCAGCTGTATTTTATACGTGAGCACTTCTCAGTTTGAACTAGCCATGTTTCATGTGCTCCAAAGCCTGGCACGGCTGCCGCAGTGGGCCCCACAGAGCAGATTATCAGCAGTGTCTTCATTGCTCACACGGAGGGGCAGGGGACATGGACTAGGAACCGAGGGAAACGGTGGCTTACAGGGCAGAGGCGCTGCAGAGGGGTAAGTTAGCAAGCTGCTTCTGTCCTCTGGGCGGTGGCCAGAGAAGCTGGAGAAGCGGAGGTGCAAGGAAGATGGAGCTGACACAGCTTTGGTGAATTGGATGTTGGGGGAAAGAGGAGTCCACCCCAGCTGGGTGTGCCTTTTCTGGGAGGGGCGGACGTGGTGAGAAAGGGTTTGTTAGGTGATCGGTGTGTGATAGAGAGCAAAAGCCTGTTTGCTGCTGCTGCTGCTAAGTCACTTCAGTCGTGTCCGACTCTGTGCGACCCCATAGACGGCAGCCCACCAGGCTCCCCCATCCCTGGGATTCTCCAGGCAAGAACACTGGAGTGGGTTGCCATTTCCTTCTCCAATGCGTGAAAGTGAAGCCGCTCAGTCGTGTCCGACTCTTCGCCACCCCATGGACTGCAGCCTACCAGCCTCCTCCGTCCATGGGATTTTCCAGGCAAGAGTACTGGAGTGGGGTGCCATCGCCTTCTCCGAAAAACCTGTTTGGGAGAGATTAAATTTAATATGCTTGCAAGACATCCAAGGGCAAACGGGTGCCTGTGTTTGAGGTGCAGAGATGGCCTTAATCAGTTTTATAAATTTGAATCTCATTGTGTTTATAGAGGTATATTAAAAAACTCGCAAAAATGGCTTCATTTATTCAACAAAGCCCTTTAAAAAAGATTCTCCCCAAGTCTTGTTTGAGTTGCTGCCGTGATAGTGTGAATGGAACAAGTGGAAACTGACACCCTGGCCACTGTCGTCAGCCCGGGACAGTGTACCTAGGCCGTGTCCGGTCTGAACCCGGTGGGAACCTCTGCCTTAGAGGACACTGCGAGGTGGCCAGTGAGAAAACAAGGAGGCTCTGCTCTCACAGAAGCCAAGGAGAGACTGTCAGTAAGGAGGGTCTAGCAGTGAAGGGTACTGACTGCTCTGAGAGCGAAGCTGAGACGAGGACAGAAGAGTTTCGCTTAGACCAGCCCCACCGGGAGGGCGCTGGCGACTTGAAGAGGCAGTTTCAGTTGAGTGGCGCAGATCGACACCAGACTGGACTGAGGTGAAGAGGGGAGGCTCTGTGACAAAGGGCTCCTTTTCTTTTACTTTTAAAGAACCACTGCAAATCATTGAGAAGACAGACCCAGTAGAAAAACAAACAAAGGATATAAACAGACAGTTGGAGAAAAGTGGAGTATAAATGGCTCTTAGAGAAAAACAGCGCTCCCAAGAGAACAGGATCCTGGGCATGGGTGTGAAGAGCCAGGCGGGGGCTGGTGGGAGTAGCCAGGGGCGCCGGGGAGAGCCCTCGGGCTTTGTGTACGTACCTAACCGGAAATGGGCCTTGCTTAATCCAGCAGTTCCACTTCTGGAAACTCTGGCACTTTTTGATGGTAGTAAAAATTGAAAACTAAATGGTCATCAATGGCGTTCTGGTTAAATCACCTGTAATGTAAAGGAAAGTCAGTATCAGATAAAACATTTGGTTTTGTTTTTTTCTACCATGCTGTAAATGGTACTTTGAGAGTGAGCCTGTCCCTCGCACCATTTTATAAGATGGAGAAAAGTACCAGTGGGTCTGTTACTGGCACAGAAGATATTTGAAAATACACCTTTGGAGAGCAGTGTTCATTAAGCCTGTCGTTCTCTCTTGATCTGCCTTTTAACGCACTGCTCATAAATTATTATCCACTATTCCCTTCTCGTGTTTCCTGTTAGGATTTTTTGTCCTGTTTTTCATATGTTCTGAGTTATAGACCACAGGAAAGACGGATCTAACATGTCTTAAAGGTTCATGGATGAATTCACTCCCGTTGTCCTTATTTCACCTGAATACAGCCACAGCTTCTTTCACCAGAGGATCGTTTTACTTGGTTGGGATCATTGACAGAGTCAGCGAACGTCTGGTGTGGTCCGAGAAGCGAGCGTGTAGCAGTGGCGACTGCTGCCACCTGCCTGGTGGAGGGGAGGCTTCCTTGGCCCACTTTGTGGGAGGGAGGGACAGTGCAGCCTGGGCGGTGCGTTCTCGCGCCACCTGCGTTCATCCGGTGTTACTGAAATCCCTGCTTTGGAGAAAGCAGCATGTCCCATATGGAATTTAATCAAACACAAAAAACTGGGCACCCGTAAATAGACCAAGCCGGTCTCCCAGCGGAGGACACTGATACGGTGTAACTTTAAATTCTCTATTACTGGGACTCTCTACTTTAAGATCTTGTTTAAATTTAATTTCTTTTGAGTGTGAGACTGCGGTTATTCATTGATTCCTTTTTCTTCATTTGTTGGGGTATCTTGGTTTCACTTATATTTCTTCGTAGAGCCACAGAAAAGTAGTAGTTTAGGATTTGAAGCATCAAGGCTATGGTTTTTCCAGTGGTCATGTATGGATGTGAGGGTTGGACTGTGAAGAAGGCTGAGCGCCGAAGAATTGATGCTTTTGAACTGTGGTGTTGGAGAAGACTCTCGAGAGTCCCTTGGACTGCGAGGAGATCCAACCAGTCCATTCTGAAGGAGATCAGCCTGGGATTTCTTTGGAAGGACTGATGCTAAAGCTGAAACTCCAGTACTTTGGCCACCTCATGCGAAGAGTTGACGCATTGGAAAAGACTCTGATGCTGGGAGGGATCGGGGGCAGGAGGAGAAGGGGACGACAGAGGATGAGATGGCTGGATGGCATCACTGACTCGATGGACATGAGTCTTAGTGAACTCTGGGAGTTGGTGATGGACAGGGAGGCCTGGCGTGCTGCGATTCATGGGGTCGCAAAGAGTCGGACATGACTGAGCGACTGAACTGAACTGGACTGAAACGATCATTTAGTCTAATCCTCTCATCTTACAGTTACAAAAACAAGCTTGAAAAGGTGAGGTTACTTGTCCGAAGGTAGACTGAACTGAGTCAGTGTTCTCGTGGTCTTCCCCGTTCAGTTTGATGGAGTGAGGAGTAGTATGATACCCTTGCGTGATCAGAGGGAGGTCACCTGCCAGAAGCCTGAGGGGGAAGTATGGCTTTGATTACTTCACGAAGGCCTTAGAACTTGTTGACCTGCTGCCCTAATTTATTTTTAGTCACAAAGACAATCGGAACCCTCTTTACATATTTTGGTTGAGGAAATTGAAGCCTATAGATGTGAACTTAACCCAAGATTGTAGTCTATAAATGTTTTATTCTGTGCTTTAATGTGAGCTGGGACGGTGCTGTCTGGTAAAATAGTATTCTTTTATCTGTGCTCAGTGGGGCTATTTAAATTAAAATTGAGAATTCAGTTCCTTAGTTTTAACTAGCTGTATTGCTGGTACTCATGGCTGTGTGTGGCCAGTGGCTTACTGTATTGGACAGTGTAGGCACAGAGTATTTACCTTAAAAAAATTATTTTTTTTTTTTTTACAACTTTAGAAATGTTGGTGCTGGATACCAAGTTATGAGTATGATTAGAATTGCCAGTTAGGAATCAGATTTGTGTTTAAAAGTAGGGGGAGCTTGTGGCAGTGCTTGTGGTTATGACTTGGGCCCTTTCTCCATTCCTATTTCATCTACTTTTTAGGCCAGTAACCAAGAGCCTATTTGAAGGGATTTTCCTTTTTCATCTCTTAGATATCTTGGTTTGCTAGTTGAAAATCCCATTCCTGGGTGGAGTTTTCAGTGAACACATTCATTCACCTTCGTGTTGCTTAGCATGTTTTCCAGTCTCTGTACTTGGGTTTCACATACTGATCGCTTGGTTATCACGATGTCCTGTAGCAGGTTGATGCCTTTCTTGTTCTTGTACTGTGGATTATGGAAGTTTCAGCTTTTACATCAAATTAAGCTTGCTGTGTAACTGTGGGTGAGCCAGCTAAGTGTAGTTTTGGCCATTGGAAGGAACCCTGCCATCTTTCGTGCCATTGCTCCACCTCTCTGCACACTGACATTGTAATAGGCAGAGTTGGTTTTCTGAGCTTTACTTCGGATGCTAATTTACTAATTTATGATTTGGGTCCATTTTAATAGCAACTTGGTTGGATTGGCTTTATGCACAATGGCAGTGATTTGAGTGTCCATTAGGGTGCATAGCCAGACGGTGATGTCATCTGATTAGGGGCCAAAGTTTTTATTTAAAGTGCTCTACATTCATGATTTTGCTTTTGGAAGGTGGTAGTATGGATTTACCTTGAGTGTTTAATACTTAAAAAAGTAGTCTTTTTGTAATCTTGGTACAGGTAGTTTTGATTACTGGTTTCAAAGCCTGTATTTTTGCCACAGCTTATATTAAATTGCTATTTCTGAAATTAGCTGATAGTTACATATATGTGTGTGTGCATATATATATATAATACATATACACAATTATTGTATATATAATATATACTATATATATATAAAGGTGCCTCTGAAAATGATGTTACTTATTTAGGTTGTTTCTCTCAATTATGAGTGTTTGTGTGCTCATTTTTGATGTTTTTTGTGGTCAGAATATGGGGGGGTTAGTTTATTTTCTATGTGCTAGGCATTGAGGATAAAATGTTGAATAAAACTTTATAGAGATGGATTGTCTTCCCATCTCACTATCTTGCATCTTTTTGGACTTGGGTGTTTGGGGAACACGTGTGAGCACGCTTGCAGAAAAAGGATTATTAAAATCCACATGGGAACGATTGAGTTGGCCTGTCTCAGGACTCGCTGGTAACAGTAGTTGCTTGCTTCTGTGTGTCCAGGCTGTTTCGCCTGTTTGTAACCGAGAGGTTGTTTTTAGTTGTTTGTGTATGATATGTGATACAAGGAGAAAATATTTTCTTGCCTGTTATGTAATAGTTGTAGTTTCCTCTTGTGAATTTGCATCTGTGAAGAATATCAGGGAATTTATATTAAAAATTCATGTAAGAGCATAGAGAGAGGTTATTATTCCTTTTTTCCCCCCAAAGTGAATTAAAAAATTTTTTTTCAGTTTTCTTTTGGAGTAAGTCCTTTCTTATTATTCTCAACTACAAAACAGGAATAATACCTAAGAGGATTGAGAAGCTCATGTATAATGCTGGCACAGAGGGCTTGTAAGGGTAGACGTTCACTCTTGCTATTCTCGAGTTCTGTGACTAAGCAAGTACATATTTAGTTACTGTTCAGTTGAGAATCTGTTCCTTTGCTGTTTTAGGCTAAACCCAGCCCTCATCCTTGACTGATACTTTTATAATCATGTTCTAACATTCTCTTCATTGGCCTTGATCAGACTGATTGGTATTGGAAAGAGGAGACCCTTTCTGATATGGCTGTTGAGGAAAATGGGGCACCTTTAAGGAATGATTGGCAAGAATAAATATGAAAGTAGAAGTATATTATCTTAAAAAAAGACCTTGTTTTCCCTGTTTTGAAGGGGCGCCTCTGGATCCATTTCCTCTGAGAGAATAACGCTGTCAGTTGTTATAGCCTGAATGTTTGTGTCCCCACCCCAAGATTCATCTGTTGAAACCTAATCCTCAGTGTGGCGGTTTTGGGGGAGTGAGGCCTTGGGGTGATGAGGTCATGAGAGTGGAGCCTTAATGAACGGGCTTGGTAATCCCCGAGGGTTCCCTCACCCGTTCCTGCTGTGTGAGGACCCCACAAAGGCCACTGTCTGTGAACCAGGAAAGGGGGTCCCCACTAGACGATGGACTTCCCAGTCTCAAGAAGTGTGAGAAGTAGAGTTCTGTTGTTTGTAAGTCGTGAAGTATGGTATTCTGTTACAACCCAGAGGACTAAGACGTCAAATGATTCTTTAGTAGCAAATCTCCGTTTTCCTCCTTCAGCTTCTCTGACTTCGTGCAGTTGGGCCCGCTGTTCCGTAGCCGTGGCCTTTCTCATTTTTGTCCTTGCCAGGATCGGGAGCTCTTCAGTCTTCATTAATCGAACAGTGCTGTTCTCATTTCACCTTCACCATCAGCACCATCTTGGTACCCACCGGCGTAAAGCGGCAGTTCCCCCCCCATTTTACTTCTCTCCGTTTATTATTTCACCGAGTCCTGCTTCCTTCTTTCTGTAATTTGCTCCTGTCCATGGCCACCAGCACCATATTTAAATTTTTGAATTTTTTTATTAGCTTTATAAATTTATTGAAACAGGAAGGAAGTTGAGAGTTAATTTAGCCCAGCTCCTTTATTTTGTAAATGAAGAAATGGACCCTCAGGTCAGGTGGCTTGTCTCAGGTCACACAGCTAGTGAGCAGCTGATGTCACGCGTCTCTGGTCTCAGCATGTAATGCTCTCTCCCAGTCTAATATTCTTCTTAAAATGTGTTTGAAAAAAATTCTTTTGGGGTCAGTTTTGCATACCTCCAGTTAAGGGTGAACCAATTTTAGGAGGTTGGATAGATGACAGCATTTCCTAGGCACCCCTCCCTCTTTTCCCTGTTCCCTGAAGGTAACTATGTTACTTAGAACTCTTTTAGCCCATTAAAAAAAAAATACATATTTACCTCCATATGTCTGAAGAGCATTTTGGAAGAGTTCATACTTGTATGCATGCTTGCTGATTCTTTTTCTTTTTAGTTTTAAGTCTGTTGATTTCCTGCTGTGAAAAGATAGGGCAGATAAGGATTCGCTGCCCCCCACCCCCCACACTGCGCCCTTGTCCCTGTCTCTCCAGTATAGTTCTACTGTGATTTTGGTTAAATCAGTATTTATCTGTTATTACTTGTGATGCTGTTAATAGTGTCAAGGGGTACATTACAAATACTTTTTGTAAACAGCTTCTGGTTTTCCTAGGAAATGTTGCCCTTTTTTTCCTTTAGTGTATCAATCACTAGTTTAGCCTCAAACTTTCAGCCAGTTACATATTCAGCTTAATCGCTTGAAGAAATTGTACCTGCTCCAGACTGGGCTGCTTGCTCTCCCCGCTGGGACCCTGGGAGTCCTTGCCTCTCTTCTCCGTCGCCCGCCTCGCCGCCGCCGTCTCCCGTGGTGCTCTCCCTCTTGGTTTGGTGGAGCACGGTCTCTAGCAGTTTGCTGTGAGAGTGGGCTGTGGCGCGTGAGTCTTCTGAGGCTTTCTGTGTGTTCTTGATTGATTGATTGGCTGGGCATAGACCTCTGGGTTGGAAATAATTTTCCTCACGCACACACATCTCCTTGACACACACACACACACACACACATAATTTTACACACACACACACAGTTGGAAATAATTTTCCTTATGTTTCCTCACACACACACACGGTTGGCAATAATTTTCCTTATGTATTAGTCTGCTGATTACACACACACACACACATCTCCCTGACACACACACACACACGTGTATCTTCCTGAGGATGTCAGATAATTTTTTAAGGTACTTTTTTCCTTGTGTAGTCTTTTCCTCCATCCTGCATTTTTCTGTCTGTTTCGTTCTCTGTGTTTCATGATGCAGGTTTTCCTGAGATGTTATCAGAACCTGTGTTTTTCATTCATGTTTAAAAGTTACACACAACACATAGAGGTGAAGTCATACGACAGTTCCATTCTTTCTCAGCTTTATTCACTGCCTATGAACATAGTTTCTCAGATCTTCATTTCTAAATCACATCTTCCACTATGAGGAACGAGGAGTCCTTGATAAGGGAATATGCAAAAAACATGAAAAGTACACATTCCTCTGCTTGAAGGGGTTCCCCTTGGCCAGAGCTGGGATAACTTGAGCATCAGAATGAATGGTGATATTGATAAATTAAGAATCCATGAGTCCATACTAGTAATGAATTAACGAATGAGTGGGGAGGAGATATACTTTAGTCATATTGTCAGCTGATAAGTGTAGAAGGAACAGCAGATTTACAAAAGAAAATAGTTTTATACCTGTCAGTAGCAATCGATTCAGATAACAATTGCCAGAGGTTACTAAAGCTACTGGGTGAATGTTTTAAGAATGTAATATCAAAATTTATCTCCATATAGATTATTTACTAGTTAATTAGTGAGGGGAAAATGGTTATTTTACAGTGAAGAAATAAGACAAATATTTTCACTAAGTGATCAAAATCCCAGTAATGGGACACATTGATACCATCTTACTACTTATGTGATACTCTAGGAAAAACAAACCTCACTTACCACCTGTGTGGTGTTACTGCCAGAAATTCATACCCTGGGTTCTTCAGAGATGCCATGAAAGACAGAACTGCTGCAGAACTGTTTTAGATGGAGACACAGTGCCAGGTGTGATTCGTGAGCCTGAATTGAGGTGAAGGGGGCTTGCCATCAGGGACATCACAGAACAGTTGGCAGAATTGGAATGTGAACTATATAGTCTATATGGGACTGTTAATGTGTTAAATCCCTGGTTGTGACATAAGTGCTGTGGTTGTATAAGAGAGTATCCTTGATCTTAGGAAATACCTAGTGAACCATTTAAAGGTAAAGGGCGTGATGGCTGTAGAAACTCAAATGTTTGGGATGGGAGAAAGCAAAAGTGATTCAGTAATTAGTTGTGAATCTAGGTGAAGGCTCTGTGGGAGTTTCTTGTTCTGCTCTTGCAACTATTCTGCAGGTTTACGATGAAAACTTAAGATGAAAGTACGGGTGGCTGATTGGAGACTCCATTCGTGCGTAGGGGCTCATTGAGTGGGAACTGTTCATCAGAGTGACTGGTTGAGCTCCTTTGGTTGGGAAGTCCCCAGTGTCAGGATTTTCAGGCCTTTGCTTCTTGAGGTCAGTGATTAGAAGTCATTAGCAGTCTTCCTCCTAGCTGGAAACGGCAGAGCCCAGTAGGAGAATCTGGAGCGGGTAGGGTAGCCAGATGAGTGGGCCTCACTCTGCATTCTTTCTGCAGTTCACAGGGTCCCTCTGTTTTAGTGGCAAACCCGTCCTCAGCTCTGCAGGGGTCACCATCCTTTCTGGCTTCCTCTTGTCATCTGGGGCTGGGAGGGACGGAAGAAGGCCAAGGGGATTTGGGAATCTTAAGTGTTCATTGAATAACCTTTTTCAGCCAGTGTTCCCTTTGCTTCCTTCCAGCACTCCTCTAATTTTGTTGGTTCTTGGGATTATGCCTTTAAAAGGCAAGACAAAACACCAAAACAGTTCTTTTACTGTAGTTTTAGAGACATTTCAGTGTATGTTCAGTATACATTCTTTACCCAGGAGTAATAAGAATGTGCTTACATACCACTTCATTCTGTTCTCTATCTTTTGACTTGTTTCTCACATTCTCACACTGTGGAATAACCAGATTTCTTACTATCAGTAGTATAGACCCACTGTTTCCCGTGATTCGTCTAAGGGAAAAGACCGCATAATTAACACAGACCTTTTCCCAGAAAAGTCTTACTTTTTACAACTTCATAAGCCCCTGGATTTGTGATGCTCTGAGCATGTTTGAGGGCTGTTTTATCATTTGGCTTCCCTGGGCAGGAGTATGCAGCACGTTGGGGCTGGCAGGTCGGTACAGCTCTGCTGGGAGCCTGTGATTGACCAGCCTGGAAGTGGATGAAGTGGGTGGTCTTGACTGGTGGGAGAAAAAATTTATCACTTGAGGGCCCTGCAGCTGCTCAAAGTTAAGTGTCAGACATGTGGGGCACGTATGCATTTTGTGGAGTACATAACTTCACTGGATTTTTAAAGGGCTCTGGAACCTGTTCCATGGAGAGGGGTTGTGATGGGACTAGAATTACCTGCAGCATTTAGAAACCCACTCATTACACCAGCACGCTGAGTTAGTCACATCTGAGGACTGTGGAAGTGATCTGTTCTTATGATGTAAAGCAAAAATCTAGGTGATTAGTTAAGTTTTTCAAGGTTTTGTTTAGAAAACATTTCACTGGTAAAATGCTTTGTTTTCAGAATCAAATATTTTCTTCATAATAAACTAGGCTTTTGTTGATTCATTTTCTTTTAGCAAGTGGTTAGCATTGTTTCTATTTATTATCTTGTTTGAGGGAAATTGTTTAGTTAATCACCCTGTAGTGTGAGTTTTGTGGAACAAAGGCATGAAATGAACAGCATTTATTTTGAGATGCCTTGTAGACTGCATCCTTCTAAGACTTCTGGTCAGTATATTGTCCATAGTTTGTGTCTTTTCCTGCAGTGTTTAGGTTTAAACGAAGTGCCTTGAAAGACAGTTTAAAGTCCTTCGTGTGTAGCATCTGGTTAATTCACATTAGAGACAGGATTTGGCTGCAGCTAGTGCTTCAGTGAACTTAATGTTTAGTTCACAATTTCTGGTAAGTTACCGTTGTTTACAGGTATTACATGGGGCTATAAGAGAGTACTTTAAAAATCTGTTTTAGTAATTTAGAATGTGATGCCTTTGCTGGTAACTAACCCTGTGTTGAGTGAGCAAGTCATTGATGTTTCCTGAGGTCAAGATAAGCATGTGTGTTTTATTTGCCCATTCTTGTGTCTCTCTTTCTGGGTTATTGTTTAGTGTAGGCTAAGAGCTGAGGCAGAAGGGTGGCCAATGCCTTTTCCCTCTTGTTACATAGAAAACATTTCAGTTAGCCAGAACTTTTCAGTCCTCTGAGGTTTAGTTGTGTGTGAAGACCTCGTGCCATTATCTGAGTGGCAGCTCTCATTAGACTGAAAAAGAACGCACTGTGATTCTGGCTCTCTTTTTCTTTATAGGAGAACTTCTGTTCAATGTCCACCACCCTACTTTATTCCTGCTGATCTGCTAATGCAGTAAATTGGAAGACAACCATTTCCAGGAGAACCTGTAATGGGCAAGGAGCCACAGAGAAGAAAACATTTCTTTAATTTTTAAACTTGGTTTGAAAGGTAAGGTCACAATGATTATGAGGAGTTTCTTTCCATGAGTTACATCAAGGAAAGCAGTTTTCTGTTGTGAAACCCTGGAGTCTAGGTGGACCCGTCTGGGTCATCTGTTTGAGATGACCTGGTTCTGTGACGCCGTGGTATTTTTAGGAAATTAAATAGCAGCCTCTGTAGTTTGCTCTGGGATGTCTTGGAATCAGCAGCACCCATGGGATTCCCAGTTTCCAGAGGATGGGGGTTGGGGTGGGATTGAGTTGGGCCCTAAGGGCCAGATAAGGCGGCATGCCGGAGCAAGACTGCTAGTAGAGACCCATGTCCCGCCCCTTGGTCACCTGGCCCTGTGTGTGTATTGGGGGGTGGGGGGCTTGTTTTGTGTCATACCTGCCAAGGGACATGCCAGCCACCTGACTCTTTTGAGTCTTAATTATTATCACCTTGCGACTCTTTGCTGAGGTTTTTTGTTAGAGACCAGAGGTTTACTTTGCATACTTGACTTTTGGGCCATTTGGCACTTAAAAGAAAGTGGCCTGGTAGGACCTTTTGGGGGATGTGCCCACCTCCTTGATCCAGTTTCACTGCTGTGTAGTATCTGGAGGAGCAGGTGGGCATGGACCGTTTAATCACCCACATTTCTGGCTTCAGTGTCTCAGGAGATATTACAGCGGTTCAGGTGTGACAGGTCTCTGCCTCCAAACCCCAGTGAGCGCCTCGAATTCCTAGGCAGTGAGCCCCTTTGCCTGGGCCCTCACCCTCAGCACCGCCTTCTGCTCTCACAGTGAAGCACCGGCTCGCTCTTAGGTTACCTTCACATCTCCTGCTTTGTCCCGCTTCCTGTTGCTTATTTATCTGTGGCTCTGCTGGCTCTTGGTTGCTGTGCAGGCTTTCCTCTCGTTGCCGGGAGCGGGGGCTGCTCTGTTGTGTGCAGGCTTCTCAGTGTGGTGGCCTGTCTTGTTGCGGATTCTAGGCTCTGGAGCATGGGCTCAGTATCAGTAGTTGCCCAGTTGTTCTGCAGCGTGAGGGATCTTCCTGGATCAGGGATCGAATCCGTGTCTCCTGCATTGGCAGGCAGATTCTTTACCACTGAGCCACCAGGGAAGCCCCTGTTTTGTCCAGCTTTTATCTTCATATTATTCTTGATACATCCTGGGTGGAAGAATTCCCTTCAGTGAATTCCCATTCATTCTTGGCGCCTTGTCTCATGTGGTTTTGTTTGGTTGCTTTGTTCAGGGGCCCAGCCCCTTGTCCCTCTGCCCTGTAGGTCCTCACTCTGCAGACCTGGGCTCCTCAGTTTCCTGCCTACCTGCCTGAGTGGAGAGCTCAGTTGAGGGGTCAGCTTTATTAATAAGTCCGGGAGCATGCGGTAATAAACTGATCTGACTGTCTGACTCATATAATAAAGAGGATATTTGTAATGTACATGATCATGTTGTTTTGTCTTTAGCTGCTGGTTCGGACCTGGGGGCAGTGGGAACAGGGGTGCTAATTTATCAGAACCCCACAGAGACCTCCAGCTTGAATTCAGGTGGTTATTTTACAGGTTCACCATGTTTTTATGTTTATTGGGCAGTATAAATTATTGGTAACATTTATCCTTTTTTTCTATTGTGATCTATTCTGAGATCTATTGGATCTCAGAAACTAAATCTGTCTGGTGAAGCCTTTTTTCCTCCGTATGCAAAATTCTACCACCATCAGTGTAGCGGCAAGAGAGTCAGGCCCGATGAGTGGCTGGGCACACGCGGCAGACTCCACTGCACGCTGTAGTGAGTTCATCTTTGTTCCGCGTCTCCGACAGTATTCTGCCTGTAGTTGTTTCACACGGACTGTTCATAGAAGCTAACTCTTCGTAACTTCAGACTCCTCAAATAAATGACAACTCCAAGATCTTAAATTCATCAGGAATCGAGGAAAGCCATCATTGGCTTCTTTAACTTGTTAACAAACCAGCTTTGACTGAAGTCTTCTTTTCGTTTTTTATGAAGCAGTTTTGCTGTTATAAGACACTCCTCTTAATGCTCTCTGTGCTCCCCTGTGAGTCGGGAGCACTGCAGTGGCCGCCTGGAGTGCGGATGCCACATGCAGCGCCCCTTCGGCACAGGGATGGCATGACTGCACGAGACACAGTGCTTTGCCCTCTAAGTTCCTAACACAGTTGTCCACATCCCGCTGTTCCTTAGAAACAGAACATTTGAAGTCCAGATTTTCTTGCCTTGTTTTCACATGTTGGGTGTGCTCTCGAAATAATAAAACGCTGCGCTACAGCATATGGCACTTGGAGCCCTGTGGTGTTGCCCCCGTGTCTGCAGTTCGCAGTGCCCAGCTGCAGTGCCTGCGTGTGGCACTGTGGGGACGTGAGGCCTGCGTGTGGCCTCTTGTCTCGACTGCTCAACCCTGCCCTTCTGCCGTGAGAGCAGCCAGAGGCAGGCTGTAGAGGAGGGCTTGACTGTGTTCCCTTAAAACTGTATGGACACTGAAGTTTGAATTTCACAGGATTGGTACAAGTCATGGAATAGCATTTTTTGGATATCTTCCCCCACCCCCTCAGCCCATTTCCAAACAGTGAAAAGGTAAAAACCATTCTTTGCTCAGGCGCTGTATAAAAAATACGGCACATCAGATCTGGCAGCCTCAGTCTTGTACCCCCAGGCGTTCCAGGCCTCTGGAGTCATCTCACACACTCATGGCAGAAAGAAATTGGAGTGGGAAACGATGTAAACTGAAAAGGTTCCGTGTTGGGTTTTGCTGTTGGTTGGATTTTCCTGTTTCTTTGCTTTTTGTATGGAGGAGCCTTAAGCGTGTGGAGTTGCCTTGTGGTCTTTTTGCTAGGCGGTCTTTTATGAGTCCCTGATTCTAGTTTGTACCTGTGTTTGTAGAGCCCTTCCTGAGTGCCAGGGACTGTGCTGAGTGCTTTTTACTTTCTTTTCATAACCTTTTATTTTATCGTGCGTAGGTATGTAGCTTACGTAGATGCGTAGTTGAAAAATCAAATAGTATCACAAGATTTATAACAAAAAATAGCAGTCCTCTGTTTCATCTTGGCCATCCTATCCTCTCTGCATCCTTGGATTACTCACCAGGGACTGCTCCCTCCATCTCTTAGCTGCTTCCTCATCTCTGCTTCCTTCTGCATTTCTGTGTCAGATAACTGTAGGTCACTGAAGTCACTCATTCGTGTCTGACTCTTTGCGACCCCATGGACACCAGGCTCCTCCATCCCTGGGATTTTCCAGGCAAGAGTACTGGAGTGGGGTGCCATTCCTTCTCCAGATAACCGTAGGCAGCAGTTTCTAGTCTGTCTTACTTCCCAGTTATGAAGATTCAGGTTTAGTTCTTTGCACAGCTGTTTCTCTCTCCGTCTCCCAGCATAGTTAAAACACAGCTTTGGTTAAGGTCAATAGTAGAAGTATGGTATATGTTTGATTCCTAAATATCTTCCTTAATTTGCAAAACTCCTCTCAACACGGTAACATATATCTGGCAATGCGTTTCCTTGGTCGTCTCCTTGCCAGAGCCCCCACCTCATGGTCTGTTCACACTGGCTCCTCCTGACGTCTGTAGCTGCAGGTGGGCCCCTTCTGGGTGCAGCAGTCTTTGCTGCTTGGTGTGTTGGAGCCCTGGCTTCGTGGATTCTGTGTCTTCTGCTTGTGGCTTACTGCCCAGCTTTTTCTCCAGTAGCTTTCTGAAGAAATTGTGAACAAATCTTTCCGACCTTCCAGGTCTGAAAATGTTCTTTTCTAGAATTACTGTTGAGAAAACTGATGTCATTTTGACTTCGTTCTTTTTTAAGTTTTTTTTCTCACTAGAAAAGTTTAAATATTCTTCTTCTTTTTAAAAATCTCCAGTACTGTTGACTTTTACACTGTGTCTTAAAGGATCTTCTTGCATTCAGTGTGATGCCATGTGTAGGTCCTAAGGGGAGAGTCACATTTTTATGCGCTGAGAAAAAATTTTTTTGGACAAGGGAGGTTGGTGGTGAATTAAAATACGTCCTTCTGAAACTGCTGTTACTTGGACGATAGACTTCCTGAATTGTTTCTCCGTTTTCCATCTTTTCATGAATTTGTCGGCCGCCTTCTTGGCTGCTGTTTCCTTTCCTTTGTCTGTTATTGTTGTTTTACTAGAGCTTCCAGAGGAGTGGAGAATGGTGTGGGTTTCAACCCACTGAGCATCTGGAAAGTTGCATAATCCTTTCTATTTTCTGATTGAGACTCCATGTCAGCCCAAATGTAGCCGTGCCTTTTATATCAAATAGACTTTGAAAAGAAATTCATGAGGCCGTGTGGCGATCACTTCGTACAGCCTTCCTCTCCAGAAGGGGAAGTTGCCCTCTTAGAGAATCCAGGCTTCCAGGGCACCTCCAGCCTTGAGGTCTTGTCCATGTTCTCACCTTTAGCGTGTTCCTGCACCTCCTGCTCACAGACGATCTGTCCTTTTCACTTACTGGCTCATTTTTCCCTTGGGCGCTTTCTGTGATAGTATGAAAGAGCTCAGAGACATTCAGAGCTAGTTCTTTTTTCCCTCCACGGGGCGGGCCCTCCCGCCATCCTGGTCCTTTTTGGGTGCCATGTGTTGGCAGTCTCTTCCTCTGCCCCAGAGCAGGACACCGTACTGCTCGATGTGGGCTGATCTGCCCAGGGAAGGCTACGCTGGAGTTAGCAGCTCCCGAGTCCTAGACATGATTATCTCTGACACGTTTGAGATTACTTGCTTATTACTCACAGCATAATAAAACTTTACGTTGAGCTTATAATTAACTAAAATCTTCAAACTTGTTTAACAGTTTTCTTAAGTCTGGCAATCCCCTCACCCCATGGTGTCATATTTTTCAGTTTTTATTTTAAAAGGACTTTACATTTATCCCTGTTTGGTAAATTTGTCTTGGTTTCATCATGTCAGAATTTTAAAATACTGACTCACTTGTGTTTTCTGTGCATTTTTGTCAAACTTGGCATCCTGGTCAATCTACTCTGATAGAGCCACTGGCCACAGTGCCGAGCGCCTCCATTGTTACCCCCTGCTCTTGGAGCTGAGTGCTGTGTGCCAAGTGAATCTTTTCCTGCCTGTGAACACATGCGGGTCCTGTTGATGAGTGTGTCCCGAGAGCCACGAGGTGACAGGTCAGCCTGCTCCAGGCTGGCCCGGGGCTGGCTTGCGTTCTTGATGACTGCTGCTGGGACTGGCCGCTCACCAGCTTTCTCCGCCAGTCTTGTGGCCACGTGCTGTGCTGGGAAGAGCGCAGACCTGGGAGTCCACCTTTAATGGAAAGTTGCCGTATTAGGCCTTTCACTGTACTGTGGAATGGCTGGAGGAGACTGTTTTTTGTAAGGGGCTGTGAAGACTGTTCGCCCTGCCTGTGTCTCATGCTCAGCAAGGAGCTTGGACACTTATACAGTTGCAGCAGTCCAGGCTGAGACTGCCTCTTCCCGCATGCTCGGCTGCTTGCTGGTGAAACATTCCCAGGGAGTGTCAAGATAGCCTCCTATATATGCCCTATGATTTTACCCATTCTGATGAAAGTTTGCTGAGCAAGGAAGATGGTAGGTTAAAAAAAATGGGCGGCGGGAGGGCTTTAAAATTTGCGACCAATTTACTATTTCTGTCTTCTGGTACAGAACTGTAACCAGCTCCAAATTAACCAGGGTAGTTAGCTCATTCTTAATCTGAAACTTGTCTCTTTTTGGTCTCCCTTCAGTGGCATCTCAGTTTCCTCTAGGATTTGTGTCTGATTTGAAAAGGCTATTCTCTTTGGGCACCTTGTTCGTAGTGGATGATGAGTATAAACGGGACTGCTGCTACTGCTAAGTCGCTTCAGTCGTTTCCGACTCCGTGCGACCCCAGAGACGGCAGCCCACCAGGCTCCCTCGTCCCTGGGATTCTCCATGCAAGAACACTGGAGTGGGTTGCCATTTCCTTCTCCAGTGCATGAAACTAAAAAATGTAAGCGAAGTCGCTCAGTCCTGTCCAACTCTTAGCGACCCCACGGACTGCAGCCCACCAGGCTCCTCTGTCCATGGGATTTTCCAGGCAAGAGGACTGAAGTGGGTTGCCATTGCCTTCTCTAAAAAAGGGGCTACTTGCTTCAAGTTGGGTGACTCAGAAACTGCATAGAACTGCTTTGCTTTCACTTAATAAAAAACATGGGCAAGTTGGATTTTCTGAGTCTTTCCCCCACCCTGTGTTAGTACAGAATTCTCTTTTTCTGTCTGTGCCATTTTCATACCATTCCTGACTTGCTTAGGACTAACTTTCCTCCTTGCAGTTTTGTTTCATTTACTCTTTGGCCACGTGGGATCTTACTTGTTCTCCCACCAGGAATTGAACCCTGGCCCCAGCAGCAATAGCTTCAAGTGCTAATCGCTGGACTGCCGGGAATTCCCGTCTTTACAGTTTCAGGTCAGGAGCTGTTTCCTGATCGTCTCAGATGGCGGGGTTCTGGTTGCATCACGTTTCCCCCTGCTCTCCAGTTACAGGCCAGTTCTTTCTGATGTTTGAGTCACATTTATTGACAACTCACTTGGTGTCAGAGATTCAGAGGATGCTGGACACTTAAGATGGAAAACCTTCTACTTAGAACTTTCTGCTTTGACTTTTGTCATTCTCTCATCTACACTGTGTCCTCCCTTTCAATTTGTGCGTGTACACACACACAGACACACACACACACCCCCCTCCCCTCAACAGACACCTCTACCCAGCTGGGTTTTCCTTGCCTTTATTGCTCTGATCTGTGACGAGGCTCCTGGCACGAACCTGATTACTGTTGTGTCATCCCCATTGCTTGTTTCTTTTCCAGTCCCTTAGTTTTGCTTTAAAAACACACACCCACACACACACAGCTTGTTCTTGCATGTATAAGTATGTTCAAGTCATGCTTCACATCTGCTTGTGTTGAAGTTTTTGAAGCTGTGGGAGTTGTGCACAGAGATTCATGTTCACTTGAGTTTTCATAATGAATGTTCGTAGAGGAACACTTTCGTGGACCCTGTGACAGGGGTGACGCTGGGTGTTTTTAATTGGCAGTTGGCTGATTAAATGCGAAGTGGGCGCTTAAGGTCACACCCTTGCCTGTCCACAGCATCTCAGAGGTATATTTGGAGTTAGCCCCAGTGTAGCTAGGTATTTGCTTTGTGTATTTCCCAGGTGGCTCAGAATTCCAGAGGCAAGCCATAAATCTGATGTATAAGTATACAGCTAGGAATTTAAAACATGAAAATCAGGCCTTGGGGGAATTATGATTGAAAATGGAGAGTGGGGGGATAGTTATTTAATGTGAAAACTCTAGGATTTCAGGAAGGGAATAACTTGCTTTTCAAGGAGGCTTTTGCAAGACCTCGCCAGCCTCTGTGAGTTCTTAAGGCTGTCTCCGGGCTTCCTGCTGCTTGCCTGGCTCACCCCCTCGCATGCATCTTTCCTGTTCCCGGTGGGTGAACCCTGGCGTTGCTCTTGTTGCCTTGCTCTGCTGGACTTCTCTGTCTGTGAGTGGTGGACGTGCCTGCAGTGCCCTGCCTCATCGGCTCTGTCTTCAGCACTCCTTGCCCTGCCCTCATTTCAGTCCCCCTCTTGGCCTCTGTGGGAACACAGTGTGTGTGCGCCACAGCTTCTGTTTCCTCTCCTTTGGCCTTTTCCTCTACTTCTGTTCAGAGTCATTTTTTTCTGTGTACTGTGTTGAATTAGCTATCACTGTCTTACTGGATTTCCCAGGTAGCTCAGTGGTAAAGGGATCTGCCTGCCAATGCTGAAGACACAGGAGACGGGAGTTCGATCCCTGGGTCAGGAAGATCCCCTGGAGAAGGCAACCCACTCCAGCATTCTTGCGTACAAACAGAGCTGTCTTAATGTACGTTATCTCAGGTAGAGCAGACTGGCTCCCTCCCGCGCTGCACAGCAAGCCTGCCCTACTCTGCTGTGCGCTCCTGCGTGGCTCTTTGAGAACTGGTTGCCTCACCTTCCCTAGTGCCTTCTGTAAAGGCTCGCTCTCCTTGTCATCGGGACCTTCTCCTGCTGTGAGTTCCTTCGAGTTACGGGCCTGTCCTCTGAGCTTGCAGGGTCACCTCCTCAGTCCTGCCTGTGCTCTGAGCCCAGCGCAGGCCTCATTCTCATGAAGTCTTTTCCGGCCGGGCTCTTCTGCCTGGAGCTCCCTTTCTGCAGAGCAGGCTTGGCGTGGACGCCATGCACTTTCTGTCTCTTCTCTGTTCTCTGTTGTGTTGCGCTCTTGACGAGGGAGGCAGCATTTGTCTTGTCATTCCTGCGTTCCTCAGTACAGTGCATAGCAGTGCTCTAAGAGTGCTGGCTGATTAACATAGTACATGTTGAATGGACTCTCCTCCTTTGCTGTTCTCACAGCCTGGAGAAGCAGTGCATAGTAGTGCTGTAAGAGTGCTGGCTGAGTAACATAGTACGTATTGAATGGACTCTCCTCCTTTGCTGTTCTCACAGCCTGGAGAAGTCACAGATGAAAACTGGGAGGAGAGTCTGGAACATCTGGATGGTAGAAACTTGGTTTCTTCTGGTGTGTTTTTCGGAAGAAGCAGTTGTGGAGCAGATGTAACAAAGCTGGCCCTGAGTTTGTATTGTCCTCTCCTCTAAAGAAGTCGTGTTCGCAGCGGGCACTTTGATTCTTTGATTTGATTAGTCCAGCCTCCGGGTGGGGATGAGGAGACAGTTGTGTGAGTTTCGTACCTTTGCTGAGAATGGAGAAGCAGCTGCTGGGTAGATGTCCCGGTCCATTGTGGTATTTTTCCTTAGTACTAAACTTAGTTCTCAAAGGCCACCGTTCCTTCTCAGTTGTGCGTTTCTTCCTCTTCAGATGAAAATGGCAGCATTTGCCTGCAGCGTTGCTGTTGGGGGCAGTTTGTCAGTGACTTCCTCACTTCAGAGTGGCTGCGTCCTCCTGCTGATAGGTACTTTGCTCTCTGTCCTTTGCTGGCAGTGTGCCTTCCTCGGTGGGCAGCGTGAGCAGTCGCCCGCCCTTCTTGGATCCAGCCTCCCCTATTTGGCTTTGTCAGATGCCGCCCAGCCCCGTTCCCTGCACACTTGAATCCCAGCTGGTGTCCCGAGACCCCAGGGGTCTGGACGGTGGCAGCAGTAGGTGAGCCAGTAAGAACAGCTTTTGGGCAGCTCGGCTTGTTCATGCCATCCTGTTCCATGCTGCTGGTCAACTCGGCCAGTGCTTTGGGGCAGATTGTCTATCCCTGTGGGATAATAAGCAAGTTGTTTTGAATCTAAATGGAGGCAGTGAAGACTCAGTTTTCTCTAGGACAAGTGGGGAATCCAGGTTTACTTATTTATTTTTAAAATTAATCAAACATTGTTTCCCAATGTGTTTGAGGGATCAATGCATTATTTTCCTTGGTATTTCTGAATTAACTTAGAAAATGAAATGAAATTCCCAGAGACATGCACCTATTTTAAAGTTTGGCCAAGTGTATCTTTACCAGGAATGAGCCACTTGTAGCCTTCCTGATTTCAGCTAGCATCCTCCTTTATCTCATGGTGAAGAATTTAACATTTTACCTTTAATCCCTACGAATATCCGTAGATATCAGAAGTTAAAAAACAGTTCTGATTTTCTTGTGACTTATTTTTTTGCGTTAAGAATGTCTAAGTTGCTTTATATATATATGTATGTATGTATGTATGTATGTATGTATGTATACATACACACTTGAGAATAAAGATGATTTCTCAGATATGTTTATATTTTGAAAGAAAGGAAAACCATGGCCCATAACCTCTCCTCGCCCACCACACATTGGCCGTTGTGTGGAAAAAGCAGTTAACTATTGACCTTGGCGGTGGAAGGAGATGGGGAGGCTATTTTAGTACCAGGAGAGAAACTTTGACTCCGAGTTGTAGCAATCACAACTGTAGCCGTCTTGTCCCTTATGGCCACGTGTGACTCTTGACCACCTGAAATGTGGCTGCCCCAAATTGTGAAGTGCTATGAAGTGTTGTCAGAACACGTAGAATTTGAAGACTTAGTACCAAAAGAATTCCATGTTGAAATAGTAATGTCTGGATATATGAGGTTCAGTAAATACATTTCAAATTAATTTTACCAGTTTCTTTTTTACTTTTTAGCCGCTTTCCCTAGGCAACGTAATTCTCCCAAAAGAGAGAAGAGGGGAATGAGAGGGTAACAGGAAGGAAGGCTAGGAGTCTCCAAATGGAGGAAGTAGCCTGCAAATGTGAGACATCTTTTCTCTTTCTCTTAAGGGAGGAGGAAACAAACTATGTCAGATTTTTGGCCTCCCTGATAGCTCAGTTGGTAAAGAATCCCCCTTCAAAGCAGGAGACCCTGACTCGATTCCTGGGTTGGGAAGATCCACTGGAAAAGGGATAGGCTACCCACCCCAATATTCTTGGGCTTCCCTTATGGCTCAGCTGGTGAAGAATCTCCCTGCAACGCAGGAGACCCTGGCTCGATTCCTGGGTTGGGAAAATCCCCTGGAGAAGGGAAAGGCTACCGACTCTGGTATTCTGGCCTGGAGAATTCCATGGACTGTATAGTCTATGGGGTCTCAAAGAGTTGGACACGACTGAGTGACTTTAAATTTAAAGAAAAGAAAAATTGGCTAGTAGAACATTTACGCTTGCATAGGACTCATTGCAGCGTGAGTGATGTTTCTGTTAGTGCCAGCTCTTCTCTTCTGTGTACCACGGATCCCGTGGTCTTAGTTTTTTTGAATGTTGAGTTTTAAGCCAGCATTTTCACTCTCCTCTTTCACCCTCATCAAGTCGTTCTTGAATTGCTCTTCTCTTGCTCCCATTAGCGTAGTATCGTCTGCATGCCTGAGGCTGTTGATACTTCTCCCTGCAGTCTTGATTCCAGCTTGTGACTGATCCAGCCTAGAATTTTGCATGAAGTACTCTGCATAGA
Organism: Budorcas taxicolor; assembly: GCF_023091745.1. Taxonomy (NCBI): domain Eukaryota; kingdom Metazoa; phylum Chordata; class Mammalia; order Artiodactyla; family Bovidae; genus Budorcas; species Budorcas taxicolor. The sequence continues at coordinate 46,682,146 of NC_068934.1, forward strand.
AGTTAAATAAGCAGGGTGACGATAAAAGCCTTGGCATACTCCTTTCCCAGTTTTGAACCAGTCCGTCGTTCCATGTCTCATTCTAACTGTTGCTTCTTAACCTGCATACGGGTTTCTCAGGAGACAGGTAAGGTGATCCATGTAGTCAAGGGTTTTAGCGTAGTCAGTGAAGCAGAAATAGATGTTTTTCTGGAATTCCCTTGCTTTCTGTGTGATCCAACAAATGTTGGCAATTTGATCTCTGCCTTTTCTAAACCCAGGTTGTACATCTGGAAGATCTCAGTTCATGAACTGCTGAAGCCTAGCTTGAAAGATTTTGAACATAACTTTGATGGCATGTGAAGTGAGCCCAATTGTATGATAGTTTGTACATCTTTGGCATTGCCTTTCTTTGCGATTGGAATGAAAACTGACCTTTTTCAGTCTTGTGGCCACTGTTGAGTTTTCCACATTTGCTGACATACTGAGTACAGCACTTTAGCAACGGTATCTTCTAGCTCAACCGGAATTCTATCACCTCCACTAGCTTTGTTTTGGGTACTGTTTTTGGTAGTGCTTCCTGCTTGACTTCACACCCCGGGAAGTCTGGCTCTAGGTGAGTGGCCACACCATCGTGCTTACTCGGGTTCGTGAAGATCTTTTTTGCACAGTTTTTCTGTGTGTTCTTGCCGCTGCTGAATCTCTTCTGCTTCTGTTAGGTCCATAGTGTTTCCGTCCTGATTGTGCCCATCTTTGCATGAAATGTCCTCTTGGTAGCTCTCATTTTCTTGAAGAGATCTTCAGTCTTTCCCATTCTATTTTTTTCTCTATTTCTTTGCATTGTTCACTTAGGAAGGCTTTCTTATCTCTCCTGGCTATTCTTTGGAACTCTGCGTTCAGATGGGTATATCTTGCCCTTTCTCCTTTGCCTTTTACTTCTCTTCTCAGCTATTTGTAAGGCATCCTCAGACAAGCACTTTGCCTTCTTGCATTTCTTTTTCTTTGGGATGGTTTTGGGTTTTGCTCATTGCCTACTGCACAGTGTTATAAACTTCCATCCATAGTTCTTTAGGCACTCTATCAGATCTAGTAATCCCTTGAATCTTATTCATCACCTCCACTGTATACTCATAAGGGATTTGATTTAGGTCATACTTGAGTGGCCTAGTGGTTTTCCCTACTTTCTTCAGTTTAAGCCTGAATTTTGCAATAAGGAACGCATGATCTGAGCCACAGTGAGCTCCAGGTCTTGTTTTTGCTGGCTATATAGAGCTTCTCATCTTTGGCTGCAAAGAATATAATCAATCTGATTTCGGTGTTGACCATCTGGTGATGTCCATGTGTAGGGTTGTCTCTTGTGGTGTTGGAAGACCATGTTTGCTATGACCAGTATGTTTGCTTGACAAAACTGTTAGCCTTTGCCCTGCTTCATTTTGTACTCCAAGGCCAGACTTGCCTGTTACTCCAGATGCCTCTTGACTTCCTGCTTTTCCATTCTAGTCCCCTGTGATGAAAAGGACATCTTTTTTGGGTGTTAGTTCTAAAAGGTCTCATAGGTCTTCTTAGAACCGGTCAACTTCAGCCTCTTTGGCGTTAGTGGTTGGAGCATAGACTTGGATTACTGTGATTTTTGAATGGTTTGCCTTGACACTTGAGATAATTTTGTCATTTTGAAATTGCACCCAGATAGTGCATTTCAGACTCTTTTGTTGACTCTGAGGGCTGTTCATTTCTTCTTGCCCACAGTAGTGGATAGAATGGTCAGTGGAATTAAATTCACCCATTCCTGTCCATTTTAGTTCACTGGTTCCTAAGATGCTGATGTTCACTCTGCCATCTCCTGCTTGACCACATCCAGTTTAGCTTGGTTCATGGACCCACCATTCCAGGTTCCTATGCAATACTGTTCTTTACAGCATCCAACTTTACTTTCATCACCAAACACATCCACAATTAAGCATTGTTTCCACTTTGGCCCAGACTCTTCATTCTTACTAGAGCTGATAGTAATTGCCCTCTGCTCTTCCCCAGTAGCATTCTGGATACCTTCTGACCTGGGGGGCCTCATCTTCTGGTATCATATCTTTTTGCCTTTTCATACTGTTGATGGGGTTCTCCCAGCAAGAATACTGGTGTGATTTGCTATTCTGTCTTCCAGTGGAATACATTTTGTTAGAACTCTCCACTATGACCCGTCCATGTTAGGTGGCCCTGCACGGCATGGCTCATAGCTTCATTGACTTATACGAGCCCCTTCTCCGTGACAAGGCTGTGATCCATGAAGGACAAAAACAACTCTAGGGTTTTTCGGAAAGATGGAGAGTAGTTTGATTTTATCATTTCTCTCTTTGTTAGTATTGATTTAAAAGTCTGTGATTTGGTTTACTGTAAGAAATTGTGCTCCCTCTTATCTCTCAATCCTGTTGAGGTGTAGCTAGGGTAAAAATTTCAAAGAGTGCTTATATTTACTGAAAATGAGCTGCTGAAGTTCTGACTCCTTTCAGTTTTTTTCTGAGTATCTTAGACACTTTTCAAAGGGCTCCGTTTACCTCAGGGCCCCTGGCAGTTGACCTTTGTACCTGTTAGTTCATGACTAGCTTGAGTCCGCTTCAAAGGTCAAGTTAGTAGAAGTTAGGGGCAGGCCAGGGGTAACTGATTGACCAGTGCTGTTTGCTTCCAGTCCAGTTTGTTGTTTGGCTGGAAGATAAAATGTTTGTTTAAGAGTCTACTGTGGTTTTATTTTATTTTTAAGCCTGTAGTATACCTACTCAATTTAAAGAAAATGCACTGTGGACATGTGTATTTTAAGGTGTCCTGATTTGAAAAATGCTATTCTAATTTAGGATAGTGTAGAGCGAAAGGAGCTAGGCATTTTAAAACATTAAGGATAGTGGAGAGCGAAAGGAGTTAGGCATTTTAAAACATACAGTTGCCCAAGAATTCTTTTCATATGTATAGTAAAATAAGTATAAAGGAGCATGACGGTGTGGGCTCAGGAGATTGGAGATGACTGGGGACGTAGGCTGTCCTCCTGGATCCCAGACCAGGTGTGTGCTGGCTCCTCATCCCATGGCCTGGGGCTGGCTCTCCGGTGGGCGGGCAGCATTCTTCCACAGGTTGACTTGGGGATGGAGGGGCCTTCCATCTTTGGGCCTTACTGTCTGTCTCAGGGTCTTTTTTGTCATCAGTATCCAGCCAGATGAAAAGGAGGCCACCTGGAAGTTTTGATGGCTCACAGCACATTGGAGAAAACTTTGTCATGTGGCCACACCTACCTGCCCAAGAAGCTGGGAATGTGGTCTCAGCAAGTACCCACGGAAGGGAAGGAATGAATCTGGTAGATAGTCCTGCCTGGCACAGCGTGGCTCCACCCCTCCAGGCAGTTGCAGAGATGGCAGAAGGAATGTGAGACGGGACACTGAGCTTCACTGTGAACTGCGAGGCTGTAAATGTGCGGGCCCCGTGCTCACTGTCACAGTCTTACTGCTAACAGCCCTGTTCTCTTTAGCGACCCTTTAAAGGTATCAGAGTCCTTCTTAGCTTGCAGCCTGTGGGCCGGATTTGGTCTCTGAGCCAGAGTTTGCCAACATTTGTTATTTCAGCACCACTGATCAGTTTTTTCTATAAACCGGTATATGATGAGTCACCTTTATAAGGCTAAAATTTTGGAAGTTTTTTTTAATCGACTTAGATACGTGACTATATCTTGATCCGTATTTTAGTAGTTTGTGGACATTTACAGTTTTCAGTTGATGATCATGAGTGTGTATCTTGTTTATAATTAGCCAATCGTAAGGGCAAGACTCAAGACTAAATTATTAACTACATCCAGCTTTCTGACTGTGGAGAGACTATTAGATTATCAGAAATTTGGCTTATAGATAAAAATAAGCATATACAGGAAATGGCAACCCACTCTAGTATTCTTGCCTGGAAGATCCTATGGATGGAGGAGCCTGATAGGCTGCAGTCCATGGGGATCGCAGAGAGTCAGACACGACTGAGCAACTTAACTTTGCTTTTGCTTTTAGACCTGATGACAGTGGGATGGGACATGGGAAGGTATTTGAGGATCACTAGTAGCTTTTCAGTCAGTGACTGTGCTGAAGTATTCAAAATAAGCATGGTGAACTATTTTGTCAATCTGTAGACATCCTAAGATTTAATTTTCCATGATAAACTTTGAAGACAAAGTGAACACTTCTCTTTTTAAGGTGATTTTACTATTTTTTGTTTCTTTGTTAAGAATGGCATAGGTTTTACTATTTTATGACCTTCCGAGTTTCAGCTCTGAAAGTGCTATTGGGGCTGTTTGCGGTGGTTATTTAATGTAATATTCTGGAGAGTACTGCACACCTCGGTCTCAGTACTTGTCATTTGTTGTTGAGGATACTAGTTCTGTGTAAGAATGTATTTCTCACCCTGAAGAGAAGATTTATTTTCTTCCTTTCCCAGCACTAAATTCTTTAAGTATGGGTGGGTTAATTTTGCAGGTTAAAATACCAAGTTTTAGCATTCTTTCAGCATTTTCAATCAGAATTTTTTATTATCTATAAAAATATTTTCTGAGAAAGAAAATGGCTTACCAGGTTTACTTACTTAGAAGGTACTTTATAGATTCACAATGAAACTTGTTTTTCTCGTGTGATTCAAGTTGGCATTTTAGACTGTAAAACTAAGTGGGAATTTGAAAAATTAATATGTGAAGTTGAAGTTTTATTTAAAATATCTCTGCCTTTTGTTTAGACCAGCATGTTTTGGAAATTTGATCTTCACTCATCATCCCACATAGACACACTTCTAGAAAGAGAAGATGTGACGCTGAAGGAGTTGATGGATGAGGAAGATGTTTTACAGGAGTGTAAAGCGCAGAACCGCAAGCTTATCGAGTTTCTCTTAAAAGCAGAATGTCTCGAAGACTTAGTCTCATTCATTATTGAAGAACCACCTCAAGACATGGATGAAAAGATCAGATACAAGTAAGAAAATTCAATCTTCTCTTTAGGGTGGGGCTGAAGTGAAGCGGGGGCAGGATGCATTACCGTTTTTGTTGTCCAGCAACTTCTCAGGGCTGCCGTAGACCAGGTACAGAATGTTAACGTGTCAAGAGGGACAGGTTCAGTGGAGCAAACAGCCCGTTGTAGAGAGCCAAGTCCAGTGAAATCACAGGAATTTTTAAATGAATGTTCTAAATTTCCACCAGAAGGTTCTAAGGGCAAAGTGCATTATAAACAGTGATAAAGTTCCTTAAAATAGTGAGATGATCCAAGTAAATATTTTCTCTCTTTTTGCAAATAGGAAAACAGAGATTATGTGACTGTCGAGATCAGCCGAGCCAGAGCTTGTTTTATGAACAGTGTTGCTGATTATGAATTCTGACCTTTTGTTAACTGAAAATAAGGGTATGGATCTTGGTGAACATTAGTGTAGCTAAGTTTAAGCAGCTGACGCCTTGGATAAATACTGTGGGCCTGTCTTCATCAGCGCTAGTTTTGTCAGCTCATAACGCTTTCCAGGGTCCAGACCCCTGGAAACTCATTGTAAATACTCCATATGTATTTAAAGCATTGGGGTTTCAGTTGGTTGTTTTTCCATCTCCAGCTCTTTTGAAATATTTAACGTCCCTCTCCACCTGAAAATAGAACTGATTCAGGAACAAAACAAAAGTCACTGATTATGCATTAAATAAGTTTGATGGCACGGGAAGAATTATGGCCTATGGTAAATTCTCGTTTCTCCCTCAGTCTGTCCCTCTTTGCAGTTACCTTTCATTTCTTCATGGGGAGAGTTGTGTTGTCAGAGGAATAATACTTGGTGATGCTTTCAGGTTGCTCATGGCTTGGATCTTCAGGGGATTCCTGTTCTCTGCCAGCCATTAAGATTGTCAGCTGGCATTCAATTGCACATCCACTTGGAGATCAGTACTTTAGAAGAGGAAAGAAATTTGGTGGCAGAAATACCTGTGTACTTCTTTCCTCAAAAACAGATGCTTCATGCTTTGGGATTCCCTACTTGCATGTGTGAGTGCTGCTTGGCGGGGGCTCATCCTGGCAGGAGGCCCCCTGGGAGGAGTGTAGCCCCTCCTCCCAGAGCTCCAAGAACTTGGACAAGAGGCCACCCTTCTTGGGTCTGTTTCCTTACCTGCTGCATGAGGTGAAATACTTCTCTAACTGGAGAGGAGTAGGCGTGCCTTGTGGAAATCGCTTATTTTACCAAAAAGTAGTCATGGCATCTGTTGTATTGCCATGCCAGTGTTTTGTGCTTCCTTGGAGGTTGCAAGAGCAGGTGTGTTTCCCTGGACATGCTGCCTTTTGGTTGGCACCATTTTGAGAGAGCGTGGCTTGAGCTGAGTGGAGCAGCTCCCTGCTGAGCCTCTGGCCTGGACAGAGCCACCAGCTACTGTAGCTGCATGGAGCTGGCTGACTCAGAGAGCTGGACTAGTGCAGAGCAGTTCTCAGATGGGACCCGAAAGCTGCTCGGGGTTAAGGTGGACTGTAGTCGTCTAAGGAAATTTAGACTAGTGTTGTATGTATTTAGACTAGTTTATGAATGATGGAGTGTTTACTGTGGCAGAAATTTGAACTAACAGAACCTTAAAAGTAAGGCGTTAAGTAGTATCATAAATCCCAAAGCTGAGATGTTGTTGGTCGAGGTTCTCACAGAAGAACTTCAGAAGCAAGAACAGAACCAGGCGGGGCTGCTGCCGTCAATGTCAAGGGAGGCCAGGCTTCAGGAAGGGGAGATGGGACAGGGGGCCTTGGGGGCTGTGCTGACAGGCCAGGCAGCCACTGGCCTTTGCCGTGTGGAGGTCCCTTCAGTGCCCATTCCTCAGAGCAGTGGACACGGAAGCAGTGCTTCGGAGGAAGAATTGGAGACCAAGCAGAGAGTTCTTTCAGGTGGTTCCCTGGAACAGGAGCAGAGAGAGCAAGGGGGAGCTCTAAGCAGGTGTGGGGCCAGGAGGGGCGTGGTGTGTGTGTTTTCCTAGATGGAGGAAATAATGGTGTGTTTACATGCTGGTAGGGTGATGCGGCATTGGGGAAGCGGGCTGGTGTAGAGGGGCGGGGGTCTGGTGATGTGCTGGGCTGGCCTCAGTGGTCAGGAGGACGAAGGGGGGCTTCACTGCAGAGGAGGAAGGGGCCCAGTGGGGCTGGGCTCTCTTCCCATTGCTACTGTGTTCTCAGTGCAAAGCAGCTGAGGTCAGGGCGGGGCGGGGTGGCTGGAGGAGTCTTGGGGTGTTTGAGAGGCTTGTTTAATCTCAGGGAGGTAGGTAGGAGAGCGAGAGTAGCCCCACCCTGTTCCACACCAGAGGGTTGAGCCTTTGTATCAGAGCCTGGACCCCATGTGCGTGCTTCTTCAGCATGATCAGACCTCCAGATCAGCCGTGGAGAAGCAGGTGGAAAACTTTACAAGATGCCCTTGCCCTCCTCTGGACTTCCTGTGTTAGAATTTTGAGAATACCCCTTACACATTGGGTTGCAGTGGAGTTGGGGTCTCCTACCTTTTTCTGACCCTTTGCCTCCCGGCAACTTTCAAATTGGGGCAGTTGAGACAACTCCACATCCCAATAAAACTTCATTTCAGAAGTTTTATGAAGTAGAAAATAAAGAGAAATTAAAACAGCTGGTATTTACTTACTCTAGAGCCTCTCAGCATTTTGTATTATTCTCTTCCATGAGATAAAGATTGTTATCTTCATATTGCAGCCTTGGAAACTGAGGTCCAGTGAAGTCAGGGGATGTGCCTGAGATCATACAGCTTGTAAGTGGTGGAGACAGGTTCTGAGCCTGGGCGGTTTGACTCCAGAGGCCACACGGGTCACCCCTGCTTCCTCCTCCGGCCTACTGGTGACTTTGTGTTGTGGTGTCTTTGAGCCGATGTGTGCTGTAAATTGAAGTGAGGAAAGAGTTTGATTTGATTGAGCCATAGCCTCAAAGACAGTGATTTGGTGATGTGATCTCTGTGCCCACACGCCTGCCGGTTCTGTTGTATGTCTTTTCCGTGCTTTTCTCCCTGGAAAGGCTCATTGGGGACATTCTTACACTGTTGAGAGTTCGCCCGCTAGCTGCTGCAGCTTCTGGTCTGGTGCCTGTTGTTTCTCAAGTCACTGGCCAACAGGCAGCTGCCGGCTTGTCTCGGGGATGCTGCATGGGTTCCGGCCGCAGTTGCTACCCCTCTCTTTCGTCACAGAGCCATTTCAGGCTGTTTTGTCACCTCCCTGTCCTGGTCAGCATCAGAGGTCGCCACTCCCTGCTGCCCTTGCTCGCCAGGGAGGGATAAAGACCAGAGAAGTGAATGGCGGGTGGGGGAGAGTGCAGTCTGGGCGGGCCTGGGAGTCTCCGTGATCGCTCTGAGAACAGATGAGAAGGTATTTGTGGTTAAAGAAGCAAGTGGAGAAAAGGAATCTGCTGCCGCCTGTTCAGAGAGAGAGCGCGAGCCCCGGCACTAAGGGCAGACGCGCCCCAGGGGTGCGGATGTCGGGGCTGGGGCCTGTGGAGGGGGCTGTGGCAGCCAGCGCTGGGGTCTGCGCGGGCTGGCCCCGGGGGGCTGGGAGGCTGCTGTGGAGAGTTCAGCTCCTATACACACTTTGTTCCCCACCCGAGTGTTCAGGCTGTGTCCTGTTCTCTGCTCGAGTGTATTAAAGTGTTCATTCTCTTAACATGCAACGTGGACTGAACATTGACACGCCCAGCTTTCTGATACCATAGACAATCCCTCTGAGAATACAGGAGCCTGTCCAGGAACCTGGACGCGTCTCGAGTAGCCGCGCGGTGCCGTGTGCAAGCAGTTTCCCGGAAGCCAGCGTGCCCCGAGCGGCCCTGCGAGCTGCGCTCCTTCCCGCACCGCAGCAGGTGGCTGGGGCTGCAGCCCACGGCTTCGTCTTACCCCCTCTGAGGGGTCCCTGCCCTCGCCTCCTGAGCTCCAGCTGTGCTCTGGTTTTGTTGGGGAAACTGTATTGGTTTTTAGACACAGAAGAAAATTCACTCTAGTTTAAATTGGCAGAATGGATTGAAATTATTTTCTCATTGCCAGAAGATTTTTAAAACAATTTTCACAAAGTTTTAGGAAGCCTTTCTGATCTGTGTTCTGATTTATGTAAGTAAACTGTTGATACAGATGATGACGTGAGTATCCTGTTCTTCTAGGTATCCAAATATATCTTGTGAGTTGCTCACTTCTGATGTCTCCCAAATGAACGATAGACTGGGAGAAGATGAATCCTTGCTAATGAAATTGTATAGCTTCCTCCTAAACGATTCCCCCTTGAACCCACTACTTGCCAGTTTCTTCAGCAAGGTGCTAAGTATTCTTATCAGCAGAAAACCAGAACAGGTAAATACTGTTTTCCAAAAAGGTAAGTATTAGGGCTGAGCATCCCCTGAGGTTATCCTCGGTGATTTTGTCGCTTCAGTGTTCTGAGTGTGCCTTATGTCCCACATTCTGTAAAAGAATAGATTTTACAGCTAAAATACCCGCAATGCTTGCTGACTTATCACTGACTTGACTCCTTAGCGAATACATTCTAATTTGACCTCTTCTTTTCTGAGCGCCTCATATCTCAGTTTTTCCGTGTACTTGGCCTCCTTTTCTGACAGGTGGCTGGAAGCAAGAGCACGTTGGGGTCAGTCTGTGAGGGTCGCGTGAGGAGGGGCACACAGTGGCAGGGTGTGTGGGTGGCATCCTGGCGACTCTGTGGCAGAGTAACTGTGCTCATTTATTCTTTTTTCTGATCAGCACAAGCGACGCTTAAGTCAGAAAGCTTTCCCATAAACGCGATTGCTGATTAGTTTATAGAAATGGCGATTTTTTTTTCTCTCTTCTATTTTGCTTCCACCCCAAAACTTGAGACCTCTGGGCAGTGAGTGCTGTGTACACACACAGGGAGCTTTGCTCTTCTGTCCAGCAGAGCCTGACAGGAGTTGGGCAGGACCCTCCTCCCCACTGTCTGCCTCCTCTCCCTCCTCCTCGTTCCGGTGTCGTCCCGCTGTGTCCCCACTTCCCGTCTCCTGGGCTTAGTTTTGCTCTCAGTTCCCTTGTACCTGGAAACTTGTATTTTCCAGGTATCTGCTGTTTGCGGTTGTTCTCGAAAGTGTGGTCTCTGGTCCAGCAGCATGAATACCACCTGAGAATTTGTTGGAAATGCAGGTTCTTGAGCTCCATTTCAGACCTGCTGAGTCAGACACCCTGGGGTGGGGCCTGCAATCTGGGGTGTAAGAAGCTTCCCAGATGACTGGGACGCATGCTAAAATTTGAGAATCATGGCTCTGGTGGGTGCTGATGTGGAAAAGGATCTGCTTATGAGGAGACTAGGATTCACTTACGCAGACGGTCCCCAGGGAGCAGCAGGAGCCTCAGAGCCCAAGAACAAACTAAGAGTCTGCAGAATGCAGGCAGTGGGGGTGTGAAGACGGGGTTGCAGAGGCCACAGCAGTTGGGCCTGGCGTCCCTCATGGTGGAAGGCAGGCTCCGTGACCCGTCCTTGCTATCAGCAGACCTGGAGGGGCTGGAACTATTTTCGGCCCAGAACGGCTGCCCTGTGCCAAGGCCAAGTGTGTACAGGTCTTATTTTAGACAGACAAGGTCGTGCTTTCATGTTCTTAGTTGAGCAAGATTGCCTTTCTCAGTGTGTTGGAACTGAGGTTCTTGTTTCTTAGATAGTAATCCCCGAATCTCAGTCACTGCAGTGCGGCTCATCCTTCCTCCTCCTGCCTTTGGATGAGAAATGACAGGACTGCTTACTCCTCTAGGAGAGTTCAGGTCACCCCATCAGCCTGTGTCCTGGTCGTTTCCAGGTGGCTGTGGTTGCGACGGAGACCAGTCTCACATCCCTCGTGCCTGTCTCCTCCCTCTGTGCCCAGGGCCCGCGTATCTTCGGTAGAGTGAGGACACACTCAGAGCCCTCTGGGCTGCTGAGCATCTGGTTTGGTCATCAAGGCCAGACGTGTTACCTGTGTGCAGAAGGCGGCGCGTGCCAGTTCAGCGCTGAGAGAAGGCCCCCTTCACTCTGCTGCTTGTGGTGCTTCTCAGTTCAGCCCTCAGTCACGAGAGGGTTCGAGAGTCCTTGCTTGCTCTTTCAGCTACAGGAGAAGCCCACACTGGCACCTTCCTCGTCTTGTGAGAATTATGAGTGTAAATAAAGGTTTCCCATCACATGATATGTTAGTAAGGATATGTGCAACTGAATTCAGACTCAGTCTGATTGAACCAGTATAGACACCTCTCAGGATTAACTTGCAGAGCAGCAGGGCCTTCTGTGAGGGGCACCCTGAGTGCTGGTGGGTGAGCCCCTCCAGTGCCGTCCCCCAGACAGGCCACCTCGCCGTCCTTGCTGTGCCCCCTTGGCCCTGCCTGCGGGCTCAGGAGTCGGTGCTTCGACCACTAAATGCAGTGTTTTGGCCACATGCCACCTTCTCTTCCCCCTCTACTCCACTGTGCTTTTAAAAACTACTGTGTGACTCAGCTGTGAGTGGATTAATTATGTATAACTCACTGAAGGTTTGTGCTACAGCCTTTAACCTCACTGTTTAGTGAAGCAGTGTGTGATGGCTAATCCTGCACTTCACCTGATGGTGTGAAGCAGTTTTAGTTCACCCCTGGCTTCTAGCTGTCATGTTGGGTGATGAGCTTGTGGCTCTGTTGGATTTAAATCTCAGGGCAACCACTTTTTAGCTTCTAGCAAAATCCTTGACTGGTCTGAGCCTCAGTTTCCTCACCTAGAACATTTGAGTTGAGCAGCCCCACCTCACAGGCTTCTGGGAGACGTCAGGGCGATATTGTCACAGCAGCTGCCTCACTGGCTATGCTGCTTCTGGGACTTTTGAGCAGATGATTCCTGCACACGGACAAAAGCTAGAAGGACAGGGGTGTCCAAGGCAGAGCATGTTTCTTCCTATGCAGGAGAGACCCAGGTGGCAACCCTGACTTTATTCATGTTTTCTTATCCCCTCGGGTTAATGGTCAGCCTCTTCCATGCTCACCCTCCTGGTGTCACTATGATCAGGTGAATGGCTGAAATAAAATGCAGCTGTGATTTTCTGTAGCATGTGAGTTAGCCGCTTTGATGGATGCAGAAGTCTGTTCTGAATGTTTCTCTTACTTGCTAGAGTACAGTTAGGACTTGGGATGTTTAGTCTGCATTTTTGTGTAAAGCCTAATGGACTTGCTTTATGTCTATAAATTGTTAAGTGGTATATTCTCTTGCCTTTTATGGAGTGTTAAATTTTTGATCCTCATTCTTTCAGAATTAATAATGAAAGTGAGCAGAAATGAAAGATTCTATTATGGTGTGTTTGTATCAGGGAACAGGTGGTAATTTGGGAGTTTTTGGTTTTTTTTTCTTTTTTTTAAGAGGTTTTTCAGTTCTGTAACAATCAGAAGTCTTTCCGGTTTGACATCTTATGGCTAATTCAGCCTTTGTCTTGCCTTAACTTAAAGTGGTGATGGGACTTTGGAGGGGGCAGCCCCAGGGGTCAGGACTGAAAGTGTCCTGAAGTTGATAGTTCCCCAGGGATGCGTCTTTCAGTTGTGGCTGTTCTCCTTTAGATTGTGGATTTCCTGAAGAAGAAACGTGACTTTGTGGACCTTATTATAAAGCACATAGGAACGTCGGCCATCATGGACTTGCTGCTCAGGCTCCTGACGTGCATCGAGCCCCCGCAGCCCAGGCAGGAGGTGCTGAATGTGAGTAGTCAGGCGGCGTGGGCGGGCTGCGGCGTCTGGGTGGGGTCCCAGGGATGGGTAGTCAGGGTCTGGGAACCCGGGGTCGGGGGGCAGGAGGAGGACTTCCCCACAGGAAGAGATCCAGATTTTACCAGGGTTAGGGTTCCCCATAGGCGCGTCCCGAGAGGCACAGGCTGTCTTCCTGTTCCCTTGCTTTGCTGGCTTTGCTCTTCAGTGGAGTGGGAAGGCAGATTGGATTGAGGATTTGTCTTAGCTGGTCTGGTGGGAAGAGCAGAAATGGGAAGGTTGGGAGCTCTGCTCGTTTGAGCAGGCTGTGAGGGGTCTTCTCTGTCTTGAGAAGATGGTCACCTGCAGGAATGTCTCTAAGAGTCAAAAGGAAGAGATGTGGTATTTCCAGGGAATCTGGCTTCGGAAGTAACCTTCTCATGGATGCCTAGGAGCATGGGATAGCAGGAGAAAGGAGTTTACCTTCAAAGGGGCGTGTATTTCAGATTTGGGGGAGGTGGTTATTCTAGGACATATGGCTCTGGGAGATTGTCTTGGGTGGGAAGAGGAGGGTGTGAATGATTTGAAGGTGAGGTTTCTCACAGGCTCTCAGCTCTGCCTCTTCCATCTCTTCTTCTCTTTCGTCCCTTCACTGCCTTCTTCCAGAACCGTTCCCCAGTCGATTCTGTCCTTAATACTCAACCTCAAACCTAAGAACTCTGGAAATGAGTTTTATTGAGTTAGTAGGGTCTGTCAGGAGGTGTCCCAGGGAGAGGGGCATAGTCCGCTGAGGGGGGCAGGCATGGCAGGTGTGTGTGGGGGCGTGGTGTGGCGTGATGTGTCGGGATGGCGTCAGGGCTGGGTCTGCAGAACCAGGCAGAGGTCTTCCGAGAGCCACGGTCAACATGAGTATGTCAGCTGAGGGACCTAGTGAATATCCCGGGAAAGGGCCCTAAGCTGGGGCTTCGGGTGTGTATTTGTGGATGCGAATATTTTCTCTGTGGAGACTGGGGACTCCAGAAAAGGCAGTTAAGGCTAAGAGGGTGGTTGCCTTTTATATCTGTTATTACTGGAGTAGGTTATTCAGTATGGTTTCTTAGAGTTCCAAATTTGGTCACTTCTGGGTTGGATTTTAGGGCTCACTTCCAAGGGAGTAGGTGTGCTTCTCAAGGGGTGTAGCGGTAGGTGGTTAATAAAGGCAGAGGTCGAGGGAAGGGTAGTGAGAACTCCTCTGAGTGTCTGGCTTTGGTCTGGGGGCCAGCTGTGGGCTGGGACTGTGGCCGCTTGTTAGTAGCTGTGGAGGTGGGTGGTGGGGGATCAGTTCACTGCCCGCAAAGCTTCCCACTTTGCCTCTAGGTGGTCAAGACCCTCAGCCCCAGCTTCTCTGTAGAGGCGCTGGCGTCCTGTTTGAGGACGGGGCTACTCAGAGTGTGGTCCCAGACATCACCTGGATCTCACCTCTGCCCTCCTGGGTCGGAATCTGTGTGTGAACAAGACCGCAGAGGGGCTTCTTGTGCACATTTTAAAACATCTTAAAATAAGATGGGCCCCTGCCTTCTTGGTGGTCTCCTGAGATCTTTTGTTTGCATTTTCCTTTGGCATATTCTCCTTGAGGAGCTTGAAGACAACCTAAGAATTTCTCTGCGGCCTTTAGCAAACTGTGTTTGATTTCCTGCCTCCCACCCCCCATCTCTCTTAACTTTTGGGATTGTGTGTGTGTGTCCATCCATCTGCTTTAGGTAGAGATTGCCATTATTGACTTGGTGTTTCTCTTCCCTGTGGAATTAATATTACACCAGATGCTTTTTCATTTATTCTTACCCCTTTCATATTTTCATTCATGGCAGTAGTTGATGCATAGTTGAAGAAGAGTGTCCTAGTCATGATATCAGCTCTTTGCTAACATGTGACCAGGCAGATAAACTTTCCGTGGCACCCCCCAGCCCCCATGCTTCCTGTGGTGGTTTTTGTTTTAGAATCTGAAAGTTCATCGTGTATTTTAAACCGAAGGCTTGATACGGCATACTGTTTTTCTCAGCCTTTCTGAAGCTCCCTTAAAATGAACCCTCTTACAGAGAAGGGTTCCATCTCTGCTTTCACTTCGTAAGAAAGCACAGGCTTTGTTAGTGCTCGGTGCCTGAGAACTAACGTCACTAAGCTAATGTGTAGGATTTGGGGATGTGGCTTTGTGATATGGGGAGAAGTTGGTACTGTAGCTGCTGTTAAAATAATATATGCACTGGCATTTTCTTTGGGGGACTTTTAATTTCCTGTAGTGTTCAAAGCTCAGAGAAAACCTGTAACATTCTACTTAAAATATGATGGATATCTCCAAGTATGTTAATCGTCACTGGGGCTTGGACAGGAGCCACTCATTGCTATGATTCCTTCTACAATGTGTTTTACAGTGGTTAAATGAGGAGAAAATTATCCAGAGGCTCGTGGAAATAGTTCATCCATCGCAAGAAGAAGATGTAAGTTCTCTTTCGTGACTCTGAACTTGAGTTTTTTGGAGAAAGAGCCATGCTCGTTTGGGCACAGAGCGTCGTTTTGCTAGATGTGATGAGGAGGACAGGTGCTAGTGGTCGCCTGGCGTGCTTCAGGCTGACAGCTTTCTAAACACCAAAGGCTTTTAAAGACGCTGTGTTTCGCTGAGACCCAGTTTCCTGATGTGAAACGGTAAGCCCTGGGTCTCGCTCCATCTCTTTAGATCGGGGGCTGCATCTGCTTGCCTTCCTCACAAACCTCCTCCACACTTTTTTCTTTTATCCCCATCTTTAGCCCAGACGATGTGGCCATATCTGTCTGCGCTTGTGTTTTCCATTCTGGCAAAAGCCTCCAGACACACAGCAGCTCCAGGTCCCCACTGTGTCCCAGAGTGCTGGGCTCCTGGGCACTCGCTTCTGTGCCCTGGTCGATTTGGCCTTTGTCCTGGGTGCTGAAGGTTGGCCGGGCAGCAGCGTCAGAGCTGCTCTGGAGTTTGCTCGGGGACCTCTCTGGGGTGGCCGGGGGGAGTCACCAGCGGGTGTGCCTCTGTAGTAGAGACAGCCACCCAGCTGCTGTGCGGCTCTGAGCCCTGTGGAGTGGCTAGCATGTGGCCATTTCTGCCTAGAGAAGTTACCATTCCACGTGGTTTGATGTAGTATCTACAGAGGAGTTGGTTCAGAGAACATGCTGGGTGTGTCTTGTGCACAGGCGCCCTCCTCCGATGCTCTGGCTTGTGAGTCTGTTGAAGAGTGAGCGCTGTAGAAGAACAGTGCCGGGGAAGAAGCATGTGGCTGGAGGGTGTTCTCGCCTACGAAGGGGAGACTTCCCTTCTGCTCCAGTCCATTCAAAACCTTTTGGTACCTGGAGTTCATCAAAAGCAGGCTCTCCATCCCACTGTCCCTTTCAGGAAAAAAAAAAAGGCAAAGAGCTAGCCATGCACGGGGCTGTGGCTCTCCTCTGACAGTTTACTTGTTGCCCCTGTAGTATTGTTCCTGCTGACACTTAGGACACTCCTGTGTGGACTGGTCTCGGATGCCATAGCTTTGGAGGGGCCTCGGTCCTCCTGCTGTGGCTGGGGAAGGGGAGGTGGGGGCATCGATGGTTTCCAGAGCACGTTTCCCGTGGGCTGTAAGGGAGGGCAGGGGCGGGCCTGGCCTGTTCCCGGGGCGGGGACGCAGCTTGCTCCTTACTAGGCTGTGGCTCAACTGGACACGGTCGCTGTCTGAAGGCTTGGCGAAGGAGAGGCCCACTTCTGGAGCAAGTCCGTTTGCAAAGGACAAAGTGTTGGAGGCATCAGCACCTTCTCTCCTTGACTTGCAAGAAAGTTTTTTTTTTTTTTGACAGTCCTGTTGATATTTCTGTTGGGTATTCAGTGAGAAGCTGCATGCTACACTATACTGTCCAGTGTACATTTATTGAGAAGGTTTGTGACGCCTGATCCCAAGCCATGGGGTTTGGTATCCTGGTGCGTGTTGCCACCTGCACTAGAATCCCATTGCTCTGCTCCTGCTGGGCGGGCGGCGCTCAGTGCCACGTGCCTGGCGCCAGCATCTGAGAGCGTGCTGTGGCGTCGCACGCCAGCATGGGAAGAACGGGTAGGGCTACTTACTCACTAGTATATTCCAGAAAGCTGCATTTTTTTTTTTTTTTTTTAAGTCAAGGAGGTGGGTTCATCTTTCTGTGCTGCTAAAAGTATGTCAATTGAGGGCATACATTTTTCTTCGAGTTTAGTTATAGAAACTTTCCTTGCCAGGACTCTAATCACATTTCTCTACACACAGCAGCTGTGTTTTGTTGGCAGCATTGTTAACAAAGCTCATCAGCCCAAGAGGGTAAAATACTCAATACTTTAGAAATGTTATTTCTTATTTACTGTAGCTTACGGCCAGTGTTAATTTGTGTTATTTAAGCAGTTTCTTCACTAACTCTTCATGATAAGTTTGACTTCTGGTGTGTTCTGCAGTTGACACTGTGCTTCTTTCCTCTAGCGGCACTCAAATGCAGCACAGTCACTTTGTGAGATTGTCCGCCTGAGCAGAGACCAGATGTTGCAGGTCCAGAGCAGTGCAGAGCCAGACCCCCTGCTTGCCACTCTAGAGAAGTATGTTTGCATCTCTGTTCTTGTTGCCTTTTCTTGTTGACGCTCTGTGATGCGTTGCCCTTGTCACTCTTTGGTAAGTGTTCCTCATGTGGGGACTGGGTCCCTGGAAAATCCCCGTGGGTGGGCGAGAAGGCAGGAGAACCTGCTCATCTGATCTCAGCCCCTCATGATGCCCTTTGGAGACCTGCGGGGTAAGGATGTGTTAATGAATAAGAGCCATTTCTGCGTAGGGTTGTGAGATGGGACAGTGACATCATAACTACAGTCACTGCCTCCACGGTCTTTGAGGGAAGAGAGTCTTAAGTGCAAACACATTGGATCAGAAGCTCTTCTTCGGATTCACTCTACCTTGGCAGCTGTCGAGGGGTCGCCTGACCAGACCTGATATGAAGGGTTCTGCATCCCGTGTGTTTTGTTTCTTTGTGTTGCTTTTGCCCTTGTTTCTAGGCAGTTCGCAGGGAACCGACAGCTTGTGTTTAGGTGGAAGACCACTTAGGGGTGGTGTACGATTGTGAAGTCCGTGAGTGGCCAGCCCACCATACTGGTGTATCTAGAGCCACACGTTCTCAGAGAGAGTATTTACCATCAAGCATCGTGCATGCATTCAACCTGAATCCATAAAACTATAAGTGATTTTAATAGAAAAAGTGGCATTTCCCCACTTGGGGTGCGTAACTGGGAAAGACCATGAATAGTTAGCATTGTTACATATGATTGACAGTTTAGCTTCAGTTTACTGCTACTGTTGTTCTTTTTAGTGACTTTGTCAGAACTTTTTTTAGTCTTCCTGTGTATTGAGGCTCATTTCCATCTTTTGGCTGGGAAGGCCCTTCTCACTAGTTCTCTCGAGTAGCAAAACTTAAGAGATTGTTAGCTTCTGAGTAAAATGTCATCTTACCTGCCCCGTGTTAGTTATCCTTGTCATTGTGACTTATGTACTCCATACAGTACTGGTAATTATACTAGTATGAGGTTGAGCCATGTGAAGTTGCCATTCAAGTAGGTTAAAAAATGTGGGCTGTCGGTAATTTCATATGGTACATGATTGCATTGTCTAATAAAAATACAATAAAAGTAACATGTAAGTAAAATTTTTCTAGTAGCCATATTAAAGTAAAAAAATAGGCGAAATTTTTATATATTCTAGAATAGCTACATATATATTTATAATTTATACAAAATATATTTATATAAGTATATATTATTTATAGGTACAAAAATATTTCAACATGTGTTTATTTAAAATTATTAATGAGATATTCTACATTCACTTCTGTGTACAAAGTTTGGGAAATCCAGCGTGTACTTTATACTCATGTGGGTTCAGACTGGTACCTTCTGAGTGTTCCATGGCCACAGGTGGTGCTTGGTACCTCTCTCTGGGGTGAGGCTGCTGTTTGAAGAATATATGGGTTTACTGTAAAAAGAAAAGCAGCCTGTTTTTCAGAGCTCAATTCCAAGTTTAATATTTATTCTATAGACTGCTGTGTGTTGAGTGACTTTTACAGTACTGTTTAGAGGTCTTATAAGCAGTTTGAGTGCTGGCTGGGAGTACTGGAAGACTGCTTCCTGCAAGGGGATCCTCTGAAGTTAGGTTAGATGCCAGTTTTGTTTGCTTCTCCCAGAGAGGAAGAGTTTATTCCCTGCTTGCCATCCTGACCTGGTGGAGGAGCTGGTGTTAGTATCCGTTGAGCCCACTGTACTGTGGGGAGACTGGTGTGTGTCAGGCGAGCGACAGGAACAACCAGCTGTCAGTCACAGTGCAAGAGAGATTGTGTTTCTTAATCCGCGTGGTTCCTAAAAATTACTGAGAGCCTGGGAAGCAAGCTTTCCTTGAGAACATGTGTGTAAATTTACCTGACAGGTTACTCTTGTATTTTACCTAAATTGTGACCTGTTTACATGCATAGGAGAGTGTCCTGGGGAGGGCTTATGGAGAATACTTCATGTGTAGCAGTTCAGTCAGATCCATTTCACTTCTGCCAAGTTATTTTGATTTATTTACCAGGTTTTAATTTTAGGGCAAAATGCAGCAATCGATATTCTCTTGTACCTGTTTTAGATCTTGGTTAATTAAGTGCATTCTTATATAGTACTTGTATTACTGTGACCTTTTCTTCCAAAGTTGTTAGTGTTAAATAACATTACAGTTAGCACTTGACTGTTGATTTGTTTCCCTAGGCAAGAAATTATAGAGCAGCTTCTATCAAATATTTTCCACACGGAGAAAAATGAATCGGCCATAGTCAGTGCAATCCAGATATTGTTGACTTTACTTGAGACACGGCGACCAACGTAAGTTTTCCTTCTGTTTCATGAAATGAGTCATTTGGTTTTCCTTTTAGAATTTTTAAAAACTAAGAATTAAGTTAGTGGTTTATTACTACAGTATCATGCCCTTGAATTTCATTTGTTGAATATTTTTCTACTGTATGAATAGTTTTATATGAATGCAGTACATAGATGTAGTTGAAAAAGATGCTTTAGTAAACACTATTGGCAACATTTGGATTCTTGTTATTTGAGTTTTTGTACTCATTACCAAAATACTACTATAATAAGTCAAACCCATGCAGAATGGCTCACATTCAGGAGAAGCTTATTTCTTGTTTATGAAAATTGAGAATAGCTGTTCCGGGTTGGTGTGCAGTTCTCCTCCAAGTGGCGATTCAGGGCTCTTCTGTCCTCTCTGCGCTAATTGAGGCTTCGCACGTGAGGCACTGCAGTTCATTAGGCTGTTTAAAAATGGATGGACAGGTGGCTTGAGGCCTTAAGGAAAATTTTAGGTGTGTTTAAGAATCAGAAAGATAGTCTGTTTTTCCTATTTGTGTGCCTCTGGACAAGTCATTTAATATTTGTCATAATCTTTACAGTTTTATACCTAAAGCTGATTTACTTATTGTCAGAGTTTTCCAGATTGTTTCCTGAGAATGAGAATTTGAAGAGGTAGGCATATATTCGTGTTCTAGGAGCGTGTGGTTTAGCGATTAGGATTTGTCTTTTCCTCTTTACCATTGGGTCCATCCTGTGAAGCAGAGGCATGACGTGAAGGAGCAGCAAGGTCTGCTGTCCGCATAAGCAAATTTGGCGGCCCAGGACTTCTGGAGTTATGTTTGATGGTGTCATTTGGTTCCTAGCAAAACAGTAAACACAGCCGTATCAGTCCCTGCTTCCCAGCGTCTCCATCTCTATTCCCGTCGTCTTCATCTCTGGTTGCTTGATCGGGGAATGTCAGTGTGGCAGCAGTGCTTCAAGTGTACTGTAATCTTGGGATTGTATCTGCAGTTCTGACTCCCCTGTTAATTCCTATTTTAAATAATGTAACCAGTAACTTACGGTATTAATCAGGTGGTACAGGAATGTTATCTTGCTACTCCTGGTGTAAGGCAGTTGCATCATCTCTTAAAATCCTTTAAAAGCACATGAGCTGGTGCTGTGAGATTTATGTTGATGAGTTCGGCTTGAGAACAGAAATGATACGACAGTAAAAGAAATGACAGAAGAAATTCCTGATGAGAAGGAACTTACCCCCAGACCGCAAAGGGTGATCAGACACTAAGCAGGCTTACCTTTAAAGAGGGGTGGACGGAGGGATAGTGGATGGCTAAAATCTTAGCCTTACGCTTAGGAGATTTCTGAGTCCCTAGGGTAAAGGATAAATCTTAAAACTATTTGAACAAGAAAAAATGGGTTAACTACAAAGCAGATCAGATTGCCAGACATCTCATTTGTAAAGTTACATAAACACCAAAAGTCAGAGGGCAGGATTGTGACCCTGAAATACTTTGATTGCTGTGTGAGGGCATGAGGCATTTTCAGTCATATGAGACCTCAGTGCTCCATCCGTTCCTGGGGTCAGTTACTTGAAGATGAACTTTATCAAAGTCAAACAGAAAAAGTAAGGTAGAGCAAAGAACTTAAGATAAAGAAATATATTGGTGAAAGTAATGATAAATGCAACAGGGATGTGAAAATTCCTGTGACTATTAGGAAAGACTTGAACAAGTCAGATGTTGAAACAACACAGTAAATTCCAGATTATTTTAATAAAACCCAAGAAATATGGAGAGAAGGGGTAAGTTAGTGCACAGTGTAACTCTTATCTTCTACTGAGGAACTGTGGTATTTTCATATAGTTCCATTTTTCAGCTTAAAAGATGATGGTTCCGATATGTTTTTAATAAACAGAGAGTGGTAGTAGGTTACTTAATGCCGTAAGTGCCCCAGGTGCAGGGAGAGCAAGGGTGCCCCTGAGAACTGTGGACACGGGACTTTGCATTCACTTGTTAGCCCTGCTCAGGACATGCTGGCCGCTGTCTGTTAAACCACTGGGGAAAGGGCAGCAACCCTGTAACCCTGAAGGCACCGGTGGGGGCTTACAGGTGACGCTCATGGTAAAGAGCCTGCTTGCTGCTGCAGAAGGCATAAGAAACGGGGGCTGATCCCCGGGTGGGGAAGATCCCCTGGAGGAGGGCACTCACACCCACTCTGGTACTCTTGCCTGGAGAATCCCATGGACAGAGGAGCTTGGCGGGCTACAGTCTATGGGCTCACAAAGAGTCGGAGATGACTGAAGCGACTTAGCATGCATCGGACCATTGGTGGTGGGGTGAAGGGACCAGGAAAGAACCTCTATACCGCAGGACAAGCAGGGACACATTCAGGACCCAGTCTGTTAGAGAGCCCCTGTCACTGAAGTAAGGGTGGGTTCGCAGAGATGGCCCATTCCTGAGGCCCAGGGGCATTTTTGGTGCCTGAGGCTGAGCCAGAACAATAGTTCCTCCCATGCCTCCCCTGCTCCAGGCCACCACACTGGAGTGGGTATAGTCGAGTGCTGATGGAGGGGAGGCTGCGGCCTGGCACAGGGAGCCCGTCAGCACGGGAGCGAGCTTGAAGGAGGAACTTCAGCTGAGGGCAGAGCAGCCGTTGAGAAAGACCTGGCAGTCCAGCCGTAACTATAAATACAGAGTAACGTGAGACAAGCTTGAGTCATGGTACACTGAGAAGAAACAGTCACAGCAACAGCAGAGCCCGAACCTAGCTCTGCTGCTGACTGTAATTGATCCCCAAACTTCACACTAAAGACTTAGGGGAAGAGAGGTGTATCCGCTGCAGACAAGTACTAGTTAAATCAGTTTCTGTTGTCTTACACAGCATGTCCACGTTTCAACCAAAAAATTGCAAGATGAAGAAGCCAAATAAAAAGAAGCTGACATGCTCTCAAGAGAAAAAGCAGTCAATAGAACTAGAGTCAAAAGTGTTGGAACTATCTGGTAGGGAATTTTATAAAAAACTGTGATTGATATGTTAAAGACTTGTGGGAAGAGTGAGCAGCAATCTGTGGACAGATGGAGAATTTTAGCAGAGCTATGGAAGATCATCTGGAAATGCTAGAAATGAAAAATATCTTTGGGCTCCTTTGTGAGCGTTGACATAGTTGAGGAGAGAATCAGTGTAGGACGCTAGAAATTACCTACAGTGAAATATGAAGTTAGACCCAGGCGGCAGTCGCTTTGTGAGGTCCAGAAGCCATGATGTACCAGCAGAAACCAGCGCACCGTGTGCCCAGATCTTGGTTTCTAACCCTGCCCTCCAGTAAAGGAATCAGGGCTCTGGAGAAATGGCTGGTTCTACCACTGGGGTAAGACATATGTGAGATGAGTGTGGAGCGTCGCGTAGTGTAGAGACTAAGGACGTGCTCTACAAGGAAGACCCGCAGGGATTTCCCTGGAGGTCCAATGGTTAAGACTCCGTGCTTCCAATACAGGGGACGCAGGTTTCATCCCTGGTCAGGGAACCAAGAACCCATGTGCAAGATGACCAAAAAAAAGAGGAAAAAACCCACAGTAAGGGTTTGTGAGCAGGACACAGGAGGCAACTGAAAGAGCTGCCGTTGGCCAAGCTGGGACTGCCAGTACTTGCACAATAGAATAAAGCAGCACTGTATTATAACACGAAGCAGCTGCATGAAGTAACTTAACCATGAATCCATACTGACACAAATAGATGGTGGAACGAATAAACGGGGAAGAAGAGACAGCTCTCGCTTGTGGCGGAATTCCAAGTAGTTCCTAACTCCATCTCTAGGAGGAAGAGCAAAACTCTCCACTCTTTGCTTGTAGCTGGCACCTCATGACTTCCTTCTAGGAAGTGCACTGTGGAAGGACAGCTACAACCAGCACTTCCTCAGCCAGACACTCAAAGTCAACAGCCATTGTTGAGTTGCATTGATGGTGTGTAATGAAAATGGCATCTTACTTGTGTGGTCTTCCTCTCAAAAACCCACGGTCATGAGAGAAGTACAAGACCAGGTCCCAGCTGAGGGACGCTCTGCGGAGTACCTGGCCAGGAAAGTTCGAGTAACTGTCAGAGCCAAGAGGAGGCGAAGGACAGAGGACTCTTGACGGTAAACATAGTGAGGCTTCCTGGATGGACTCCAGACAGAGACGCAACTTGAGGTGAACACACGGAAATCTGAGTGAAGTGTGGATTTTACGTGTGAGTATTGGTGAATAAATTTTGATAAATGTAAGATAATGATGGGGGAAATCGAGTATAGGTCATATGGAGACTCTAGTACTTTTGCAGTTTTTCTGTAGATCTAAACTGTTCTCAGAAACAGACATAACATTTAGACAGAAATCAGTAAGAAGCACAATGCTAGCGATTCACTGGACCTGACTGACAGCACCAAGTGCTGGCAGGCCCGCGAATCTGCAGGGGCTCTCATTCCTTGCTGGTGGAAACGCAAAATGCTGCAGCCACTTGGAAAGGCCGTCCAGCAATTGCTTACAAAACCAAACACAGTCTCACCACACAGCCCCAGCAGTTAGGTTCCTTGGTATTCATCCAAAGGAGTAGAAAACGTATGTTCACAAAAACCTACACGTGGTTGTTTAGCAGCTTTACCCACCCTTGCCACAACTTGGAAGCAGCTAAGATGTCTTCAGTAAGTGAGTGGATAAACAAACTATAGTTCATCCATACAGTGGAATATTATTCAGCCCTAAAGAGAAGGTGCCCTCCAGCCATGAAAAGACATGGAGGAACCTTGAATGCAAGTGAAAAAGGGAAAGAAGTCAATCTGAAAAGGCTACATAACCTTCTGGAAAATGTCTCATTTTACTGTGGAGACGGTAAAAAGATCACTGATGACCAGAGGGTGGTGGTGGGGGCGAAGTGAACAGGTGGAGCTCAGGACCTTTAGAGTCGTGAAAATCCTCCGTGTAATATCTTAGTGCCCCATACAGGTCATTATTTGTCCAGACCCATGAAACGTACACCATCAGGAGTGCACCGTGCAGGGCGCGGGCTCTGGGTGATGGGGATGTGTCAGCACAGTTCAGGGGTTGCAGTGAATGCTCTGGTGGAGGATGTTGGTAGTGGCGAGGCTGGGCATTTGTGAGGGCAGGGGGCAGATGGCCAGTCTGTACCTTCCCCTTCATTCTTTGAACTGAAAGCCACTGTATAAAAATAGTTTTTATAAAAATCAATGTAACTCGTATCAACAAACTGAAGAAGTAAAACCGTGTGACCATTTCATTAAAGCCTTTTATGATAAAACGTCTGCAAATAAGAAATACAAAGGAACTTGGAAACTGAGAAACAGAAAATCCTTGAGCGCCGTCATTCTTAGTGGTAGAGGCTGCAATCATAGCCCCTAAAATCAGGGGCCATGGCGAGAATATCCCCCTCACCAGTTCTTTTTGGGCTCATGCTGTTGGTCGTGAGGCAGGAAGGAAACCTAGGCATCCAGATTGGGGACTAGGAGGTGGACAGTGCGTTTTGGAGGCAGGGGCACCATTCAGCCCACTAAGCGTAGCTAAACCAGATATGCATAAACAACTAGCCAGCGCTGGCAACAGTGAAGCTGCACACGGCCCGCCGGGGATGGAGAGCCACGCGGCCACCTTCTGCACGCACCTGGCAGTCTTTAAATAATGGACCTTTGTCATCTAGCCCTCTTAGATATCTACCCACGAGAAGTGAAAACTATATCACACAAACTCAGAAGTGAATGTTTGTGCGCTTTACTCGTAATCACCCCAAGCTGTGCGCAGGCAGAGTGTCTTCCCCTGGTGAGTGTGAGGGAGCCGCGGTGTGTCTGGGCACTAGCTTCAGCAGAGGAAGAGCGCTGCCTGCCGGCGCCCCAGCAGCCGCCACAGCCTGCGCCTTTCCGAGTCTGAGTTCCACATTTAACATACCTCTGCTTGGAATGTCAGTGTGAGTTTTGTTTTGGATTTGGTGGGTTTTTACATACATTTGAAAGAACCAAAATGTGAGAAACACCGTGGATATTGACTGTTGTACCTGAGTCAAGGCAGGTAGATAAGTTTATGCTCACTAAGTATTTATTAGATGAGCAGCTCAGTTGGTAAAAAGAATCTGCCAGCAATGCAGGAGACTGGGCTTCTATCCTGGGTTGGGAAGATCCCCTGCAGAAGGGAATGGCAACCTACTCTAGTATACTTGCCTGGAAAATCCCATGGACAGAAGAGCCTGCTAGGCTCTAGATCGTGGGGTTGCAAGAGTCAGATACAACTTCGCCTCTGAACCACCACCAATATTTATCAGATGAACAAATGAATGTTTGTTTGTGAATGAGTAAGGATTTTGAGTATAAGTTTTTGTATGGTATTTTCACACGAGTGGGAAAAAGCAGGTTGTAAATGTAGCTTAGAAAGCGACTCGCCATTTGGGGAAGAAATCCAGTGTCTATGCCTGTTTTGCATAAAAATAAATTCCAGATAAATGAAAAATACTAGAGAAAAAGCATACAGAAGCTCATAGGATATGACATTGTAAAGAAGCTTGAAAGTCTGGCTTCCTGGACAGAAACTGCAGTGAAGAATGCTCTGTCTGGCCACATAAATTATTAAAACCCCTACACAGTAAAAAGCACTATAATCAAAGCAGAAGTCCTTTCCCCTGCCCACGCGCCCTTTCTGTAATTGCATTTCTGAACGCTGTTATGTGTAGCTCTTGGAAATCACTTGCACGTGTGAAATGTTTTCAGATGGCTGTCGTAACGGTCCCTCCTCCAGGTGTCAGCTGTACCGGGCTCTGCTCTCGGCCCTCAGTGCCAGCATGGCCCCCAACAGTCCTCGGGGCGCCGTTCTTTCCATATCAGGACAAATAGCTGGTGAGCCAAGGGCCAGGATTCGGCGCAGGCCTTGCTCCAGCAGCTATGCTGTTGGCAGCAAGTTTGCACTGACACACCACTCCCGGGTTTATCTTTTAACCTGAACTGTGCACCCACATTGTTACACCCCTCCCTTCTGTCCCCCAACTTTGAGAATCCCTGTGCTTCCTAACACTGATTTTATGAAAGCAATTTTGTCATTGTTTTCCTAAGAGAAAGGGTTTATAATGACTATAAGTGAAAGAAAGTGAAGTTGCTCAGTCGTGTCCGACTCTTTGTGACCCCATGGACTGTAGTCTGCTAGGCTTCTCCATCCATGGGATTTTCCAGGCAAGAATACTGAGTGGGTTGCCATTTCCTTCTCCAGGGAATCTTCCCGACCCAGGGATTGAACCCTGGTCTCCCGTGTTGTAGGCAGACGCTTTACTGTAAAGCCACCAGGGAAGCTCCAAGCCACTTATAATGACTATAGATAGAGCTTTATACAGAACATTAATATACTCCTTTTTAAAGAAGCGATATCGATGGATTAGTTGAGAGAATCCTAGAGCAATACAGGCCTATTTATTTTGGCTGCTTTGGGTCTTCATTGCTGCATGTGGCACGGAAGACAGGCCCTGGGGTGCCCAGGTTTGGTAGTTGTGGCACGTGAGCTTAGTTGCCCCACAGCATGTGGGATCTTCCTGGACCAGGGATCGAACCTGTGTCCCCTGCGTTGGCAGGCCGATTCTTAACCACTGGAGCACCGGGGAAATCCCAGGCCTGTTTATTATTAACAGTCATCCAGTGGTAGGCAAGGATGGTATGCACTGTTGTTCAGGGGTCTCTGGTTGCTTTCCACTTTTTCTGGTTAGAGACATGGTGTTAGTACAGTAGGTGCAAAGAGCTAGAAAGTTCAGAGAAAATGGGAGGAAATAGTATATAATTTCTCCCCTGACAGCATATGTTGGATTTCTGGTCATGTCAGCTGATCCCCATCAAGGTTTTATTATGCCCTCTTCCTATCCTTCCAGAAATTTTGATAAAATTACATATATTCCACAGTTGTTTTCAATATCTCTGTACTCTGATGCGGGTTTCCCTGGTGGCTCAGTTGGTAAAGAACCTGCCTGCCGATGTGAGTTAGGAAGATCCCCTGGAGGAGGAGATGACAACCCACTCCAGTACTCTTGCTTGGAAAATCCCACGAGTAGAGGAGCCTGTTGGACTGTAGTCCATGCAGTTGCAAGAGTCAGGCATGACCATGTGACTCAGCCACTACCATTCGCTGTTACAGAGCACCTTGAATGGTTTGTTCTGAAATAATAAAATTAACTTGCTTTGTTTCAAGATTTGAAGGCCATATAGAGATCTGCCCACCAGGCATGAGTCATTCAGCTTGTTCGGTCAACAAGAGTGTTCTAGAAGCCATTCGAGGAAGACTTGGATCTTTTCACGAACTCCTGCTTGAGCCCCCCAAGGTAAGGCAGCTCTCTGAAGCATCATTGAACAGTTCCGTAGGTTTGATTCCAGCTGTTAGAAGGTAGATGAACCTTCTGAGTTAAAGAACCGGCTGTGACCCACCCACCTTGTGCAAAGTATGTTAAAAGGGCCATTGTTTTCATTGCTTTTGAACTGGTTTTTAAATTGGCTTTTATCTGTATATAGTGTCTAAATTGATGAATGGAATAGAATTAAGTAAATTAAGTAAGATACTTACCTGCTTAGAAAACTCAGTTTTTTGTTCTTTTTTTTTTCCTATAAATTCTGTGTATTTACATGCAAGTAAAATAGTTTTCTTCTAATAGCATGTTATTTTCACATCTTTGAGGTACACGCTAATCTTCAAGAAACTAATCTTAGAAGTTGAGTTGTCTTACTCAAGAGTTGGAGCAGTGTAACTGCCTGATGGACAGATTGTTATTTAAGAAGTGGTGGGTTGATTATGACTTGGAGAGTTAGTTTTTCTGTCAGGGGCATCCGTGTGCTAATCCAGAAATGACTGTTTATTCAGGCAGCCACTGAAAATGCAGACGGTGAAGGTTTAGAAAAGCAGAGTGTCCATGGCCCATAGCCTTTGTCACGGCTACCCCTGGGATTGCTGCAGACTGAGGCCGGGGGACGAGGCGCTCCCTTATGGTGTCTCTGGGGTGGAAGACAGTTCCTTGAGAGTTCTGCCGCCCACGCTGGTTCCTTCACTTTGGTTTTTCCTCTTGTGTGCCTCATTGCATCCGGCGTCTCAGGCTTACACAGTGCATCTCTGCGGCCTCTGCGGAGTGAGTTCCCAGGGATAGAGTGTGGTAGTGTCTCCCTTCTGCTCTAGGTGTTTCCAGTTGGTGGAGGGGGCGCAGAGAATAATTTATGTCCATTGTGCTTGGAGTCTGGTTCAGCTCCTAGATTGTCTCCTCACATGACCAGCGAGCAGGCAGTGGTCTGGGGCACAGGCTGGGGTGCTCAGGGCCTGCCGTGGAAAGGGCGCCTACTGATGTTGGCCAGTGGCGTCCTTCATGCCAGGCCTGGGGAGAAGGGCAGGAGAGCCAGGGAAGAAGCAGGATTTGTTCAGGAGAAAAGAAGTGCAAGTCGGAGGAGGGGGAGGGCCTGAAAGAGGAGGAGGTGTGGCCCCCGACCCGGGTCTCAGGTGTCCCTGTCTCCTTTCTCGGTTGACAGATAAGCATCTCGTGTGGATTCTCACCCTGGTGCTCTTCTTGGGCTGATTCCAAAGTGAGACAGTGTTTTGTGTGGACTCTTCCCTGCTGGGGGCAGTGAGTTCAGCCCCTGACTGGCTTTACTGCACAGGGCAGCACGTGAGCAGGTCCATGCTCAGTAGCACTGCGCTGCAGGGAGTGGGGGGTGGCTCCCCTTTCCCCTGGGCCTGGAGGAGAGCAGGCGGGGGTGCTGGGAAGCCCTGTTGGATGGGGACATGGAGAAGGACACCCTTTTCACTTTGTCGTGGGTCTCCTGCCAAACTTCTAAAGTTCTGAAATGTTCTGGGTCTATCTTCTGTGATTTCAAAGAATACAAACTCCCTTGTATGGATGAAAGCAGGTTTGAGGTTGATCCTGCTTCTAGGTTGTGACCCAGAGGCAGCTACTGAGTTTGCATTTTTACCCCGGTTTTGGCAGAGGTTGAGGACTGTGTTCCGAAACCACGTGTCACTTCTCTTAGTTTCTCAGCCTTCTGGTCAGGTTTGGAGTATTGCACTTTTTCTTCATGGACTTGACAAGCTTTCTGCTTGTTTAGAATATTGAAGGCAGGGGGGTACTTGATTTCTTATGAAATATGTAGTCTAGGGAAATTACCTATTTTTTTCTCTTATATTTACTTCATCATATCTTAACGATATCAGTAGCAGTTTTGGATTTTTCTGCAGGTGTAGAATTTAAGCCAAGTTGTTTGTGGGCTTAGTTTAACTAGTGTGATATCTTAGTACATACTCCTGCACCGTTTGTGTATTGAACTGGTTTTTAATTTATTTATTTGTTTATCTTTGGTTCTGCTGGGTCTTCGTTGCTGCCTGCAGGTATTTCTCTAGTTGCGGCGAGTCGGGGCTGCCCTCTGGTTGCAGTGTGAGGGCTTCTCCCTGAGACGGCTCTTCTTGTTGTGGAGCATGGACCCCACAAGCCCGTGGGCTTAGTTGCCCCATGGCATGTGTGATCTTCTTGGACCAGGGATCAAACCTGTGTCCCCTGCGTTGGCAGGCGGATTCTTGAGCACTGGGCCACTAGGGAAGTCCTGAACTGAATCTAATCAGAAAGCTTTTTCTTTCTCAGAAAAGTGTGATGAAGACTACGTGGGGCGTGCTGGACCCCCCCGTGGGGAACACCCGACTGAGTGTGGTTAGGTTGGTATCCAGCCTCCTCCAGACGAATACCAGCAGCATCAACGGGGACCTCATGGAGCTGAATAGCATTGGGGTCATACTGGTAAGATGTCCCCGAATGATGTCTTCACTTGCCCTTGAGCTTTTATAAATAAGATCACTGATTGTAGAACCTCATAAACTCACAGTATGTGTCAGTGACTTTTCTTGGTCTGAGTGCAAACAGTCTTGCCCTTGAGGTTATCATCAACTTTGAGTGCTTTTAATTTTTCAGTAGTGATTTATTGTTGCTCTGCATAGAGATCTGTGCCTGTGTTATAGAGAATTTCTGGGACAGTTAAGACACAGACATTTCCCTCCGAAAGCTCAGTCTCCCGTGGAGGCAGGAGTGAGCACAAACACTTTCTTTGGGGGGTTGTGTGAGCCATAAGTGGCTGCTGCCCGCAGCACTGTTTTCCTTCATAATGCTTGTCTTCAGGGGACAGGCTTTTGTCTTTTTTGCACTGAGAGAGAGCTGTAGAGGGTATTAAGACCGTCTTATCTGGACTTCCTGTACTCCTGAGGTCCCCAGCTCCGAGGCCTGTGCTTGGGATCCACGGGCCTGGCCTGGGGCCCCTGCCGGCTCTGACCTGTCTGCCATAGCACAGGCGGTTCCCAGGGTGGTCACACGGTGCCCCAGGGGAATTTGGCATGTGTTTCAGAGGAGGGCCTGGTGTTTGCTCTTCACAAGAGAGACATCAAGCGGGCACTTCATATACATTTCTCCTATGATCATGGGTATAAAACTGTTTTTTTTCAGATCATGCCCAGAGTACAGCTAGTAAGTGGTGGAGCCAAGATTTGAATTCACATCCACGTTGAAACCCGTGCCTGCTCTATCCGCCATGCCATTGCACTTTGTGGCATCGCTGAGCTACGTCAGCTGTTTCAGCCTGACGTGTTAGTGGCACAGCAGTAGAGGGCACGGAGAGCAGGGCCCCTGGAGAGGAAGGGGCGCCACAGGCTCACACTTTGCGTGGCAGCATAGCCCCTGCCCCCTGTGGACAGAGTCTCTGCCTCACCCTCTCACAGGAACGCAACTTCCCACGCCTGTCTTTGGGAGTCTCCTTGAAGTCATCAGTTACTAGTCTTTAATCTTACTACTAATAAGTGTACAGCTATTGTTAATTCATTCTGTTGTTAATATTAGAGCTACTTTTGAGTGCTAAATTTGATAAAACTTCTAAATGGATCATTAATCATTACTTTTTCATTTTGAGATTGGATAACCAGACTCAGAGATACCCTGAAAACATACTGCAGCTGTGCGTTTTGTGCTCTTAGGAGCTCTTTTCTTTTCTGCTCCCTTTGCCTTTTCTGGGTAATCTGGAAAACCCTTGCACCTCCCGGAGCTCCACACACCACCTCCTGCCATCTGTCTTGTTTTGCTCCGTCTGCTGATAGTTCCACGAGTTTCGAGCGCTCGAGTGGTTATTTTTTTAAGGTGTGAGCGCCTTGACATTGGAGACTGTATCTTGCAACTAGCACTGGGCACTGCTCAGGAGTCATCAGTGAACATTTTGTGGAATCAAAATGAAATCTCATAAATTTCTTTGAAAATCATTGGAAATTTACTAAACTTAATATCTGTATTAGTGATACACTGTGAAAACAAAAAGATTTTCTCTGAGAAATTTATTGTCTACGTATTCATTGTTGGTCTCTATTAGATTCCTTGCAAATTCTGACGTGTTGAATGAGCAAATATAATGTTATTTAGTCTATGAAGGCGTTTTAAACAGCCTTTAGAAATAATGTATTCCTTCTAATTTGTTTTATTGTACCATGAGCACATCATTTATTAATTGATTATTTGGTGAATGTATTGAAGTAGTGACTGAAAGATTGAGGTGACAGTAAAAGAAAGCATTGCTTTTCTTTTTTTTTGTAGGACATGTTCTTCAAATACACATGGAATAACTTTTTACATACACAAGTGGAAATTTGCATTGCACTGATTCTTGCAAGTCCTTTTGAAAACACAGAAAATAGCACAATTA
Source organism: Budorcas taxicolor (assembly GCF_023091745.1). NCBI lineage: Eukaryota > Metazoa > Chordata > Mammalia > Artiodactyla > Bovidae > Budorcas > Budorcas taxicolor. Next base: position 46,714,356 of record NC_068934.1, read on the forward strand.
CTGATCAAGACTCTGCTGGTGACAACTTGTTATTGAAACATGTAAGCTTACTTGGTGTCTTTTTCTGCCACTCCTGGTTATAGTAGTTTTCTACTTGAGTTATGAAGTGAATTGAAGTCTAAGGGTAGGAGGTGAGATTTCAGAATCTAAGGATTTAACTGTCTTATTTCGATTGTACTTTTAACCAGTGATTCTATAAATCATATCCTAGGCAATTCACCATTAGATGAACTTTTTGAAAAAGTTTCAGTAAACTCAATAGATTGGAAGATTTAGAAACCTTTTGGAAATTAAAAAACAATACAAATTTAAATAACATTTGAACAGTTATTTGGCTTGCCTGAGTTTCCATTTTTGGTGCTGAATCTGTGACTGAAAGTGGGAGAGGTGAGTCCTCTGCCGTGTCAGCACGCGTCTTCCAGGGGTCTGTTGTCTCCTGTTAAATATGAGGTGGTGATTTTACCGAGTCCGTCCTCAGGTGTCTTCTTGCTCTGCAGTTCTGTGACTGTAGACATTCTCTCGCTCATACTATATCACCCCCAAACCTTGAAGATGGGCAAGGCTAGCCTGGAGTGACCAAGTAGACGGGGAAGACAAATGACATTTGAATGAGACTGGCTTTGCACATTCTGATAAAGCAGCCCACAGCTCTGGTCATTGGCCAGCCACACCTGTTTTTAATAAGAGTGTAGTAATGTTAGTTCATGTAGAAGTAAGTGTTGCTCACATTTGAAAAGTACCAATATTGCTGTGGGTTGTGAACTAAATTTTTGCTGGGGCATGATTCCATTTCAGAATAAAACCTGGCTTTGCTTGAGGTCAGCTGCTCATTGGTAGCAGTTACTTTATCACATTGGATCTGATTTAGCCAATAATTCACAGCTGTTTAGCTTGCTGGGTTGTATGTATAAAGTGGTATGTATCACTTTTCTGTTTAACTAGAGTTCTGTTTCACTTTAAAATTTTGACACTGTGACATTTATGTCAATGTTAACCTGAAACATTCTTTTTTATTCAGCTCTTTCAAAAATGTCAGTTAATAGAACGAATACTTGACGCCTGGGAAATGAACGAGAAGAAACAGTGAGTATATTGCTCTCTGATAGGCGTTCAGGTTGGCTATTTGTGTTGGGCTGCGCTGGGTCTTGGCTGCTGCGCGGGCCTTTTTGCACTAGTTGCGGCGTGGGGCCCACCCTCCAGCCCCGGCACGTGGGCTTCTTATTGCCACGGCTTCTCTTGTCCCAGAGCACAGGCTCTAGGCGCTCAGGTTTTAGTAGGTGTGGCTCTTGGACTCTGGAGCACAGGCTTAACAGCTGCCACTCCGAGACATGTGGGGCCTTCCTGGACCAGGGACCGAACCTGTGTCTCCTGCGTTGGCAGGTGGACTCCTCACCACTGAGCCTCCAGAGAAGCCCTGCTTTTTAATTTGAAGAAAATATGCGCCCTTGCTCTAGACAGGGCACAGAGAATATAGTTACACGGTACAGGCCGCTTTACAGTTAGTTACAGATGGCTCTCTGGGGACTCCCAGAGTATTTAATTGTTAACAGGTATTTTTCTAATAATTTACTTTTAGATCTCCCTGTCTTTCTACCTGTCTTGAGGGGAAACCGGGGGTTGGGAGTGCACCCCTCCTCTGCTGCTGCGTTTGAAACTTGTTTCTTGGTGAATGGTGGTTTTTCTGAGAATGATGGGAAGGAGGAAGAGAATGACAAAGGCAAGTCCTCCGTGATGATAATTAGCTCCTAGAGTCACTTTGTGCCTGGAGCTAGAGGAGGGTACAATTGCCTAGTATTTCCTTTTATAGAAAATTTCCGTTAGCTGATTGGCGCAATTACTTGCGGTATTTGTTGCTGCCTGTGAGTGGCTTTGTTACCCCCTAGCAGTGTTGTCTGGGATGAGCATTCCCCTCTAACGCCCAAGGAGCTTTTATGCCTTCCCATAGATTCTGCAGCAGGGGGGTGTGTTTGGGAAACACTCTCAAGGCATTCTTGTGTTTGCTTTTTAAGTCAGATTTATGTAAGCATACATTTTGGGGTATACATTTCTTTTAAAAATCACTTACTAAAAACCGATAGGGCTTTGCTTTGATTCTTTGTGGAGAAAGATGGCTTGTAGTTGAGTGTGGCTGGGGCTCAGGTCCTCTCCTCAGAGGAGAACCCTTCTGTGGCCAGACTGACATATCTGGTCCATCTTCGCCTTCCTTGACTCCCTTCCTCTCTCTGCCTCCTTGTCTCACCAGTGCTCTGCTCGCCGTGAGCTCCAGCCTCTGAAATCCTGGCTAAGGTTATTTCTTCTTTCTTGGGGGATCCTGAAAGAGCTTTTTAAGGTTTCCTTGAACAGGAAGCGTAAAGAACACTGGGAGCCTTGGGCCAAAAAGGTTGCAAATGGGTGTGTGTTTTCACTTGTGGAGGTGTGAGGGAATACAGCAGAGTTTGTAAGAATTTGCCCCGAATGAACATTCAGGTTCTTACTGTGAATCTTACTGTGAAACGGAAAGAGGTCGCAGAGTTGGGCATGACTGAGTGACCGAACAACGACAAGAGAGGCTCTTAGCAGCTCAGCTGAAGTCCGCCCTGGGCCTTCCGGCCTGCAGGCCTCCGTGGAACCTCTAAGCTTATTGCAGATACTTTTATTTTTGAGGCAGGCCTGTAAGCATTATATGGTTTTTTTCTTTGTAAAGTGGCTCCTGAAAGAGTCTCCTTTTAAGTAAAGATCTCTTCAGTTTGTTCCCTCCTGTCTGCATTCAAAAGTCTTCTGTTTCATCGAATTTAAAGTATTGACACTTTTTAAATATTCAGGTAGAGAGGTCACAGTGATGTGAGAAGTCTTAAGTGTAAAGATGGGTCGGTTGTGAAGAGTAGACTCTGGTGAGGGAAGGGGTGAGGAGTAACATGCATGTCTGTTCCCAGTGGTGTACGGGCCAAATGCAAGTTGACTGCCTCTCCTCTTGGCCAAGTCCTTGAATCAGCTAACATTTTAACTCAAGAAATGCCATTACTAGATAACTTTCTCTGGTAATTGATTAATATGATTGAAATTTAATATCATGTCTTAGCAAAATGAACCAGTAGAATTCTCACCTCAGTTCTCTACAGTTTGTTTAGTCTGAAAAATAGTTTTACAGAAAGAGAGAAAGGAAAGTCACAGCCACAGAATCATCAGGTACCAGTGAATGTTCAGGCTTTTGTTTTTAAAGATAATATGTGACTGAAGACGGTTGGTTTGAATACTTGAACAAAATTTGTCCTGTCTAGAGGGGCTGCAGTGTAATTTTTTTGAGTAGACTGTTTTCTGCCACACATTTCACTGCCCATCCCCGCTGCCCTCAGTCTAATAAGACTCCTTAACCTCCTCTCCTATCTGTTCTTGTCCTTGGTGGCTCGGATTTTAGAATGATTGCTTAACTCCACAGTAGTTAGCCAGCTGCGTCGTCGCCCCACACTGTCAGGAGTCTGAACATCTGTCTTCTGCCCCCTGGCAGGGCCGAGGGAGGTCGGCGGCACGGCTACATGGGCCACCTGACGAGGATAGCCAACTGCATCGTGCACAGCACAGAGAAGGGCCCCAACAGCGCCTCGGTGCAGCAGCTCATCAGAGGTAACGGGGCCAGGGCTCACAGCGTCGTTTCTGTTGGATTGGAGGAGTTAAGGGTAGGGTGGAAAGATTCATAGCTTTTTAAACAGCTGTCTAAGGAGTTCCTTCTACTTCCACATTATCTGGAGATTTGAATGAGACTCTTGAGAATGTGTTTGAACAATACAACTCTTTGCTGTGTCTCCGTTCTTAGTTCTGCAGTCCTTTTACTAAGTATCGGCAGTCTTGGCCGTGAACTGGAGTCACCCACTTTCATCCTCTAAGGGCATGGCTCACAAGTGGCGAGCTTGAAGTACTCATAGGCTGACAGTGGAGTTACTCTTGCTTTTTCTTTTTTCCTGAAGGCCCCCACATGGCCTGTGGATTTGAGTTCCTTTCACTAGCATATTAAGATCAGCATTTTTTTCTGTCTATCTATTACTAAAATGAGGGCTATTAGCCAATATCCTTAAAGACTCTTTCTGTACTAGCATTTGAATGTAATCAGCCCGAGGTTCCTTGAAAAAGTTGTGCAGATGCCTTTTACACTGGCTCCCTGGCCTTGAGTCTACCTCCTCCTGGATGAGAACATGAAGAACCCTGGGTGCTCCAGCGGGATTACTAGTCCTGTGACTCACTCCAAGGGCAAAATGTCTTAGCCTCGTGGTGCAGCGTTTGTTCAGTTGTTAGCTTGCTGAAAATCAGCTCCCAGTCTATCCTACTTCTCTCTTGAGAATGTTTGTGTTCAAGAGGCTGTTACCTATTGAATGTGCAGTAAAGGCATGATTGTGGCCCAGCGATGGAGAAAACTGGGGCTTGCCCACTGGGAATTTTGCTTCTTGAGACAGAGATTAGCCATATCATCCCGCTGTATGTCCTTAGCCGTACGCGTGAATTGGCCATGTCGTGTGTGTTTTTTTAGAGCAGTCTTAGTTTTATGGTGGTTGCCTCCCAGATGTGTGTGTGAGGGGGTATGCACATATATTTAAACCAGAATTGTCAGATAACAACTTCAGTCTAGCAAGGGCTCCCAGATTGCAGCTGTAGTTTCATTTTCTCATAAAACTATTTGTGTTTCCTTTTCTTTAAATTTTCTGTAGAGGATAGATTTCATTATGGCACATGTATCCGTTTGTTGTCCTATGACACAAGTATTTAGAAAACATTATCTTTGAGGAACTTGAGAACCCACACTGGGTTCCGTGGGGCAGCCATGGGCTAAATGCCCTCAGAATTTCTCAAGAGAGCGAGCAGGAGTCAGTGTGTGCAGTGTCCCCTGGACACGCGTGACCGTGGAGCAGGACCACTGTTACCCACACCTTTATAAAGAGTTCAGTGGAAACACTTATATTAATATATTCCAGGTTAAGTTTTTACCAAAAGATCGTAAAAAAATTGTTAAATCCAGGTAACTGGTTAGGGCCCTTGGCATCAAGCATAGACCAGAGGCGGGGTAGGGGGCGTTCCTGAAAGTCCTCAGGGTGCAGACTGAGCACGGCTCTAGAACCCTGAGCCTCCAGAGCCCGGGGCCCAGCCCGCAGGGCTTGCTCACCTCTGACGAGCCGCATGGTGGCGCCCTCTCGTGCCCCCTGTCTGTCTGTGTAAGTCGCTGTAGTGATCATGCTTTTTTCTTTTTCTCCGCTCTGAAGATCTTCCAGATGAAGTCAGGGAGCGATGGGAGACGTTCTGCACGAGTTCCCTGGGAGAAACTAACAAGAGGAACACGGTGGATCTAGTAGGTTCTACAAGATTACATTTCTGTGGTTGCGGTGCTCTGGGGCTTTGCCCGCTTATTCAGAAGGATGTGAGGCGCCTCTCTTCCACTTGTGCTGGTAATGGTGGACCAAGGGGCACGCTCGTGCCTCTCACCAGTGAATGAGGTTGCGTCCACCGTGCTCTGGCTCGTTTGTCCCGTCAGCTCCCAGTTCCAGCCTGGGGTGACGTAGGGGACATGCAGCCCTCAGCCCCGCTTCCTGCCACACCGCTGCACCTCCCTTGGCGCCTGCTCCCCGGGCTCCTCAGCTTAGCCCCAGCTGTCCTGCCACGTTCGTGTTGTTGCCTTACGCCTGGATAACTCCGGGTGGTTAGAGAACCGAAATATTCCTGTGACTGGTTTCTACTTCTGCTTAGCTGAGTTTACCCTCATTAAAGACATTCCCAGTTGGGGGAAGTTCTGTAGATGACTTTGGAACCCCAGCTTTAACAGATTGGTACTTTGAGCCAGGGAACAATGGCATTGATAATATTTTTATAAATTATATTGGACTTTGGAATGTAGTCTTTGTTTTCTTTAAGACATTAAGTTTTAAGGTAAGTATTGATTTGGTTTTGAAGATGAGGGAAAGCGTTTCCTTTTGCAAGCACATGCCACCTGAGAACAGGTGGTAGCCTTGATTGTACATAGAAGGAGATGTATCAGACGTTTCATTCTGTTTTTGAAATTCAGCAGCTGCAGTCTTGAATTTCTAATACACGCTAACTCCCTCGGTTGTTGGGCAGTCAAGTGCCTGGCAGCCTCATCTGCTCAGAACAGAATTGAGAAATGAGGTGGGGTAGGAGGTGCTACAGAGCAGTGCCCGGGCCATCTTGTGTCACGTGGCCCCAGGGGCCGGTCGCCTCCCCCTCTGTAGATCAGCTCACAACTTCGGTTGTCTTTTAACAGACTCTTGACAGATTGGTGGCTTGGTAAGGTGGATATAGTGGGAGAATTACTAGGTACTAGAAGCTAAAACAATTATGAAGAGGTAAGTGTAGAAAGGGAGCTGTGTGGGGCCTTTTAATTATAGCCGGTTTAGTGGCCCCTGTGTCTCGGTGTTACAGCCCAGCAGAGGACGTGACGTGCACTTGACAGCCCTGTGCTATCAAGGAAGGGTTAAGTAAGTTTTAATGAAAGTATTATCCACCGTAGATTGGTTTTTTTGTTTTTTTCCCCCAGTCAAATTGGTTAAAATTCTGGATGATCAGGGTGTTACTGCAGAGTATTAATTATACTTAAGCTGAACCTGTTAATTTAGAGGTCCCCATATTGAGTCCTTATTAAGAATGCAGGCAATGTGATCTCCTTGAAAGGGAGTTTTGACTTGTTTCTTATTGATGGAGAAATAGTTAGGAGTATTAATTCTGATCTTGTTTGGGAAAATTTGTTAAAACTTGCCCTTTGATTAACTTCAAAGGTAGAAGTAAAAAATGTCAGTTAAACTTGTTATCAGGATTTTTAAAAAACTTCGGTAATTCAAGTACATTTCTCTTGTCAGTGTGTAAAGAAGGCCTGCACTGCAGTTCAGATGACTCTCAGCTCCTTTGCGCTGTGCGGTCGGTCATCTAGTGTGTGACTGTGTGTAATGTTGCATATGGCCACACAGCACGAAATTAGTGCGCAGCTCCTTTGGGTCAGGTAAATGCAGACAGACACTTCCATCTAGACAGACATTTACATCTGTGTGGCACGAAGAGCTATCCTGGGCTCCGCGTGTCATGCTGGCTGAAGCCTGGTTCTCCTTTGCCTGCTGCGCTTGCTGCCGTAGCACTTTGGCTATGCAAATGCTCCACAGGAACACAAAAAGAGACGTGGGTTTATGCAGCAGAAGTGGCCAGTAATAGAGCCCTGTTAGCATGGCTCATCTCTGTGTCTGCTTGGCCCCACCCTGTGATCTTGTTGTTGCCTGAGACTCTGTGTTGCTGCTCTCTCAGGACCTCTCACTTCTTTAGTTTCAGACACCCAAGACTAGCAGACCACCGCCAGTTAGTCTGAGTCCTTCAGTGGGGAATGCTACTTTGTGGTATTGGGTTGACCACAGAGTTTGTTCATAAGTGTTATGGCCAGCCCTGTATTTTTAGGGATATGGGGGTTCCAAGTTTTTAAGGGTCCGTTTACATTAACCCCAGGCCACCAGGGAGACTTGAACTGTAGCTTCCAAACTCTTCATTTTTTGCCCAGAATGTTTCAGGCTGTGTCCCAGTAGGGATAGAGAGTTGCCTTCTTGCTGAGCTCTTTGAAGTGCTTCAACCTTGTGGCCCCACATTGCCAAAGTAATTGCACAAGAGATGGACACAGTCTTACTGTCAATAAAACTCGTCACTTTAGCATCCAGAGATTGCGCTGCTTTGACTAAGCCCCCAAACTGATTTAGATACATTTAGAAAGCGCAGGAGGCGTTTTTGTGCTGACTTTGGAGAACTGAGTTTGTTTCATTCTTTGCCTTCCTCTCCAGGGGCAAGGGTGTGTTTTTTAAATGTTGAGGTAGTTTATGAGATAGTTTATGGAGATTGTATAGAGTAATACAGAGCGCACATTTGAATTGTTTGCAGGCCCAGTGGGTCGAGGCGGAACCTCTGAGGGTTTGCATTTCTGACCAGCCCGGGGTCATGTAGGTCCTGGGAGTCCACAGTGGGACCACGTGGAGCAAGAAGAGCCTGTGGCTTCTACTTTTCACTCAGATGTTACCAGTCAGGTCATACTTAAGATTGCTTAGCAACCTAACCAGCCAAGATGAAGAAAACTCTTACTTGCCTTTTCTTTTCATAACAGTTAATAAATCTGAAATTTAATCATGAAAGAAGGTAACATCTCAAAGGCTTTTTTTTTCTTTCATTACAATATCAAGAGTATAGTTTACTCTTTTTGCATAAAACAAAAGCATTTTCGCTTATTTAAAAAAAAGTCTAGTTGCTTAGAATACGTCTTGCTTGGCAAGAGTGTTCTTATCTCCTTATTACTTTCTTAAAAGTTAGAATTCTGTATTCTCCTTTAGTGATGTGTTCAGTTCAGTTGCTCAGTCATGTCCGACTCTTTGCGACCCCATGAATCGCAGCACGCCAGGCCTCCCTGTCCGTCACCAACTCTCGGAGTTCACTCAGACTCACGTGCATCGAGTCAGTGATGCCATCCAGCCATCTCATCCTTGGTCATCCCCTTTTTCTCCTGCCCCCAATCCCTCCCAGCATCAGAGTCTTTTCCAATGAGTCAGCTCTTCGCATGAGGTGGTGATGTATTGGTGTTCCTTAATTCATTAACTCGTTGAGTGGCTGCTGTTTGCTGGACACTGTGGATATTGCACTAGACAAGATTGGCAAAAATCCCTGCCTCGGTGGAGGTGGATAATCAAAGGGGGAGGGTAAACGAGGGGAAGGGAGTTGGAGTATTTTGGGCAGACGTGCATTTAAAATTAAGTGGTCTAGGGAAATGTCCTTGAGAATATTGGTGTAGAGGCTGAGGCAAGTGGGGGTGGAAGAGGGGGTGCAGAGGCCGGTAGGGCGCCCACATGTTTATGTCAGAGCGTGGCAGAGAATGAAACGGGGATCGCTTGCAGCTTCAAGGCACGCTCCTGGGGTGGTGATCTTAGTGAGATGAAAAGCCGTTGGGTTTGGAACTGAATGAAAAATGCCATGATTTAATGTCAGTGGTTTTAAATCTGTCATGATTTAAAGGATCATCATGGCTGCTGGCTTGAGGAATGACCTAGTGGGACTAGAGGTGCAGCAGAGAGACTGCTGGATGCAGTGTTCACCCAGATGAGAGAGAAACCCTCCCTAGGAGGTGATGATAGACTTGAGGAGAAGTGATGGGGTTTCAGGTTCTGCTTTGACAGTAAGGGTGAACAGGTGTGGGTGGGATGGAAGAAGCAAGACGACAAGACTTCAGCTGGAAGAGGACGAATGAGGGAGGCATTTATTGAGCTGGAGCTGCTTCACAGGGGTGTGTTCTGAATGTTTAGATCAGGGATAGAAGATTAACAAGTTAAATTGCATCTTTCACCTCATTTTATTAATAATGATTTCAGACTGCATTACCCTGTAGATAGAATCAGAATCACTGTATCTCTCAACAGAATAATTGAGAAGGTGCACATGCTTTATGCCGTTATTAATAATAACTTTCTAGAACAGTAGTTTCTTTCTGGAGGAAAAGATTCCTTGAATTGCTTTGAGGATACTAGTTAAGGAGAAGATGGAAGTGGTCACAGTGTCTGGCACACAGTAGTTGCTTAAGTTTGAAAACAAGACTCTAGTTTCTTGTTTTCATTAATAAGCTGGTAAATTCTTAGTTTGAAGCAAAAAGTATGAACAAGGATACGTTGTCTTCTTATTGATCTTGAAACAGCAAGACCAGCCAGGAGTGGTGGACTCCTTTTTGGTTCTGTCCAGTTCTCCCGGCTTTCTTTTTGAATTGTCTTCTGTTTTTGTGCCCCACCCCCCGCCATGGGCTTAGTGTGATTCTTGTACTGACTTGCCCAGCCACGTGGCCTGAAGCTCCTAAATCCACTGCAGTGGAGCCACTTGACCTGCTCTCAGTTGCAGTCACCCTGTAAGGTGCCAGCTGCCGTGACCAAGCAGTATTCCACCCCTCCCGTCTGCACTCTGGCTGTGCCCTCATGGGCAAACTACCAACTCCACCACACACACACACACACACACACACACACACACACACACACACACACACACACACACAGACAGACACAGACACACAGAGACACACACAGACAGACACACACACACACACACACACACACACACACACACACTTTTCCCGTCTACTTGCTAAAGCAATGGTTGATTCAGGCAGGCAGATCACAAATTCTGCTTTGATTTCATCAGGTCAAGTGCAAAATTCATGTGAATGTTTTGTTTGCACTTTAGGGAGGATGGAGAGGGAGTTAGTTGGAAACTGGGTTATTCACTTGGACTTTAGTATCTTCCTCAAAGATAGCCAGATAAAGAGAGATGAGATTAGTTTTATTCACACAGTGATTTACTCAGAATTCCATAAGCCACACCACATACAGACCCCTGTGGATTCCACTTGGGGCATCTTGAATCAGTGTTGGAACATCACAGAGCAAACCAGGCCAGTGTCTATGGCTCTAGGCTTCTGGGCACAGCTGCAAGGGCTGGCAGTTAATGGCCGCTGTTTCTCTCCTGAGGACAGAGCTCTCTGCCTAGAACACTGCTGCAGGCCAAGTCAGAGAATACAGTGTAAGTTACCTGAGAAGTACAGTGCTTGTTCTTAGAATTTTGCAGACTGTTCACATTGATTACTTGCTCTGTAGCAATTACCATTATTAGTGGGTACTTAGTCATTTCTGTTTGTTAATACATTTATGAATGAATCAATTAATGAAAATCACTTACTGTGAATTGGTAAGCAGTTCCTGTTTATGCTTTTGCTTATTTAATTAATGTGAGTTAGTTTTAAGTTGTGAGGGGCAGGGATTACGTGTTAAGGGGCAGACGGTCTGGGGTCTTGTAATGAGCAGGGGACTATTGACTCAAGTCATATTTAGCACTTACGAGCAGTGCTTTTCTTGGAATGAGCGAGGCGTGCAAGAATTCAAAGTGAAATGGTTGTATTTAAACCCGAGCTTTTTAGTGGCTCATTAGTGATTGCTGGGACTGCAGTTTTACCCTTCAGGCTTGAAATAGTTAATTATTTTATATTTTATCTGAGCCATTGCTTCTTCCTTCGCTTTTTAAACATCTAATTGGAGATAATTAGCAAAGTCACATATATGGAGTAACTCATCTCTCATATGCTTTGTGGTGTGGTTAATACTGGTAAAGTAGCTGCAGGTGGGCAGCAGAAGGCTAGGCGGCTGAACCTCCTGATTGAGTGAAATGCTCCCTGGAATTATTGGGTGGATTTTATAGCTTAGCTCTTGCTTGTTTTTGTTCATGTTATTGTTACACATTTGAGAGAAAAAGTAAATGTGATTTTTTTTTTCCGTGAAAATGCTGATACAAATGTCCAAAATTTTTCTCTCTTAAATAGTTTTTTACATTTTTATGCATATAGGTTACAACCTGCCATATTCATTCATCCAGTGATGATGAAATTGACTTTAAAGAAACGGGTTTCTCACAGGATTCTTCTTTGCAGCAAGTGAGTCATGCCTAAAAGTTTTGTCTTTTGTTTTTATTTTAAATGCTTAGTTTAGTTGTCATTTATGAATCAGCTTTGGAGTCAGACATGCATTAGGGTGTATTTGGGGGCTACTTACTAGTTAGATCAAAGTGTTTAAAAGAGGAAGTGTTGGGTATGTGAGACAAAGGTGCATGTTGATTATGTTTCCAGGGCATGTTTCTTTAGATCTGATAATGATGGTGAGTCGGGTAACTCTTCAGGAGATTTGAATAGCTCTGGATAGTTCAGTAAGCATGCGTCTCGGACCTGCTCATTATGCAGAGATTCCTGCCATAGGGATTTGTGGAGAAGACTTGTTTAATGTCAGTGAAAGTAACTTAACCAATGTCCCTGAACCAAATGGCTTATAAGTTTCTGATATCTTCAGATTCTGTAGCATTCCCAGATTCATCCTGTCCCCAGATTCCTCTTCATTTATCAGGTCCTGGTAATCTTTGGGGGGGTAAAAACAAGATATAAAAACAGGCGTACTGATATATCCTCCGTTGGTAGTTCCTGCGGAGGTGAGGAGTGAATTCAGTGTCCCTTCTGAGTATCAGGTTTGGGAGCTCAACCTGGAAGCCCTTTTGGAAGGTACTAGCTCCTCATATGGAGAAGCTGCCCTTGGTCAGGACCAAGTCTTTCCTGTCAGGTGATTTGGTATGCCAGTGGAATTAATGTGGTTACCTTCCCTGGCACTGAACGTTTTTCCCAATCCTGAAGCCCCTTTTACCAGGGCCAGGATGAAGTTTCTGATGACTCTGCAGGCCCTGCCTTTTGGTGTCCAGGTAGACTGACACACCCCAGTACAGGCTGAACTAAGCAGTCGTCTGAGTTTAGGACTAAGGCATTTTAATGTGTACATGTTCAGGATGGGCCTGAGGTAGCATTTTGGCTTCTCTTGCTTCTTGGCACTGCCCCTGGAGACTAGCTTCCCGAGGTGAGGGGCAGGGTGCAGCCAGCCCGCAGGGGAGCCGTCCAGCAGGTGGGCCTCCTGGTCCGCTCACACGTTGGTCTGCTGTCTGGCAGCATTGGCCCCCTCAGAGGCCCGGCTGGCTTCCTGTGAGCCCTCGTGCCTTCAAGCGATCCTTCCCTGACCCTGGAGCACCTGGACAGTATCAAGTTGGTCCCCTCAACCTACTCTGAGCCCCAATTACACATTGTTCCTCCTCTACAGAGAAGCTGAAGGGTGTGCAGTGTGCGTTTTCAAGGTGATTCTGATTTTGGTGAATAGCTTTTAAGAAAGAGAAGGCCCTGTTTTCACAAATACTTGCAAATAAGTTAATGAACTCGGAGTTTGCGGCAGGTAGTTTAATCAAGCTGATGACCTTCTGGTGTCTGGAAAGTGAATTCCTTACCTCTCTCTCGAGATCCGGTTCCAGGGTCATAGATTTTCTGGGGAGAATTTTCAGACTGATGATGTGTGTATGAACCGATCTCAGTCAACAAAATGCCTCAATGACACCAGGCTCCTGTTCCTGTGGATTTTATCCGCTTTATGTAACCCTCAAAAGTAGGGAGAATAATGATTATTTTTTGATTGACAGCCTTCCAGTAAACTTTTTTTGCATATTGAAATTATAGACCAGTCTTGAATCATTTTGAAAATAGGAAATATACGCGAAAGCATTTTTTTCTGGATTCAGGAGTTCGCATCTAGGTTAATCTAGAGTATCCATGCTGGCCTCCGTTATAACCGGATCGTTTCTGTGCGTCCCCTCGCTGCCCTCACTCATGTCTGAAGCCAGGTCTGGTGACGCTCGCGCACGGAGAGCCCAGGGCGTGCCACTGAGCAAACCCACTCCCAGCCTCACTGCCCCTCCTGCTTCCCTACCGCTGGTGGTGTTCTCCTTCCTCCTGCGGCCGCCCCTCTGGGGGAGGAGGCGGAGGTCTTCCTCATGTGCTGTCTGGAGGATTGGGCTGCCTGGGGGGACCTCCCAAGAGATTGACTTAATAAAGGACCGGAGCAGCCCCTGGCTTTGACCAGGGTGGCAGTTTTGACACATGGGGGCTTTTGCCCCTTTTTAAATGCAATTAAAAGTTTTTAATAATTGCACAACCATATGGTGCTTTCCAGACTTGAATTTCTCAGAGTCCAAAGCACTTTCATAAAGCTTTAGGGAGAATACAGTAACAGTCTTCACGGCTGTGGGTTTAGTAAGCCTTGACAGCTTTATTAGTAAAAATCAGATTTGAAACCTAGGTTCTTTGCTGGTGGTGTCTTCCTAGAAGCAGCAGTGGACCCAGAACTATGGAGGGCTGTGGCTCGCTGGTCTCCCGTGTCCTCTGCGTTACTATGTGCAGGTTGTGTCTGTCTTCCTCCTTAGGTGGATAGATGGACAGAGCAAACACGTGTGTGCATATTTATGTGTATCTGTGTGTACAGCTATATGTTCATACATGTATGCATTCACACATGTTTTTGTAATACACGTGGTATTTACATTCTGTTGTGAAGCATTTAAAGGCGCACTTCAGGGAATATTTCTTCCTTTTTATTCCCAAAAGATTTACAGTATTTTCTATAGAAGTACAAAATCTTTAAAGAAGAAAAAAAAAAGAAAGGAACCAGAACCGTTGGAAAGGACCGTTTCCCCTGTGTGACCACATTTTTATCAGTGAGCTCAGAGCCCGATTTATCCGCCTGCTCGGAGAATGAGTTTATGATTGCTTATTGCACCTTTGACGTTACCAACCGTGTGTTCTGCCTTATAGGAGATAAAACAATTCAGATGAATCGGTTTCTTTCTACTCATAATATTTTATATTCGTACATTGAGAACTCACCCAGCCTCTTAGGACTTGTCCTTCCCCCTGCTCTCACCCAGACGCCCAGAGCCTTGGTGTGCCTTACCATGTGCACACCTGGGGGCCAGCCCCCAGCCCTCAGGTGCTCAGGCAGTGTCGTCTCTGTGGGCAGGCAGAGGGGCAGCTTGAAGGTGCGACAGTGAGCGGGGAGTGTTGGGTATCGAGTTAGAGAAATGTGAGCGAGGTTTTAGGTTCTAAGTAAACTATATATATGCAGCACTTTTTTAGAGCTAAGGAAAAGATGCCTTCCAAAGCCAAATATAAGGTTTATTTTTTAATTATCCACAATTTGGATTATCCATGCCATAATTCCCTGCCACCATAATGAATCATCAGGAATTAACGGCAGAGGCACTTCTGCAGGGTGGAGTCTGTGGGCCTTGCTCAGAGGAGAACGCAGGAGAGCTTGGTGGCCTGCCTGGCAGGGCCTCAGGGCCAGTGCCTTTGGTCCAGCCACAGCTGTTGCTTGAAGCCCCGCACAGTCCACGGGCAGCTCTGTCCATGTGCAGCGCACACACGCACACGGTTCACCTCCGTATGGGTTGCTCACGGCAGAGTGAGGAGGGTCCTTGCTTGTCTTCGTCTCTTTAACCCTGACTGAGCGAGCCTGGAGCACGTTTGCTGACTGCACCGTCCCCCTGGCCTGCTGCGTTTCACAGTTAGAACAGCAGCATTTCTGTGGAGTCCACGGTAGTGTTCCCCCTTCTTCATGTGAGAGCCCTGGTGCTCTGTAGAAATGGGAAACGGGGTAGCAAACAGAATTGACTCCTCCCTGGATCTCTCAGTGTTGTGGGGTTTTCAGAGTGATTTCTGATCAGTGTTAAAACTTTCTGTCCTCTCCCTAAGGTAGGTAGGCTAGTAGTTGCTTTGTACTCTTCTTAGCCTCTGAGACTTAAATCTTTTTTTTTTTTTAAGAAAAGGAAGTACCCCTGGAGCTGGTGTGGTAGAATTGGGGTTGTGCTCACTAGCCGTTTCTCCTCTGTTGCCATGTTGCTGTAGTGGACGGGGCTGGGGAGGTGCCGAAAGGGAGAGGGGGGTGGGTACTGCTTGCTGGGTTTTAAGGTTGGTTGTGTTCAGAGGTGGCCGATACATCTTACAATTTCAGACTGTCACGTGTCACTTGATCACTTTTTTGAACCGGACCCAAACCTCTCTCTCAAGACATTTCAGAATAGAGTACAGTGGTCATTTAACACTTCTTACATGGCACGTGCATTAGAATAATTTGTGGACAAAATTCCAAACATTTCCTTTTTGGAGTAAATTGTGTCTGAAATTATTTGATTTTTTTTTTTTTTTTAAAGAAGAACACACCAACTTTTTAAGCCGTATGGCTACATATAAATAAGGGGTTTCTGGAAAATAAATGGGCATATAGTATGTAGAATGTCATTAGAATCATTGTATCACTGTCACTGGTCCTGGGGTTGCCAGGCCTTTTCTGATTATCAGATGCAACAAATGACGTCCAATTTTATTGACCAGTTTGGCTTCAACGATGAGAAGTTTGCAGATCAAGATGACATTGGCAAGTGAGTACGCCTTTCTGCACCCTGCATTCCTGCCCTCTGTAAGAGGCGGTGATTCTTCTGAGTTCTGGGAATCCTTGTGTCTATGAGTTAGGAGGAGCCTGCCCTCCAGGTGTTCCTTCAGGTCCAGCCCATCCGCCTGAGTCACCCAGACAACTGAGGGAGTAGAATGCGACTCCCATAAGGGGAGCCTGCCCTTGGGCTTGGCGTCTTCCACAAAGGTTTATTTTGATTAGACTCAGGAACTCAGGTCGACGTCCTCCCTGTTAGGGTTTGGCGCTGGGTCGCAGCGTCCGCAGTGGTTAATCCCTCTGTCAGTTCAGTGGCCTGAGCAGGTCTGGTCCTTCCACAGCACAGTGGACAGAGCCACGCTGTGGCCGAGCAGGCTCCACCCTGCCCACGTTCTCTTCTCTGAGTGACTAACTGGAAGGTGAAGTTGGGCTGGGCTCCCTGCCCCTGAGGGCCAGGCAGTTAGGGAAAGAGGAGCCCAGAGATGTGCAGAATCCACGAACAGCTGCTGTGGGAGCCGTCCACAGAGAGGAAGATAAGTGGTCTAGCCCCTGACCTTGGGAAATGCACGTGTTTATAAACAAACTGTTTACTCAAGGTGTGTTGCAGCTCTCTGAGCAGAGTTCTCTCTCACGGGAGTGCCCTGAGCAAGGGTCATCAACACCCAGCATCTCTCAGTTTCCTCCCCAGCAATAGATGCTTGGGCCTTGGTTAAACTAGAGCCAGTGGAGGCTGCTGTTTGTCGTAAGTTGCAGTTTACAGCAGGCGAGAAGCTGAAAGACTTTTTCCACATCCTCTGATCGTGCCAGACAGTATGCCGTGTAGGCACAGGGCCTGGAAAGTTTTAAGTTTAGTTGCTCAGTCGTGTCCAACTCTTTGTGACCCCGTGGACTGTAGCCTACCAGGGTCCTCCGTCCATGGGATTTTCCAGGCAAGAGTACAGGAGTAGGTGGCCATTTCCTTCTCCAGAGGATCTTCCTGACCCAGGGATCAAACCCGGGTCTCCCACATTGTAGGCAGAAGCTTTGCCCTCTGAGCCACCAGGGGAGTCCTGGAGGCCCCACTGTAAGTGAGTAGAGCAGTAGTGGAGTCTGTCAGCTGCCCTAAGAATCAGCTCATTTCAACCCCGGAAGAACAAGGACTCCATACATGGGGCTTGTCTGCACCCTGGGAGCACTCCCACCGGAACCTGCAACCCCCACCCCCCACCTCCTAACGTGTGGTGTCTCAGCACCTGCTTGTCTGGGCCCATTTGTTTAGAGTTGCTGGTTTGGAATCCAGTCTTTTTAGAATTTTATGGGGCACTTGGAATGATGTTTGATTCAAACAGATCCTTTAAGGATTCTAAGATAGCCCTACCTACTCAAAAATTACACATTTAATAGGCTAGGAATTCTTTTAATCCCTGTTTTTGTCCCATCTATGCCATATTATAATGTAAGACTTCAAGGGTCTGTATTTTATGTATGCATTTGTCTGTATCTGGAGAAAGCTCAGGGTCTGACAGTGTCTGTGACCCTTTTTTCATATTTCAACCTGTTTCTTATCTGCAGACAACCTTTTTGGGGTTATGTAAGCATGGCCCATAGAACCATGGTTTCTCCCATGGCTGTTGAACATTGTTTATAAGGAAGGCTTCGGGGCCTCCCGTCCAGTGTGAGTTCCTTATACCGAGGGAGGAGGGATCACTTAATGTAAATAATTTGGCTTTACTAATGGAGATTTTTGTCATACTGTGAATCTGGATGATCTCGTGAATGCTGTTTCTGAGTCTGTAGATAATTTTAACGATTGCACTCATCTTTTGCTTCCAGTGTTTCTTTTGATCGGGTGTCAGACATCAACTTTACTCTCAATACAAATGAAAGTGTAAGTATTCATGCCGATTGTGAGTAGCGAGGCATATGAGAGGTCAGTCGGTGGCAATGGGTGCTGGGTGCTGTGTGCGCTGGGGCTCCCGACTCTAGGAGCCTTTGTCTTAGATGGCGATGACTTTAGCCTGGCACGTGGCCTGCTTGGCCCCATAAGCATGTAAATTTGCTGCCCTCGTTTAAGGTGTGACAGGGCTAATGAAGCCAGTGTAGACATTTGGCTTCAAAGACAGCAGTTTGACTCCAACCTGCTGCCTTTTGCATCTGCTGAGTGTCACCAGGAGAGAAACTTGGGCCAGATGAGGGCCAGTCCCTCATCACCAGGCAGTTCTCAAATGCCAAGTCAGCCACATCTACAGATGGACATGGGCTTAGTGTCATTTGAATGGGCAGTGTTGATTTTATGTCACTTAGCATGAGAGACTGCTGGTTTATTCGCTGTTCTGATAAGACGGAGACTAACCGATTGGACGTTGACACTCCTCACTGCTCAGCTGGCCTTGGAAAAGCAGAGCAAGTGCAGGTTGCTGTTGCTGTTAGGGTAGCTCTGGGGCTGTGTGCTCGGCAGGTGGTCCAGGGAGGCTCTTGAACGAAACGCTGCTCTCACTAGATGAAGAGAGGCTACCCGTAGACCGTCTCCGTTCCCTGAAACTAGTTTTGAAGCCAGTCCTTGGGGGGACCTTTTTGTTGTTACTTACATAGAAGCTGACTGCATGCTTACCTTTTACTTTGGTATAGGTGATAGGCGTTTTTTTTTTTTTTCCCCAAACGACATGGAAGAACATGATTTACATTGGTAACTTTTGCAGAAAATAACTTGATTTTTAAATTTTTTCCTCTTTCATTTAGGGAAATATTGCCTTGTTTGAAGCATGTTGTAAGGAAAGAATACAGCAATTTGATGATGGTGGCTCTGATGAGGAAGATATCTGGGAGGAAAAGCATATTGCATTTACGCCAGAATCCCAAAGACGATCAAGGTGAGCGATAGCTTGTTATAGTAGTAAGTGTCCAGTGCATAAAACAAGTATTATTTGCCTCTCCACACAAACACATTTGACCCAGAGATCAGCGCTTTTGTCTTGATCAGAAAGGCCCTTGTTAACTGGTAGAGTTGGTACCAACTCCCTGTCTGCAGTGTGAACAAGTCAGGGTAACCTGAGTGAGAGTGCGCCAAGTGTTCTGGTGTAGTTCATGAACTGCTGTGACACAGCCTCTTGTGATGGGGAAGGAATGCTGAGGAATGCTGTCATACGGTGCCTTGAGGAGTGTTCCCTGACTAGTCGTAAGAGCAGCAGAGCAGGGTGTTGTTTCTTATAAAATCTGAAAGTTTCCCTGGGGAGAGGAAAGTTGTTTCTAAAAATTCATTTTACTTGAAGAGACAGAGTCATGTCATATGATACCCATTGGGACCAATTTTCAAAAGTCTATCCAAAAACCCCAAATAAAATGCAGAGCTGGTCAGATTGGATTTTAAAAAAAAAAAAAAAAAAAGGCCTGACTTACTGCCACCTATGGAAAATGACTTAAATTATTTAAGAACTTAAATTTTAAAATAAAAAAGATTTAAACAGGTTAAAAGGTAGAGGAATCTTTATTTAAGTAGATTTCAAAGGAAAAGATTAAAAGGTCATAAAGTGGTTATTAGGAGAGCATAATGCCAGTTCTGTCTATATCTATATTCCTAATAACAGGTCTTCAGAATACACAGAGCAAAAACTGATAGAAGTACAAAGAGAAGTAGACAGATTCCACAGTTACAATTAGATGTTTAAACACTCCTCCCCTAGTAATTGACAAAAATAATAGGCCATAAAAGTATAGAACACGTACCTAATACTATCAACCAGCTTGACCGTCTGGGGATTTTTAAAGCACGCCACAGAAGAGTGTGCGTTCTTATCAAGTGTACATGAACTACTTAGTGAGAGAGACCATCTTTGGGCCACAAAGCAAGAGTCAGTAAAAAAAAGATTTCAGGTGATATAAAGTATGCTCTCTGACCCAATGGAATTAAATTAGAAATCAATGACACATCTTTAGAAAATCTCTAAATATGTGGACACTAAATAACACATGAGTTAAAGAAAAAAGGGGGAATTTACACAGTATTTCGAATTGAAAGAAAATGGGAACTCAGTATTTATCAGGAAGTGGGGGTTGCAACTGAAACGTACCTAAAGGATCACTTTTAGCACTACTGCTTACATTAAAAAGGAAGAAACAAATCAGTGACCTCAATTTCCACCCTAAGAAATGGCCAGAAACATGAAACAGAAGACAGTAGGGAAAATCATTATAATCGATGGGTCATAATTAAAAGTTGTTCTTTGAGAAGATTAATAGAATTGATGTACCCCCTAGACAGAAGGATCAAGGAAAAAAGTACAAATTATTAATCAGGAACAGGACAGGTGACATCACTATGGATTCCACGGATATTAATAGGGTAATAAGGAATACTAGGAGCAACTCTTTGCCAATAAACCTGACAGCTTAGATGGTCTTTGAAAGACACACACTACCAAACCTCAACCAAAAAGAGAAAACAACCCAGATAGTCCTGTCTGCTGACAAAGTTGAATTTGTAGTATAAAACTTCTCACATACACACACAAAGGCTCAAGGTCCAGAGGACTTCTCTTTGTGAATTCTACCAGATGTTTCAGAAAGAAATCACAGCAGTTTTTACAGAAGTTTTCAGAAAATTGAAAAGGAGGGGGATAGTATCCATCTCACTGTCTGAAGCCACCTCCTTGTAACTTGATACCAGAAGCTGGCATTGCATTATATGGTGTGAAGAGAGCACAGGTACAAAAGCTCCTTTAAAAATCGTAGCAAATATCGGCAGCATTGGTGCATCGTGACCGCGCAAGATTTACTCTAGCAGTGCAGACTTGGTTTACCATTTGAAGGTCAGTAGGCGTGTGGCTGAATTCAGCGTCTACTCCTGGTAGGGCTCTTTAGCAAACTGGGGACAAGGGAATGTCTTGAGGCTGTTTAAGGCTTGTGCAGTAAACCTAGCAGTTGGCGTCACACTCAATGGTGAAGGACTAAATGACTTACTCTCACGATTGGAAACAATGTGAGGATGCCTGTTTTTAACCCCTGATTTTCAGTATTTTTCTGGAGATGCTAGCCAGTGCAGTGAGTCAAGAAAAGGAAATAAATGGTATCTGATTGGAAAGGAAAAGTAAAAATTACCATTATTCATAGACAACATGACTATCTGTGTAGAAAGTTTGTTGGGATCTACAAAAGACTCCTACAGTAGTTTGGTGGTTTTAGCAAGATTGCACAATCTTGGATCAGTGTAATTGTTTTTCTACATACTGCAGCCAACAGTTGGAATTAAAATGACTAAACAGTACTGTTCAAAGTATCATCAAAATATTAGATATGTACAGATAAATCTGACAGAAGATGTGCAAGGCTCATACATGAAGAACAGCTGAGAGAAATCAAGGCTTGATAAATGTTTATGATTTGGAAGACAGTATTATTAAGATACCAGTTCTCCCCAGATCTGGATTGATCTGGAATCATGGCTGTTCCAAACAAAATCATAGCAGGTTTTTTTGGTAGCTGTTGATAAGTTGATTTTTAAATTTACATGAAGATGCAAAGGACCTAGAATAGCCAAAACAGCTTTCATAAAGAACAGTATTAACACTGCCTGACTTCTAGGTACAGTAGTTAAGACAAGGGTAGATCAGGGAACAGAATAGAGAGCCCATAAGCTGAGCGCCGAAGAATTGATGCTTTTGAACTGTGGTGTTGGAGAAGACTCTTGAGAGTCCCTTGGACTGCAAGGAGATCCAACCAGTCCATTCTGAAGGAGATCAGCCCTGGGATTTCTTTGGAAGGAGTGATGCTAAAGCTGAAACTCCAGTACTTTGGCCACCTCATGCGAAGAGTTGACTCATTGGAAAAGACTCTGATGCTGGGAGGGATTTGGGGCAGGAGGAGAAGGGGGCGACAGAGGATGAGATGGCTGGATGGCATCATGGACTCGATGGATGTGAGTCTGAGTGAACTCCGGGAATTGGTGATGGACAGGGAGGCCTGGTGTGCTGCGATTCATAGGGTCACAAAGAGTCGGACATGACTGAGCGACTGAACTGAACTGAAATAGGCCTACACACATACATAGGCATCTGATTGAGGGAGGAGGTGCAGAAGCAGATCAGTGGAGAGAGGGTAGTCATCTGAAGAAACAGAGCTGAGATAGTTGGACATGATATGTGGGAAAATGACCTTGGTCTCCGTGTCCTTACTATGTATACATAGTAACCAAAAATGGATCTTACGTCTGAATCAAACACAAAATTAGAAAACTTTAATACTGGAAAATCTTTGTGACCTTGGGTGAGGCAAAGATCTCTGAGATAGAACACCAGAAGCACTATACATGAAAAAAAATTGTGGTAAGTTAAACTTTATCAAAATTGAACACTAATATTCTTCAAAAGACAGTGTTAACACAAGCACAAGGCATATACACTAAGAGGTAAAATTTGCGAATCATATATCTCATAAAGGACTTAGATGTAGAGCATATGAAGAACTCTCAAAACCCTATAGTAATGAGAAAAGACAGACTAGTTTTTAAAATAGGCTGCTGCTGCTGCTGCTAAGTCACTTCAGTCGTGTCCGACTCTGTGCGACCCCATAGATGGCAGCCCACCAGGCTCTCCCGTCCCTGGGATTCTCCAGGAAAGAAAGGACACAAGTGTGTTGCCATTTCCTTCTCCAATGCGTGAAAGTGAAAAGCGTGAAGTCGCTCAGTTGTGTCCGACTCTTCGCGACCCCATGGACTGCAGCGCACCAGGCTCCTCCATCCATGGGGTTTTCCAGGCAAGAGTACTGGAGCGGGTTGCCATTGCCTTCTCCGTAAAATAGGCTAAAGATGCTTGAGAACAGAGGTGAGCACGTGAGCAGCAGCAGCTCAGCACCTTTGGTCGTGAGGGACGTGCGGACTCTCACCACCAGGGGGCACCTCCACCCCAGGCAGCTGTAAGGTTTCCGAACAGTCTGCCAGCACAGCCCCAGTTGGAGCAGCTGGGGTCCAGGGTGGGGTGAGCCGTGTCAGTGACGGGCACGTGGGGCCCAGGTGAAGCGCCGCACAGTGTTTTGGTGTGGGATGTCTTTTGAACTCTGGATTTAGCGGGGGCCAATATGCAGTAGTAATATTTTGGACTTTTCCCCTTAGCTCGGGGAGTACAGACAGTGAGGAAAGCACAGACTCTGAGGAGGAAGATGGAGCAAAACAAGACTTGTTTGAGTCCAGCAGTGCCAACACGGAGGACAAGATGGAGGTAGACCTGAGCGAACGTAAGTTGCCGCCGCTCTGCCAGCGCCATGTGCAGGTGGCCCCAGAGCCTGGGACAGCCTCTGAAGGGCAGTTGCGTGGGAGCGCACGCTGTCCTCTGAGTTCCCTTGGCGCTTCACGTCTCGGGGACCGGGCCTGAGGGGAGGAGCCAGTTACACCTTGGGTGAGAGGGGGTCTCTACAGTTTGGAAGCCCTCTGTGTGCATCTGGGTAGAGGACAGCAACGCATCAGTGGGTCCATCCTCCAGCTGCAGAGGCTGGGAACCGGAGCAGAAGGGGAGAGACCGTAGCTTCTGGAAGGATGGGCAAAGGCTGTAGAATCAAGAGTGCTCCTAAGCCGCAGGAAATTCCTTACAGTTGGAGCAGTTTTAAACAGGGTCTTCACTGTTAATGAATCCTGTGATCCTAAAATTTTCCCAGCTAAATGCTTATTTATGTTTCACCACTTGCTAAGAAGACTAAAGTTGACTGGCCTTTTAAAAATACTGTTAATGCCCAAAAGTTCAGACAAATTTTCACATGAAGTAGCTGTGTAGGTTGATACCAGGGCTTTCCTCCAGGCCAGCAGTGCTTCCTGTTGCCTGGGAAGGTTTTTATGCCTCGGTTCTAGAGGATGAAACCCCACTCTGGGGGTCAGGTTGAACCTCATCGTGACCTCGGAGCGTGGCAGGCATCCAGCAGACCCCGCATGGTCCCCAGCCTCTCTCTCCTCCGCGGCTCGCCACCTTCAGGAGGGCATGACGCTGTTCACACCAGCCGGCCTGTGTCCGGCTCCTGCTGTGTGCCAGGAGCTGGGGCACAGGCACGGCCTCCAGGGCCTCGGGGTGTCTGAGCAGATGGAGAGTGTGGGGAGAGCAGGGGCCCCGCTCCCCCAGGCCTCTGCAGAGCCCTCGCAGAGGACGGGTTGTGTCATGAGGACAAGTAGGGATGAGTCCGCTTGCAGGAAAATAGCTCCTAGGAAGGCACAGGGACCCGCCGCTGGTGAATGCAGCTCAGGAAGGGTGGGATGGTGGAGATAAGGCCAGAGGCCGGAAGGAGAATTATTTTGGAGGTTGTACTCCTTCTCCTGAGGATTTTACTAAGAATCCCGTCAGTTGATCTGTTTTGACATGATTACTCTTGGTAGCAGTGTGAAAGCTGGATTAGAAAGTGTGCTCGGGGACAGGAAGACCAGCATCGAGACTCAGTGTGAGACTTGAGAAACGACGGGGGCTCATCAGGAGCGGGGGGAGGCTGCCGGAGGCCCTGAGCTTTCGGCTTGCTTGTGCGTGCGTGCGTGTGTGTGGTTCAGTAGTATTGTGTATTCACACTGTTGTGCAGTGGAGCCTCTAGAACTTTCTCACCTTGCAAAGCTGAAGCTATACCCACAAACGGCACTCACCATTCCCCCTTCCCCAGTCCCTGGCCACCACCATTCTATCTTCTGTCTCTGAATCTGACTCCTCTAGGGACCTCATCCTAAGTGGAATCATGGGGTATTTTGTCTTTTGTGACTGGTTTACTCCCTTAGCATGGTGCCCTCCAGGTTCATTCATGTTCAGGTGTGTAGCAGGGTTTTATTACTCTTTGTTAAGGCTGAATGGCATTGTGGAGTCTGGATCTGTGAGATCGCTGGGTGGGTGAGAAGTGACTTGGGGAGGGACCATACACTTGGTGTGACTCACTCCCACTGTCTTGGTGGAGCTCGGTGTGGGGACAGGGAGAGACGAAGGGCAGGGCTGTGATGTTCACCCACAGGGCATGGCCTCACAGGTCTCAGCCCTCCTGACCTTGCTGCTTGGGAAAGCTTTCTTTGTACTGCCAGGTCAGCTGGGGTTGAGATGGGACTGGGGCGGGGGAGTGCTCCCCTCCAGGGCTCTGAGCTGCCTCGGCCTCTGACTTGAGAGCTTCCACCATCCACGCAATCTCTGTGGCTTCTTCCAGAGTTTTTCTTGACTGTTGAGAACAGTTTCTCAACAGTTAATGTTAGAGTAATTCTGGGGAGCTAGTCTTTCCTGGGATGGTAATAATAGGAAATGACTAACAACAGTCATTTCTGTGTAGCCTAGTTTATTTGGATGGAGTGAGTCCAGAACGTTGCATATGGTGGGCAGGCAGAAATACCTGTCACCTTCCCGGAGGCGACAAATAGTAAAGAATCTGCCTGCAATTCAGGAGACCAGGGTTCGATTCCTGGGTTGGGAAGATCCCCCGGAGAAGGAAATGGCAACAAGCTCCAGTATACTTGCCTGGAGAGTCCCATGGACGGAGGAGCTTGGCAGGGTACAGTCTGTGGGGTCGCAAAGAGTCAGACACGACTGAGTGACTAACACTTCCACTTTCTTGACTTTCTGAGGTTGCAGGTGAGGTTTTCAGACATTAAGGTCCTATTCCTTCTCAGAGCCCATGGAGCCCTGCCGCATGGTACACAGATCAGAGGGCAGGAAGCTCAGAAACAGCCCTTCTTCAGTACCTGCTAGATGAGGCCCTCATTTAACCCTCAGGATTAAGTAGATGGTTTTATCTGAAGAGAAAAAATGAGGAAACCTAGCCTAGGGGGAGCTGAGTGAGTTGCCTGCAGTCCCAGGAAGGTCTGTCTGTAGGGTGGAGCACTTCTGTTATGCATAGGTCCTTCTTGGTCGTTTGTCTTGAGGAGCATCCCCAAGTAGCTCGGTAGCCTAGCATTCCTTCCTTACAGCCTGGAGCCTCCAGTTGTGATAGAGAACATCCATGATAAAGAGCGTGGTCCCCACTGCCAGCTTCTCTGCAGCAAGCATTTGGGCATTCCGCACGGGGTACTGTGCAGGAGCAGCACGGTGTGTGATGAGAGCAAGCAGGCCTGATTTCGGCTGAGGGGGACACACCTCGGGTGGCGACATTTAAAGAGAGACAGAGGCCGGCAGGACCTAGACCGCAGCAAGAGAGGAGCAGCCAGACAGGGTGCGCGGTCCTGCCACCCCCATCTCTGAGCACTCTCCTGTGCCTGCAGGCCTAGCAAGCCAGTGGGAACAGAGCTCCTCTCTGCTCTCAGAACTTCACTCCTGACACCAAATGTGTGCGTCTCCCACACAGCTCAGCCGAGGCCCTGACCGTCTGAGTCAGGCCCGCAGGTTAGGGCTCACTCGCCCCGCGAGTTGGCCGCCCGTCCCCACCCCCGGCCGGTACTTCTAACCAACTGGCTGTAAACTGGGAGTTCCCATGACCTCTTTGGGTTTGATTATTTGCTAGAACTGCTCACAGAATTCAGAAAAACCTTTTACCTACCATTACCAGTTGATATATTAAAGGCTACAAAGGAACAGGACGGGTCCAGAGGGGTCCACGGGCAGGAACTTGGGTCCCCAGTGGAGTCTCATCTGCCACCTCTGTCCCCAACCCAGAAGCCCTGAAGCCCCGCAGCTTGGGTGTTCATGGGGACCTTGCTAAGTGGGCGTGATTGGTGAAATCTTTGGTCATTAGTGATTAACTTGACCTCTAACCCCTTACCCTTCTAGAAGGTTGAGGGAGGGGTGGTAGGGAAGGGCCAAAAGTTCCAACCCTCTAAGCACTTGGTTGCCCCACTCCCCAAGTCCCCATCCTGAGGCTCTCCAGGAGCTCCCAGTCTCTTCTCATTAGATACAGAAACCTTTGTCACTTCAGAGATGGCAGTGGGGTGGGCAGAGACTAAGTCTGTATTCCTCCTTGTATCTCAGGAAGCTCGCTGCTGTGTGTGCTCAGGTGAAGGGCGGCTGTGAGAAGCAGCATTGTGGACTTGGGGTGGGGCGGGAAGCCTTGAGGTTGTTCCCACTTTACTGTGACTGAGTACTAACATGCGTTTAAAAAACTATTTATTTTATACTAATTTTGGATTTGCAGAAAAGGTGCAAAGAATGTCAGGAAGTGGCTGTATACCCTTCACCCATCTTCCTCCTAGTATTCACGTAACCTTGAAACATTTGTCAAAATCAAGAAATTAACATCAGCATATTGTTTTCTGTGTGACTTTGTATTCTTGTGTGTTAATCGCTGTTGGAAAAAAAAAATTATAGAAAGGGGAATTGCTAAGGGATCAAAGGAAACACACAGCTTTCCAACAGACAGAGGTTGTGGAGCGGCCTCTGCATGGCTGTGGCTGTCCGCTTCCACCAGTAGTGTGCCAGAATACCCTTTGCCCCACACCTGCAGTCTTTTTTCTTTATTTACCACTGCACATCTGTTTTTGAAAAATGCTTGTGTTACATTAAATTACTGAAGCATTCTCAAGGTGGAATTCCTCTCCTTTTTAGCACCCAACTGGTCAGCCAACTTTGATGTCCCCATGGAGACGACGCACGGTGCTCCCTTAGACTCCGTGGGGTCTGACGTCTGGAGCACGGAGGAGCCTATGCCGACGAAGGAGACAGGCTGGGCTTCTTTCTCAGAGTTCACGTCTTCCCTGAGGTGAGCACGTGCGCGGCTCTCCCAGCCTTCCCACCTGAGAACCGGGTGTGAAGAGTGTTCCCAGTTGAATACAGTGCCTTACACAAGGTTGAAAAATCAATGGGGTGGTGGGAGGGATGTAGACACAGCTCTGAGTTACAAGGAAACACCACCCCCTTCCTCCCTGCTCTCCTCCAGGGTGAGCTGGGAGGCGGAGTGGATGGTAAAGTGGGCTGAGGAGATGGCCCAGGGAGTCAGGGAGCTCCTGAGGGCCGCCTCTGTGAGGAGCGTTACGGAGGCGCGGCATGTACCCTGAGTTTAGTAGATAATACTGAACGTATATTCCGCTTGGAGCCAGCCTACTGCTGTAAATTAGGGGTGTGTCGATGTGACTGTCAGTCTTGTTAATTGCATTAGTCTCAGCGACAGCGGCTGATCATCTTGTGGTTTTCCTGCATAATATTGTCGGCTTTGAGTATTAACCGTGGGTTTGATATCTCCTTACACTTATCTTTGATTTGCTTACTGTTGTTTCATTTTGTCTCCTGAAAAAAATGGGGTGGAGATTTCCACCCCCCGACTTTAAAGACTTTCTTTCCCTATTCTAACAAGACACGTTTTTAAATGGTAACTATAATGGCAAAGATTAGAAAACAGCCTGATGGGAGCTAGCATTCACCATTGTAGACAGATCAAGAGAGGAGACTAAAACCCACGTTGCTTTACAGCACCTCTGATAATAGCAGTGAGCCGTTATTCAGAGGTGAAGTGAGATTTATGGGAAATGTCTCCAAAATATAATGAGATGCTGGTTCTCCTCCGGTACAGGGCAGCCAGGTTTCTCTCTTGCTCTCCTGGTTACTTGAGAATGCTGCTGAAGCAACTGCTTCCCTTTACAAGCCCTTGTGCACGGGCCACGTTGTCTCATTAAACATCAGCAGGGCCAGGCCCTCTGGGCAGTCTGCCTGGAGGTGATAGGATTTTTGTGAAAGTGGAACTGTAGATACAGTTGATGGTGCACAGTGTATGCACTGCTGTCCCAACCTCGGGAGCCTGGTGGTTGTGCGAGCCTGAGGGGCTGGGGGCATCTTGAGACTCTCTGGAACCTCTGAGAAGTCCCCGTGTCGCTGCCCTGCTGACCCAACAGAAAATCTCCCACCCTGGCTCATCCGCCACTCCACTTTGCCGTCCACACTCACATTTGTGTTTCTCGGAGTCTGTAACCAGCTGTGTCTCCACAGTGGATTTGAAACCAGTGTTCAAAGGTTTTCTGTGAATGATGATCCTGAGGGCCGTCTCCCACTGCTCACCTCTGAATTTTCTCTTTTCTAAAAGTACGAAAGATTCTTTACGGAGCAACTCCCCAGTGGAGATGGAAACCAGCACTGAGCCGATGGACCCTCTGACTCCCAGTGTGGCTGCACTGGCTGTGCAGCCGGAAGGTGGGTCCGGGGCCAGCGGCCTGCTCTCCTGGCGGTGTTCGCTCTGGAATGTGATGCTGAGTTCCCCAGATCTGGAAAGTTGTCTTTGTCCACAGTAGGTTTCTTAAAAAGTTCAAGGGCTCAAACGACCCAGGAAAATGAGATGTGGGTCTGATATCCTCAGGGCTTTGGGCAAAAAGCAATTGTGTGTTTATTCCAGAACCACAGCATGCTAATCCTAGAAAGAGTAAGGTATCTAAGTTGCCAGTCATTCAGTCCCGTCAAGACAGGAAAGGAAACAGGCCCAGAAAGGACGATGTCTTGGCCTGCAACACCCAGGGGGAATGAGACCAGCACTTGTCATGGGTGCTCCAGGCCTGGTTGCACCCAGTGCTTTTATTCTTTGGAGTGTGCTGTCTGGGTGCATTTCAGGCTGTGTAGTTATTTATTCGTTTGCATCTTTATGAACAGGTGAAATGGTTGAGGTTGTCCAGTGGCTGTCTTATTCAGAATAGGCAGGTGTAGTTTGCATGGGCCCTGAACTGTTTCCAACCTGATGATTAGGACTGTGGGAAGTTGGTGAAGGGGTGAGAAGGAGGGATTGACACGGAAGAGACAAAAACTTGGTTCTCAGAAAATGAGGGTACATGTGTAGGGCACAAGAACCAAGGGGCAAGGGAAATGAATAAATCCAGAAATTAGTGTTTTGTTTGTCATTCTTCTGAAAAATGAAAGTGAAAGTGAAGTAGCTCAGTTGTGTCTGACCCTTTGCGACCCCATGGACTGTAGCCTACCAGGCTCCTCTGTCCATGGGATTTTCCAGGCAAGAATCCTAGAGTGGGTTGCCATTTCCTTCTCCAGGGGATCCTCCCCACCCAGGGATTGAAACCAGGTCTCCCACCTTGTAGGCAGACGCTTTACTGTCTGAGCCACATTCTATATATATGACCTAGTTTATCACTGAGCAGTTCTATAAGGGGGTTCAAACACCTCCAGTTTTGTTCATAAGAAAACTCAGGCCCAGGTTGGGTGCTTTGACCTGGTCTCTGAGGCCAGGTATGAATTCAGATGCTCATCACCAGTTTACCACATGACTCCCTCTCATCGACAGAAAAATGACCCACAGAGGACCACAACAGGGTAGTTTAGCAAACAGGAAAAAGTA